>NC_073695.1:257499696-258185946 GCF_029784165.1 Wyeomyia smithii | reverse complement strand
ACTCGCTCTTGAAATAGCAGCTTTTTGCAATGCTAAATTGTTTACGACAATATCGTAAAACGGGAATAAACGTGAAACTCGTGATCTGGAACGACGACGATATCTGGAAACAGACAGAAAAAAATCAATTCGAGCGGTTTATCAAAGATAAACACTGTTTGAATTTTTACGTTTTAGGCAAAGGATATATAATTACCTTCATTTTAACCATTCAGTATTCAGCTTTCGGTTCGCCATCACTTTCCGGCGGATCCATATCGTTTTCAAAATGATCTATTTGATGCGACTTTTTCTTTCTGCCACGTTTGGCTGGTACTAGCGTCTTTAGGAATGTTTGATAATAGCTCTTGTTTTTTATATACGGTAATAATGCTTTCAAGTCTGCCAATTTTGCATCCGGTAGAATGATGAGCCCATTTTCAATGTTGTGAAGTTCAATTAAATCAATCCCAATCGGCACTGGATCTGCACAAGAGATGATATTTGTTCGTTTAAATGAAGTTTCTCTCACATCATGTTTGTACAAATTCCAGGACTGCTCGTCGGATAGAGCTGAATGACCCCTCAGGTTAAAGGCTCTATAATAAAAATCAATCAATTAATCAAAGACTGCTCGTCGAACAGCGGAAAACCATTATATCAGTTAACTTAATTGGTCCCTCATATATGCAGCAAGGAAATACTCACTGGAAATGTCGGAAAACGGAAACCGTTTTACAATGCCCGGATTTGATGTTGATCCAAAGGGGAAGGTTGTATACATCACATTAGCTCCGGTGTGCACAAATGACGATTCCGGTTGCTTGGCATACTGGTGATCATTGCACCTTTTTTGATTTCTCGACTTTCTTACATCCAATTCGAAACTCCGTTCACTTGTCGGATCACTATCCGGCAGACATTTCTTTTCCATTTGGGTGGCTGCATCTAGTTAACAATAATAAATGTCAATAAATTACTATTAACTTTATTATTGTAAAGATACTGCAAGACAAAACAAACTACCACAATAATACGTACCTAGAAGCATCTCCAACCCGGGAAACATTTCAGATTTTATTTCCTATTCTAATAACAAAATCCGATAGAAAGTATTAAAAATTTTCAGTAGCACACGAAACAGATGACGAGTAAAATCAAAATGGTGTAAGTGAATGATGTTTTAATTTTTATGATCGCCTCACTTTCGCCGAAATTATGAGAGCTCATCTGACATTCGCGACTACGAAGGTGCTGATATTTGTTTAATTTTTGCATGAGAAAAAGAAGGAAGGAAATATTTTTGCTTTTGTCATCACACACATTTTGACAATTGTATATGAGAGTTCGCCTAGGTGCGAACAGCCTTTAAAATCTCTTTCAACTTCGTAGTCGCGAATGACAGATCATTTCACATATTCGTCGATACACTAACAAAAGGGTGTAAGTTGAAAATTGCAGGTACACGGTAAGAGTCGAAAACCCATTAATGGGTACTTTTTCAACCATTTCGCCAAAAAGTGAGCCAACCCATTTAGTGGGTAAACTCGATTTACCCATTAACGGGTAAACCGATTAAACGTCAAAAACTGGGTACAAAATCACTCATTTTGAGAAATGAATTTTCTCAAGGAAATGGGTGAAATTTTACCCATTATTAAACAAACGGAAACTTTGTGATTATCACTCAAAAAAAATGAAAAGAAGTGAAAGTGAAATCAGTTATTTTTAATTGTTTGCAAAAATGAATCTTATTTACGAAAACAGGAGTATTTTATCTGCTATCATCAATTGTCAGAATCGCTATTCTCTGCAACAAAGCCAATACCAGACGGATAGTGAACATTCTAGACCTAACATAAAAAAAATCTCACATTGTAAAGTTCAATACTTGATATAACATACTGTTTACCTTGCAACTTCTTAAACGACGCAGTATCGAATCTCTTTTAAAGTCCTTCCATGGCAATTGTTGACAAATAATAAACAAAACAGATCGTAGAAATAACGCGTGCGAACAAATCGACAGAGCAAACTAAAACGATGCTTGAAGTATTTTTTCACCCATTAATGGGTAAACAAATGACCCATTTTTTTCTAAGAACATGTCTTTCTAATGCGTACAATTTTACCCATTTCACATTTTTAAATTTACCCATTCTTTTGACAGCCGCATATGACAGAAAAAATGGGTACAACAATACCCATTAATGGGTTTTCGACTCTTACCGTGTAGGGTTGTTCGGTCGTTTTGCCAAAATTATTTAAAAGTGTCGAAAAGTTCATTTATGCCCGAATCATTAAGTTAGTGCCGAAATTACATCGTAGCTAATATTATAACATGAAAACCCCGTTTATTTACATTTTGCGACTTACGCCGATTTGAAAAATTACGCGAGAAATATATCGATCTACACGCTCATTCTGGATAACCCAAAACTGAGTCAAAACCTAACCAGTTTCGCTAAAACCGTATGTGCTCAAAATTGAGTAGAAGTTGTTTTACTCATTTTTGAGTACCACCGAATGTTATAGAAATTTAGTAAAAATTACCCATATTATACCTGATGCGCGATGCGTAAAAGTTACTCATTTTCGACTTAAAAATGAGTACTTTAAGCTTCATTGAGGGAATTACGGAAAAAATATCATTATTGACTCGATATTATTATATATTGCATTTTTAATGAATTTCATTTCAAAAAAGGCTTATTTCAAGAAATTTACCTTTGTTCGCCGGGACACGGGATATCTTTGATTCAATTCGCCGTATATCCAACCAACGAGTCCTAGTGAAAAAGAAACATTGGCATTAATTGCAATCAATCATTTCAAATTATGAATTACCTACCGATAACAACTAATTTCAAACATTTTTATTTCCTCCTTTTTTCAGATGGTTTGCTTGGTTTGCTGTTTGCTTTTAATTGCGAAGAAATAGAAATGTTTGAAATTAGTTGTTATCGGTGATGTGATTTTACAAGTACACCTTGCGCCATTTAGCCGCACGTACTAAAAAACGTGCAGCGCCGCTTGAAACTAGCTGTCAAAACCAAGCATCGGCGCTGTCGTTTTAGTACGCGTTTTGCCGCAACTGCGCTTGTGTGCGTGTTTTCCTTCTGTCCATTTCATATACGAGAGAAAAGTCAAAATTGCCTCCTCTTCGTACCGCAAGTAGCGCACCGTACAGAAGTAAAAAAATTGTGCACGTCTCGCGGCCGCGTAGGCTTTTTTTTACTCGGTGTAAAACTCGGAAATCCGGCTGGCAAGCTACACTAAACAGGTCAAAATCGATCCGGAAATGCATTCTACCCTTGGTGGTAGGATCGGTGTCTAAGTGAAGATTTTCCTGACGGTGGAAAGCGGCTGGCAAGAACCAAAATATAGAAAATCTGGAAGCAATCGAAGCTGTGTGTGAAGCCTCAGCGAAGGAAAACAACAAGAAGAAGCCAAGGTTTGATTCTGCAAATTGAACTCATTTTTTTTGTTTATCTTATCAGTAATTTTCCTCAGCTAGCAAAACCTTGGTTTGCTTTTCTGATTGGTGTGCTTAGTTTTTGGATGTATCTAATTGCCGTAATAGTAGAAGAGATAAACCTTTTGAAAATTAGAAGCAATTTAATTGATTCCTTTGTTTGTTCAGAGAAAAATAAATTAAAAATAGCAGGTCATTCTGAGTTGGTTAGACACAATAAAATATCTGTTCTGCTTTTTAGGTATCTTTTGGGTAAATAAAAGAATTGATCATTTAATGATGGATACAAAATCGGCTGATGAAACGTCGAAAAAGGAGCTGCCGGTGGAAGCAATAGTAGATGAGTTGAAGCAGAAAAACGAGCTGACGGAAGCTGCAACAACAGAGCCAAAATTATCCGCTGCAGCAAGCGAAAAGCAGCAGAACAATGACGTAGGGGCGGAATCAAACGCGGATGAAACGAGCGGCTCAAAGTGTCGACCAGCGGCAGGCGACGGTACCGCTGAAAGCGTTACGCTAGAAGATGAGACTGTTGTCAAATCTGACAAAGTGGAACAGAAGACTGATACTGCTCATTCGATGCCAGATGATGAGGAGGCAGCTGAAGAGCAGTTTGAGGATGCTGTTGATACGGTGGAGAAGCTGGAATCGACCGAGGTAATGGCACTTGTTTAATATACTTTCGTTATATAACAAAGCAACGTTTATAACTTTTACTAGAACAATAATTCTTATTTGTTAGAGAAACAGTTTGGATTGAAATTTCTCAGAGTGACAATAAGAATTCATTTTATATATATTTGCTTAAAATCGCTTTTCAATTTTTGCGATTGTTATACGAATCTGTGTACATGATTTGCACGTAGAATTCCCAGAAAATTAGGTTAAGTTTTTAATTCGTTTATGCAGAGTGTAAGAAAAATCCAGTCAGCCAGTGTCTAGTGTCTTGAAATTGAAACAATTTTTTACGATTTTTATATTAATGCGAATTAAAAATACAACGTATGAGTAATTATGTAACGAAATTTTTGTATATTTACTCTGAACAGTTTGGCAAGTGTTTTTTTCACAATAAATTAAACGATTTCATATCTGCCAAAATTTGGTGGTAGAAGAGAACATCCAAAATGTGGCACGGAAAAGCTGGATAGACCTTTGTAGAGGGTCTATTTTTTGTTGTGTGATTACTCTTCGATTCTCATCGTATATTAACAATCACCAGAATACTGTTTTTAAAAACTCAACTCAGCTCTTATTAACGTATTGTTGTTTTTGTTTTCAGGTTTTAACCCCAATTGCCAAGAAAGCCTCAAGTGCAGAGCTGAAATCTATTCCGTCCGGCATAAGCCAACCAACGTCAGCATCTCAAGAATCGCTCGTTGCTGTACAGTCGGTTAAGGCCGAATCGTTCGAAATCGAAAGCTCACCGGAGAAAAGTTCGCCCGATAAGGATGTCGTTCCTACACCTGTGTATTCTCGCCCTGGGCCGTCTTCTTCTAAAGTAGGTGCACTAGGGAGAACGTTCCCCGTCAAAGCTTCCACGGAAATCGTAACGGTAGACTTGGATGACGATGATGATGAAGATGAAGAAGCGGAGAGAGAATATAGAGATGCTCGATCCAAACGAGAGACCTATGATATCGATGAGGAAGATGACGATTACTATGACGACCCGGACAGTGACGATCAGGATGTGAATCGTGTACTTCAGGAAGTCAACGACGAAATCAACGCAATGGATGATCCGGACTCGAGAGATGATAAGATGGATGTTAGCTCGGACGAGGATGATTACAGTGAAGATGATGATGAAGAAGAGTCAGGCAGTCTGCAGCGTAGAAACGTATCAGGTTCGGGTGCTAGCAGTGCCAAGCGAAAGCACAGTGATTATTCGGAGGACGATGTGGTGTACAGTGAAGACGAGGACGATGATTTCGTCGACGAGGATGACGATGAGGATGTAGAAGAAGTGGTGGACCTGGAAGCGGAAAACGTGTCGAAAAAGCCTCCGCAGGCGTCAGTGTCAATGGGACAAATCAGTGTTGATGACGAAAGTGATGATGATGATGTGCAACAGGAAAGGAATCTGTCGCATAAAGTGAAGTATAAAACATACCGGAAGAAGCTGGTAGCGAGAGTGCTCAAGAGGACCCACAAAATGTAAGTAGCCTTCATTCTGTACGATTATATTATTGTATGTGTTCTGTATAACTTCAAAGATATTATAAAATAACCAATGTACTGGTTCTGGTTGAGAGTATCATTATTCGTCTCTGAATGCTTTCTTCAAAAACATTAGTAGCTTATCTCTTTGATTATTTCTGCGAAAGTTCATTTTTAACCACGATTATTGTCATTATCTAATGACTTGAAGAACAAGAAATAGAAGAGTAAAAGGATTTGAACACAATCACTTCACAACAAAGCGGGACGAACTCGTAAATTTATCCAGTTCTGCTTTCCTTCACCTCGACGCAAACATGACTACATTGGATTTTTTACCAAGGCAAAGATTGCAACTGCGAAACCACCATGTGCTTTAGAGATGCCATCCTGCGATTACACTGTTCATTTTATTTAATCAGTTAACCGTCCTTTTTGCTGGCGTACGCTGATGAAACCGAAGGAAGGTCGGTTTCAATGACAAACCAGTAAGCGTGCTAGCATTCTGGAGGACAATTGACACAGCGAGTTCATTGAGGTAATTCGAAAATTCATTCAACTTTATACAACGTTGCAGTTTCGTTTTTCGTGGTGACCGTATTGTACCTCTGCCCTACCATAAAGCGGACGCGACAGTCATCGAATTGTAACCTTCTGTTTTATCTCCATCCAGATAATAAGCGCGCAGTCTGGAGAACTCGACATAATGCTGAAAAGCTATGTTATTCGTAAACACTATTTCATTGATTTATTATCGATTAACCTCTGCAGATCAGCTACCGCAGCAGATTACTACAATTACTATCTGCGATATCCCTATGCATCTATGCAGTCATCACAATCGTTTTCCGCGACAAGTGAAGGCTGCGAGGGGCATCACAGACCAGTGTGACTTGTGCATTTGATATAGTGTACCATTTTTAAACGACGATGCATTCCCACAACAAATCCCATCTGTACAGACTGACGCAATGAGTAGGTACCTCGAATCAGACCGTCGTCGTTGTCGTCGCCGTCTTCGTAATTTTGCCTTTCATCAGCCGCTTCTCTATCCGTAGTGCAACGCTTAGTGGTCGATATATATCAAAGACAGCGATAGGAGGGACTATATCATTAGAAGTCAACCGTGCGCCGGCTTTTTAGTGCTGACCTTGCATGAATTCATAGCAGCAACATCCGTCAGGGAACATTATATGCAGTCTAATTCCACCTGGGAATGGTGAACGCATCCCTTGTCGATAAACAGGGGATGACTGCTTCAAACTAGACACAGATTGTTTTCTCTATGTCATTGTCTAATCAGTTGGTTATTTGACTAATCGTAGGTTGGCGGTTGGAAATACGAACTTTTAATAAATGGCGCCCAGATTTTCTTTCATTCGGGTTTTATTGTTCATTATGTTGATTGATTTGCTACTGTTTTGCCTGTCTCACCAAAAAGAGCTACCAGTACCGAACAAAACAAATAACGCACAGTTTTTAAACATCGAGAACTCGCGCTGGCATGTCTGTTAATCTCTGAAAACGAGTTTTTTGAATGGACAAGAGTAAGTTGAAACTTTTTGGTCAAAACGACCTCCAAAAGAATGGAGAAAATCCGGTAATAAATCTAACTCAGAAACGGTGCATCTAACGAAGAATCTTACAGTTAAGGAATCTTCAATCCATAAATTTGAAATATAATCAAGCATTTTTCGATCAGGAAATATTCACGAAAACCGAAAAAACAGCTTTTTTACCGAGACGCGATTTTTCGTTAAACGGTTCTTTAGCGCTAAACCTGATTTTTTTTTCAGCATAAAAGGCTTATGCGGGACCTCTACTATTTGGTTTCATATCCGATCAATAATTTTTCACAGGGATTTCAGAGTTGTGTTTATGTACGTTGCTCTTTTTTCTGCTGAATGCTGAAAATATCTGGAAAATTTATGTTATGTTTCTGGGAATATCAGCGAAAATCAGGGAATTTGATTAGGAAAATTTTTCACCACCTGGTTTTGAGTCATCAAGACTGCAAAAATTCAAGATTTTCATCCGAAATCACAAACGATTCAAATTTCACAGACATTCCAAGACCTCGGGAAAAATCAAAGTCAAGAAACAGATATTAGAACTTTCAAAAAATCTTATGAATCCAAAGAAACAAACCAAGAATTCATAAATCCAACTTTCCAGAACTAAAGTTAAGGTGAAAGTGTGTTGAACCCATAAATGGCCGACTTCGAGCCACCACGTGGTCGACTTCGAATTTTCAAATGCTTACCACTCTTTCTTTACTTTACTTTTATGGCGACAGATCATTGAGATCCTATGCCGAATCCAGAATACGTCGCCACAAAACTTGGTCTGGGGCTGCTACTCTCCAGTCTCCCCTTACACCCGCTGCTCTGGCATCCTCGTCGACAGCACACATCCAGCGCGTGCGCTGTCTGCCTCGAAGTCGTCGGCCTCTATCCTGCTAAATATTATCTTTGCCGGTCGCTCATCCGCCATCCGTGCTACATGGCCAGCCTACTGTAACCTGCCGTGTTTCATCAGCTTGACAATATCAGCGTGTTTGTATACTTCGTACAGCTCGTTATTGATGCGCCTGCGCCACACCCCGTTCTCTAGTTTGCCTCCGAGTATCGATCGCAGGATTCTACGCTCGGAGACCCCAAGCGCTCGTCGATCGGCCTCCTTCCACGTCCACGATTCATGTCCGTAGAGCGCCACCGGGAGGATCAGAGTCCTATAGAGCGCAAATTTCGTACGGATCTGTAGGGTACGGGACCTAAGCTGGCTACGCAATCCGTAATAAGCCCTATTCGCCGCTGCAATCCGCTTCTTCACCTCGCGGCTCACCTCGTTGTCACATGTCACGAGAATACCAAGATAAACAAATTCGTCGACCACTTCGAAAGTATCCCCATCCATTTCCACCGCAGCACCAACACCCATAGAACTTCCACGCTCTCTGCCAGCCACCATGTACTTCGTTTTGGCAGTGTTTATTGTGAGTCCAATTCTCGCAGCTTCCCTTTTGAGAACCGTAAAAGCCTCCTCAACTACTCTACGGTTAACACAAATTGTATCAATGTCGTCCGCAAAGTACAGAAGCATGTGAGACTTAGTGATGATGGTGCCGCTTCTCTGCACACCTGCCCTTCGTATTGCACCTTCCAAAGATATGTTGAACAGCAAGTTCGAGAGCCCGTCACCTTGCTTCAAACCATCCAACGCGCCCGAAAATTCGCCCGCTGTCCTGACGCATGATGTGAAACCGTCAAGCGTCGCACGTAACAGTTTAATTAGTTTTGTTGGGAAACCATGTTCTAGCATTATTCGCCAAAGCTTGTTGCGTTTCACTATGTCGTACGCCGCCTTAAAGTCTATGAACAGATGATGCGTCTGCAAGTTGTGTTCTCGAAACTTGTCGAGAACCTGTCTCAAGATGAACATCTGGTCCATTGTAGATCGCTCCACTCGAAAACCGCATTGGTATTCTCCAACAAAGGCTTCCTGCAACGGCCTCAGTCGCTGCAACAGGATACAGGAGAGAATTTTGTAAGCGGAATTGAGGAGGGTTATAATTACTACAGTCGAGCCTATGTCCCTTCTTGCAGATAGGGCATATGAGTCCTTCCAACCAGTCCGTAGGTAGTTGTTCCTCAGACCATACTCTTAGGATGATCTGGTGAATTGCACTACACAGCCGCTCGCTCCCAACTTTGAAAAGTTCGGACGGTAAGCCGTCCTTTCCAGCGGCTTTGTGGTTCTTTAGCTCTTTGCAAGCATTCTTCACCTCGTCCAATGTTGGTGGGTCCACAGCTTGTCCGTTCTCCCCAATTTCTATCCTGTTCCCTTCGACGACTCTCCTACCTTCCTCACCGTTCAACACCACTTCAAAATGTTGCTTCCAATGCCTGGCCACCTGCGATTTATCGGTAATCAGGTTCCCCTCCCTGTCATTGCACATGGCAGGTACTGGCACAGTCCGGTTCCTGATTCCGTTGATCGTTCTATAAAAGCTCCTCGTGTCGTGCCTGGTGAAGCAATTCTCCGCCTCCGCGAGGACGCGATCGTAGTGCTCACGTTTTTTATACGGCGATGAAGCCTCTTTTCGGCAGCTCTTGCCTCCCGGTATTCCTTCCGCATCTGACGCGTTACACGATTAGCTGCTACTAACGTTTTGGCGTAGGCTCGGTTCTTCTCCTCCGTCAGCTCTAGGCACTCAGCATCGAACCCCCCACTACGCGTGGTTCCCGTTGTCATGGCTATCACTTCTCGCGCTGTTGCGCTGACCGCATCATGGATGTGCTTCCACTGCTCGTCCAGGTCCACTCCAGCTGGTTCACCGATCCCTCTATCAACTTTCCGAGTATACTCTGCAGCAACTCCTTCCGCTGATAACCTCTGGATGTCCAGATGTATCTTCCTCGCCGATCTCGATTTAAATACATTGGACAACCGGGCGCGAATCTTGCTTACCACGAGATAGTGATCCGAGTCGATGTTTGGCCCTCGAAAGGACCGCACATCTATGACGTCTAAGAAGTGCCGGCCGTCGATCTGGGAGCAGGCCTCTCCATTAGGGTGTTTCCAGGTGTGCTTCCGAATGTTCAGACGTGCAAAATGGGTACTACAGATGGCCATTCCCCTGGCCGCGGCGAAGTTCACTAACCTCAAGCCGTTGTCGTTGGCGGTAGAGTGAAGGCTTTCCCTACCAATAGCGGGACGAAAGAACTCCTCTCGTCCGTCTTGTGCCTTTGTATCTCCGATGACGATCTTTACATCGTGCTGTGGGCACTCTCCATACGTTTTCTCGAAGAGCTCATAGAACTCCTCCTTTACGTCATCGGTTTTATCGTTTGTTGGCGCGTACACGTTGATAAAGCTGTAATTAAAGAATCTGCCCTTGATCCTCAATACGCATAGACGGTCATTAATAGGCCTCCACCTAAAAACACGCTTCATTTGGTTTCCAAGTATCACGAAATTGACGCCCCGTTCCGCTCTATCACCGCCACTGTAGTAGATGTGATACTTGAAAGATGTGCCCGCGGTCGGATCAACCGCCCGGAATTCACGTTCTCCGGTTTTAGGCACCTCTTGTATGGCTGCTACCTCCACATTTGCCTTCCGTAGCTCTCTGGCCAAGATGCCCGCGCGTGCCGGTTCGAGCAGAGTCCTAACATTCCAAGTACCAAGTTTCCAATCGTTGTCCTTTTTCGTTTGCCTAGGTCTATACCGATTGTTCCGATTCGTATCATTCTCTAGATTGTTCGTAGTATGTTTATTTTCAGCATGCTGCCTTACTAGGGCTGCGATGCCTAGTCTCGCGATGGGGCTGCCGTCTTGGGTGTAGCTGGCGAGACACCGCATTTCATAGTTCAGCCGCCCGCTCCGGATCAGTCGCTGTTTGAGCCGCTCCTGACCTGGCGAACAGACGCTCAGGCAAGCTGCTCTCTAAGGAGAACAACTTCCCCTTCCCTGTCAGCATACTACCAAGTTCCCACCGGTTCACCGGTTGCTCGTATCCCAGTTGATACCACGTGGAGGTAGGGATAGGAGTTGCTAGGAGTTGCTTACCACTCAGTAATAGCTAATACGTCACTTGTGAAAACATATCATCATGTTTGTTATGGTGACGAAAACATAAGAAAGTGTTTTGGTAGTTAACGCCTTAACTATTCCCAATCTTGTGGCACTGAAAATTCGTAGTCAACCACGTGGTGGCTTCTACACACTACCACATTAACGATTCGATGTAAAATGCATAGATTTGCATTTTCAAGAATGTAATTTTTGTAGAATTCTATTTTCCTATGTTTTTAGGGAACGATTTGGACGTGTTTCTGTCCAAACTTCACGGACATTCTAAAAACTCCGAAAAAGAAATCCAAAAACTCCGAAAGATGCAATCAAATTTCACAGAATTCCAACGATTCGAGAAAACCAAAATTTCGAATAGTATAGATTTGCCAAAAATGCTCGGAGAATCCTAAATGGAATTTATTTCAAAATATCCTTAAAACCTAAAACCTCAATTACGATTGAATCGATTGAAACATTAATTTGATTAAATATTGGGTGCTCTATTTTTTTGCAAATAAAATTGCAACTTTATTCTGAAAAAAAAAACAGGTCGGGTACGAGACTACTTCGGCAGAGGTTTTTGCTGCATTCTACAGCAGAAACCTACCGAAGTAGTCGCATACCCTTTCTATAAATCATTCGAAGTATTGCCCATCGCTAGCCATAACTTTGTTCCATCTTTCTGGGGAATATGGCGGGTTAGGTAGGACTTTTCATTTGAGCGTTTCTATGTTTTAACGACTTTGGCAGTATGAGGTCGAGCGTTGTCATGCTGTAGAATCACTTTTTCGTGCCTCTCCGCATATTGTGTCTGTTTATTAGGTAGTAATCAGCTTAATTGCATCAATTAAAGTCGATACCGTTCCTCAATGATGGTGTCGTTCGATTTTGATAAATCATCTTTTTTTTTCACCCGTCATGATGCGATGAAGAAAACTCTTCCTTTTTGCCTCTTGAACAGTTGTTCACAGGTAGAAAACAACACTCAACATCTCTTGGCTTAAAATCATAAAGAAGTTCCTTGCTTTAAAACCATTTCTAAAATATGCAATCGCTTGGAAATGGTGTGGCGGTCTTCGGTGCTTGGCTTTCATTCACGTGGACAGTCGCCAACCGAAATTGAAAGTGACGGAACCAATCACGTTGTTTCGCTTAGAGAGCACATTTCCGTAATCTTTTTTTCAACTTTCGATGCGCTTCAGCTGCCGATTTCTTCGAACGAAATGAAAAGATAGTTGCTTTTTTAATATAGAAATCGCTTTCAACATTATTTTTTGTTAAAAAAAGTTTTTTTTTCACGGGGTATATGTGGCAGGTAAAAATAAATCCGCGTAAAAAATATCACGTAAATTCCGAAATTCACGTAAAAAAACTTCTATTGCTGAAGGTTTATATCAGTTTTAGGATATCGAGCTGAAAATTTGAAATAATATGAAAAAAAAACGCGTAAAAAGACTAGTGTAACTATTTCCGAATCGACATGATACAAATATCTACTAAAATATTATTTAGTGATGGACATAAAATTCAGCGAAAAAAGATAGATTCATTTTCACTCTTGCCTAGAATATAGACTCTACTACATACAGTGATTTAAAAGTATTTCTTTATTTGTAAATTTCAACAATATTATCTTTGCTATTAGAATCATGGTAGATATCTTTCGAGTAAATATTTGAAAGATCTAAAATCTCAAACACACAAATATTCTTGAAATTAAGCAAATTTAAATTACCAAGTTTCAGTGGTGGGCACCATTAGTGGGCCTAATTAGCGACGCTAAAATTCAGTTAGCGATTTAGCGATTTTGCTAATTTTTGAGCTGGCTAGCGAAACTGTTAGCGTCGCTAAAATTTTGGCCTTCGAAACGCTAATCGCTAATTCGCTAAATTTTGTAGAGAAGTGACAATAAAAATATTTAGAAAAACTTTACTGCGAAAGTTACTTTTGTCATTTTTTTACCCTAGAATGGAGTTCCAGTTATCCTACAAGCCACAGGAGCTTTTTGAAGAACAACTTTGGTTCTACTTTTTCGATTCAGATAATAATTGATTTTTTATGAAAACATTCCTAAGAGTATCTATTTTCAATGCAAGCCAAATAACTTTTGTTATTCTTGTAGGTAACTGTTTTCGTTTGTTTAACCAAAACAGATCAAAGTGGTCCAAATCTTACAAAACACAAGCAATAAATATAGCGATATGACTATTTACATATTAAAAAGTTAGCGATTAGCGATTAGCGAAAGTTCCGCTAATGTGGGTTTAGCGTTTTGCGATTATCGAGCTAAATTTTCCGGTTAGCGACTTAGCGTTTAGCGTCGCTAAATTTTCGGTTAGCGGTGCCCACCACTGCCAAGTTGATTAATGATTCAAATGCATGAATCTGATAACCTAAAAAGGTGCTACATTTCGATTCGAAACTCGATCTTCTGTTTATTACATACAGACTTCGCAGCCAACTGTTAAGTGTACAAGGACAAGATTTATAGATCATTTGAAAAAGCCGCGTTTTCTGAGCAAAACGTGATTTTTAAAAAATGTTTATCGTTCTCCTTCGATTTTGAAATGAAGAATAAAAAAACTGCTCGAAAGGTCTTAGTTGACGTTTCGCCCATGTACAGTATGTGGGAGTACTGACATTGAAGGCATTTCAAGCAGTTTTTTATTGTTCATCTGAAAATCGGAGGAAAACGATAGACATTTTTAAAAATTACGTTTTGCTCAGAAAATTGCACTCTTTCAGCTGCTATATAAAATCAGAAAACCGTTTAAAACTTTAGGACCCAATTGCGGGACTAGGCGCTACGACCCTACTGACACTAACAGTCTCTCCCGAGTCTGGACTCGAACCTACGCCGACTGGCTTGTTAGGCCAGCATCGTACCTCGAGACTAAGTGGGAGTTCTGAAACCTAATAATTCCAAAAACCTAATAGTTCCGAAAAAACGTCAAAAATTATCTTTCAAACCAAAACAAAATGAAACCACATTCAATACTTTCTAGAGATGATCAGAAGGACCCATTGTTTCACTCTTACTTCAAATACACTGAAATTTCTTTTTACGCGAAGGGTACGCAGGTTGTATGTTCCGAGGTCCAAACAGGCTCAGAGCGTAAAAAACCGCGTGAAATTCGAAATTTGTGGTGATGTCTGCCAAATATTTTCGAAAGAGACTAAAGAGCAGAGTTGTTTTCACTTGCGAATCAAAATGAAAATCAGGGAAAGATCAGGTAATATCAGTTAATTTTAAGTTGAAAAAGAAAAATCAATCTAAACACATCGTGTGATCCTAGTGATTATGAAAACTCAAAATGTCAATGATACCGGAATTCAAGCAATCAAGCATACAAAAATTATTACAAATAATTTAAAAACCTTTAAAAAAAATTTTCGGAATCCAGTAATTCAGTAAGCTAAGATTTTCAATTCAAACCTTCAAGAGTTTTTGAATGTAAGGTTTAAAAAACCTAAAAATCTATACAAAACGGAAACCTGCCTTGAAACATTTTTTGACATGGAAAACTTTACGAAATTATTTAATGTGATATTCCATATACAGATATAGTGTTCCAATTTTGCTCAGTAGTGAAAATAAAAACATTTTTCAAAGAATATTCCTCAAAATGAGAAGAATGTATCGACAAATTTCAATGGTCATTATCATCATGCATCATCATACAAATGGCAATCAAACCACCAAACATGCTGCATTTAAATTGAAAGTCAAAAACTAAAGCAGAAAGAAAGTTGTATCTAAGAACAAACTGTAGAGTAATTAAAAACGTTCAATTTTGTTTTGTTTATTTGCCTCAATCATAGTAGACTACATCTCAAAAACTATTGCTAACATCACAAATATAGTTATGTAATTCTCGTGTTCAATTTTTTTCCAAGAGCAATTCATCGACATCGTGAAATCAATAACTTCACAATATTTGTTAAAATAACTCATCATACTATTCACTGGCTCGGCCATGGCATATTCTGTTCTATAAGAATTTAACCCTCTAGTGCCCAAGTTAATTTCTAGACGAGTTCCGGTAAAATCACTATGAATCATTATAAACACTTTTTAAGTATTTATTAAAGCTTTTTAGAGGTTTGACTGAAGCCCGCCAAATGGCGGCATTGGGCACTAGAGGGTTAATACAAAAATGTTTCGCGTTCTTAATGAGCGTGTAGGAGCTTAAAAGTTGAGTTTTCCTAGCAAATTTTCCGAACTTATGCGTTGTGGAACTAAATCGTTGACAAGAGTTACCGAAGCAATTTATCTTCTTTTTCAAGCGTTTCTATATTAATAAGCATGCAACGCGATTCATAACAAGGTAGAGGAAATGAATTCCAACCTAGTTTTCTATTGGAATGGACGTCTTGATAAGGCGACCAAACAACACTAGAGTATTCTAAAATAGATCTAACATATGTAACAAAGAGAGTTTTTATAGTGTACGAGTCTACGAAATGATGACTGAACCTTTTTATAAAACTTAGCATACTGTTGACTCTATTGATGATCGTATTGTAGTGATCAGACTTGATATCCATAATTACTCCTAAATCTCTAATTTGAAAACACCTTTCTACAACTTGATGTCCTTGTGTAGGATATAATATTACATTTTTTTACGTTGAGACCAAAAGACTTTTTTTACACCAAATGTAGAAAATCCAATTCCAACCTCTTGTTGGAATTGTTGAATGTCTGATTTGTTTTTTATTTCCATGTACAATTTCATGTCATCGGCACATATCAATACTTTGAGATGATTCAACACAAGGGTAACGTCATTAACAAATAAAATGAAGAGCAAAAGGCCTAAATGGGAGCCTTGTGGAACACCAGATGTCATTTTTACTGGTACAGAAACGTGTCCCTTAAACCTAACCGTTTGTGTCCTATTTGTCAGATAAGATTCAATCCATCTAAGTAGGCTTGACTCAAATCCCCGTTTTTTTTAATTTGAACATAAGCGTGGAAATATCTACTCTGTTAAAAGCTTTACTAAAATTCGTGTATAGAGTTTCCACGAAGTTGCCTCTGTCCATAGACGCAAGAGAGAAATCAACAAATTCAAGTTAGTTGGTAGCCGTAGACCTTCCTTTGTAAAAACCATGTTGGATACACGTTATGCGGTTCTCTACCTGATCAAATATTTTTTGGTTTACGATAGCTTCAAAAAGTTTGGAGTTACATGATATCATTGCAGTGCCACGGTAATTTTTGATATCAGATCTTTTACCCTTTTTTTCCAGACTGATGGAAATTGTCCGGACGTAAGGGATAAGTTGAAAAGTCAAAACAAGGGTTTTACGAAAGCAGGAGCAAGATTTTTCATAAGTGAGGGTGGAATTCATTCTGGACCTGAACCTTTTGAAGCATCCAGATCTTTTAGTGTTGCGAGGTTTTCTTGAACATCTATTTGTTTAACAGATACGTTATTTATTTGTTCATGCAAGTGCGAAAAGTACTCAAAGTCCCTGACTTCGTCGCTATTTTTATAAACGGTTTGAAAAAACTCGCAAACTTGTTGCAGGTTTGCTTTGAGTCAGTACTGGCAAAGTCTTCAGATGGGAGATGGGAAGTTATTAGACTTCATTTTGTCGTTTGCAAATTTAAAAAACTATTTTGGGTCTGATTTAATGTTATTAATTTTGGTACAGTTGAGTCTATAACACCGTACAATGATGATAAAAAATTATCAACCGCTTTCCTCATATCTGTTTCATTTTTTAGGAGTGATTGCCAGTCGATGTCAGTTAATTCACGATTGATTAGTTCAAAATTTGCTTTAGTGAAGTCATATTTATATTCAGGCTCATGATCAGAGGGTTGTTAGCGTTAGCGAGTACTCAAATGCATCAGTGCGTCTTGAACTGTCCTACAGATCAGACGTTTTTTCGGTTGCTTGTGGACTGGTCTTTGACTGCCTATAGCTTCAAAGTTTGTGTTTTGTCAGTGTGTCTTTTAAAGATTACCTGAAAGTTATTTCCCATCAGTCTTTCTCAAGACTACCTACTTTTGAATTTAACATTTGTTTTAACTTTTTTCGTATCACCTGAAATGGCTGGACGAAAAAAGAAACCTCGCATCGCTGCGGGGAGGAAAAGAGAGGCATCTCTTTCTGACACATCGAGTGTCTGTAGTGACAATCCTTTTGATATTTTGCCTGAGCAAGAAGCTGGTGAAATGGAAGTTATTAATAACGAAACTATACAAAATATAAAATCTTTAAAAAAGGAGAAAGTTCCACCTATTGTGGTAACTATTTCTTCTGAATTTAATATATTCAAAAAGGAACTTTCAACGTTTGTTTCTGACGTTAAAGTTACCTATCAAATTGGCCGTAGAGGTGAATGCCGCTTATTAGCCGACTCAGTAAAGGGTCGTGATCGTCTTGTTCAGTATTTAACTAACAAGATGTACAAATTTTTTACATATGACTCCAAGAACGCCAAGCCGTTCAAGGTTGTCTTGAAAGGTCTCACCAACGATCAAACCGTTGATGAGATCAAACTTACTTTAACAGAATTACTTGGCATAGCCCCTACCCAAGTAATTCTAATGAAACAAAAATCACGAGGCGAAAACAGTCAGAGAACTGGAATTTCCCTTGTTAATTATTTAATTCATTTTAACCGCAATGAGGTTAACAACTTAAAATTTTTTGAAAAAGCACATGCTTTGTATAATGTGCGTGTAAAGTGGGAAACTTATAGGAAGTATGGCGGAGGTGAAAAGCATATCACCCAATGCCGTACTTGCCAACGTTATGGCCATGGTTCCAAATTCTGTAACATGGACCAAAAATGTCTTAATTGTGGAGACTCTTCTCACAAAAAGGACACATGTCCTGTGAAAGAGAGTAAAAATTTTCGCTGTGCGAATTGTAACGGCAACCATATGTCAAATTTTTATCAATGCCCAGTCCGTTTAGCAATTGTTAAGGCAAGGCAAGGTAAACAAAATTCAATTTCTCAATTAAAACCAACTTCAAAACAAAATTCTCCAAGCGTACCAGTGACGCATAGTTTACCTACTCCTTTGCATACCCGTTTAACTTATGCACAGGTTACAGGTAGTTCGAACATTATACCGCCTAGTGTTGGTAGTTCGAAAATGACCGTTAATATGGGTAAGCAAAACAGGCTAGAAAATAATTGTACACCTATCACTCCAGCTAATATTGCTGCCGAAAATATTTTTTCTAATGTCAACTGCCTGGGGCCTATTACGGCAGGTAAACTTTCTTTTTTGCAACAGGCAATGTTCGATCTTATGAACGCCATGTTGCAGGCAAAATCAATGTTTGAAGCCATTCAAATAGGCACAAATTTTACTATTAAAATTGTTTCTAATTTAAAATTTAGCAATGATTTTAAATAAAACAATTAAAATATTAAATTGGAATGCTCGCTCATTGAAGGCCAATGAGAATGAGCTTTTTAACTTTTTAACAGTAAATAATGTGCATATTGCAATTATTACTGAAACATTTTTGAAACCTAACATAAAATTAAAATATGATCCCAATTACGTGGTTCATAGATATGATAGGATTCAGGGTTCCGGCGGTGGAGTTGCAATTGTTATTCATCGCCGAATCAAACATCGTGCTCTTCCCCATCTTGAGACGAAAGTTATTGAAACTTTGGGAATTGAAGTTCAAACTGAACTTGGGATTTCATTTATTGCCGCAGCATATTTACCATTTCAATGCACACGCGAGCTCAAAAATTATTTTAAAGGTGATTTACAAAAACTCACCAGAAATCGTTCGAAATTTTTCATAATCGGCGATTTTAACGCTAAACATCGTTCATGGAATAATTCTCAAAGTAATTCCAATGGCAAAATTTTATTCAACGATTGTTCTTCAGGATACTATTCTATTTTGTCTCCGAATAGTCCTACATGCTTTTCTTCTGTAAGAAACCCTTCAACAATTGATTTGGTGCTTACAGATCAAAGTCATGTATGTAGTGATTTGATCACACATGCTGACTTTGATTCTGATCATCTTCCAATAACTTTTTCTTTATCACATGAATCAGTTTTAAACCCTATGAGCTCTGTTTTTAATTATAACAAGGCTAATTGGGAAAGATACAAAACTCATATTGAGAGAAATTTCAATAATGAGCTTGATTTGCAAAACGAAGTGAATATTGATTCCGCTTTGGAAGCATTAAAATGTGCAATTGTTGATGCCAGGAATTATTCTGTTCCAAAGGCTCAAATGAAATTTGATTCACCAATAATTGACGAAAATCTTCAACTTCTAATTCGTTTGAAAAATGTCCGCAGACGTCAATATCAACGTTCTCGTGACCCTGTTTTTAAAACTATTTATAAAGATTTACAGAAAGAGATTAAACATAGATTTACTCTTCTGAGAAATCAAAATTTTGAAACTAAAGTTGAAAAATTGAAACCATATTCAAAACCATTTTGGAAGCTGTCGAAGATTCTTAAGAAACCTTCAAAGCCTATTCCAGTTTTAAAAGATGGTGAACGTTTTCTTGTATCCAATGAACAAAAGGCTCAAAGACTTGCTCAGCAGTTTGAGAGTGTTCATAACTCAAATTTGAATTTTGTGAGTCCAATTGAAAATGAAGTCACACGTCAATTTGATTTAATTTCTTCCCAGAATTTTTTACCTGCAGAAATAATTGAAACTAACTTGAATGAGATTAAATCAATTATTAAAAATTTCAAAAATATGAAAGCACCTGGTGACGATGGAATCTTTAATATACTAATCAAACATCTCCCTGAGAGCACAATGGAATTTTTAGTAAAAATTTTCAATTGCTGCTTCAAAATTGCATATTTTCCCAAATTATGGAAAAATGCAAAAATTACTCCCATTTTAAAACCGGATAAGAACCCAGCTGAAGTTTCAAGTTATCGACCAATCAGTTTGCTTTCTTCAATAAGTAAACTGTTTGAGAGAATTATTCTTAACAGAATGATGTCACACATCAACGAAAATTCAATTTTTGCAAATGAACAGTTTGGATTTCGCCATGGGCATTCCACAACTCATCAATTGCTCAGAGTTACTAATATGATACGAGCTAACAAATCTGAAGGTTATTCCACTGGAGCTGCTCTTTTAGACATAGAAAAAGCATTCGACAGTGTTTGGCATAAAGGTTTGATTGCGAAATTGCAAACTTTTAATTTTCCAATTTTCCTAATCAAAATTTTAAAAAATTATCTTACTGATCGAACTCTGCAGGTTGTCTATCAGAATTCAAAATCTGATAGATTTCCTGTCAGAGCAGGTGTACCTCAAGGTTCAGTCTTGGGTCCAGTCCTGTACAACATATTCACTTCAGATCTTCCTGATTTGCCTCCAGGATGCACAAAGTCATTGTTCTGCGATGACACAAGCATTTCCGTAAAAGGAAAAAGTCTTCGTGTCATATGCAGTCGATTGCAGAAAAGTTTAGATATTTTTTCTTCCTACTTGCAAAAGTGGAAAATCTCTCCCAATGCTTAGAGTACTCAAATGCAGTATGAAATTTTTCATTTATCCATAGGCGATATTCTACTTTGTCAACACTAAAATCTTCCGTGCATCTGGTGGATAAAAAGTCTTAAAAACAGTTTTGCTCATTTCGGATTGAGTTAACCTGATGTAATCCAAGGTGACTAAATCCGTCAAAAATAAATTGCAGAGTTACGTTTTCTCCTACTACAGGAAGTAAAAGCGGTTCATTATCATCATTTACAATAAAATCAGCATCATTTTGATTGAAATCTCCATATATATAAATTTTTGAGTTAGTGTTGGACTCATCATACACTAATTCTACCGTGCTTAAAAATTTTTCATATGATTAATTTGAGCTAAAAAAAATGTTAACCACGTCAAAAGTAGTACTACTTTTGAAAAAGGTTGGCTTCGAAAATGTTTATTTTTTACATTTATTAAGACATATTAAAACCATTGCTTATGGAAAATTTTCTCAGCTTTCAAATAAAACCAATAGAATTGCTCTAAGTGATATACACCACTTTATGGAAGATTATCCAAGAAATTTGAAAGTGTAATAACTCCGACTAGATCAACGTTAGGGCATATGCATAGGGGAGTTTTTTTCATCAAATATGGCCCTCTATCAGCCCCTGAATTACTTCTCATAAGGAACCAATCACCCTGTACATAGACTCTACTGCTCTTCGTTACCGAGCCTCGTTTTTTACCCTGCCAAGTATCGGAAATTAAAATTGCATGTAGAGATATGCATTCAACTGTGTGATTTTTTTTTTGGAATTCAACGTGAGGGAATGGTCATCAAGTAAGGAAATGAGAGGAAGCCTGAGAAAAAACTCATGCATAAAGGTCCCTCTGACATCGGACGGTCTTGATTCTACTAAAATCCGAACTCATGACCAATCGCATGTCAAAGCGGACTCTATAACCTTGAGGTTACGAACTCCCCTTCTGTTTTGACACATGAGTTGAATTTTGCGTAATTTTGCGATATCTTATCGATCTTTAGACCAAGAACATGAACTTGGGGATTGCGATCAAACTCTAAACTCTGAGACCTTGTTCTGAATTGATACTTAAAAATTGATCAGATTTCATATTTTGTATAGATGATTTTTCATGATGAAGATTGGAATTCATTCTCTTTCTATCAGTAAATCTGGACTTGCTTCGCTTCGAAGCGAATGCGATTAAATTTGAATTTATTTCTTTTCACAGTCAAATAGTCTGAGAAGAGCAAACTATGTAAGCGAGAAACTGATCATCTATGCCCTTAACTGAGGTCATAGTTTCCTTGAAGATTGTGATCGATGCAAAATAGAGCTAAACCACTTGGTTTATGGATTACCTAGTAATTTTTCTCTCGCGTTACTTGACTAGGACACCGCACGTGAATGACACCTGTGTCACTGCAAGTGACTGCTGTAATTCTAGTCATCCATTTGTGACACGTATCAATAATACATACAAGTGGTGAACATCGGAGGATAGCTACGAAATCATTATTTCTTCGGATCCCTTCTGCAATCGGCTCGAAAAGTGACACTCCTTGAAGGGCTCACTTGCTGGGGGTGGCAATATCAATTGATGCAACATTAAGAATTATTGCGAACCAAACAATAGAATAGGATAGGCATAAAGATGATGTGAACAATCTCGTGTCGATTTATGGACCAAGTAAAATAATTCGCTCACTAGTTCTTGGATCGAGGCTGAGCTCGAGTTATAGTTACAATTTGCGCAAATGGTACTGAAAGATCGATTGAAGCTAATTGTTCTCATTGCCGTCGCACAGAGCCGTACGAAGCGATACGGAGAGTTCCACGACTAGAAGCAACCTTGACATAGTTTTCTCACCCTTTTGCGTTTGCAGTGCGATCGCCCCTCCGCGAACAAGGCGCGCAGACTATTACTTCAGAATGGCAGCAGCGGCGGTGGCGGTAACGTGCAATAGCAACATTTGAGCCGGGTCGAGAAGCGAGGCAGAGATCACGTTCATGTAAAACTCTAAACACAAACACGTTCCACGCTGGAGATACGATGTAGGGCCAACCGTGGCCAAACTGAACCTAGCCAAACCATACGGCTTTCTGGGTGCTGCACTATCATGGCCGTGTAGAGACCATCGAATGAATGCCTGAGCATCAGTAAACTGCCTAATAGACTAACTTATCCGCTGAACGACTGACTGCTTGACTAGTCGCCGATTGGAAACGTGCGCGCAAATGAGATGAAAATAACACGGTTGGCATCTTCAAGACCTTCAATCGTCACCAGATGTGGCGTTCGAAATGCCACCAGGAATGGTCACCGGTGCGGCGTTCGGTTTGACCAACTTTTGCTTAAGGTTTGACCTTTGCCAGAGAACGTTCTCTTTGGCAACCCGTTCCGTTTAGTAATGATGAACTTAATTTTGGAAAAAAAAGTACGGAGAGTGTACCTTGAAACCATTATTTTTTCAAGCTACTGACTTCTTAAAAGATTCTAGCGATATTTAAATGTTTGTGGTTTTCGCTTCACGCTACCAACTCACTTCACCTTCGCACTCTGGTAGCAATAAGGTGAATTCAATTGAACCATAATGTGGCGGGTGTACTTGGCAGCAGTTGCATTGCATGTACGGAACACAAAGCCACACGTTTTATGATATACTCTGAACACATCTAACATTTAACGCTCGTCCTTCAATTGACTTTATTGAAATCAAGGACTCGCGCAGCACCACCAGCGAACTACGCCAACGCTGTCGTTGATTTCCGTTCTGTTCCAGCCCTCGATATAACCGTTCGGTATGAGTCTGTATATATTTGTACCGACTCCACCATGTGTATTTTATACCAGCTGGGGGGTTGGCAGGTAGCCCTCGATAATCAACTGACAATGCCATATAGCACTGCCAAATGCATTTCCACGTTCGTCGCAACCGGGACATCGATTTTGGAACAATCTGCCGTCTTTACCACATTTGTCCACTTTTGTTGCTTCAGCACAAAAAGTCACCGTGATGAATATGTAAACATTGAACTCTTAAGCACCTCATCGTTGTGTTTGCCGTCTTTTGTCAGCCCTGCTGTGGTTGAAGTAAGCGTATGAGTATGAGCGAGAGCAACAAAATAAAAAAAAACGGACAGAACGACAAGAGTTAGTGGCCTGTAACAATCGAGGGCGTCCATGGCCATCAACGTGCACCGGCAGTGGCGGCCGGCCGACGACGACAGCGCCGAACGACGCGTTTGTTATTATTTTGATTGGACATGTGGCTGGCTTCGTTCTTGATGATAATCCACTCCGACGACGATGACGATGATATTCGTTAAAGTCGGTTTGCCACTGCATCGGGTGCTAATTTGAGGTTGGCTTATTGGAAAGCCGAAAGGTCAGTGAAATTTAGTTGAGAGTTGAATGCGCAGCCCTTTGTAACGCGATGGCAAAATGCGCGTTTCGCTACCGGCAGTAATAGTTTAAGTCGATTCGGAGCACGCGCGTTCTTGATTAATTCTATTAGTGTAAATCCACGCCAAATGACCAATCGACCAAATTCGAGTGGTTATAATTTGAATGAAATTTTAAACACGTATTTGATGTAGAAAACTGAGTAATTTCTAACAAGGATCGAATTCAGTAAACTCTAGACTCTAGTGTACATTTTTTTTTAAAGGATGTATGCATTTTAGCATATATTTCATCTCAAGCACTGAAATACATCATGAAGCCTCAACCATCTCTATTAGATTACGAAATGGATCTGCTACTACAACAATTGCCTCATCGTATTCTCAACCCATTTGAGTCAATCTTTGCTAGAGGTAACAAAATTCACAGGAATGGTTAAAAAGCTATTATCTTTCATTCTTTTTTCCAGTTTGAGTTCTAGGGCAAAACCTGTGTTTACCAGTGTAATTGTAAAATTCATGTTTAACAACAAAATCCATCAATAATGTTTCAACTATTCTATTGAATTTTGTCTGTAAGCAATAACTAAAATTTCATTTGCGAGTAACTTTGATAATGCTTGAATAGTAAAAGAAAATGTAAGCAAAGTTTCAATTTTAAGGTATCTTTAAATCACTTATACACACATTCTTGACCCCTTTTCCCTTAAACTCTAGTCTCTAGAATATCTATGATCAACACTCAGGTGTGGTCTTAAAGCTCAAGCTAGAAACAAAAAGAAAGATTATAGGTTTTTAGCCATTCCCATGAATTTTCTCGTAAACATAACGAACTCTCACGTAAGTTGACGCGTTTTGGTAATGGCTAGAGGCATCAAAATTCACAGGAATGGTGAAAAGGCTATAATCATTCTAGGGCAGCTATTTTGTGCTTTAGGGCGGCACTTTTTTCGCTTTTGTCGATCAGTGTAATCCACAAATAACAGGATATTAAAATTAAAAATAATCAAAAAGGTCAATAAGAAGATCACAAAATTCCCAACTTGAAGTTCAAATTTGCGATTCATTAACATTATTTTGAAAAACTTGAGCAAAGTATCAATTCCTAAGAACTACGTTTGAATTTTTAATTTAATTTTTGGTTAATTTCATAATTATGCAAATCCAGGAAACATTTTCTGCATAATGAAAATTGTCGGAAAAGCGATTCAAAATACAGGCCTTTTTCAAACTTGAGTGAAAATGAAAAACAAGAAGTTGGTATCCCTGATCATTTTTATTCAGAACAAGAATTTGACGTCTAGCGAATTGCTAACCGGATGAATATTCGGCACTTCCCTGTGCAATAGTGAAACCAGATAATAGCTTATTCAATTCATCGTCATTGCGGTTTGCTAACTGCAGATGACGCGGAACGATTCTCGTCATTCTTGCAGCAAGGTGAGCAGTCGTCAGGTACTCCAGCATCAACGTGCATAATTTCCATTACATAGCAAAATTTAACCTGTAGCAAAATTTAACCTGTTGGGAAATAAGCTTAGCTTGAAATGAAAGTTGCTTTGCCTTTTTTGCAACGACCAGATATTGTAACTTGCACAATTAGATTGAACGTAATAGTGATGTGACGATGAACAAAATTGCTACCTATGATGAAAAAACCGGTGTAGTTGTTTTTAATATCTGCGGAAAGGTTTAACATCACAGTCAGGCGGTGCCGCGTAAGTGATAGAATGAAGGAATGTGAAAAAGGGGGTAGACTGTATAGTTGTTTGGAGGTATACAGACGAAAGTACCAATGGGCCTTCTTACCACGAAAATTAGGAAAGGTGTGACCGTAGTTCTAACCTAGCCTAGTTTTCCTTGAGGTACGTTCTTGAGGTTCTATGCTGCCTCGTGGATTCGAGTCTCGGCTCAGGAGACACTATTAGTGTAAGTAGGGTCTACGCGCTAGCTTTTTTTGCTTTGCTTTTATGGTCGACGACGCTGTCGATGTTTTCTTTTTGATGTATAGGGGAGTTTGTTAAAAGTTGAGCAATTGAGGATTGCAACGATTTTTGATGAAAATTTGTAATAGTTTTTGTTAACACTAGCTGACCCGGCAAACCATTTTTTCTTTAGTTTAATAGTATCGATTAAAAATGATTTTACATGCATCCATAGATTAACCATGCGATTTGTTTATAGGCTGCAAATGCATGACGAATCAGTTATTGGATACGTTCAAACTCAAAAGACAAATCGTTTGAAATGATTGGTTTTATCGGAATGATTACATCCTCGCGTTTTGACTACCGTACATCACGCTTTCTGGAAATACCCATATTGTGTAGCATTCGGGTATTTTCTTATTCCGGAAATATTCATCCTCATTCATTTTGAGCTGTTTTCCAGAAACAGGAAGTTGCTGTTCTAGAAATCAAAATGGTGTTCAGAATCGATTATTGGCTTCTATGCATCAACCCGATTACGAAAATACCAAAATGGCATACAAAGTTAATTTCTGGGCTCTGGGCGTCATGTTGTTTTCGGATTGTTTCGGGCATTCTGGTTTCGGTTCGGTTCATATTGCATGGTATTTGACACCGGAAGTCGCCATCTTAGAATTGAAAATGGTGTATGTGGTCGATTTTTTACTTCTGTGTATCATTTTGGTTCCAAAAAACCCAAATCAGGTAGAAATCGGTCTTTTTGGGTTGTTTTTTTCAAAACCGAGAGTCGTCATTTTCGGACTGATGTCCGAGGTTGATTTGTCAGCTGTCAAATCATCCCGATCATTTTGGACTATTTTCCGGAAAATTGGTTAACATATACATATGTTTCATTTGCATGGGCCCCCCTACTCTTTGAAATATTGGGGGTTGTTGAACCATTATAGAAACATTTTTTGCCCTAAAAAACTTCCACGTGTCAAATTTGGTTCCATTTGCTTCATTAGTTCCCGAGTTATACAGAAATTAGTGTTTGATTTGTATAGGAGCCCACCATTCCAGAAGAGAGAAGAATGTCGAATCTCCATAAAAAAAAATCTTGCTCGCAAAACCTTTACATGCCGAATTCGGTTCCATTTGCTTGATTAATTCTTGAGTTGCAGCACTGCGTGTTACATTTGTCCCCTCCAAAGGAGGGAAAGGTGTAAAATAATAATTGCTACCAAAAACCTCCACTTGCCAAATTTGGCTTTATTTGTTTGATAAGTTTTCGAGTTCTGTAGAAATTTGTGTTTTATTTGTATGAATCCCTTTAAGAGAAGGGAAGGGTGTCAAACCCCCATATAAAAGTTACCTACCCTCAAAAACATCCGCATGCCAAATTTGATTATTATTGCTCGAATTATCTTGAGTTATGCAGAAATTTGTGTTTCATTTGTATGGGCCCCTCCCTTCCAGAGTTGGAATGGGTGCCAACTTATCACTGAAATATTTCTTGCTCCCAAATCATCAGAGGAAGCTTTCTTGGTCCCAAAAAACCCCGCATATAAATTTCCACGTCGATCGGTTCAGTAGTTTCCAAATTATTTACGAAATTTGAAAACTATTTTCGTAAAAATGCTATATCTCGATATTGGCTCATATTACCACGGGATGATAAGTGTTTCTTACGTAAAATTTTCCGAGAAATACGATGAAACCATCAAATTTAAAATAAAATTAGCTGCATTTGCCGAAAAATGCAAATTTAGTTTTAAAATACAAAAAATATTTATCTGGCAATACTTCCGGCCAAAAACAATTTTTTTTGGATTCCTTGGTTTATTTTCTTCAAAATCCACCTATTACTATTTTTCGTGTATCTTAGTCTATAAAATGTAGAAAAAATTAATTACGAAATTTACAACTTTTTTCTTAAAAATGTTATATCTCGAGATTGGCTCATATTACCTCGGGATGATAGTTGTTTCTTATGTGAAATTTTCCAAGGAACACGTTGAAATTATCAAATTTAAAATAAAAATGGTTGCATTTGCCGAAAAATGTAAATTTAGTTTTCAAATACAAAAATAATTTATTTAAACTTAACTTAAACTTATATTTTTCTGAATTGCTTGGTTTATTTTCTTCAAAAATTATCTATCAATATTTTTCGGACATCTTACGTCTATGAATTGTAAGAAAAAGGAAAAAGAAATTTTCGACAAAAATTGCGTGACTTTGCAATAAAGAGGGGGGTCCTACAGAGCGGGGGGTATTCCGAACGACACCAAGATTGGGATTTTTCCAAAGAGACAGTAGATGAATTATTCTCCCAACTTTGAGCAAAATCTGTGATGGTCGTGTCCAAGTGGCATGTACACTTCGTATGGAATAACCTATATTCTTTGGTGATTTTAATTTTTCGAATCACAAAACTATTACAAAAAAACGTGAAACTCAAACAATTTCTTCAATTTATAAAAACTCGTAGATCTCTGAAACTTGAAGAGTTAGAAATTTTGTATATTCTGTAATGTTTCATGGAATTTAGAGATCTACAACTATGTCGAATACCGCAAAGCTCTATCGTGTAAGAGAAAGAAGTTGGTTTCGCAACGCCACCTTTGCGGCTAAATTCTAAACTAATTCAAACATCCAAAATGAAGCCCTAACTATACCAAGAAACTTTGTAGAAGACCGGAAACCGATTGGTCAAACGCTGAGAACGCTATTAATTTCGTTCCGCTAGATTCCATTTCTGGCCCAGTGTGCATTGTCTTTGTCTTTGCTCTATATGACTTGTACCTTTACCAGCACTAGTACTAGAAGCCGCAGGATGTAACACGCAGCAGCGTGAAATACTGTTGCGTGGTTGAGAGTGCTGCACTTCTGCTCTCTGCTTCCATTCGAAACGAGAATTTGACGGTTCTTCTTCCAAGAAGCAACACGATACAACGTGTAATGTTGTTGCGTAGCTTAGAGCGCCATCGCACAGTGTTTCATTTTGCCGTGTTCGTGTGATTAATTCAATAGTAATTTAAATGTTCATTATAGCCATAATGTTTGCTCGGAGAAGTTTCAAGATACTCTAAAACTCATTTTTGAATGTAAAAAAATGGGTGATCAATCCATCAGGCGTGAGATAGGAAATCTACTTTCGCATCAGATTGACATAGATACATCGTGTCTTCGGTAAAATTTCAGGTAACCTTAGAACAAGAAACTTCGCCTAAAATATCATGTTTCTATCTCCTACATATTAAGAGTATTATAATGTTTTCTGTAAAGAGGCACTAAAAACGTCAATTTTCGTTCTCACTTTTCTCCCAGATTTTCCCGAATTTTCAAACCTTCTACAATGTTATCAATCTTCTGTTATCTATCTTAGGGGCCACCCTTTTTTCACGTAAACAGATTTTCAACGATTTTGACCCCTCCTCCCCCTCCGGGGACAATGGACCGTGGACATTACACATACCCCCCACCACCACCCCCACCCCAAGGCTGTCCACGTAGAATGTGGATGGCCTCTTTTCTTCTACAATAGAAAAGTTATTTGACATTTTTCGATATTTTTGGGGTATTTTCACCTCAATCATCTCCAAATTACGCAATTGCGAACATTTTGTTTGATTTTGCGTTCCCGTTTTACAGTTTACCCAGTTCTTGGAAAATTGTTATAAATGAACATATTTTAATTAATTATGTTAAAAATTGTAAGTCACGTCACATGAGCCGTTTGCGACATTAAGCCATTTAGATTTTCGGGAATAGGCAGACATTAGCGATTACCGTTTGAGGTAGCCGAACTTGATCAGCTATTTCGATTTTTGTATGCGTATGTTAAATATAATGTCTTACGATGACCGTATGCCCAGAAATCGTAGAGTACGCGAAATCGTATAATAATAATCACACCAAGTTCAGCGGATCCAGATCAGCACCTTCCCATCAAATCACTAATTCCTTTTTAAACTACCTGTTCATGATGCAGAGGATTTCTCGGCCTCTAATTTATTGTAGCAAGTGCCAATCTAACATTCTCAAAACCCCTTTTTCAATTGGCAACACTTGATCGATTAAAAATGTTATGTTATGCTAAGGAAAACCCGGGATCATCAAAGAATTTGATCTTATTAGGAACGACCATAAAATTCTCAACATTCCTATCCGAACAGTATTTAGTATGATCTAAATTTAAAATCCAGTTTGTATCAGCAATTTAAAATGTTCAATTTTCCGTTCAATTTCCCCGGCCAGAAATCATGATTTACGACTATCCTTTCCACCGTTGAAATTCGATGGCTGGCCTCGCAAAAGCGCACCCTGCTAAGGCCACCAAATAGAGCTTTCTTTCTCCGTTGCTCCACCCAAGCCGAGCCAAGCCAAGCCGACAGTAAACGTCGTTGCGGTTAACATGTCGCTGCTCTCTCAACCGCTCCAACTCGGAACGCGCGCGCTGTCGAAAGGGAAAGCAGCGCCACACGGCAAAAAGGATAATGCAGCAGTTCTGCTAGAGTTTGTTGCACTTTCTCCTTCAGATAACCTCCGAAGGCAGGGCAAGAGTGAAAGAGAGTACAAAACCTGCAGTACATTTCGACCTGTTACGCTAACGAAACGAAAGGTCATCGTGATGTACCAGCACTAATTTTGAGCAACAATGTGACGTTAGAAGGATGATGCGCCCTTGCTACAAACGGTATTTCATTGTGCAATTTAAGTTTACCTTTTGTACGCTAAAATAGTACCTTGTTTGATAGTGTTATTTGGCAGTAAAAAATAAGGTTGAAGGTTTGGCTTATAGATGTTAGTCAAGAATAGAAGTCAAAAATATACGCGCCAGTTAGGCGTAGTTCAGCACCGGCCAGATGTTTTTAAAACTAGGCAAATAGAATACCCGAAAGGCCATATGTGAAAATAACGATTAATAATTGCTGCAAACTCTAAGGTCACGTGGACGTAAACCATTTAGTTCTATTTAGTCAACACGGAACTGTCGGCCGGCATGAGTTGCCTGGCATGCGTACATTTCGGCCGCAGCATTATAGTGGGTATTTTCGCTGTTTTCGGCTGCACACATGTCACCCACCCAAGAAGCGACATGGCAACATACGCTAACTCTCGGAGAGTTCGATGACAGCGAGCAGAGACAGCAAGACAGAATAGCACAGGCCGGGACAACGAGCGAACGAAACAGAGATAGAGATACCGCGAGTTCAAGAACCTAATATACAACACGTACGTTTCGCCGTTTTCTTCGAGGCTATTGAACCTTTAGTCGGAGCGATTAAATTGTATGTGTAAAATATTTAATTCGCGCGATCTTCCTTTTTTTTCGTTGGTTTCGGACCTGCGCGCAATGGAAATCACTGCAGCACAGTATGCCGTTCCTGCAGGTTGCACTTTTGCGTTAGGGGAGTTCAGGACATAAGCACGTTGGTAGTTTTTTTTTTTAAATTTAAAGAGTAATTTAGAAGACTATGCTTTGAGTTCTTTACCAAAGCACTAAACATCGCTGAAAAATGTCAATTCACAACTCGTAAAGTCGACACTGTGGTATTTTTCCATTCTGCATCATTCTGTCAATTGGCAGCTGCGGTTTGTACATACAGAAGATTTGAGAATACATTGTCGTACAGACTCACTCACTTGCTATGTATAGCAAAACGCGGGTGTGGAAGTTGCTAGCGAGAACTGCAGCCCGTAAAAATATTACCATGCGGTTGCCACCCTGAGACACAGAAGAGCACACCAACGATCACGTAATCGGCTCTTGAAAAGTCGTAAATCCTAACCAAATGGATTGGCTGCCGTAGGGATTGGTGCTCGTAAACGGGTGAATTCATGTTCGGAGTCAAGGTTAAGGTACGGCTCGTGTTTACACAGCAATGAAACCCCAAACAAATCGTCTTCGACCGTACGTTGTACAGCGCCTAGATAGCGAAAGGTGCCGAACTTGGTTCACGTTATGGTCGAACACAGAGATAACGTTAATCGCGGCCGTATTAAATGCAACAAAAAGTGCAATGACACCTGCCAGCCATAATGATAATAGCGAATACAAAGTAAGTGCAAGAGAATGAATGCACGAAAAAGGCTTGATGATATTTTCAATTAGTACATTTCCGTTTCACTAAAGTCATCAGACACCTTTGTTTTGGTTTTGCATTTCGCTGTGCAAATCACTGCAGAATGACTAAACTGTTTTTTTTTGTTTATGTTTTGGCAACTGGTGATGATATTCTTTGCAATCGGGATTTTTTGGTAATTTTTAGGACCATCGCAGACGGTGAGACCCTGCCGCTTTCAATATATTCGAAAATAGTTTGATGGCAGATACAGCTTATGAAATGTTATTTCACATCTCTATCTAATCAAAACAAACAAGAAAATATTTATCTGACATTTCTCCATCCAAGATTTTTTTGATGTTTGGGTTTCACATCAAAATGGATTTTGAGTAATCCATATTTGGTGGCAATTTTGATTTCCTTCCGTTAAACAAAATTCCTCAGTGTATATTTTCTCATGAAGTATTATTAGATTCAAGTATCTCATATTTGGTTAGTTTGTCTATTCAATCGAAGGTTTCTGAGTTACATTGAAAGAAATTGAAAAAAAGTATGCTAAAACGCATATGTCCTTTTAGAATATTACTCTTGAGTCTAAAAATTATTTGAACATATTTGTTACTTTTGAAATGCTGCTCATTTTTGATATCTTTAAGAATTCGATCATTTGAACCATTTGTGATATATGAGATATATGAATATATCAGGTATATGATTATATGAGATAATATATCCCGTTGAGACCGGCACACTATCTAGTAAAGGTGTTGAAAACGATTTAAGTCATGTTTGCTTAAAAGTCCATATTGAATTCTTTCCCTATTGTATTTTAAGAATCAAATTGATGAACCCCGCGATAACTGAAAATGAATAGTTTTTTAAATTTGAACTTCCTCAGTTTGTATGAAACACTGTTAATTTTCTACAACTCATTAAAAGACTCTTTTCAATTCAACCAAAGGTTTCTGAGATAAATTGTTAAATAAATAAATTTAAATAAAGGTTCCGAATATCTTTTTATCTCCCAGATGGTCTCGAGGAACGATGCTGGCCTAACAAGCCAGTCGTCGTGGGTTCGAGTCTCGGCTCCGGACTGTTTGTGTCAGTAGGATCGTAGCGCTAGCCCCGCAATTGTCCTGTACAATAAACAGTCGGCTGCGAAGTCTGTGTATAAATAAACAGAAGGTCAAGTTCCGAATCGGAATGTAGCACCAACGGTTTCCTTCGTTTTTGCAGCAATCGATTGGAAAATTAGATTGTAATTTTGCGGCAGATATTAATTTTAGGATGCCAACTATGAGACTTTAAAAAAAGTTCGAGCCTTGTTTTAAACGCAGATTAACACCAATCAAAGCTGAATACAAGGCCAAATACCGATCCATTCCTATATAAATATTTCAGGAATCAAGTTGATACCTAGAGACCAGAAATCAACTCCAGACGCCGTTTTGAAATTCAAGATGAAGTTGTTATTTTCCGGTATCCAAACAGTCAAGATGGCTAAATATCTCTCAATAAGAGCATTTCGGAATCAAAATGTCCAGAGGCTGAAAATAGATTCTAGCCGCCATTTTGAAATCAATAATATCGAATTTCGGTTCCAGAAACACAACCTTGAATGACCCAATACCATCCAGTTTGGATATTTTCGGAATCAGAATGATGCCTGAAAACGACCCTAGTCGCAATTTTGGATTTGAAGCTGACAACTTCTGGTTTCTGGGAAACAGGTAAAAGTGGCTAAATACCACCTAATATTTGAGTAATTTTTAAATGATGCACAGAGATCTAATATTAACCCTAGTCACAATTTTGAATTTCAAAATTGCGACTTCCGGTTTCTTGAAAACAGCCTAAACAACCAAATACCATCCAACATGAATACTTCTCAGACGCCGTTTTGTTATCCGTGATGGTTAAATGAGCAATGAAATAAAAATCTTAGTAATAAAAGCATAGTTGCAGAGGTTGTTTACGTAGAATAACGATAACCTGTCATGTCAATAAATTTTTGAAATATGTTTGGGAATACATCCGATGGGGGTTAACAATTTAATAATCTGGAACGGTAAATTTCAGTGATAATTCTATTTCAACTCTCTTTTTTTATTAATTGATTGGTAATCATGAAGAGAAGCGTTGATTTTGAATTACCATTCACCGATGATACGGAATGATTCTAGTTCTAGTTTATGAGTCGTTTTATTAATATTCTAACTTGGACGTAATATTAACACTTAATTTTATCTCACAATTGCCCCTCTCGATTGATATAACCATTTAGCGTGTAAAGTTACATCTAGCATTAAAAAAGCCAACTTGTTTCTCAACTTAGTTCATATTGAGACAAAATTTTGAAAGGAGAATGAATGCTGATGAATAAGGTATTTTAAAAAAGTTGGAAATGAACTATCTGAGAAAAGGAAAGGCAAGTATATCGTCTACCCAATTACTTTTTTTTTATCACTTAACATTTTTTTTGTTGTTGTTAATGAATGCTTTATACTTTTATTTTCATTTCGCCAAACTCCGTTTCAAACTTTTGCAGATCATTCGCATCATAAAAGATCTTAAAATGATCCAAAAGTGCAGGAAACTCGATTACAACTAATACAATTACAAGTTACAACCAGCGCTGCAAACTTCTACTCTCATGAAAGGATTTTCATTTGAAATTAAAATTTTTGAATTTCAATTTTCAACGAACGAGCTAAGAATTAAATAGACTTTCAGTTCTAGCTGGTTTTTTGGCTAGCAGCATTTCTGTGATTTTTCACACGCCCTAGCGATGTTTGTGCGGTTGAGAATGTAGATGCTTATATTGCTCATCGACTTCATGCAGTGAATTGGTTCGAGCCAAAAAATTTCGATATTAAATCAGACATCTCATTCCTTTCAATTGTCGAACTTTCATCGAAAATTGACACCGGCGACACTGAAGGTCGTTTCGACTCGAAATAGTGAAAATGTTGTTTTTGTTATTTTCGTTTGCAGTGCACAATGGTCCAGAAACCAAATTTAGGGGAAAATTTGGGTCTAGAGCTCTATAGCAACATTTTAGAGAAAAACTTTCTTCTACAAAGTTGTTACATATGATAAAGCGCTTTTTGAAAAATTATCAAAAATTAGGGTGACCAACATTTTCGATGCAATCAAGTATCTAACTTTTTTATCTTTGTAGATAGAAGAAAAATTTGTTCTACAATGTTGTAGCTCCATTAATTTTAAGTAACTTTGTATAAAAAAGTTTTTCTCTATATATTTTTTTTTCCGTGTTGGGTATTTTCGTCACTGCGACCAATTTTTTGATATTTTGTGACATATTCCCCCTTTTTAATTTTGCTTAGTCAGGATAACGTATCACTATTGGAAGTGGTCGTTATAGTCTGGCCAATAGCATTAGTCCAGTCCGGTATTATACTTCGTATGAAGCGCACAACCCTACTGGGATTTGTTCTCCAGATTTCAGAGGGTTCCAGAAGACCTCTCTCGAAGAACTTATATCTTTTGATAAAAATTGCCGGACATCGGCATAACAGTTGTTCCGAGTCTTCTTTTTCCATGCCACATACTCGACATGTATCATCTTGAAGTTTTTTCATAACCTTCAAATGATAACGGCTCGGACAATGCCCTGTTATTAAACCAGTATACGTGCTTAGATCTTTTTTTGAAAGATCCAGTATTTTACGAGTCATAGAAACGTTCGGAGTGATGAACCGTTTCGACTGCCTACCGATGAAGGTGTTTGTCCAGTTGGATTCCACTTTCAGAGTTTCTCATGCTTTTAGTTCCATTCTAAGGGAACAAGCGGATAGACCACAGAAGGGTTCTGGTCCTATGAACTGATGAGACGATCCAAGTCTTGCCAATTCATCGGCTCTTTCGTTCCCATCTATTCCACAGTGACCAGGAACCCAGTATAAGTCTACTTGATCATTACAACCCAGTGTTTGGAGTGATTGAACACACTCCCAAACTAGTTTTGATGTGCATGTCGCAGACTTCAAAGCCTTCAACGCTGCTTGACTGTCGGACATCATGCAAATGTTTGAGTGTCTGTATTTCCTGCGTAGGCATATTTCAGAACATTCTAGTATTGCTTGGACTTCAGCTTGGAAGACAGTTGGCCATTGGCCCATTGGAACTGACAGGTCTATTCCTGGGCCAGTTACTCCTGCTCCCACTCGATTGTTCATTTTTGAACCATCTGTGTAGAAAATGATTGATCCTGGGCGGAGATCAGGACCACCGCGTTCCCAAACATCACGCTCAGGTTCAAACATTCGAAATCGTCTTTCAAAATTGTATCTTTTCTCCATCCGGTCTTCATTGTTTATCACTAGGGGATTGATACGAATAGTTTTTAGAATACCTAGATGACCCGTTAAATCACCCTCAAAGAGCCTTAATGATCTTTTGATCCGTAAGGCACTCTTTTCGGCTTCTAATTGTATGAATTGGTGCAGTGGAAGCATAAACAGTAGAGCTTCCAATGCCTTGGTGGGTGTGCTTCTCATTGCACCCGTTATTGAAAGAGTGGCTAGCCGTTGAAGTTTTTCCAACTTATCTTGAGCACCTTTCTCCCTTGTTTTTGTCCACCAGACTAGTGAAGCATAGGTAATTCTGGGTCTCACTATAGCCGAATATATACAATGGATCATTTTCGGTTTGAGTCCCCATTGTTTACCAAAAGTTTTATTACATATCCATAGAGTATTTGTAGCTTTTTTTATTGCCTGCTCTAGATGTGTATTCCAGTTAAGTTTTTTGTCAAGAGTTACTCCAAGGTATTTGACGTTATCTGAGAGTTTAAGAAGCTCACCTTTTAGCATAATATCATTAAGCCTAGTTTTTTTTCTACGTGTAAATGGGACGATAGTGGTTTTTGAAGGATTTACATTTAAGCCTTCCCTATCGCACCACGAGGAAATAATGTTTAAGGCAGTTTGCATTCGGTCTGTGATGATATCATCATACTTGCCACGGACAATAATGACAATATCATCAGCAAATCCAACTACTTCAAAGCCTTCTTCCATCAATTTTTTTAGAAGATCATCAACTATTAATGACCACAGCAGAGGAGATATCACCCCTCCTTGTGGGCACCCTTTTATAGCTGTTACACTTATATTAGAGCTACCAAGGCTTGCTGCTATTTCTCTTTTTGATAACATCTCGCTTATCCAATGAATAATGCAATTGTCAAAACCACGTTTCTCCATTGCAGCAGCCATTGAGTCATGAGACGAGTTATCAAATGCCCCTTCAATATCAAGGAATGCCGTAAGAGAAATTTCTTTTGCAGCAAAAGATTTTTCTAGTTTTGTAACTATAGTATGGAGTGCAGTTACCGACGATTTCCCCTCCTGGTAAGCAAATTGATATTTACTAAGAGGAGTTTTAGAAAGATATGATGATTTGATGTGCTCACCGATTATTTTTTCCATTGTTTTGAGAACGACTGACGATAAGCTAATTGGCCTAAAGGATTTTGGCAGAGATTTGTTCCTTTTGTTGGCCTTAGGGATAAAAATAACCCGTACTTGTCGCCACGCTTCCGGAATATAGCCTAGAATTAAGCTGGATTGAAAGAGTTGTGTTAGAATGGGCATCAGAACTGTTTTACCTTTCTGTAGTAGTACCGGATAGATTCCGTCTCTACCAGGTGACTTGAAGGGTTCAAAGGAGTCTATTGCCCATTCAACTCTACTTTCGGTAAAAATTTGGTTGGCCAAAGTAATTGCATCATCCCTAGTTCTTACTAGCCCAGTCATCGTATTCACTGTTTCGTGAATTTCTGTCCTGGTTATAACATTTCCAGTACTTGATACAGATGTACTTTGGTCTTCACTTGAGTTAATGATCGACCCAGGAAAGTGTGTTTTCATCATTAACTCTAATATTTCTCTAGCAGAGCTAGTACAAGAACCATCTTCTTTTCTTAGAGTACTCAACTCATTTGAGTGATCTTTCGCAAGGATTTTTTGCAGCCTGGCGGCTGTTGGAGTATTTTCAATGTTTTCACATGTATGCCTCCAGTGAATCCTTTTAGATCTTCTTATTTCTTTATTATAGGCGGTGAGGGATTGCTTGTATTCGTCCCACTGTTGGGTTCGTTTAGCCCGGTTGAAGAGTTTCCGAGTTTTTTTCCGAAGTTTTTGTAGAGATTGATTCCACCAAGGTACTTCTCTATTTGTAGAGCGTATCTTTGCAGGGCAGCAATCAAGGTAAGACTGTTGGATCAAATTTGAGAGATATTTGGAATTTTCTTCCAACTCTCTGTATGATTTGGAACATCCTCCAAAGCTGTTCAAAGCTGCCATTGGCTTTGAATTATAAAGCTCCCAGTTTGTTTTTCTGGGGTCCCTTATGAACTCAGTGCGTTCTTGATTTGCTTCATAATCAAATAAGATTTGCTTGTGGTCAGATAAAGATTCTTCATCTGATACGTGCCAATTTTTTATTCTGCCGGATATCACCGGACTACATAGTGTAAGGTCAAGAACTTCTTGTCTTAATACATTTACAAAAGTTGGTTTATCCCCCTTATTACATATATCTATCCCTTGTGATGATATAAAGTCTAAAAGGTACTCACCCCTGTTGTTGATGTCTGTGCTGGCCCAAATCGTGTGATGGGCGTTTGCATCACATCCAATTATAAAAGCTTTGTTTCGTTCCTTACAATAAGAAACCAATCTAGCGACCTCTGGTGGAGGAACTTCTCCCACGTCACCTGGAAAGTATGCCGACGCGATACAAATTTCAGTTTTGCCGTGGGTCGTTGGTGCCTCCAACGTGATTGCTGTCAAGTCTCTTGAAATGAATTCTGTAATTGGAAAGAAATTAGCTCTCCTGTTTACTACGATTGCGGCCCTCGGCGAGGGCTGACAATCGTCATAAATTAGCTTACATACGTTTGAAGGAAATCCTTGTATCCTACTGTTATATGTCCATGGCTCCTGGATTAACGCAACATCCAGTTTGCTCTCCGTGAATCGCTTCAAAAGTACAGCGGTTGCTCCCTTTGCGTGGTGCAGATTCACTTGAACGCATTTGATATTTCTATCATTCATTTCTTCTGCTTGAATCTCCGCATCGTTGTGGTGGTCTTTTCTTCCCACTGTTTGACATGCGGTTGCCAGTGTTTGGATTATCGCTCGATTGCAGTTTTATCCTCCTGTAGTTTGCATTTTGTGTGGTACGATCAGTTTGCTCCAAGTTACGTCTCATTTCGTTAACTCCACTTGATCCTGGGATTTGGCTTTGAACGTTGATATTCGTCCCAGCATCTCCAGTATCTTTGTGGGTTTTTACGATAATGGAACCGCCTGTGAGCTCTGATCCCCCACTAGATAAGTTGTTTTGCACATTTAGTTCAGTTGTGTCCACCTGAACTTTTTTCTTGAGCTTTTGCCTCAGTTGGGCAGATCCAAATTTAAAATCTAGCACAAATTTGGATTTTTTTATGGAGTTCATAGAAACCCCATCGACCGTGAACACAAGTTCTACGTGCTGGTTTATAGCGTTACGTTGGAGTATTCTCCACGCATCTACTACCAGCCCATCGTTTTGGCTCTCAAGTAGCGCAAGAATCCTGTCCGTAGTGTCTGCTACACTTAGTGGAAAGAACCCGATCAAGATTTCTGGGCGAGGGATGTCCTTCTCATCGACTGCAAAAAGTTCTGCCCCCGGCCAGGGTTTTATGGATGACACGACGGACTTTAGCCACCCTGCTGTTTCCTGGTTTTTGCAAAGGATAACCAAGTAACCCGATTTGAACGCACAATGTCCAAACTTAGGTTTTAGAGCCTCTTTCCTTTGCTCTGTTACTTTCGAAATTACCGCATTCTGGGTGTCTCTATATTTAAAAACAACTGATTTATATTGAAAAAACACATTTCACGCTCTAACTTTTTTATTTCAAGTTTCATTTCAAAACTGTCTTTGAACGACTCTTAGAGCTTTTTGAGGAAAACAATTTGCAATGCTGAAATCATAAATATCTCAATTTTACTCAAAGTTGTTAATGTTTTTCATCAAACATAAAAAATATCTCTTGGTCTCATTTTGAAGGGCATACTTGACTATAAAAGGAGGAATTTTAAAAAATATGTTATTTTTTAAATTTGAGCAAATTCAATTCAAAAACAAGACAAAAATTTCAATAATTTTATACATTATGCATATAAAAACACCCAGATTTATTTTTTGGTATTTTTTCTTACAACTAAGATTAATTACGTTTAATTTGATCCAAAAAGATTGGAAATCGATCCACTGGTTCAAAAGTTATGATTTTTTTCAAAACTAAATACATCGAACAAAGTCGTTTTTTATGGTCACCCTGTTTCGAAGTTGGTCACGCAAAGTGCTTCAATTGTGCTCAAAATCGCAGGGATGGATCTATATTGAAAATAATCAAACCCGTATTGTTTCGTTGGGTTGTCAGGGGTAATAAACGGTCATATTCGATGTATTTTATTTAAAAAAATTCATAACTTTTGAACCAGTTGATCGATTTTCAATCTTTTTGGATCAAATTAAACTTAATTATTCCAAGTTATAAGAAAAAATACCAAAAAATAAATCTTTGTGCTTTTATATGCATACTGTATAAAATTATTGAAATTTTTGTCTTGTTTTTAAATTGAATTTACTCAAATATAAAAAAATAGCATATTCTTAAAAATTCCTCTATTCATAGACTCTATTCATAGAGTCAAGTATGACGTTCAAAATGAGACCAAGAGATATTTTTTATGTTTGCCCCAAAAAGAATGACATACAAATGAAAAACGCATATTTTTTGATGAAAAATATTAATAACTTTGAGTAAAATTGAGATATTTATGATGTCAGCATTGCAAATTGTTTCTCTCAAAAAGCTCTAAAAGTCGTTCAAAGACAGTTTTGAGATGAAACTTGAAATAAAAAAGTTAGAGCGCAAAATGTGTTTTTTCAATATAAATCGGTTGTTTTCAAAGATAGAGAAAAACTTTAACTACTTAAAATTAATGGAGCTATAACATTGTAGAACAAGTTTTTCTTCTATCTACAAAGATAAAAAAGTTAGATACTTGATTGCATTGAAAATGTTGGTCATCCCAATTTTTGATAATTTTTCAATAAGCGCTATATCATATGTAACAACTCTTTGGAAGAAAGTTTTTCTCTAAAATGTTGCTACAGAGCTCTAGACCCAAATTTCCCCCTAAATTTGGTTTCTGGACCATTGTGCAGTGTCGAAAATTTTCAGCCCTGGACATACAACAAATACAGGTCGGATTCGAATATCCGGATTTTTGAGAAATATTTCACTCCGGAGTTTTTTGAATAATCGTGCCATTCTTTTTATTTTTATTTTCACTTACCAAGACTAGTTATTTTGCTTATAATAAATTATTGTTGCAGAGGTACTGTACTTGTATTGTGCCGGAATAAAAAATTAAAAATCATTCAACGACTTGATGTGGATTTTAGCCATGAACAATAATAAATTAAATACTGGCTTTCAATTTGTTGATTTTGGAACTGTCTGAACGAATCAACGCGAAACAGAATTTATTTTAAAGGTTAAAGTTTCAGTTTATATGTTCCATCACTTGTTTCGGATTAAACATAACGGAAATATGAAGCCACTAAAATCCCCATTGATATCCTTTCTGCAAAAGCTTTCATGACGACAATAAGTAACCTTATTCCGACCTTAGAGTCAACTAGATAAGCTGCTGATCAGAGGAAGTGACCATGATTCAATCGAAACTTATTAATTGTAAGCAAAACCCGTAATTAAAGAAATATAATTTCGGATAATCGAGCCCCGTTTAGTCGAGCCTTGGGATAATCGATTCTGACCTGTCCCACGGCAACCGTGAGAGAAACGTGTGATTTTTCTTAAATATCTGTCATCTGTGATCACAGTTCCTGTGATTTGAAAAAGGAAAAAAATCTGTGATTTCACAGATAAATCTGTAAAAATGGAAACTCTACTTGCAAGTCCTCCTCGAGCATTGTCCATGCTTTGTGCCTGTAGAGCAGTCATCCACAAATTACCTAAGGGGGAGAGGGGTGGTATCAAAATTTCTTACGAATACTTACGAAAGAGGGAGGGGGATTCAAGAAAATCTTACGCGAGAATAATTTTTGTTTAAATATAAACAAAAACTTGCAAAGCTAAAAGAAATGAATTATTATTGTACTTTACTTCGTATGCTTACTTTTCCGTTTTATTACCTTTGACATGATATTAACTGAATTGGTTAACTCGTTTTGTGTTTATTCTTTACGAATACACCATATGTAAAAACAATCTTCCACAAAAACATTTTTTTCACGAAAAAAGAAAATCTTCTGTGAGCGAGAGGGAGATATTACAAAATCTTGCTAAGCCTTATAATGGGGGAGGGGGGTTGGAAATTTCAAAAAAAGTCCTTACATAATTTGTGGATGACGCCTAACATATCTATACAAAATTACCATTATATCCGGATATGTTCAGTAATGCTGTGTAGTGCTGTGGGTCGTCGGTTGGTCCATTCTGTAGAGCACTGCGATCGAACGAGTCGCTTGCTCAGCCTTGCTGTGCTAAAATCAGCTGCTGCTCTGCCGGTTGCGGGTCAAGCCAGTTTCTAGTAACAGTCAGCCTTCCTCTTACTGTTATTAATCGGTTATACAATGAAGACTACATTTCTGCAGGCTAGCTTTTCTACCTGACTACTGACAGTTAAATTTCCGGTAGGCGTGTCTTTGTGGAGTAGAGCGAGTAAAACAACAACAACAAATCGGTTAGAAAGTCAAATCGTTTGTATACTTTAGTGTATGCTGTGCCGGGGGAGAAGGTCATTTTTCAGCTCTGGTTGGTCGAAACATAACAATAGTACAATGGTTAGCATTACTAAATCACAATTTTCCGTATTTTGGTGAACGTATAGCAATGTTTCCAATAGAGATGGTCGGGTACGAGTATTTTTACCCGAACCCGTACCCGACCCTTACCCGACGGGTTCGGGTCGGGTTTCGGGTAACGCAAAAAAAAATATTTTTCGGGTTTGGGTCGGGTACGGGTAATTTAAACCCAAGGCCTCGGGTTTGGGTCGGGTACGGGTTTGAAAAATTCTCAACTGGTCGGGTACGGGTCGGGTGCGGGTAATTCGATTTTCGTGCATTATGAGAATTTAATTATTAACTTTTCTAGCCTAGGTGTTTTAGCATAGTCTTGGTCTGGGAGGGAGAAACGGACACGAAACAGCACGAAGTTGCATCGGTAACGGTATCATTGATTTCTATAGAAGAATGATTGCATTTTGCTCGACCGTGGACTTATTCGAAAAATACTTATTATGATACCATAACTTCATCATAAGTAAAGCAAATAGTATGCTGGGCTTTGCTAAGCGGTTCAGCATAATTTTCAAGACCCGTATACTATCAAACTATTGTATATTACATATGTTAGACCTATTGTAGAATATTGTAATCTCATATGGATCAGTCCAAAAACAATTCCTTCTTTACGCGCTTCGCAACTTGAATTGTCATCGTACGAAGCACGTTGCATGCTCATTAATCTGCAAATACTTATACAACGCCACGAATTTGCAATGCTATTCTTCGTCAATGACATTATTTCAATTCGTATAGACTCATCTGCATTACTATCACAACTCAGCTTTAATACACCTTCACGGCATCTTAGAACGAGAAATTTTTTTTCAGAAAAACATTGCAGAACTAATTATGCAAAAAATGGTCCCATAAATCGAATGATGTGTCAGTATAATCTACATTGTAAAACCATTGGCATAACAATGTCAAAAAAAAAGAAATTTAAAACTGTCTGAAATACACTAGAAATATTTAGCTCGTAACAAGAACATTGTAAACACTATACATAATAACTGTATGAAATATTTATGTAATCTACATTTGCTTGACGAAATAAATAAACAATTAAAAATAAAAAAAATAACATCCACACAATGAAATTAACAATATTTTCTGAAACATATTATTTCTGTCCTTTGGTAAGCTACGAGTTTTGAAAGTTTGCCGATTTTTTTAAAAGCATTTTTGTTGTTCAAACGTGTAAGCAATGTTTGCAAATAAACTCTTTTCGGCAGACCTCCTACGTAATTAATACTCGGGTACCAAAAAAAAGTCGTTTGGTAACAGTTTCTAACTATACACTTCATCACGGTTGAGTCTTGATTTTCGTTTCACAAATTAGTGAGGTATGAAATTGTAAAATTATTGCAACTCTGCGCAAGTCTACGTAAATATAAATAAACTCAAAAATCTGAAGAAACTGACTCGAAAAATCTGTGTTTTGCATACAAATTTGCACATTTAGTATTAGTCATGTTCGAGTCATACTCGGGTTACAGCAGGAAAATAGTTACACGCTATCAAAAAACGACGAATGTGCGTGTCATCTGTTTCGATAATTTTTTAGTGTAGTATTCGTTTCTCCCTCCCAGGTCTTGATTTGCACTGTGACCAGGGATGCCGCATGTACAGAAATATCTGTGTTATACCGAATTTTAAATTCCTGATTGCTACGATGTGCACATAAAACTCGTCGCTTAATTTAAACTCTACCAGACATGCATTTTTCACCATTGTTGTGTGAGTTGTGCTAGTAGGGTAAATTAACAAAATAAAAATTTTCAGCAGTTTATATGAATCATACGTATGCATACAAAATAAATAATTGAAATCCCTGATCAATTTTAATATGAGGTAACTAACGGAACCCAAATTATCCGTACACTGTGATGAATAGATATTTTGATGCGTGATAAAAATGATCAAATTTTTCAACATCAGACGAGCGGACGTTCTCAGTGACAGATACTACGCTGGCTTCTGGGAGCACCAATACATCGCCTGGAACTCTGGTTCATTGAAATTCGTTCACATGAACTCTCGGGTCTAGCCCAACTCTGGCCATCATCTCGAGAAACCACATATGACAATCAGTGCATAAAATGTACGAGGTAATCAGGTATTTAAAAAAAAATAAAATAAAAATCCTGGACGGGTCGGGTACCGGTAATTTCGGGTTATTTTTCTTTCAGGTACGGGTAGTTGAAAACAAACTTTTTCGGGTTCGGGTCGGGTACTGGTATTTCAAACAAACCCGACTTCGGGTTCGGGTCGGGTACGGGTTTGAAAATTCTCGATGAGTCGGGTACGGGTAAAAAATTTCCCATACCCGACCATCTCTAGTTTCCAATCGATTGCTGTAGTGATGAATGGAATCCGTTGAAAACTGATTGGCATTTGAATGCAGACAATTTTCGTGACACACTCGATGTTTTCGGTTCTTCAATTCGTACCCTTAAATATGTTGCCGTAAGACGTAATTCTACGTTAAAAGCCGTGTTACTGGAAAAGTTGGTTGCAATTCTCTTGTGGATCACAGTAATGACGTTATAATAATATACCAGATTGAAAGTTAATTTTAATCTTTTAATTTTTGCTTGGGCTAAAATCGTTTATATTTTTTGATTTTGACATGCTAATAATGAGTTTCACCGCGACTCCTGGATGCTCCTAAGACTTTGGCTTGTTTTTAAATTTTACTTGATTTGATTCATTGAGACTTATTGTTGTCTTATTGTATAATAAATAATAATAATAATTAGATGGCATATAAACTGGACTAAAAATTTCTTTGAAAAATTGGAGAATTGGAAAGCAAGCAGGAGTACTTTGTCAGAAATTTTAAACTATTAAACGAATTTCTACCTTGTCAACCTCGCGGTCGTAGCTTTGCACACAACGCATCCCTGTTTTTTTTCTTTTCTTTGAATTCTCGACCTGAATAGCGAACCACGTGATCATTTTTTTACGAATATTACCCATTCATCAAGTTAAAAATTAACTTACAAAAAAAAATTCAGTAGGATTTATAACTGATTTTTCTTAGTTATATCCACTGTCAGTTACTGTAATCATTATAACTGATTTCATTATGATTTCTGTTGAAAATCGTAAAATTTCGATTTTTTTCTTGAGATCAAAAATTAACAATTTTTTTATGATTTATTTTTAGTGTGTAACTGTGGATGAATTTTAAAAGACATAAGACTCGGGAAGAGTCATTGCGTTATTTGTGAAAACATTACTTTATGTTTGCTGTGATGAGGTAAACAAAATGTAGCTTTTCCACAGGTGGCGCATTAACTATTTCCGAGTCTTGTGACCTCCCAAATGCCATTTATGGCTTCTACACTATTTCTCCTCAAGGCTTGTAGTTTCATTGCAAAACTGTGTTGGAAATGGGTTTATTTTGGATTTTAAAAATGGAGTATTTGTTTGTAAAAGGCCCTCTTTAGATGTACTCTTGAGGCAAGAATCATTTCGTAGACAATTGCAGAATGAAATAATTAATGCAAGGAAATACGTCGCAGGAGGAATTACGTGACAAGCAATAATTGAATACAATCCGGCCGTTTAAATGATAACCATTCTAGTTGATTTTTCTAGAGAGCGTAATTTGAAGCAGGTTTGCTCATATCGAGGATTCACAGCTGATTTCTTAGGTTTGCGCTGATTTCTGTCTCATTCGAAGTATACAAAGTCTTAACTTTGATTTAGAGCAATAGTTTTACGGCAAATGCGCATGTTTGCACTCTGCTTCACAAAACTACTTTTATATACAATACAGACAATTGAATAATGAGGGTGACTATCAGAACTCATCATAGTATTTACTTTTTATCCAACGATGTATTCCAGTGTAAAAAAATCTTTTTTATTTTTTTCCAGGTTCATTGATAACAAACGATTACTGTTCGTTGGGGATTTTTACGCGGGTTATTTTTATGTGGTTACGCAATTTTTCACAATAATGCGGATTATTTTTGTGCGTTTTTTTTTTAATAACGCGAACTATTTTCACGCGGTTCGGAAGATTATTTTTACGCGTTATCAAATAAGTTTGGAATAAGTAAATCTAATAAGGTAAAGTGTTATTATCAACTAATAGGTAATTTACGTTGATTCTGGAAAAGGGAACAAAAAACATTCATATTTGTATACCGATACGATTCAAGGTCGTTCCTAATAAAGAAACCAGAGCAGGAGAAAAGTTTAAATTTGGTTGGTTTCATTGGAACTTTCTCAGTCAATCCTGACATTTGTAATTTGACCAGAAAAGGAAAACCAGTTTTTAAAATGTATGTCCTGTTTACAAGATTATTTCGATGGCCTTTAATTACTAAAATAAATTAGTAAAATACATTAGAGGCATCCGATGGCGATGAATTTAGCGTGTAATGCAATAACCGATTGGAGTGCTCAATTTCAATACATATTTTATATAATCGGATTTATAAACGATAATTTTTTTCATCATTTCATGACGTAATTTGTTGCCTTTCTATTGATTAGTGGCTTAAAATTTGAATAAAACATTATTAGTATAATACTCTAAAAATAAAAATCAACTCACTTGGCATCCACCAACAGTACAAAACGTCGATTCACGAGGTGTACCCTAGAGTCTGTCATCGGTACGAAGGGGATCAAAGAAAGAGTGCCCCCCTCCGCAAAGTTCATTTACTCATTTCCACCGGTGCAGTGCGGTGCTTGGTTTATTGGTTCCCGCTGGGAAAACCTCGCCATCCGTTCGAACCTCCGATCGTTTGCGGTACATTGACTTTAGGGATGCGATTGCACTTTGGTTCTATCAAGTTTTTTTTTTGTTACACTTTCCTCGACGCAGGTGTCTGATGGATGGAAATTGTATCGTATGACGATGTGGAAATGGAAAATGTATTGTTCCTTTCGCACAAGCATGAACAATATTAAACTATTTAGTGAACGAACTTTAGTCTTGAATATGTTTGCATCGCTGTGCAGACAAGGGCAACCAAAAAATTCTACAGCAGTGTTGAATAAAGCCAACAAAAAAGGAAGATAGCAGACGCGATAATGACAAACATCCCAAATAAACGAATGAATGCTGTGGATTTCAAATTGGCCACCGAAGCAGGTTGGCGCTGGGCTTGGCTGGTGGTGTGTTTCATTGACCCCTGACGGTTCGGTGCGGATCAATGAACCTCGTGATAGAATAGTCGAAAAAGCAAGGTTGTTCTTTTCGCTAGTCTCTTATTCTTGTTACTAGACTGCTCAGTGCTTCGGGAGAAATTATTTATTATTTACTCGATCCATGCGAACACCTCAATTTAGTGGAATGTTTATGGAAAATTTAAATTTCGCACACAATACTTTGAATACCTTGAAGGGACAGGTATCGTTTTACACACTGTATGCCGTAAGTGCCACGGAGCAGTCAGTGCTGCTGCAACCCTGCGATAGCCCTGAGATCATTGGAAGCTGAACGGTTATAGTTGTTTGGACAAGCAAAATTAAAGCTAGCAAAAACCCCGCCACGGACAAACCGTGAGAGCCTAAAGCACCTTGTTTGGTTGCTGCTGGAAAATGAGTTTGTACTTTCCAACTTTGAGCGGAGTGGAGAAAAAAAAAACAGCATAAGCGCCTATCGAGGTCAACCCTGACATCAGCACACATACGGAGCCTGAACACCGGCTATGTGGGGCAATATAACAAAAAAAAACAATGTCATCATTGGGAATTATTGGGGACAAAGCTGTCGGCTGCGTTAGAAGCAAAAAAAAACTAAAACAAGTACCGAAAGGTATCGCGTGAAGGTCCCATTCGGTAAAGTTTGTTGAACTGTTTACTACGCGATAGGACGAGGTGAACTGGTCTAGTGGATCGCGTTAAGTGGTAGCACGGTTTGCAATGAATAATCGTACCGCGACGGTATTGACATACATAAATGTGTTTATCACTTGTGGGCCTCCAGATGGTGTTAAATATTACATTGCAAGTTAAAGTCAACAGAAGCCTTCGAGTTGGGATTATGATTGCTCTGCATAATTTTGTGTATGAATTATCCAACAACTAAATTTTGATAATTCTTGTTACTTGTTAGAATTGGCTTATTATTGACATCTTACTTGAGAAAAAAGCTAACATAGACTCATCTGCGTTAGTTTTGTGCCTGTCACCTGAATAATGAAAAACGAAAGAATCGGAGATATTATCCTGTTAAGCTTGACAAATAAAATGGAATTGACAATCTAGCTACATTAAATATCTAAAAACTAGCGTAGAATGTCAAAAATAAAAACAATAACAATTGCATTTCTATCAGCAAAATAAATGAAATAAATCCAATTTTAATTATATAATACGATCAACGAACAATAAAATAAAACAAAAAAAGGATAAATTGACAAGTCACATTTACACAATAGTAAACTTGAATGTGGGTAAATAATTAAATCAAGAGCACAAATACTACGAAACACAAAATCACAATACACTGGGGTCTTTTTTTTACGCGGTTGGTTGTACCGCGTTTAAAAGATTAGATTAGAGTTACTTATACTAAATTTATTTGAAACCGCGTACAAATAATCTTCCGAATCGCGTGAAAATAATCCGCTTTATTGTAAAAAAATCGTGTTTAATAAAATTCATAAAAATAACCCGCGTAAAAAAAGACCCCAGTGTAAACAGTAAGTTTTAAACTACAAAAACGTCGTTTTCACACCCTTTTGTGTATGGAAACAGTACTCCGTACTTCGATGATGTGCAATGATTCTAGTGACCATTTCAAATCATGAAGCTCACAGTGATTAGTATTCTAAATGCATCCGCTTTCGTGATATCTTAAACGTTAGTTTCGAAGTTTAAAATAACCATGCGCCCCCGTTTCAGTAGAATCGCTAAACAAGCCATGTTTTAGTATCATAGACTCACAAGAACACTGCTGAAAGAAAACTCCACTCTAAAAGTAAGTTTATTTCTTTCTTCACTAATTCACTGAACGTGTCAAATCGTCAAAGTGAAATCATAAACCTGACACGGAGATTTGTATTGCTGCGAGTTTAAATATCGTATGTAATTACTCACTGCCGGCAAACAAATTTTTGGCAGCATTTTTTCTGCACAATCGGCGTTGCAAAGTACTCAGCGCATCACTGACGACAATCGGCGTGGTGTATCGTGTGTGTTTGCCGCCATCGCCGCCGAGTTCTTAAATATAGTTATATGAATAGGGTCATTCAACTCAACTATCGCGAAAAACGCAAACTAGTCAGTAAGCCCGAGAGTAGTTAGTTGGGATTATGTGGGCGGGAGAATCAATGAACGCGCAAACTTTTTCAGATTGTTTCTATTCGGTCGCTAAGTAATGGGCAGCTAGCGATCTGACTGGCAGCATCATAAAAAACACGGCTAAATGAATTGGCCGGAACGCGCGCGCGAGCGAGAGCTGAGAGAGTCAATCCAAATCGGCTCGAAAGGGTGCGATGAGGTAAAGCAACTTGCCCTGGGATGGAACTTTCTGACTCTTAACTAATCTGACAAATAAAGCGTTCCCAGAGAGAGGCCATTCTGAAACAATAATTTCGATTGCTGAGCGATATTTTGTACTGCATCGCCATACTTTTGCCCGTGGGATTCGGCCGCGGTTCGGCACTCGCTAACACGCCAACTATTTTTAATCAACCTCGATCCGTAGTTCTTTGACATCCAGCTGCAGCCAGTGCAACAGCATTCATTGATTCGACGAACGCCACGATATGCACTGCACACTATGCACAGCCAGTTATCCTTGGACTGATTGCTTCTCTATTCTGTTTCATTGACATTTAGACCGAACCCTGCCACGTTAGAACGGCTGGGCGCGGTGCTGCGGGGCAGTACTAGCAATTGCGCTAAGGCTACGTGCAGTCGGTTTCTCTCATTCGCCCATACTGGCTAAACGATGCTTGGTACCATGCTGGCAAATCATAATCCGTGAGACTTTCAAATTTTCTGCTCGGGTGTATCTATTTTATTGCCCCACGCCAAACGAGCTTCTCCCTGGGAGCTTACGAAAGTAATACTTTTGCTGTTTCGCGCCAACAAAAATACAACCGGCTCTATCCGTTGACAAATTTCTGTTACCCTTTGATGGGGTTCAAAACGGTTCGCGGTGGACAAGGATCTGGTGGTTTGTAAAAAGTTATACTAAATAGGGGAAAAAACAAGACTTGCACGCCAATCGAAGGTCAGAGAAACATAGAGCTGCACAAAGAACTGGCAATGACATGCGGATGGTTGTCGATGCATGATGTTGATCCGTTCTCCAATTTGTATTTCGGGAGGTCACGAGAACCTTGGTCGATTTTTTTTCTTTTTGGCTCGCTCATGGTAATGACTGTTTGAAAGTGTTTTTGACTAGGGAAATCCGAAGTCGATTAGATGGCCTCTGTGGCAGTGCACAGATAGAACTGATGGAATGTGTCTCTTATTAAGGACTTGAGGAATGATTGACTCAAGAGATAAAATTAAAAAAAAAAGTAAAAAGAAATAATTCAATGAAGTAGGCATAAAAATAAATAAACATGGAGCAATTGAGACGTATGAAAATTCGCAACGTTTTCTCAGCTTAAAAGCTTAAAAGCAACGTTTTCTCAGCTTAAAAATGGTAAAAGTTAAACAAATATGATCGATTCATTTTATTTCTATAAGCGTGTTCTGGCCTTAAACATTGTTATAGTTGTTTATAACCTGTTCCAGAAATTTTTTAACTTTGGCTCTTGTTGCAACACCGTAGAATCATCCCTGGGCACACAACGGTCCGGTACGTCAAATGAGTTTTGGGAAAGAGATAGAGGGAAGATGACATTAATCAAGAGGAGTAGATGTAGTTGTAGTAGTATCAATAGTATCAACAAGATAGAGTAAAAATAAACACAAAATCGCCATCGTGAGTAAGCTAATTTGTAACTGAAGTGAAGGTGATTTTTAAAAGCTAGAAGCAAACCGTATTTTTTCGAGTGCCAATAGAAATTGTCCAAAAGTAGGAGGAACTATATCGTTCCAAAATCCGTTTCCAAAAAGGCTGAGCGGTGAATCGCGGTGATAACCTAGAAATGGAAAATGTTGTCAAAAGTTCCAAAAAATATTAGAATATAGATTCGTTACACCAAACGAGGAATGCAAATATTCGCTAAACGTTAGGGTAGCTTAACCGAAATTCGGCCAGGAAGTAACCGGATAGTAAATCGATAAGGAAATTACATTATTGTAAGTAAAAAATGGAAAATCAAAATGTTGTAAATTAATTGAAATAAAATATTGCAGTTTGAGCTGCTTCAAAAATAGGGTTCCGTGCCCGAACAGCTCTACATCTTTTTAATTAAAGTGGAATTTTGTTCCATTGATTTCGTAATTGCGTCATAATTCAGATAAAACTTTACTATAAAACTACAAACAAAGTACAAAACTGGAACAAAAAAAAAACGAAATAAAAAAAAATGGAAGAGACTTTATAAAAAACACAGGATTTCATAATTTCAACATAATTCAGAATAATGTGTACGTCAAAACTACTAACGCTCAAAACTGGAAAAAAAATTTGAAAGAAAAACAAAAATGTGATTAAAAATACAAGGCTAGTTGAGACGAAATGCAGACAAAGTTGTTTCAAAAGAATGGACTCTAAATTGCAAAAATATTTCAACTGACGCATTTTTATATCAATTATTTATGTCTGCTTTCTAATTGACTTCTTTTAATGCGATTTTTTCTGTTAGTTTTATTTATTTTAATTATTTTATTTTAATACATAACACTGGATAAACACAGGTTTTGCCTCAGAGCTCAACCTGAAAAAAATTGAAAGATTATAGCTTTTTAACCATTTCTGTTTATTTTGGTGCTCCCAGCAATGATAACTTTTTCAGAGACCTCAATAAGTTTTTCCGTAAGCCAACGTAGAAGCGACGAACCCGGCGAGCAATCACTTTTCAGCCTTTTGTTGCACTTCTGCATTCACTAGGGGCACCAACATTCACAGGAATTTATAATCTTTTTAGGGCAACTGGTTTGAGCTGAAAAGAGCATTTTTTCTTTCGCCTTCGTCGACTTGTGGAATGTATGCTGAACAATGCTACTGTTTCCAAAGCTACAAAAACGTGATCAAAATTATTTTGACCCAAAAAACATGATTTTAGAGCCATAGTGCCTTCAGCAATATTGATCCATTAATTATTCTCTATTTTATAGAAGTTGCAATTTTGTGATTAATCCACAGTGAGTGAGAGGCGGATTTTCTCTTTTTCATTCTTGCATATGAAAATTCATTTGGTTCTGCAAAGTTGGAGCAAATTTTATAAGAAAAATCTTTATCAAAGACTCCACACTTCTACCTGCCTATTTAAATGAACTTTTGTGAAGTTTTCTACATATTACCACTAATTGATTTGCATTTTTCTGCAATATAATAATGATTTTCTACAATTTGTTAATGTTCTACAATGTTGTTTGCTATAACGAAACAAACAACTTCATTAAAGAAAGTTTATTTTTATTTCCCATAATTCTTGGTTATTGACGATTTTGATTAAAACAATGCATTATTTACTAACAGATATCTTCAAAATCTGCGATTATCTGCAGACTTAATCATTACTATATTAAAGTATGAGTAAAACATCATTCAATCCAGATATAGACATTTGTCTTTCGCTGTCTCCTGTGTATATATCTGTAAGTAAATTAGTGCAACCTCTCCAGCTGGTCTCGAGGTACGATGCTGGCCTAACAAGCCAGTCGTCGTAGGTTCGAGTCTTGTCTCGGAAGAGACTGTCAGTGTCAATAGGATCGTAGCGCTAGCCCCGCAATTGTCCTGTACACTTAACGGTTGGCTGCGAAGTCTGTGTATAGTAAACAGAAGGTCAAGTTCCGAATCGGAATGTAGCACCAAAGCTTTGCTTTTAAATAAGTGCATCATTTCAATTAAAACCTTCAATAATTAAATAAACATAAGGAGATAAAAATAGCTTTCTTTCGTGAACTCGTGTGTTTTATCATATTGAACAACATTGTAGATCATTGAAAAATTTCAGAAAACCACAAGAAAAAGTTATACTGAAATAAACGATTTTAAGGGGTATTCTAAAGGAAACTTCACAATACAGTCATACCTCGATATAAGGCACCTCGATATAACGTAACTTTTCCCTCGATATAACGTAACTTTTGAAAATGTATTGAAATTGTAAATAAATGGTACAGCAACTGTTCTTGGGGTATGAATTGCTTCAAAAAATGTTTGTAGTAAGTTTTGAAACCAATGAAACCAATGCGAAAATTGTCCTAAATGGACATAAAAAGGTTTAAAAATACTAATAGGTGATGGGAAATAGCTTTTCCGCATCCTTCAGTGACAATTCAGTGTTGCATCAATTGAAAAAAATATTTTTTTTTGCTTATACTGATAGGTTATGGGAAATAGGTTTCCGCGCATCTTTTAGTAACCATTAACATTCTTGCATAAATTTAAAAAAAATTTTTTTTTGCTTCGATATAACACAACGAAAATAAAAATAAAATTGTCTTATATCGAGGTATGACTGTAGTTCACTTACATTGGCAGATAGAAGTATGATGTCTTCGACAAAGTTGTTCCTCATAAAATGTGCTAAAACTTTACTCAGCCCACTTTGGATTTTATATGAAAAAATTAAGAAATTATAATTCGTTTCTCACTCTCAGGTAGATTGATCACAAAATTCTAACTTTCATAAAATGAAGAATAATCAACAAAACAACTTACCTACAGAACCTTTTTTTAGTTAAAAGTAATTAGTGTAAATTAGTGCATTATTTAAGTAGAAATCGTCAATAATCAAAGAAATATGAAAGATGAAAATAAACTTTCTTCGATTTTTTTTTTGTTTTGCTATAGCAAACAAGACTGTAGAACATTGAAAACTTGTAGAAAATCACGATAAAAAGTTAAGTTGGAAACAATTGACTTATAGGGATGATTTATAGAAAACTCCAAAAGAGTCTATTTAAATAGGTAGATAGAAGTATGATGTCTTCTATAAAATTTTTCCTCTCCTCTTTGCCGAACAAAGTGGACTTTTATATTCCAAAATAAGAAAAATACAATTCCTTTCTAACTGTTAAGTGGATTTAGCACAAAATTGCAACTTCTATAACATGGAGAATAATTATTGAAATAACTTTACTGAAGATACTGTGGCTCTAAAATCGTTTTTTTTGGGTCAAAATCGATCACGATTTTGCAGCTTTGGAAACAGTGTGCAATGCTTTGTAGTCTTCTCTTTCACGCTATAAGATTATTATTTAACCCTAAATTTTGAGGTACCTATGTAATTAGGTTTGCACTTTCACAAAAATCAAACATCATTTTGAAAAACTATAAAGTCTATAAAGCAATCAAAGTATTGCCTATCGCTAGCTACAACTTTATCCCATCTTTCTGGGGAAGCCGTTACAATAAAAGTGTTCGTCTTTTGAGCCACTTTTCGATATCTTTATATTAGCAGATCTGCTGATCGGCCAGACCATGAGTTATTTATCCGGAGAATATGGTCAAACTTGATCAAATTATGTAGGGTAGAGAACTTCCCATCCGAGCGTTTCTTTGTAAGTTTGAACGACTTTGGTAGTACAGGTTTGGAGATAATCAAGTTTTCATAAGAACTCATACTTTAGTGAATTCAAACTCGTTTTTCTCTAAATCTGTGTATGCTAAAATGAATCTTTCAGCATATTTGGATTCAGAAGACGTTACTCTAGAAATATTTTTTTGAAGAGCTAAGTTGAAACCTACACGCAAAAGTTGGATGGTGCGAAACCAGTACAAAATTGTGCGTTTTTAGCGCAATTGTTGATGTAATTTGGAACCAGTACAATGATTGCGTGTTGGGCATAACGCAATTAATGCTCTAGCGTTTCTCCAATGTATTTGGCAGCTCCAAACTACCACACCTAAACAGTTTCAACTGGTATCAAGCAGCATTGCAAAGCGAGCGAGAAGCAAAACCTTTCTCCTCCTTCCTGCTTGAGGACGAGACATATGTTACGCTTTTCAAGTCTTTTGCACACACGCTTTCGAGATACTTTTTCTTCTTCATGCATTCCTCTGAATAGCAGCAAGCACGCATCGACAGTATGAGTGAGACTAACAACAGTAGCATCCAGTATATACAGCACGGGTGTCTCGCTCATTCCGTAAAGCGAAGAGACATCGTCTTGCGCGTCGCAACCCGAACCGAAAAAGAAGCGAAAGAGCAACCTGCAAATTATATGTGACGTATCTAGTCTCGTCGCACGTGCATGGAAAATCTACGAGCAAGAGAGAAAGAGCAGTCACTAATACACTCGATGTGAGAAATAAAGTGTCGGTATATGATACATATTCTGATTTCAATCTATATCAATGTATTCGCAGTACAACTGTTGCGTTATGCGTTTCACACATTTATTGTGTGATTTCTGTGCAACATTTGTGCGAATCGGGAAGACACAATGATTGTACAAGACTTCAACTTTTGCGTGTGCTGTGGTAGACTGAAAAAATCAGGTTTCCATGAAAATACGTACTTTAGTGAATTAAAACTCGTTTTTCTCAAAATATTTGCATGCTAAAAGAAATATTCCATCGCTTATGGATTCAGGAGACCTTACTTCAAAAATGTAGAGCTTAAAGTTTGAAGAACGGTTTTGTTGTTTGAATTTTTATAAAAATACGTAGTTTTGTGTTTTTGTACTAAAATATTTTGGAAACTCCAAAATTCACTCTTACAAACCATATTTCAACTACCTGACATAATTTGTAACATGGAGCAGTTGATACGTATGAAAATTCCCAGTGTTGGCTCAATTTGTTTGGAAAATTAGAAAAAAAAAACACAGACATATTTGCATCTCACGAAAGCGGGGAGGAGTCCAGAGGGGTGGCACCTTTACCAAAACTTAGAGCAACTATTCCCCTTGAACAAAATTCCAAGTTTTCCCAAATCGGCCGTTCCAGTGCTGAGAACTAGCAATTTCAAAAAACAAGTTCCGTCCCGGGTCTTTAAGGGTTAATTCAAAGTCGGTACGGATAGTTTCGTTCGGTTTTGACAGCCCATAGCAAATAACACCGACCTGGTCCCTCCAATTACGACATGGATCGACAACGAGCGATTCCTCTAATTTAGCGTCTTCGAAGGTTTTTGGCTTACCTTCTCGCGGACAGTTGTCGAAACTAGCGTCTTTGAAGCGACGAAACCAATCACGGCTCGTTGTTGCATTTAGAGCAGCATTTACGTGATTTTTTTTTCAACTCTCGATGCGCTTCAGCCACCGTTCTCTTTGAATGAAATGAGAAAAAAAGAATACTTTCCGCAAATGACGATTATTTAGCACAAAATCAGACATTTTCACACAACTAAAAGTTGGCATAAGCTTTGTTCATTACGTTTCAAATATGTCCAAATCGAACAGCATCTACTGCTGGCGCACGCCGTGTCAGAATCGGTATATTATGCAACTTCAATGCACCTCGGATTTTTCTTCACCAAAAGTTAGTTCAGGGTCTAAGCTTTCAAATAAAAGCGATTTCAAAACATTCTATCGGGGAAAACTTGAATAAAATGAGTTTGATTTTTTTTAAATTTTTCCGTCATTTTTGCCCTTGTATGGAGACGCTAGATACATTGTAACATATGGTATGGTAACGATATAAACAATGTTTGCTTGAGTTTGTGTGTGTGTGTGTGAGAGAGAGACAGAGAAAGAGAGAGAGGGGGGGGGGGGTACCGTGTACAATAAGACTTTTATCGATAGGTAAAATGTTCATGATACCTGACGTACCTAGGTATTTTGTTTTATTGTGGTTTCGTATGTGGCTGCTATTATTCGCGACGACTGCACTGAGAATATTCTGATGATATCTTTCATGCATTTCAGGAACTTATTGATTCATCCATGTTTTAACAAAATCACAGTGAATAGTTTCAATGTTCTGTTCCGAACATCGTCCAAGTCCTTCTTTTGCAACCAGAAGTTGGCAGCACCCTCTCACAATTCAATGAAACGTTGTGGATATGTAGGGTTGAGGCCCGAACACAATGGATACGTTTGCGTTGCGTTGGCGTTAGTTTGACAGAAAATGTATTGGCTAACTGTCAAATTGCCGCAAACACAGCCGCAACGTTGCCATTGTGTTTAGGCCTTTAGGCCTTTATCTGAACCCTCTAGGGCCCAGATTAATTTTGAGACGGACTTCGAAAAAAACACTATGCAGCTTTATAAAAAAAATTTTAAGTTCTTATTGAACCTTTAAGAGGTTTAACTGAAGACCGTCTAAAGGCGGCTCTGGGCACCAGAGGGTTAAGCAACTTTGTATATTTTTAGATATAGAGTAAGGTAATTGTGAAATAGAGAAATATATATATATATATATATATATATATATATATATATATATATATATATATATATATATATATATATATATATATATATATATATATATATATATATATATATATATATATATATATATATAACTTTGGGGTAATATTTATTACAATATATAATTTTTTCCAAGTCAATTTTGTAACTTTCTCGAATATTATGCGATTTATGGGGCCATTTTTTGCATAGTTTCTTCTGCATTATTTTTCGGACTCTAAGATGCCGCGAGGGCATATAAAAGCTATGCTGTGTTAGTAATGTAACTGAAAATGTCGTTTGTGTGAGGTAGGCATAAGGGTTTCATATTAGATTACGATATTCCACAATAGGTTTCACGTATGGAATATACAATAGTTTGCCAATGTACGAGTCTAGAAAATTGTGACTGAACCGCTCTGTTAAGCCCAGCATACTTTTTGCTTAACCTATGCTGGAGTATGACTAAATGTTATTTTTCGCTACATTTTTGAGATTGAGTTCAATTAGACTTCTACTGCAATAAATTGACTTCTTCCTGGGATTCTTCTGCTTCGTATGAGAAAAATGTCGTTTAATACAAAATGAAAAGAAGTGAACCCAAATTCGAATCCTGGGGCACCTGACTGAAACAGGTTTTGACAAATTGTTTTGAAAGTGCTCTTTTTGTTAGATATGACTGAAGCCAAACAAAAGTTGATCCAATTCTTTACAGTTCAAAGTGTAATATTGGTATGTAAAGTCGGTTAAATGCTGCCCTGAAGTTAGAGTAACGGGCTTCTATGCGTCTGCCCCTATCTTTTGCGTAATAAATGTTGCGAAATTCAAAAGATTCAAGTTTGTTAAGTGTCCTTTGAAAGAGCAATATGTTTTTTTTACCTGCTGAAAAAATTTCGTCATTAACAAGTGATTCAAAACATTTTGGAACGCAAGAGATAATAGCAATTCCACGAAACATTAAAACATCTATTCCGAAATCATTCGCTTCAGATTGACCGTTCTCCGTCATTTGATTCTTGTTCAACGGCCTTGATTACCCTGAAGTGAAGCCTAGTTGTGTCGACTTGCCAAAGTTTAGTGCTTCGCTTATGCATCATTACGTGTAGTAGGTACGCACAATGCCAACCGTTTGGGTACTTTCAGCTATCGATAGACCAAGGTCATACGCATACCACCGGTGGAGGCTTCAACAGCAGCCTACGCTTTGATTGTCCACTGTACCGCGTTCCAATTTCAAAGAAAAACCTTTCCAAAACAACAACGCTAACCCTGGTGCGGAGCAGATCATATTCCCATTCTAAATTGCGCGACCGCAATCGTACGAAGCGCACGGCGGAACTGAGGGGATAGAAAAGGCTCTCGTAGCAAAGCAACAAACATCCCTTCGATTACCTTCTTCTGTGTTTGGACGCGTTTCGCTGATGGACGCGTACTTGATCCGCAAAATTCAAATCTTGATCGCCGCGCGCTATTGGAATGCCATCCGCGCGTTCATCCGCCGTTTGGATTCAATCACGGCGGTTGTGTGCATACTTGAAGGTAAGAGTTGACTGTCGAGAAAAGTCTCTTCGCCTTGCGTTCAAGTTTTCGAAGGAAGCTGTTAGAGGAGCTTCCGATTGATGTGATGTTTTTTTTTTTGAGCAACTTGTATGGTATGGTAGGTTACAACGATTGTTTGTAGGCATCATTTTTTTGGAGGCTTCACATCTTGATTGAACTTTCAAATTCTGGGCTGCAGATTTGCTGATATTTTAATCATGCGCGCAAGTACTATTGAAACCTACAAAAGCATTCAATTTAAAGGTGCGACCTTCATGTTTGTAGGCGAACTAAATACCTACCGTGTGATTGTGTGGTTAAACTAGCCACATTAAAGGCCAGCGCTGCAGCTGACCAATCTGTGTTCCGTCAACGTGTGTTGCCTTCGGTGGTCGTCGCCATAGGTTGATGCGGGGGTAGGTCGAGTGTGTGTATTCTAGTCCAGCAAATGCAACCCAGTTGAAATCTGCCACTGCCGCTGTCAATAGTAAACGATCATCAAGGTTGTGCACAGTGCATGTTAGATATGTAGTACATTACGTTTATTTTCAATCGACGAGGAGTGATTTCAGGTCGCCAAGGCTATGCTTGGGTAGGTCTAGCCGTGTTGTGTGCCGTGTGCTGTCCACGGTAGTCTTGCGTGAATATATGCAGGCATATGATAGTTACTGAGAAGATGTGATGAGATTCTTATTATTCAAATATTTTTAAATAAAATTTGCTTATCATATTTTCTATTTCATAACTAACAGACTGTTTTCTTTACTTTCAGGTAAGTGTCTACATCATTCTGCGGTTTTTGGTAAAGTATAGCATTTAAGCAATCTACCAGCTGGTCTCGAGGTACGATGCTGGCCTAACAAGCCAGTCGCCGTAGGGTCGAGTCTCGGCTCTGGAGAGACTGTTAGTGTCAGTAGGATCGTAGCGCTAGCCCCGCAATTGTCCTGTACACTCAACAGTGGGCTGCGGAGTCTGTGTATAATAAACAGAAGGTCGAGTTCCGAATCGGAATGTAACACCAAGACTTTGCTTTGCTTTGCTTAGCATTTTATTACAAAAAAAAAAAAAAAAAACAAACAAAAACACAAAATAACTGTTACCTTCAGCGCACCATTCTGTGACGAAACGATTTAATATTTTCTTCATTTCGAACACGCAGATGAATCATTTCTCAATAACGATAATAAATAAATTAAATTTGCTGTTTCCAAAGTTCCACTTCTTAATTACTTGAAACAGTTTACGCATATACGTTGCATTTCAAACTCCGACTTTTCTTAGAGAAAAAAATTATAGTTTCACTTTAATTTCATTTCGTTTGAATGAAACCTGAAAAGTTATATTTATTAATATTTAATCATGTAATCTCATCTACTTCTGATTGTCCACTGGTAAACCAGCAGCCGTTATTACTTCGAAGATTTCACTTGTCATTCGTTTCTCCAATCCTCGTATAATCATCTTCTGGATCCGGTAGCATATTGCATTTTAACATGACTTGGCATCTACCTGTCGATCAGAGACGTGCTTGGAAGAAACTTTATGGGGGCTATTAAAACAGTCACCTCTCCCAAAACGACTATAATAATCGCAAAGCGAGGTGATGATGACAAAGGTGAGAGATGAAGGTGTGAACAGTAAAATAACTGGATGTGTGGATGTTGTTTATTGTTTTTGCTCTTTCTTTAGCAACAATAATTTTCGACATAAGCAGTTTATTTTCAAACATTTCCTTTGGCACTTTCAATTCGATCCTGCCAAACACTGACGATGTTTGATTGATTGCTCTCCACTATAGGAACATCGTTTGACAGTGAAATTTTCGGATATATTAACATACATCAGTCGCGGGGCTTGACATTTCAAATTTGGCTGCTCACTTTCCCACCACCAGGCGCTTAGCCTGTGACCTTCGTGCATGCGATCGGAACGAAAATTTTCACTCTTCCGATTTGGAAAATTCGCACCAGTTGATTATTTCGCCTCACACAGCCGGTGTGTAGTTTTATTGTTCGCGGGGTACACTCATGTCGATTGCAAAGCGGAGCGATTTATCTAATAGAATCTCACATTTTTCGCTCTCTCGGAAATATTCGCTTCTCTCGGGCCTGATCACGCAGCGAAGCATCATGAGGTAGCTAAAAATGGTAAGGGATGTTTACGTGTAGAATGCATGGGTTAGGAAAGTGGGGATTTGGGAGGTAAAGCTTCCCCGTCGCGCTGACTAGCTCACATATTATCTCTCTCTGCCTCTCCTTTTTTACTCTCCGGAGGTGTATAGGGTCGCGTGCTGGCAATCGACCGACCGATCAAGCAAGCAAGTGATGACGCTCCGACCGAAGCACTGAAGAACTGATTTGCTCTGATGAGATGGCCTCGCTTCGCACTGGCGGAATAAAGCGCTGATATGGCCTGTGGTAGCAATCCGTTGGGGTGATCGTTTTTTTTTCTATTTTTAGTTGTTCGCAGAACTTAGTATTAAATTAAATAGTTAGAAGTGGATTTCCTGTCACTATGTTTATGCAAAACGACGACGCAAATATTAAAACTTGAAGCTTTTGTTTCGTAAGCTTTGGAGAAATAAAATTTTATTATTCAAATAAAAATCATATTCTTTCATATTTTGCCAAAAGTTTAACCGAATTAATTTAGGTTTATTCTAAATTAATTCAAAAGTCATTATTACAATATTGTTTCGTTTATTTTCTCAGTGATTCAGAGATTTTGTTCAAATTTTCAGATTTTCTCCAATTTATTCATGAACTTTGGATGAAAGATGAAACACTTCAATTCTTAGAAAATAAAATTCTAGCTTGATAATTTCTACTGGACTTATTTTTCTAGGGTGTTGAAAACCTGAGAATCAGGGAATTCACTTTTTGATCAGGGAAATCAGAAAATATCAGGAAAAACCGAAAAACAATCAGTGACAAATTTTTAACCGAAATGTGATTCTTTTTAAGCAGCTTTTCAGCGCCGAAACGGTTTTTCTTGCAGCGTAAAAGGCTAATGCGGTACCTTTACTGTTTGGTTTCATATCCGTTCGAATACTCATTTCACCAGGATTTCAGAGTTGCGTTCACCACGTTGCACTTTTTTGTGCTGAATGCTGGAAAATATCAGGGGAATACTGAATAATATCAGGGAAATGTTATATTTCAAGGAAAATCAGGGAATTTAATTGTGAAAACTTTTCCGCCACCCTGTTTTTCACTCTAAATAATAAATGTTTGCCGCCTACTTTGATGTACCCGCGTTGTTTACATCAAAGAAACTTGATGCTGTTAAGAGAAGATCCAATCTTCGGAAGCATAAAATGGTGGGTATCAACAGATTTTCAGTTTTTTAATCACTTGATGGAGCATGACTTTACAATATCAAATTTACAACTGTGACCGTGAATTTCTTACTCAGAAAAATTTTCCGCTCAAAGCAGACAAAGCAGAGTGACGAAAACCTGGAAATTCAGGAATGTCAGGGAATTCAATTTTTGGTCAGGGAATATCAGGGAAAACTAAAAAATATTCAGGGAAAAATTTTGAACTGAGACGTGATTCTTTTTTAAACGATTCTTCAGCACAAAAACTGCTTTTGTAGCCTATAAACCTTATTCGGGACCTCCACGGTTCGGTTTTTTACATCCGAATGAATACTTTTTTCACTAGTTGCGTTCATCTATGTGGCACCTTTTTGTGCCGAAAGCTGAAAAATATCAGGGAAATAAATGTTATTTAACAGAGAAAATCAAGGAATTTGAATTTGAAAACTTTTTCGCCACCCTGTAATGGATAACTGCAGTGCGCATCACTGTAGCAACGTACCAACCTGTTTATTGACTACTGATTGCTCAATCAATGAACAAAGGTGTAACTCTATCGCTAAAAACTAGAAACGACAATTATGTCGAGCTCAGGAACTCTAAATAATTCACTAAGAAAGTATCAATAAAAGATTTGCCTATCACAATTACACAGTCTTAAAATCAAACAGACAATCAATTCAATTATTCCTATCGATGAAGATGAAATTCTTTTGGCCACACTGTTTGGCGCTTCGGAAAGAGAACCACTAACAATTATACCAAAACTGAAGTGTGTGTTGCTTGAATAGTTTAATGCTGAGGCGTTCGTCAGATACTCAATCATTTAAAGGTGAATAAATTTTTCTGCACGCATCGTAGCTCCTTCATAAAATATTTATATAATAATTGGGTTTCGGCTTTTTTTTTGTTAGGGAATTAGGATTACGTTGTCCATTGATGTGACCTTTTGTAATATATCCCAGTCAATTGCTTACGGGTCCCTTTGCAAAATACAATGACCACGTATTGTTGTGAGTGACCAGGTACCTGCACCGACACGCTCCCAGTCAGGTATAATATGGTTTATGAAGCCATTCACCTTTCCAGGATTCAAAGACAAAGAAGATAAGGGTTTCGGATTAGCAGCTTAAAATTCAAAATTGAGAACCAATTTATCCTTATTTGTTCTAACGTTTCAGCACTTGTTGGTGCTTTCATCAGGGGAAAAATAATATTACGTTAGATGAGTTTCATCACTACAACGATAGTTCTAATTATTGGTTCCATCTACAGTCGACCTCTACCACGCAATCTATGGCCCCTATAACAGAAGATAAGACGAGGCGAGTTACTCGTCTGACCAATTTTGGTATTGCAGATGGCAAGTCGGCTGGATTTTGGACGAGTAGCTCGCCTGTCACGAAGCGGTCACCAGTCAAGTTTCACTCGCGTTTCCTAATACAACGGGGTCTATATTTTTGAGTATCAACTGCATCTCTCGAGAAAAAAAAGAGTTGATTTTTTAATATAAATTCATACGAAAACTTTAAAAATCTAGCGCAAAAATTGGACTCCACTTATCGATCTGAGAATTTACAGTTGTTAATTGACTGTATTGCATTTTAAACGATTGATCGGTTTTCCAGGCGTATGAAGCAGTCTAATATTTTGAAAATTCAGTGGCCAGGGCATCAAATAAACATGATCGGCATGGGCACAATAAGAACTCGGAAGAGTTTCCTAAGTGCGCAAAATTTTTTACGCGGGTTTTTTTCACGTGGGTATTTTTGCGCATATTCGGTAATTTACGCGTTTTTTTTTCGCGGAATCCGGAGTTTACGCGGTTTTTTACGAGGATTTCAGAATTTCTGCGGTCTGAATGTCTTTACTCGGATTTCGGAATTACGCGTTTTTTACGCGGATTACGAAATTTACGTGTTTTTTTAATCGGATTTCGGAGTTTGCACGCTTTTTACGCGGATTCCGGAGTTTACGCGGTTTTTACGCGGCTTCCTTTCACGCGGCACGTGTCCCCCGCGTTTATTACGCGGAATCCGGAGTTTACGCGGTTTCTTTCACGCGGATTTCAGAATTAATTTCTGCGGTTTTTGATACGCGGATCCGGAATTTACGCGGTGTTCTTTACTTACGTGGACTCCGGAATGTACTCGGATTCCGGAATTAACGCGTTTTTTACTCGGATTTAGGAATTACGCGTTTTTTTACGAGGATTACGAAATTTCCGTGTTTTTTACGCAGATTCCGAAGTTTACGCGGGTTCCGGAATTCATGCAGTTTTTCTACGCGGATGCCGGAATTTACGCGGTGTTTTTTTTTACGCGGACTCCGGAATGTCCATACTCGGATTCCGGAATTAACGCGTTTTTTACTCGGATTTCGGAATTACGCGTTTTTTTACGCGGATTACGAAATTTCCGTGTTTTTTACGCAGATTCCGGAGTTTACGCGGGTGCCGGAATTTATGCAGTTTTTCTACGTGGATTGTGGAATTTACGCGGACTCCGGAATGTCTATACTCGGATTCCGGAATTAAAATTTTTTTTTACTCGAATTGCGGAGTTTGCTCCTTTTTTTCACGCTGATTACGGAATTTACGCGATTTGTACGCGGTTTTCTTTTACGCGGTACGTGTCCCCCGCGTAGAAAGCGACTGTAGTGTACTTTCTTCATTTGAGTTCCTTTTTGGTGCAGAGTACAAGTGAATCAAATAATGACCGGTGCCTGTATATCAAGTTTACAGTACTTCGTATTATGGCAACCATTTTTTATCAATTTTTTCTCAAACGTTGTTTCATTTCAATTCGAATTCGTTCGTGAAAGTAATTCTATAATAATTTGTCCCGAGTATATTCGGCTTATTTTTATCTATACTTACGCTAGTTTGAAAACCCCAAATAATTCCAGAATTCTTATGTTTTTCGTAGCGTCTTGGCAATTCCAAAATTGGAATAAAAGAAAATAATGCCAAATAAACTTATCCGAAAATACAAAAAGAGAAAACATCTCTATATGACAATGAAATTTTACTCTAACTTTTACTTCAGACGTTTCAAATAATTTATTAGAGGCATCTTTTTCAAGCATCAATATTCAATTTTTTAATCAATACTGGTTTTCGTTATTGTGCTCAAAAACACAATTAAAATACACATACTTTACATCCATTAGAAAAAGTTGAAGGGGTTGTGTGAGACAAGACAGCAAGGTTAACGTAGAATTCGACAGCCAGTCTTATGTCAATGTATTACTTTCAATAGGTTATCTCTGAAAGTGGTTGCAGCTGCTCAAGTTTGCTCTTCCAACCAAAATTCATGTTTCTGAATGATACCTCTCCAACCAAGAAGGAAAAAAGCATCATCGGTTCATTGGTCTCATATATAACACGTTATTTATGTTTTAAAAAGGCTTAGAATATTCCCGGATCAATGATTTGTAAATCTACTACAGTGAAATTTATATAAACATAATTATTGAGGAATTAGATGAAAATTAAAATAAAACCTCATTGCGCTGGCGTCGCCTAGAAATTAATTAAATTTTCTTCTCAAACCTCAAAATGAAAACTATTCCAGGAAAATTATCATTTTATACTTTTAAAGAATTTGGCGTTCGAGACTTTTTTGCGATTACGCATGTATTACTCTTTATTTATGCAAATAGTACCTCCTATTTTTCGTGATTAACAACCCAAATTACTAAACTGTACTGATTTTCGGCTCGTATTTCCATACATTCAACGCATTGTGCGATCTGGTCCTGAAAAGAATCGAAATGGCATTTGAAGCCGATCTCTTGATATCATCCCGGTTCCGGAAATACTCATATTAGACAATTTTATATATATACGGTAATTTTAGGTTGTTTTCCAGGAACCAAATCTAATTCATCTGAGGTCGATTTTGCGCCTCTAGGCATCATCTCGGTTACGGATATACCCATGTTGGGTGGTCTTTGGTCATTTTAGAAGGTTTTCTGAAAACCAAAGCCAACATCTTGAACTTCAAAATGGTATCTGGAGTTGATTTCCGGTTTCTGGTTATCATCTCTCTACCCATATTGAGCGCAATTCGGTCATTCAGGCTGTTTTTGATGAACCAGAAGTAACCAAATTGGATTTCACAATTGCATCTGCGGTCGTTTTTTTTTGTGAACGCGTAGCACGCTGCAAAAATGAAGGAAATGCGTTGAAAAACTGACTAAGTTATAAGCATTTGAAACTAGACAATTTCGTGTCGCTCTCGGTTTTCCTGAAATTTTAATTTGTACCCCTATTCTAGAATGTTGTCGTGAGACGTGATTCTACGTCAAAAACTGATATGTACTGAACGCAACTTATTTCAGTTTTTATGATGAAACTGATGCTGAACATGATTAGAATTTATTTTGTGTCGTAATCAGATTGATATAGCTTCAAATAAGATAGTTAAATCGTCTAACGTTCATCTTGTCTCCTGACCATCCCTATCGCACTCTACGGTTGCCCTGTAAAGCTGTTGCTCTAGCAGTGCTGCTGCTGCTGCTGTTGCTTTTGTTACTGCTAACATTTCTGACTTTGGCTTTGCCTCTGTGACGGACGGGGTTGTTTGCTGTTTTTGTGTAGCAAGCACCGAGGAGAAGAGTTCAGTCAATGCGCAACCGTCGACGTCGGACGTCCGTTCTCTCGTACTACCTACTGGCAGGTTCCTCCTCCACGAAAGTGCTAAGCGAACAGCATAAGCTAGCCACAACCACAGCCTTCCAGCCGCAACCAAGCAGTGCGTTTTCGCGTCTCGGGGAGTTGTGCAGTGTCTCTGGCGGCACGCGGTCATCCAGCGTGTATTTTTTTGCTTCGCGATCTGAGAAAACAAAAACTCACTCCCTCTTCCATTCGGTAGAGGGCATCAATTTTAGGTGAAAATCATCGTTTCCGGCCTGTTCCGGTCGAATGTTGTTATGTTAGAACTTGAAAAATTAGGAAGAGTAGCTTAGCAACCGTGAGACAAGTGGTAAAGCAGTGAGAAAATACGGAAATTGGAGCATCAGTTCAGGGCCAGTGCTTAATTAAGATGTGAATGGTTCTGTCTAGAAATACTGAAATAATTAGCGTAACACCGAAGAAATGAGCAGAAACACTTTCGAGGAAAAAGCAAGGCTGAAAAAGTGTGATGGTAAAAATCCACAAGAGATATAGTTTGCGAACCGGCTCGATCGATGCGGCCGAAATCAGTTGGCGGACTCGGGCCACGGAAAATTACCTTCACATCTTGTCTTAGCCTGGCAGCCGCCCAAATAATCAGAAACTCAGTCTAATGAATCTGTACCAGAGTGTGACGTCTGCGGAATCAGTCGTGCAACTGTAGAACGAACGACGGCAACAACACAAGGTGTGTAAATAGCTCTTGTCTGTGGTAGATAACGTTCGATGTGTTTGTGTCTGTGTGGTTCAAGTGTCTGATTGTTGTTACACTCGGAACAAAATATCGATGTTCAAACTGAAAATTTACCTTGAATTTTTTCGCCGACAATGACAGTAAAGGGCACTTTATCGCTGCAGTGAATTTGCCACCTTTTGAAAAAATACTTTCTGTAATAACTGTATAATAATACAAATGTGTAGAATATCGATGCGAAAATCATTGAACAAAATATTGTCAAATTGCTCTTATCGTTGCTATCGTTCAAGTCATGCGTTACCAACTACACGGATCATTTGCACTTCAGAGAAGTGGTAGGTACGTATAGGATAAATGAAAATGATTCATGGCTTCTGTGGAATAATTAACCTTGTTTTCAGTCTGAAATTCAGTCACAACTAACCGAATAACAATTGTGCATTTATCCATAAAAATATTCGACTTTTGTTCTACGTGTTGCGGCTGCTGCGGGCCGAGCAAAATCCCTACAATTATCGGGCGGGTAAATTAAATCTTTTCACAACTCATACCTTCCTTCGAGGTTTCACGGAAAGCCGCGCACGTTGCGACTTATATAAGAACGCTACACTCCAGCGTAATAGACAACGAAGTCCAGAACAATGATGGTTCTGCCCGCCCTGGGAAAATCTATAATTTTCCTCCGCCTATGCATTTGTTCGGCAGAATAGTGCCCATCATCATGCAGCAGGGCAGAAACAGGTGTAAAAGCTGATGGTGATGTTCTGATAGCGTCCGGTGGGACCACCACTGGCTAATTCCTAAGCCTCCCAAGCGAGGTGATTCCGATGGAACCCGGTAGATAACAGCGAAATCATCAAGTAACAAGTAACCGGGGAAGATACGCAAATTCCTATTTGCATCCACGAAACAATTGCAGTCCGCGCAAATTCCATTTCAGTAGCTAAAGCTACTGTCGCGTTTTAATGCACCGAAACTCTATCAGACAAGAGAATCCGAAGCCACAGCTGCTGATGCACTTGATGCGAATGCATTGAGATCATCATCGTCCGACATCAACTGTTGTTATCGCTGGCTGCTGTGCGCTGTGCACTTGAGTTGAAACTACAGGAAAAAAGTGGCGGCAATCTAAACGGTTACTGATTTTACTGATAATCACAAGTTCTTTCTTCTATCGACAGTTTTTCTGCTGTGGCAATGTACGGATTTGTTTTTGCTAACAGATCGTTTCTTCCTTCGCAATAATAACCCTTCAGAGATCATGAAACTGCATTACTGTTAAAAAGGTGATCTCTATAGAAAATTTCTGTACATTCCTAATGTTATGCTGATGGTGTTAGTTCTACAAGAAACCCATTTTTGATACTCCTTTCTGCGGTCATCGTATTAGATCTAGTTTGACCATTATAACCATTGCTTCTGACCATTATAACCATTGCTCTTACATAGCAAGGTTGCATATTCAATTTTAGGGTGCTTTTTCACCGCGTTCCGGTAGCTCGCTCCACAAATACGATTTTGAGAAACAATGTATGACAAACTTGTAGTCCCAAAGGACTACGAGCCTCTGTCCCAACTCACGACATCGTGGCTCAGCAGAACGAATCCATACATGCCATTCGACGATTATCAGACGACCATTGAACAACAAAACACTGATTGGAAATCCCATGCTAGTTTTAAGTTAGACTTAATTTCAGCTCGTAGTCGGCAGCGAGGATAAAAAATTTGCTTTAGTTTTTAAGTCATCAGATATAATTGGCGCCGTTAAACATTAAATTGTATTTGTGCCGTGTCAAATAAATGTTATGTGAAGAAAAAAAAAAAAAAACTTGTAGTCCCTAAGTATTTAATACTACAAGTTTGTCGAATAGTGCTGAGCAGTTCCACAAATAATGTCCTAGTTTTAATATTTGTTTGAAATTTTTATTTTTGATTTGGCTGAAACTTTGCATAGACTTTTCTATTAGTGCTGGGACTATCCGAATAAAATATCCGGATATTCGACCTCGGATATCGGATAAATATCCTAAATCCGGATCAATCGGATATCCGGATATCCGGATTAACCGACAGGATATCCGGATTTTCGGATAGTCGGATATCCGGATATTGTATCCGAACATAGTTTAATGAGAATTCTGTAAATAAATACCTACGAGGGGATGGGGGATTGTGGAAAAAGCCATTTTTCGCGTTACTTTTCATTCGAACGGGCGTAAAAGCTAGAGAAAAAAATCCGGATATCCGGATAGTATATCCGGATATCCGACTATTCGATTATCCGTATCCGGATATCCGGACATCCGAATAGTATTCGTTTACACATCCGTGATCCGAGGGTCAGATAACCGGATCACGAATATATCCGGTTAAAAGTCCCAGCACTATTTTCTATAGGCAAAGAGTCCATTTTGTACTATTGGTTTAATTTTTTGGAACACGACTCATTTTTGAGAAGCTATTGAAAAATGTCATTTTGGGAAGGTATTGATGATTACAAATATTTCTGGGGCCAAAACAATGTGTTTGATCGGTGTGACGTACTAGGCAAAGTTGTGGATAGTAATTTTATCTTTTTGAAAAAAATATTCACTCTAAAAAAATATTTAAAAAAAAGTTGGAAGAAAAATTACAACTTAATTAACTAAAAAAGCTCATTTTTAAAAATATGATTTTCTTTATAAAAAGTAAAAAAGATTACCTGAACGATGAAACGATGGAGTGAATTAAATTGGCTGCCCGTTTTTTTGTGGAAATGCTCTGCTATACTTTAACTCTTATCCCTGGATTGTGAGAGCTCATAATCAGTGCATGAGAATCAGGCTTGTTATTCTCCCTCGAATATGGATAGAACAGAGCGAGTATTCATCGCTCTCTTCTTGCCCAGCATGAGCGCTGCGTGTAGCAATTTTTCGTATCACATTTTTTGCTTCTGTTTTGTGCTGTGTTTCTACTGCTCGCAGAAGAACTAATACACTTGCTGCCTATACCACCACTAAGTGGTGATACATTCGATAGCATTTGAGAGAGCAAACATACGTGACGGGTGGCTGTTTTTTCTTCAGTTTCGGGATGCAAAGTAAACAACGCAATCTACTTTCTTCCCTAGATGCTCCCCTCATGTGATATTTGTTTAGAGACACAGAGTAAGAAAACTTCAATGAGCTCTGTTATTTAGTTACTGAGTGTAATGTCCTTTCGTGATCTCCCAGCTGGTCTCGTGGTACGATGCTGGCCTAACAAGCCAGTCGTCGTAGGTTCGAGTCTTGGCTCAGGAGAGATTGTTAGTGTCAATAGGATCGTAGCGCTAGCCCCGCAATTGTCCTGTACACTTTACAGTTGGCTGCGAAGTCTGTGTATAATAAACATATAAATAACAAAAGAAGGTCGAGTTCCGAATCGGAATGTAGCATCAAGGCTTTGCTTTGTCCTTTTGTGTGAGAAAGCTCCCACCAGATTTTACCGCGGTGCTTTTTGCATGCTACTCAGATACACACGGTTCGCTGCTCTCGTCAAGCAAGTGCGTTGAATTGCCCACTAGGGCAGTTGTGTTCGCAGTGAAAGATGTTTTCTTAAATGCAAGTGATTCTCTGAGGAGAAATGATAGATAAATAATAGATTTTTTTAAAGGAAATGGTAACAAGCATATTATTTTCAATAATTCCAAGCAATACTTTTTCCGGCTAAGTGTCTGTTGAGTTTCCCTAATCCAATTACCGAATGTTCACTGATTTGAGTTGACATTTTTTCCTGATTTTCATCTCGATTCGCAAGTGGAAATAACTCTGCTTTTCTATTCATTTCCGATAGTTTTTTAGTAGCCATAATTAAAATCTTTTCAAAAGTTAGGCTTTTTTTTACGCGGATTTGAGAATTCACTTCGGAGCTTGTTGGGGCAACTTAAATTTGAAAAAAAAAATATCGTTCAGATTTTTCCAGTTCGAGCTCTAGGGCAAAACCTGGGTTAACCTGTGTAATTTTGTCCTAAAAATAAATTGAAATATTTTTTTTTTCATAATTTTTATTTTTTAGTTCAGTGTAATATTTTTGTGTTTTTTCTCGAAAAAAATGTTTTGACTCCGGTGTGTTTTTTTCTAGAAGTACAACATCACTGTCTACAACTTTATGGAAGACATCATGCTAATCAACAAACCGACCAAAAAAAAATATTAGAATTTTTCTTCTCTCTTTTTTATTTCTCCATGATTAGACTATCATTGCTTAGTTAACCTTTTTCAGCTATTATTTAAAAAAACTCTTAGTTTTCAATTTTTTTTTTCATATAATTTATAAAAAAAAATTCTGCAGTAAATATGTTTTTTCAGAGATACAAAATTACTATCTACAACTTTGCCGAAGGCTTCATTCCGATCAGACAAACCGTTTTTGTAATCATCAATACTATTTTTACATAAGCTCTTTTAAAAATTAGACGTGATTAAAAAAATAATAAAGAGTTGTGTAAAAATGGTACTGATGAGCGAAAATATGTTTAGAGCCATAACGTTTTGTTTGATTGCTGTGATGTCTTCGGCAAAGTTGTAGATAGGCGTCATCCATTAATTATGTAAGGACTTTTTTCGAAATTTTCGACCCCCCCTCCCCCCATAATAAGGCTTAGTAAGATTTTGCATTACCCCTCCCCCCCCACGAATCTTACGTAAAATTGTCTTTTTAGGGAAAAAAATATTTTCGAAGGTAAAGCATTTTTTTTACTCATAGCATATTCGGAGAGGATAAAACAAAACATGTTAATACAGTTGATACTATGTTGAAGTAAACAAAATTCAAAATTCAGTATAAATGAAGTAAAGTACGCAATCACCCAGCGACGGCGAATTCACTGCTTTCCCAAGGTTCAACTGTTAAGATCGCAGCGATAAATAATTCAACTAATTTTATTTTTTTTTAGTTTTTTAAACTTTTTTTCAGTTTTTTTTAATTTTTTCAATCGTACGTAAGATTCTCTTGAATCCCCCTCTCTCCCTTCGTAAGCATTCGTAAGAAATTTGGATACCCCCCCCCCCCTCTCCCCCTAAACCCTTACGTAATTTGTGGATGACCCCATAGTTGTTTTGTCCTTACAAAAAAAAACCGTGTTTTTTATAAAAACTACAGAACATTGATGGTTGTTTGAATATGGAGAAATTGATACTAAAAAAATCTAAATAAATGTTACCAACAGATTTTTTTACGGTGAGCAATTTATATTTTTGGAAAGTAAAATTACTCTCCACAGCTTTACCGGAGACTAAGTAAAGCGACTAATTTTTTATTTTTTTCCATCATCAATATTTTTTTTTCATCAATAGACACTAGATTGAGGAGATAAATCTGAAACTCGCATAAATACAGTCTGTTTTTTATACTCATGGGGTACGTTTTAAAATTGTATGGAACCACGTAAAAAGACTTAATTGAGTAAAAATAAAATAACGTTGAACGCTATCTCAGAGCTTTTGGGCTTCTGAATATGATAGTCTAAAGGACAAAATGCAATATTATAAATCCATGATCACCGGGTGTCTCCATGATCACCATGCGTCTCCATTAAGTGAAATGGAATATAATAGAAAAATCAATGGAGACGCACTATGGTTGACAACATGATTTCAATGTTTTACAAACAAGATCACAGTTTTGAATGGTGTATTATTAGTTTATTTTATGCTTTTTTGTCTTTCAAACCGAAAATTGTGTTTTTTGTTTAAAAAAAGCGTATATATGATCACTCTTGCTCTAAAACGGATATCGTACTTGGATTGAGCCCGATATCTTATACTGTTTTTGAGTTATTGAAAAAAGCCATCCGGGTAAAAAAGACCAGACTCTATTACCTAAAAGCAGATTTGCATTGGATCAATAATTTAAAAAAAAAATTGGTTCATTCGTGCAAACTCGCTGAAAATGTTGCGCAGATTTATCTTTGGTATCTATAATTTCGCAAATTCCATGCATAAGACTCTTTTTGAGCAGCAATCTCTGAAATAGAATGCCCCAAAAATCGAGTTTTTTTTAATTGTAATGTTCAAACCGTGTAACCAGTTTTTTGGCATCTAATTGAAGGTAATTAGTGGGTCTTTCAAAGAAAAATTCCAAACTGTACTTTAAATAGCAATAACTATGCAAAACTTGTGATAAAACCGTATTTTGCCGTTTTGAAGGGTTTGTTATCTAGCAGACCGTATAGTTTGATATTATTTTCAATTCCTCAGGAAATGTTACAGAAAAATCAAATTTTAAAGGAGTTACATTTCTTTATTTTGAAGATAGAATGGTTTTAATCTTTGACGTCCATCATGGCGACCATGCGTCTCCATTGTTTGGTATAAAAATATGAAAAATTTTAATGTAGGCGCACGATGGTCGATGGAGTATTTGCCCTACACCGCACTCGATAGCAATTGAGAGAAGTAATCACTGCAATTCTGAGGAGGTGATCTTTTAATTGTTAACATCTAAATGAATAGCAGTATGAGCCATCGATGTTGAATTATTTGGAGATTTCAAAACGTTTTGAATTGCATTGGATTCTCTATACGTTTGCGTGGGTTTATGAAACTTGAAACCTTTCAGTGAATGAAAGCAACCCCATTTTGTGTCGTGTGCACACACAATCATTTCGATATTATGATGTGTTCTACATTCGCAGAACGCATTTTCCAAGCTGCGTTTTCCAATCAATCGTTCGCATTGATTCTGAGAAATAAAACTGTGAAATCAGACCAACACGGGCCGGAGTTGTAAGAGCATCAGGCAAGCATGCGTTACTGCTGGGACTCCACACTGCTTAGTTTAGACGACGTCGTAAACAGACCAAATGCTGCACGGAGGCACTAACCACCACCCAGCCGCTCACCTAGCCTCCGTCCCGTTTCATCCTGCTTTATTTCACATTACTGCACGCTAAGCGTATCTTGCATGAGCAAAACTTCCACCCCGCACCACCTGTAGCGGCACAACTCAGTACGCCCTTTACAAGTGATTTCGTAATCCGTAAACTATTTGTTCTAATGAACGATATTTCTTCATCTTTGCGATGGCGAGCTTCGCTACGCTTGAACCGCTTCCCGCACAATGGCTTTCTCCAACAGTTTTCCGCCACCAGCCGCTAATGCTCTCCGTCGTCCAAGTGGTCAATTTGGGTTAGGTTCTGACTAACTGGCTACTAAGGCAACCATCGCTCGTTGAGTGTCGCTTCACTGCCGCCTCGCATAGAACCCCAGCGTGCACTATAAGCACGAGAAAATAGGTTACAAGCCACAGAGACGTTTTCTTAATTATTACTGCACCGGCTGCCTTTTGGCTAGTGGTGGTATTGTTTGCTGTGAACCGTTTTATGATATGTGTAGGACAAGCACAAAAAACGGTCATTAAAGTTGGAAGTTTACTGCAAAACGTTAGTTGGTAATCTAGGCAACGTGTGGATCATTCACAGGCGGAAACTAAATGGTGATCTCCGTAGCTTCACTAAACCATCTTTACTGTTACATGTAAAAGCACGTTTTGTAGTTGGCCTTCCAGTATTACCTAACAGGCGATCGATTGAAGGAGATAAATTCGAAGACACCCGATGGCAAGTCTCCAACGGGGGTCGCGCAAGGTCTTTTCATGATTGATATAAGCGCGCGCCTTCATGGTCACGAGGCTGCCGGATAAAGTAAGGTAAAATAATATGGCTAAAAGTACACACTTACAAAGGCACACGCAACGCGGTGACTCCGGCAGATAGCGAAGCGTGTAACGCAAAAAAATACAAACTGCAATGACTGCACTTCAGGTGACCTTCGGCAACCGATGTCTACAGCAGTAGCACCGGCAGCTGCAGCGAGCGTTTCTTCTCCGTTGTAACGAGGAAGAGATGGAAAGGGGGAGGGGAAACGCTTTCCCGCGAGAGTCGAAACCCAATCATTTTCCAATTTTCATCTAAGCCGCTCTGCCGCGAGTGCCGAGGTCTGGTGGATTCACGGAAGTGTACACTGGCGTTTGCTCACAGCAACCAGAACCGAACAGAGGAGGAGAAGGCCCATAAAAAGCGATAATCATGCTGACGGTGACGGTCATCCGATGCAACCGAGATTGTTTTTCCGCTTTTCCACGCGAACGCGAATCGATGCGATCAAAGATGGCAATTAGCCTCGGCTTTGCGACGTCGCTCGATAGATTCGCTTGTGTACGCAAAAAAATCTGCCTATCCACCAGTTTGATGTGTATTGTATGTTTTACTCCAACAGAAATTAAATTTAAACAGCATTTAAAAATACGATTAGCATAGACCAATATATTAGTCTGATAGAACTCTGCTACAACCCTGGATCGCAGGTTTTGCCAATAGCCACTTGCAGCGAATCTGCACCAGCAGCTAGTTCTTGAAAAGGTATAAATTTTTATTGTCATTAGACAACACAACACGTACCAGGCAAGCGCAAATAGTTGGGATTTTTATCCCATCTGAGCCGTGAGTTGTGCTCTCCCAAACCCCCTCTAGAACGATGAATAAATAAGCGCCGCATTGGGTTGCACACGCGAGACGGTGCAGTTTTTTTTTTGAAGTAGAATACTTCTCTCAGGAAGTTCGGCTACATAGGAATGTAAAATGAAAATCTAAAACCGAAAAAAGTTTAAAATATGTCCAATTTCAAATCCTAATAAATCGGTTAGTATTTGATGGATTTCCTTCGTTCTTGCAGCAATAGATTGGAAAATTCTCTAAGATTCTTTCCAAAAGAAGATAATTTTAATTTTATAATTCACACTATTGTACTATTGAAAATAGTCAAGCCTTGCCAAAACGAAATAAATTCGACCTCTGATTGGTCGTTATATGATTGCTTCCCAAACACGGTCGACAGAATCATATACCTTGCAATTTTAAACATGCTATTTGGACTATAAAAGAGCCTGTTTTAGCCGAAGCCGCTCATAATAATTCTAGACAGCGACAACAGCAGTCGTTCTTCCTTAGCAGCAGCACTAGCAGTGCAGTGGACACCAATGATGGCGGAAAGCGGCCACATCTGTGGCGTAGTAATGGACAGCGCACTAGATGCAGCGGACTCAAGCAACGATAGCAGCTGGGCCAGCTGATGCAGGGACAGTGGATACCAATGGCAGTGTATACTGCCCCTGTTTACATAGTCGACGTAAGAGCCAAAATGGCCAAAATGCACTTTTTCGTTGGTTCAGCTTCCTTTCCCTAAGATACATACACTACAAACGAAAAGAAAACTATTTTGTTCTGAAACTTTTGAGAAATATTGGAAAAACGTTTTGGCGTAACTGCCAATTGGTTGCAAAAACTGGCGTCACTCCATACAAGGTGCAATTGTCTATGTTAAGTCGTTTTACTCGAGTGTCTAACTACTGTCTGTTTGTCTAAGTTAAATCGTTTAATTCGTCAAATATTCCATGGAAAGGGGGATTGAATTCTTGTATTGTATAATAATATTTTTACAAACACTAAGCCTCAGAAAGGTCTAAAGTCACCGTGTCCTTTCCTCCTACTAGTGGATATTTGCATCAGATGAAATAATTAAAACGTGTGTGTATATTACGGTGGGTAAATTCAATCGATTTGCCAGAACGTTTTTATGGTTCTATTTGGGGCCCTAAACAATCCTGACACTACCGGAAGTGGATTGATCGATAGCTCTCTAGGAGGAAACATGCGAAAAAAGTTTTCCTATACTAATTTTCATACAAATTCATGTACATGCATATGTAATGCACCAATCAGAGGCACGAGAAATCCATATTCAGCAGGTTTAGCATTGTCTGGGGGCCTAAATTGAACAAACAAAACTGTTTTCTGGCTCAGTGCTGTCAAGTTTGCATTTTCCCTTGTAACGATTACCCACCTTAGCGTAAATGTATGTTTTTGTGCATGTGTTTGTGTGTATGTGTGTGCGTATTTGTCTAATTGAAACTGCCGATGGACAATAACTTTCGTTTGACCGAAACACGATTGATAAAACTAGAGTAGGAAATAGTCGAGTTTTTACGCCAAGCTATGCGAACAACCTGTGAGAAAAATGCATGTGTATTCGCATAAACTGGCGTAGCGGTTTTTCTGGAATTATTACCATGGGCAGACTCGTATATACCATGGGGCCTCTATTCAAACACCAATCTTCATGAAATTGACAGACTATTTTGTTGAAATTGTATCTCAATATAACTATTTGGGCTAAAATAACAAAAACGCGTTTTTCTCGCAATGATGGTGTTGGTTGTTACGTCAACTATGTAAACAGGGGCAGTATAGCGGCCACAACTGTGGCATGGGTATGGATAGCGCACTAGTTGCAGCGGATCTCAGCATCGCTAGCGGCTGATGCAGTGAGGCACTATAGTGAAATGCAGTCTCTGTGCGATAGTGGGCACTAGTAAATGGATTCAATGAAAAGTTGACTCACTTTGACAACACGTGAGCCGTCTAGTTTTGGATGTTAAATCAGCTTTTCACTGTTTATTTTATCACAACAAATACTTTATTCGCACTGTCAGTGGTAACGCAAAGATGTGATCGGCATCTTATCCGATACTAAATTGAACAACAAATTATCCTTTTCAGGATGAAATAAAAACCTGATGATTGAAGCGTTAATGTTTTCTCTTGAGTTAATTTACATTTTTAAATTTGTAAAAGTTATGAATTTTACTTTATTTCCGTGTCTCAGATTGTACTGAATTATCTTTTCCTTCAGTCATGAGCACGACATCCGAAAAAACTTCATCTCAAAATTTCAAAATTGTCAAGCCCCATCCATGACAAGCAACTCACTATATTATTGAAAATGGTCAATCCTTGTTGAAGCGTAAAATTCGATTGATCTGATTAGTCAACGTTTATTTACTAGAAAAAATGATTGACGCGCAAGCAGCCGGGTTATCTTTCTTGTAAAAGTATTCTACTTCAACCTTGCGGTCGTGGCTTTGCACACAACCCTCCTGTGATTTTTTTTTTCTTGTTCCCACGAGCCGCGAGGGTTGCGCTGGTGGGCGGCTTCTGATAGTCATAAATAATTAATAATATATAGTACTTCTTTTGTAGTCCAGTCAACCAATACAGGATGAGTTGTTGGTCCAGCGAGAAAAGGAGACGTAATTATTGTTTAAACGAATAATAACGAGAATAATGTTTTCTGAATGCAGCCCAATTCTGTTAAACGTATCTTCACCAATACAAACAATTATTGATTGATATTCAAGTCTTGAAGCCTGCGTTATAATAGGCAAAACACTACCCTCTAAAGGTACTGCAGGTAGTGTACAAAGTTGGAGGGATTCCCTGCCAAATCACCGTCGTTTTTTTGCTTGAGATCCAAGTTCTTTAAAAATTAATAATAAGTTCTTTAGAAATGAATAATAAGTGATTACCATTTTCACGTTATGGCGATTTAAAGTATGAAAATATGCAATCACCGAACTTGAAATCTGCGAGCATGATATCTCCCATCTTAAAAATACAAAACTATATTTCAAAAGCGATTACATCTATCGCGCGAAAACAAACATGAACGAAAAATGCTGAATAACTTGATTCTAATCCAAACGATCGGATGCTTGATTATTAACTAGCAACTTGTTTTGGTTCGTTGAGCCAGGAAATCGTTTGTCCACTGCACCCCGGGCATAAATGTGCTGCTTCCAGAACCATATCCAAAGATAACCCGGGCAATCGAACGACCGATGCATCTGATTTTCCTAGAATGGCATTACGCAATGGCGCAACTGCGATTGAGATCGCGCTGAGTCAGCTCGTCGAGCGTTGCAAATACATGTATACCACCATATTGGACTAAGATTGCCTCGGAATGGACCGGAGGATGGGCGCAGATCTTGAATTACATTTTAACTCGATTATCGCTGCTGCTGTGTGTTGCGCTTTCGTGGTACTGCTGCAGACTCCAACGGCGGCCGATGATCGTATAATTTGTTCAGCTTCGTGGCAGAAACAGGTCAAACGACGATAAGTTTTCCTCCGCTACTTCGCCCGGTGGTGGCTGAGTGCAAAGAACGACAAATCGGTGGCTGGGTGTATCTCTCAGCGGAAAGAAAGAAAACTGTGGAAGTTGAATTCAATTACCCAGTGTGGCGTCAGTTCACTGCATTCTCAAATCTGTATCACCATGTTCTCGAGGTCGAATGCCTTTACGGGCGAACAGCGACACTTTATGTGGCGGTCTGCTAAACGTAGCGGTGAGCATTGAGGGAGGAGAATGCAGATTTCGTTGTATGTTGATACTTTTATAAGCGATACATGGAGCATAAGCATGTGATTATTTATCAATTCGCTTTCAACGGGAACATTTTCAAGTAGAATATAGAATATAGTAGAAGATATAATGCAAATATTTCACTATCTTTTCAATATTTTGTTGGTAAATGGTAAATTTACTTAACCTTAATTTTAGTTACCTACTTCCTCCATGAGTAATGGCGACTTATCTGTTTATGTTCTTAATTTAAATACAGCTGTGTGACATAAAATGAAAATAAAATTTGTATCGGCCTTATAAAACTATCAAAAAGTGTTGTAGATTTTTCATGGTTTTCAGCAGCTGTTCATGAGCTAAAAATATAAAATTTAGGTCGGACCGTGGGATCCATTTTCAGGGTTGTTACAGTCGGCGCGGATTTCGCGTTTTTTGCGGATTTGGCGCGTTTTTACTACTCCATGGCGCGGAATTTGCGGAAAGCCTTGCAACCCTGCTTCCAATTACCTGAAAATCAGGATATCGACTGAGGGGCTGGCAGCACCCTTTCAGAGTTCAATGAAACATGGTGGGTGTGTAGTAGGGTGTCAATCACTTGTATGAGAAAAAAGTAATCAAAGAATTTAGGGAAAAAAACCCTATACAAAATGTTTACCTGTCCGAAAAACACCCTGTGCAAAATTTCAGGTCAGTTGGATTCAAAATGGGGTGACCTTGAGAAATCCGAAAAATCACAAAAATCATGATTGTTTTTCAGATGATACCGGATCTCGACGTTTCATGCATTTTTAAGCTATCTGACACCAAATTTTTTTTTTCGAAAACCGAAATTTCATGTAGCCAACCCCCGCTTTGGGTGAATTATTGGATTTTTAAAGACCAAACTTCAATCGCTTTTTTGATTTTTCACTAGGTGTTTTTTCGGGCAGGTGAAAATTTTGTATATGGTTTCTTAAAATTACCATTTTGTTTGGCATCCTAGTATGTAGACTTTACTAAACTGAGCAACTTTGCATATCCTATTTTTTTTTAAATTATCTAGACTTACATTCAAAGAGAACTGAAGTTTTTTTGTAAATCGATATTTCTGAATAATGACAAGAGAAAAAAAGTCGTCAAGGAATGACTTTGAGAAAGTTGTCTGAATTTCCATTTAAAAATATTGAGAAAAATGAATAATTGAGATACTACAAAAACAAAATTTTATCGTAACCGTTATGTGCTCGACAATAAAACACCCTTACGTGCCCCCAAAATGCTCCTTCCCGAAAAGATTTTACTGGGGCTTCACTAATAACATAACTCTTTGGATGTTATGTGGTGGTCCTGAATAGATTCAAAATGGCAACTGTGGTCGATTTACGGCCTATGAATGTCATCCCGGCTCCGAAAATACTCATATTGGGTGGTATTTTGCCATTTTTGGCTGATTTTCATGAACTGGAAGTTGCCACCTTGGATTTCAAAACGACGACTAGAGTCGATTTCAGGTCATCCTGATTTCGGAAATACCCATAACTGTATATATTACTTTTTAACTTAACGAGTTCTGAAATCACATGCGTCTCATCGACGTCAGTAATGACAAGAATTAGAGAAAAGTTGTCAAGTTCTGACGTATAGAAAACCGTCTGAAACCGTCATTGATTATTCATTGAAACTCTTCTGAACATTTCAACATGGTCACTCTTACAAAAAAATTTATAACAAAAACTTCTATATTTGAAAATCTCAAATTTGTTCAAAATGCAAATATCCAATATTGTTGATGTTTCATTTTTTTGTTATTTTCAAACTGTTTGTTTAGGTGCAAAAGTAAACAAAGCTACCAAAGTAAAGCAAAGCAAAGCCTTGGTGCTACAATCCGATTCAGAAATTGACCTTCTGTTTATTATACACAGACTTCGCTGCCGACTGTTAAGTGTACAGGACAATTGCGGGGCTAGCGTTACGATCCTACTGACACTGACAGTCTTTCCCGTGCCGAGACTCGAACCTACGACGATTGGCTTGTTAGGCCAGCACCGTACCTTGAGACGCCTACTCAGCAGTTGCATCAAATTGTCGTTTGAATCTTTGTTTACAAAAATGTTTACGTGCATTAATAATCAGGGTGGCCACTCTACCATGAAAAGCGGGAAAAAGACGGGAATTTTAAATCACCGGAAAAAAGACGGGAAAAGCGGGAAATTAGGCTTCATATCAGGAAAATCATCCTCCTGTATGTCTTCTACTAATGTTGCCAATGAAAAAGTGGTAGTAAATTAACTCCTAGATCTGGAAAATATACCGTACTGCATCAAATTTCGAACACTTAAGCTATGATGTATCTTCTTGCACTAGAAAAACAACTAAAAATGAATTTTCTCGTCGATCTTAAACGTTTAACATGTTGGTTATTTTATTTGTGTTGCAATCAGGTGCTATTTATATTAATTCAAACATGTTTTGTTAATTAAATTAACGAGAATTTGGAACTCGGCTTTGATTCAAATTCCGAACACTTCAATGTAAATACTAGGAGTTGGATAGGCAAACCATCTCAACACTGACTGTCACTTTTTTCAACGCCTGCTGGTTCCCTGGTAGTGGTCCTACAGTGAAGAGCTATACATCACAGGGTAAAGGACATTCCGAGGAACGAAATGGTATATAATAATCATATCTTTGGTTACTCTAGCTATAATAATGTGACTTTTATTCCGAAGTGTTCGAAGTTTGAGACTGTTCTGAGTTTGAGTCAAAACGGTATACATTGGATTAAAGAAGAATATTATTCATTTTTTAATAATTATTCTTCTTTTCCAAATTATAACGATCTAAAATTGATGTAATCAAAAAACTATTTTGGCAATATTAAAAAATTGTTTAATATATCTTAGAATTTTCAAGATGATTTCGTTAGGATGTGTTGTATACCGTTTTAAAAAAGGAGCTCAAATTTATCGAATTCCTGAAAAACTGTCATACTTTCGTTTAGAAATGTATTAAAATTGATTTTTACGTAGTTTTTGGTTTGGTTTTTCACGCCATTTTTAATGCGAATTTCGGAATTTCCGTGGTTTATCATGCGGATTTTCGGGAAAAGTCGCGTTTTACACCGATTGTTTTGAATAAAATTCTTTTCAAATTGCTTATTCAGAGTGTCGGTTGAATTTATTTTACGGATTTTAGAGAATTTCTCAAACATTTTATTGGTCCCAGAATCGAAACTTTTCAAAAAAAAAAAAAAAAAAATGTTTCGAGATGACAGATCTCAACGTTTTATGAATTTCAAACACATTTACCATAAAAAAAATTTTAACAGTTCCATGTGAATTTTTCCATTGGTCACTTTGAGGCTCTTCTTCCCGAAGTTCGCTTGAGAATAAATTTTGCATGAGAAGACAAAACTTCTAAGCTCTACTGTAAAATGATCGATGTTTCATTTTTTTTCCATACATTCCATTGGCATTCAAGAGTAGGTTGACAGAGAGAAAAAGCAGAAGGAAGATTGTCAACGATGTTTCGATTAAAATGGCGCAAATTGTGCAGGAGGTCTCCATGAAGGTACTTGCTAAAGTCGATAAACAGTTAGAGGAAGAAAAATTTTTGAAGGAGAAATATTTTTCGTAGTTTTAATAACACTATTCTCGCAAGGATATAATTAGACATGGAAAATTGATGTTATTCACATAATTTTTTTTAAAATAAAGCACCGAGGAAATTTTAAACCTATCATCGGGAAAACCGGGAAAAAAGCGGGAATTCGAAAATTGATTTTGAGTGGTCACCCTGCATTAAAAAACTCTTACTTGAGTCTATTCCATGTTTCTACAGAGGATGTTGTTCAGACTTTCCGAAAACATTTTTAATGACATTCAACTTATGATTGAATGTTAGACCTGAATTTGAGTTGAGGGATTTTTCTACTTTTTGGCGCTATACGTGAGTTACATATAATTAATCGAATTGATAACCTTTTTTTCTACCTAAAACCTATCTCGTTCTTTTTAATTATTTTCAACAAGATGTTTTGCAAATTTTAGTCAAAATTCCTATGGTTCGCAACTCACGAAGATTATTAATTACTTGTTGAATGTTCCAACGATATACGGGATTAAATGGTTATCTATCACTTTCCATATCTTAAGTATTTATCGAACTTCAACCCACATTTCTAAAATCTCGTCATTCAATTCTCACTTTTTATGTCTAACTTATGTCTCACAGGAATTTTACTCGTCATCATCATACTCTTTTTAACGAGAAAAAATCGCGAGAGAAAAAAATCAGTGCTACGGACATTTTACATTTGTATATAAGAATTTCCAAACAACATTTCTGGTCAGCATCATTCCTAAACATGGCCGCAGTAAGTCAACTGTCCTGCGTTTGAAGCTGAATACAAACAAGTTATACATATCAGCATGACATTTCAAAGATGGTATTACTTTTACCATGTTGAATCATAAGTTTTTATTAGTTTTTTTTTCGGCGCGGATTTAGTTTTCACGGCGCGGATCAAAAACCTGTGGCGCGGATTTTGCGGATTCAAAATTAAGGTTTCTGTAACAACCCTGCATTTTTGTACACCTCCTCTAGCAGAAGCCTTCCTGATCTTATGAATGATTTGTGGCTGTTTGTCGCAGTATGGGAGAACAATAAGATCTATGCCCCGGACAAGCAAACAGAACTTCTTCAAGTGTTGCGTAAGACTTATGTTGTTATTTGCAAAACAAACAAATTTTAAATTACAGTCATACCTCGATATAAGGCAACCTCGATATAAGGTAACTCGATATAACGTAATTTTTACCTCGATAAAACGTAACTTTTTCAAAAATCTCAAAATTAGAGTACAACAATCATTTCGGGGGCGTAAAATGTTCCGAGTAAATGTTTCTAGTAAGTTTTGAAACCAATAAGTACCGGAAAATGGGGTAAAATTGACATGTTTTTTTCTCAATGTTTCATGGTTGGTTTATTTGTCTACGAAATTTGTCTTAAAGGGGTATAAAACAGGTTAATATATACTGCTAGGTGAAGGGAAATAAGTTTTTGCGCACCTTGGAGTAACCATCAAGAATTTTGCATCAATGAAAAAAAAATTTTTTTTCGTGCTTCGATATAACGTAACGAAATAAAAAATATATCGAGGTATGACAGTAGTCCTGAACGATTTGTTGAGTCAAATCAGTTTTAGAAATTGCATTCAACTGATCTTTAGTAATACATCATGTTTTATACGATTTGTAATTCTTGGTATTGAAAAAAAAAATTATATTATTTTCTCATCAATAAACAACAGTCCCCGTGGCTCTGTGGTTAGCGATGTCGGTCGGCTAGCTCTCCCACACGGTTGTGATATCGGGTTCGATTCCCAATCGAGTCGAGGATCTTTTCGAGTTGGAAATTTTCTCGACTCAGCACTGGGGCACGGTGTATCGTTTTACTTATCCTACACATGCAAAATGTGCCAAAAACAATATCGATAACGAATTCTCACAACTAATCTAGTTGATCGAGACCGCTATTAGCCCCAGGCTAAGCGTGCGATATTGTTGCTGTTTTTTTGTCCATCAAAAATAAATCTTAGAATAAATTTTCGATAGTATTTGTTTGTTTTTTTTTTTTATAACTTGATCTTTAATTGATTTGTCAAACAACATAATAACCAAAAATAAAAATTCATAAACCTGTAGAAAAAGATAGATATTCTCTGCAGTGGGATGCTGTAATGAGCAAAATTGTTGGTTCAGTTGAGAGCACACGTAATTTTTTTTTCGTTCATGAGCTTCGGTAGTCAAAGAAATATAAGAATGCCTAAAAGGATTGACTTCATTTGCAAAGTAGTGAGTTACTTGAATACTCGAAAAAGCAAGTTTCAATAACTCAATGTTAGAGTGTTCTTCCTGTAGAACGTCCCGGGATGGAATTTACCGGTATATTTTATTTTCCCAAGATTCTCAATGCCCGGGAATTTTTTATTTAAATTTAAAAAGTCCTACGACAAATGGTTATTTTAGTCAAAATTTTAGCCTTTTCGAAATTGTGTACACTTTTGGGCAATGTTAAGCAAAATTTCATAACTATTTGTAAACCGACCCTGAACAGTATGAATCATCTCTTTCAGTCTTTGTCTATGAATTGCCCCTTAGAGTGCTTATTTTGTCCTTTAACCCAATCAGATTTCGGGAAATGGAGTCTCAGAGTGGTCATAGTTTCATTTTTCGACCGATAAAAAATGCACATGAAGTAGGTAATGAAATCGTCTAAAATGAATATTTTGAGAATTTATTGAGAATATAGAATATTTTAAGCCCCACCGATCAGCGAATTTCGGATAGTAGATTAGCATTTGAATGCCAATGCTCGTTTTCGTGAATTATCATCCGTCAGCGCTCTCGCTTTAGACATTTAATAAAGTTATCAATTTGTTTTCGAAAACTAACCATTTTTTGTTGCATCAATCATCAATTCGAATCATTGCTAAGTTTCTAAGTTCTTCTGAACAAACGAAAGGGGCAGCTATGGCAAATCCATTTACATCTATTTTTTGTTGGGATCATAGAAAACCACGTGAAAAAGAAAAAAAAATCTCACTGGATTCTTGAGGTTTTTTTGTAACTATCTCTAATATCCAATATAGACAGCATGCTTTCAATGCCATTTTTTCTTTTATTAACATTGACATATCTACAACTTTATTTTGGACTTTATTCAGTCCGAATTTGTCTTTTCATAACTAAGATTTTTTTCAGCAATAAAATGATAAAAATGAAAAATACATTATGTGCAGCATGTCCAGGAAGTTTCGATCACAGAAAGGTGCGTGAAACAGATTTCTGCTTGACGAATTTAATAAATATGTGAAAGTAGTTTATATCCGGTATTTTATCAATTGTTGGCAGTTTGAGCAGTAGTCATGTTTGAAATAGTAATCCTTTTTTCGTTTTTTTTTTTGGTATGAATTCGTTGAATTATTTTCTGTCATAATTTTCTACTATATTAGTTTTAAAGTTATGAAAAATTCAGTCTAGCTTTCAAATTTAATTGTGAAAATTGACCACTTTGATTTTATTATCAACGAGACCATTCCTGGTGTCTCGCAAAAGTTTAGGAGGTTGTGTATGTGTAAGATTAATGTATTTCTTGCGAGAGGTTGCTGGAACACACCTCTTCACCATCAAACGAACAAACGCACTAATAAAATAATTCTGGGAATAATGTTGGTCCTGAACGATTCAAAATGATATTTGTGATCGATTTGCGACCTCTGTACATCATCCCGGTTCCGGAAATACTTATATCAGGTGGTTTGCGACTATTTTTGGCTGTTTTTTCCAGGAAACGCAAGTCACCATCTTGAATTTCGAAATGGCTTCTGGAGTCAAATCTCGGCCTCTGAACATTACTCTGATTTTGGAAATACCCGACTTCGACTGTTCACCGGTCCAAGGCCGAACGAATCTGGGAGGTTCAGCTTCTGTCTTGGACAACCGTTCTCCAGTCACCACGTACACCAGCAAATCGTGCGTCTTCTTCCATCGCGCACATCCACCGAGTGCACGGCCTACCACGGAGTCGAAGGCCTTTTCTTGGTTCTCTGCTGAATATAGTTTTGGCGGCTCTCTCGTCAGGCATTCTGGCTACATGTTCAGCCCACTAAAGCCTTCCTCGCTGTATTACTTTCATTACCAGCATGTTTGTATACGTCATCTGTTTCCACCACTACCGCTTCGTACTGCACTTCCAGTCCTCGGCAACTTGATGTCCGGTCGCAAGTACTTGTAGAACGTGGCCCTGCGGCTGACGACCACTTTTCTGGACTCCGCATTTACAACCAAAATGTTCGCGGACTTCGGACCAAAATTTACGATTTTTTTTTTGGACGGCTGCTGAATGTAACCACGACATTATTGTGTTGACCGAGACCCGGCTCTATTCGCTATCTATCGATGCGACCGTAACCATCGTAACAACCGCAAGACGCTTGATGGTGGTCTGGCCAGGATTTGAGGGGGGGGGGGGGCAAAGGGGCGAATGCCCCGGGCCTCTCGATTCAAGGGGCCCCCTAGTCCTGGGGCGACCTTTTTTTTGCTCGTCATCTTCCAGAACGTTACCTCTAAATGTTTTAAGAAAAGAGGGCCTCACAAACAAATTTGCCCCGGGCCCCCAGCGCCTAGATCCGGCCCTGATGGTGGTGAAGTCCTAATAGCTGTTTCCAATCGCCCAAGTAGCTGTGTTGACCCTGCACCCAATAAGTGATACGATAGAACAATTTTCGAGTCAAATCTCTTTGCCAGCTCGCAGTATCAATTTGGGTGTAGTCTATTTACCTCCGTAGATAGACTACACCCAGGTCTAGATCTGATACCGCCGCTATTGAAAACCACGTTAGCTCCATCAGCTCCGGTAGATCCGTTTAAACCACGGTGATCTTTCGAAAATATAGGTGACGTTAGAAGTTAGATTTTCACAGAGCTGACATTGAGTCTTTGGGCGTTGCCTTTTCTCACATCGATTGGGAATTTTTGGAGTCCGTGAATGATGCCATAGAGTACTTTCACTGTGCTATAAATTCAGCCATCGATCGTATTGTTCCCTCGCGGAGACCAATGACAAAACCCCCTTGGTCTAATCCTCGTCTTCGTCATCTCAAAAGGCGGCGTTCGTCGGCTTTGCGGAATAACTGTCGAGCACGATACCTGGTTTCTAAGCAACGATTCAACCGAATCAGTAATCTCTATAAAGAATGTTACCGGTTATTCTACAAACGTTATCCCTTTAGGATGCAGCTCAACCTTAGACGGCTTACCCTTGAATGTCCCTTAAGCTGGAAGTACAAAGTCAGCAGAACAAAGAGTTAATAGCATGAAAATTAAGTGCTCATTCGATGCTCATTTAATGCCATATCGCCGAATTTAATGCTCCATCGTTTCTTTGAAAATTGCATTTGTTTGCTAGCTTAAGAAAATAGCTAGCAGACAATATACGAAAATAGCATTCTTGGTCACAAAACGGTTCTATAACGGTCAAAAACATTTAATGTTCATTTAATGCTCTTGAAAAAACTTGATTTTCATGATAATTTTATTGATTTTGTATAAATTTTTCAATAATATTATAATAATATGATAATACATAAATAGCTTCAATTTTTTCAAACATTTTCATCTGAAAACAATCAGAATCCTTTTGATACGATAAGATACCAATTAAATGCTCCCATCTGCGAGCAGTTTCAATAACTTAGGTGCATTTTTCATTAAATATATTTTTTTCAAAAATATTGTTCTGCTAGCTTAAGAAAAAAGTTAGCAGAACATTGGCCAAAAACAGCATTTTTAAGCAATAAACTGTTGTAGAATGGTCATAATAATTTAATGCTCATTAAATGCTCTTGAAAAAACCTGATTTTTATGACAATTTTATTGATTTTGTATAAATTTTGCAATAATATTGTAATAATATGACTATACATAAATAGCTTCAATTTTTTCAAACATTTTCCTCTGAAAACAATCAGAGTCCTTTTGATACGATTAGATACCAATTAAATGCTCCCATATGCGAGCAGTTTCAATAACTTAAGTGCATTTTTCATTCAATATTTTTTTTTTCAAAAATATTGTTATGCTAGCTTAAGAAAAAAGTTGGCAGAACATTGGCCAGAAACAGCATTTTTAAGCAATAAACTGTTGTAGAATGGTCATAATAATTTAATGCTCATTTAATGCTCTTGAAAAAACATGATTTTCATGATAATTTTATTGATTTTGTATAAATTTTACAAAAATATGATAATATATGAATAGCTTCAATTTTTTCGAACATTTCCCTCTGAAAACAATCAGAGTCCTTTTGATACGATTAGATACCAATTAAATGCTCCCATATGCGAGCAGTTTCAATAATTTATGTGCATTTTTCATTAAATATATTTTTTTTTAAATATTGTTCTGCTAGCTTAAGAAAAAAGTTAGCAGAACATTGGCCAGAAACAGCATTTTCAAGCAATGAACTGTTGTAGAATGATCAAAATAGTTTATTGCTCATTAAATGCTCTTGAAAAAACCTGATTTTCGTGATAATTTCATTGATGTAGCATAAATTTTTCAATAATATTATAATAATATGATAATACATGAATAGCTTCAACTTTTTCGAACATTTTCCTCTGAAAACAATCAGAATCCTTTTGATACGATTAGATACCAATTAAATGCTCCCATATGCGAGCAGTTTTAATACCTAGGTGCTTTTTTCATAAAATATATTTTTTTCAAAAATATTGTTCTGCCAGCTTAAGAAAAAAGTTAGCAGAACATTGGCCAAAAACAGCATTTTTAAGCAATAAACTGTTGTAGAATGGTCATAATAATTTAATGCTCATTAAATGCTCTTGAAAAAACCTGATTTTTATGATAATTTTATTGATTTTGTATAAATTTTTCAATAATATTATAATAATATGATTATACATAAATAGCTTCAATTTTTTCAAACATATCCCTCTGAAAACAATCAGAAACCTTTTGATACGATTAGATACCAATTGAATGCTCCCATATGCGAGCAGTTTCAATAACTTAGGTGCATTTTTCATTAAATGATAATTTTATTGATTTTTTCTAAATTTTCGATAATAAGATAAAAATATGATTTCCTGTTCCTGTTTTTTGATTTTCAGATCGATTCTGTTGACCTGAAAAAGTTAGAAAGATCGTTTATTTTGTGTTTTTTTCTTGATCTTTTAAAAAAATTATTTTTCAGCGTGCAGAACTTTTTTTTATGCAATTTTGAGTGATTGTCAGGTATCGTGTACCATTTCTAATATTGTCTTATCGGCTTTTGAATGGTTGCGTGCGATTATGACATCATCATGCCTCCATATAGTCCATTTCATTCCTGCCCATAATGCAACTGGTGATGGACTAGCAATAATGAAATGATCGGAGTACAACCAGATCGAACCAATCTCCAAAAACATGATTTCGAGTCATCGGTGTTCAATGTTCTAGGGATTTTTTGTAATTGGGGCTTATTACAGAAAACGAGGCGAGCGGCGAGTTACTCGCCTGACCAATTTTGATATTGCCAGATGGCTGGATTTGGACAAGCTGGTCTGCGAAACTGTTCGACTCAGCTGTCACCAAACATGTTTCACTCGCATTCTCTAATACAACATTTTGCTCGTCCGTCAGTGACTGGAGGTGAGGTCATATCATTATGAACTATTTAAATGATTTCTGTTCTTCATGTATGATAGATTATTCATTCTCACGTATGGGTACTGGGGGTAAGCCCGGCACTGAGGGTAAGACCGTCACCCCTAGGATTTTACTAGAAAACGCTAATTAAATGTGTTTTGGAATATGTGAAGTGTTGGTATTTAATATTTTAGATATTTTAAGACACATCGAAGCCACCGTGAAACGTCAAACGTCAAAATAATAGACAAAACATACGCTACTGCAGCTGATGCGTGAACGGATGTAATTTTTTGTGAGTGGAACTTAAGCTTTTATTCATTTGAAAAGACTAAAATAATTTTTCGTTGCTCTGCAATTTATTGTCTGTATTGTTAGCAATCACAGGAATTCGATCTGAGGTCAATTGAAGCGATAAATTTGTAGAAATACTCTTTTTAAAAAAATGTGTGCTGTCGGGGTAACACCGTCACCCAGTGAGTGGGGTAAGCCCAACATGGTCTGAGGCTAGTTGGATGTTACTGACACATATTTCTCATCTATTACCGATATCTCGCTGATAAATAAATTAATTAATCGACTTAGAACCATGCACTCAAGCTCTTCTGTGATTTATGAATGATTCCAAGAGTTATTAGAGGTGCCAAATGTACTGAATCAAGTCACAAAACTGACGGCTTTTCCGGTGGTATTTGAAATATGCTCCGGTGTGGTCAATGTGATCCTGGTTTCAATGAAACTAGTTAATAATATGATTTAGAGTGCCACATGATAGGCTTGCCGAGTATCAAATTCTTTCATTGTTTATACATAATGTTCACCGGAACTTGTTCCGGTAATCTGCCCAGAACCAGTTAACCGACAACAACCAAATTCAACAGTAACATACAGAAATGTAAGATCTCTCATTCGGTGGTTTCCGAATTAAAATTGGTTCAGTTAATTCAAGTTAATTCATGAACAAACTTAGGTGCCGGTGTTACCCCCAAGGGGTGCCGGTTTCACCCGCACTGATTGCTAAACGTCATTTTTATCCTAGTTTCAAAACTTCACTATTCCTTGTAAAATAACAATTTGAAAGTACTGAAAATCTTCATATCTTGTAGAAAACAATCTAAGCAATGATTCTGTGAAAAAAAATTCAACAATATTCGCCATCAAGTGCTACTAAAGAATCATTTTCCTTAGGGGGCCGGGCTTACCCCCAATACCCCTACACTGGTGTTAATACTTAACTCAATTAAAAAAATGGCGCTTGGTTCAGTGAATTTCACAGCGCCTCAAAAAATATGCTTTGAAAGATCGTTTCAACAGAGATCGATCCTGCAGCTCCGATTTTTTAGATGGATCGATCTGGGACCGCTCAGCTGAATCGATCCTGAAGATTGATCTTTCCCTGTAGATCGCCCAATCCCTTATTCCGTATCCTTTTCAATAGCAATAACTTCTCTGGCTATTTTCTAACAACTGTTGGTCCCTTTTTTCGATTTGTTGGGTACTATTTGATGACTTGTTTGATCAACTGCTTATGCTTATTAGCGGCGAATGCTTATTAGCTGAGTCAATTAAAGGCCATAATCGTCTTGTTCAGTATTAAACTGATAAGATATACAAATTTTTAACCTATGACATCAAGAACGCCAAGCCGGTCGAGGTTGTCTTGAAAGGTCTCACCAGCGATCAAACCGTTGATGAGATCATCATCACCGCTCAACCACCGATCATATAACTTACCCCAACAGAATTATTTGGCATATCTAATGAAACGAAAATCATGAGGTGAGAAAAGTCAGAGAGCTGGAATTTCCCTTGTTAATTATTTAATTCATTTTAACCGGACTTATCTCCCAGATGGTCTCGTCGTACGATGCAAGCCTAACAAGCCAGTCGTCGTAAGTTTGAGTCTCGGTTTGGGAGAGACTGTTAGTGTCTGTAGGATCGTAGCGCTAGCCCCGCACCACTAAAACAGTCGGCTGCGAAGTCTTTGTATAGTAAACAGAATGTCAGTTTCCGAATCGGATAGTACCGCACTGAGGTTAAAAATGCAAATTTTTTTGACAAACCACATGCCATCCATAATGTTCAGGTAAAGTGGGAGTTATATAGAAAGTTTGGGGGAGGAGAAAAGCCCAATTGCGAATTTTCCAACGTTATGGCCATGGTTCAAAAATCTGTAACTTCGACCGAAAATGCCTCATTTGTGGAGACTCTTCTCACAAAAAGGCTATATGTCCTGGGAAAGAGAGTAAAAATTTTCGCTGTGCGAATTGTAACGGCAACCATATGTCAAATTTTTATTAATGCCCAGTCCGTCTAGCAATTGTTAAGGCACGGCAAGGTAAACAAAGTTCAATTTCACAATCAAAACAAAATTCTCCAAGCTGTACCGCTGTACCGCTCATTTTTTACTCTTTTGCACAGATAACAGGTTCGGAATAAAATTCTGAAAATGATTTTAAAGCGTCTTGGTTTGGTACACTCGAATAACATAGACTTACTGGTGTTGAAACATGAAGCTATGTCAAATAAAATTATTAACAATTTTCGACAAAAATCGTTGCAATCCTCAATTGCTACGATGAGCTCTCTTTTAAGTCAATAAGTTTTGAATTGAGTTAGTTGTCAGTTTATATATTTTTTTTTTGATAAGTAGGTTTAACTCCCTACGAATGATAAGTCCTAATTGAAACAAATCTCAATAAATTAAATTACATTTTTTAATTTTAATTTTAATTTTATTTTAATTTGATTTTTTAAGTTATTGAAACTGCTTGTAAATGGGAGCATTTATTTGGTACAGGGGCGACTCGTGGCTGTTGAACCTACCTGTTCAACTATAAATTCTGAAAATCAGAGTTTGAGGAAGTAATAACAATTTTATCCGCGAATAAAAGCAAGTAATTCCCTTTGTTACTATTTAAAAATAAAACTAAAAAATAAGAAAATAAGAGCATGAATTTGGATTTTAGATTCATTTTTTGCCTGACGTCCCCATGTGCATTGCACAGGTTGCACCTATAGACGAGTCGCCCCTGATTTGGTATCTAATCGTATCAAAAGGATTCTGATTGTTTTCAGAGGAAAATGTTTGAAAAAATTTAAGCTGTTCATGTATAATCATATTATTATAATATTGAAAAATTTATACAAAATCAATAAAATTATCATAAAAATCAGGTTTTTTCAAGAGCATTTAATGAGCATTAAATTATTATGACCATTCTACAACAGTTTATTGCTTAAAAATGCTGTTCTGGCCAATGTTCTGCTAACTTTTTTCTTAAGCTAGCAGAACAATATTTTTGAAAGAAATATATTTTATGAAAAATGCACCTAAGTTATTGAAACTGCTCGCATATGGGAGCATTTAATTGGTATCTAATCGTATCAAAAGGATTCTGATTGTTTTCAGAGGAAAATGTTTGAAAAAATTGAAGCTATTCATGTATAATCATATTATTATAATATTGAAAAATTTATACAAAATCAATAAAATTATCATGAAAATCATGTTTTTTCAAGAGCATTCAATGAGCATTAAATTATTATGACCATTGTACAACAGTTTATTGCTTAAAAATGCTGTTTCTGGCCAATGTTCTGCTAAGTTTTTTCTTAAGCTAGCAGAACAATATTTTCGAAAAAAATATATTTGATGAAAAATGCACCTAAGTTATTGAAACTGCTCGCATATGGGAGAATTTAATTGGTATCTAATCGTATCAAAAGGATTCTGATTGTTTTCAGAGGAAAATGTTCGAAAAAATTGAAGCTATTCATATATTATCATATTATTGAAAAATTTATACAAAATCAATAAAATTATCATAAAAATCAGGTTTTTTCAAGAGCATTTAATGAGCATTAAATTATTATGACCATTCTACAACAGTTTTTTGCTTGAAAATGCTGTTTCTGGCCAATGTTCTGCTAACTTTTTTCTTAAGCTAGCAGAACAATATTTTTGAAAAAAATATATATAATGAAAAATGCACCTAAGTTATTGAAACTGCTCGCATATAGGAGCATTTATTTGGTATTTAATCGTATCAGAAGGATTCTGATTGTTTTCAGAAGAAAATGTTCGAAAAAATTGAAGCTATTCATAAAATATCATATTTTTGAAAAATTTATACAAAATCAATAAAATTATCATGAAGATCAGGTTTTTTCAAGAGCATTTAATGAGCATTAAATTATTATGACCATTCTTCAACAGTTTATTGCTTGAAAATGCTGTATCTGGCCAATGTTCTGCTAACTTTTTTCTTAAGCTAGCAGAACATTATTTTTGAAAAAAAGATATTTAATGAAAAATGCACCTAAGTTATTGAAACTGCTCGCATATGGGAGCATTTAATTGGTATCTAATCGTTTCAAAAGGATTTGATTGTTTTCAGAGTAAAATGTTTGAAAAAATTGAAGCAATTCACAGAGGCGACGCGTGACCAAGTGGGCTACCTGTTCAATCAACATTTGCAACACTAAAACAACAGTATCGTGATAACAGTTTCGAAAACTTTTATCTCTCTACATTTATCTATATGGCAAAGAATTTCTACGGTCTATTATGACCGCGAGTTTTCCGTTAATTTTCTCGTAGAATAATGATATCTGCATCATTTCATGGAGGAAATCTTTATCCACATTTATCACATCATGATTCTCAATGATCGGTTTTAGTCATAAATAAGTCTGGATCCGTCGAAGAACTAGAAAAGTTCGCTCGACGGATGGCGTTGTGATATGCAATGTCAGTATCATTCAGGTTTTTTTCCAACGATAATTGAAATTATGTTTATGATCTATTTGCCTCTAAACTTTTCGCATGAGTAAAAAACCTATCTTTGTTCAATGCTAAAGCGTTTCTTTTGACGATGTTGAAATTTTGAACTAAAAAGGAAGCAGCGCGTGAGAAGACAAACGTTTACTATGCGGACTATGCGAGGATCAAGTTTTCGAATCAACAAAATGGGTGTAGAGGTTTGAATGAAACTATACATCGACGGAAGAATTCCACCACATTGACAGAAATAATGAATGAATTTGCTCGTTTTCCATTTGCACTACGAAAGTTTTGAAGATGGATCTGCGAACTCTCGCGGCCAAGTGGTCTCTCTCAAATTTTAATGACGTCGAGAGAAGAAACAGAAAGGCATAACGAAACAGATTACCAGACACTAAAGAGAGGAGGTGTGTAATGAATGTTTTCTCTCGCTGACATCGGTTTTGTTCAGCAGAAAGTTTGAACCAAAAATGTCACTTTTACGCGAGGCGTCGCATTAGTAGTGGTGAGCATGAATGACTGCGTCTACCCTGCCGCACTTGAAGGTGCAGAGAAGTGTTGAACGACGGTTAGTTCAGGTGAAGACTGAATAAACGGTAGTCATTATTGCGTGTGGCCGTGTGGGTTGCGTTGCGTGTGAGTTGTATGGCGTAGTCTGAAATGTAGCCCATCAGGTTACATTCTTCACGGTGCATACATTTCCACTATGTAGAAAATAAAATAAGGATGTTCGGGATAACATTGAAATTACAAATAAATTACTCCGACGATTTTTCATCCACTCTACAAATGTGAAAAAATCACTTTTTTCTGAGATTGTCTACCTGTCCTATGAACAGGTTGAACAGGTGGACGAGACGCCTCTGGCTATTCATGTATAATCATATTATTATAATATTATTGAAAAATTTATACAAAATCAATAAAATTATCATAAAAATCAGGTTTTTTCAAGAGCATTTAATGAGCATTAAATTATTATGACCATTTTACAACAGTTCATTGCTTAAAAATGTTGTTTCTGGCCAATGTTCTGCTAACTTTTTTCTTAAGCTAGCATAACAATATTTTTGAAAAAAATATATTTAATGAAAAATGCACCTAAGTTATTGAAACTGCTCGCATATAGGAGCATTTAATTGGTATCCAATCGTATCAAAAGGATTCTGATTGTTTTCAGAGGAAAATGTTCGAAAAAATTGAAGCTATTCATATAATATCATATTTTTGAAAAATTTATACAAAATCAATAAAATTATCATGAAGATCAGGTTATTTCAAGAGCATTTAATGAGCATTAAATTATTTTGACCATTCTACAACAGTTTATTGCTGGAAAATGCTGTTTCTGGCCAATGTTCTGCTAACTTTTTTCTTAAGCTAGCAGAAATATATTTAAAAAAAAAATATATTTAATGAAAAATGCACCTAAGTTATTGAAACTGCTCGCATATGGGAGAATTTAATTGGTATCTAATCGTATCAAAAGGATTCTGATTGTTTTCAGAGGAAAATGTTCGAAAAAATTGAAGTTATTCATATATTATCATATTTTTGAAAAATTTATACAAAATCAATAAAATTATCATAAAAATCAGGTTTTTCAAGAGCTTTTAATGAGCATGAAATTATTATGACCATTCTACAACAGTTTATTGCTTAAAAATGCTGTTTCTGGCCAATGTTCTGCTAACTTTTTTCTTGAGCTAGCAGAACAATATTTTTGAAAAAAAAAATTTTATGAAAAATGCACCTAAGTTATTGAAACCGCTCGCATATGGGAGCATTTAATTGGTATCTAATCGTATCAAAAAGATTTGATTGTTTTCAGAGGAAAATGTTTGAAAAAATTGAAGCTATTCATATATTATCATATTTTTGAAAAATTTATACAAAATCAATAAAATTATCATTAAAATCAGGTTTTTTCAAGAGCATTTAATGAGCAATAAACTATTTTGATCATTCTACAACAGTTTATTGCTTGAAAATGCTGTTTCTGGCCAATGTTCTGCTAACTTTTTTCTTAAGCTAGCATAACAATATTTTTGAAAAAAATATATTTAATGAAAAATGCACCTAAGTTATTGAAACTGCTCGCATATAGGAGCATTTAATTGGTATCCAATCGTATCAAAAGGATTCTGATTGTTTTCAGAGGAAAATGTTCGAAAAAATTGAAGCTATTCATATAATGTCATATTTTTGAAAAATTTATACAAAATCAATAAAATTATCATGAAAATCAGGTTTTTATAAGAGCATTAAATAAGCATTAAATGTTTTTGACCGTTATAGAGCCAATTTGTGACTAAAAATGCTATTTTCGTATATTGTCTGCTAGCTATTTTCTTAAGCTAGCAAACAAATACATTTTTCAAAGAAATGATGGAGCATTAAATTCGGCGATATGGCATTAAATGAGCATCGAATGAGCACTAAATTTTCATGCTATTAACTCTTTGTTCTGCTGACTTTGTACTTCCAGCTTAAGAGACATTACCCTTGATTATTGTCATGGCAGGACACTGTTTGATAAATGAACTCTATTAGCCCGTAGTTTTCAACGCAATTTTCATTGAATTCCATCGTGTGTTATTAAACGATGTACCGTTGTTCTCATTCATCCAGTATGCCTGCTGTTCAATTTATCAGCAATCTGTTTCCTTCCAGTTGGAAGTTTTCCATCATGTTTCCCGCGGCCAAGAAAGGCGATAGACACGATATACAAAACTACAGAGGCATCACATATCTCAGTGCATGCTCCAAGGGAGCGGTTCTCAACCTGTGGTACGCGTTCCCCCAGGGTGTACTCGAAAGCCTTCAAGGGGAGCATCGAACGAAAAATCAGTAATGGCGGACAAAGAAATTTTTCTCTAAAATACTTCATTTGTTTTTCAATCTTGCTCTTAAAACATGACTGTGGCAATCAAACAAACCATAGTTCGATTTGAAACTTAAACAAGACTACCACAACATGATCTACCACTACTCTCTCCCACTCTGCGAAAACATTCCAAGCCAGGATATGAAAAATATCGCTAAGGGGTACGCGAACAAAAAAAGGTTGAGAACCACTGCTCGATGTAATGGGAATAATCATTAACGACGCTCTTTTCGCCAGCTGTAAACAATACATCTCATCTGATCAACAAGGTATTTATACGAGACGATCAATAACTACTAACTTAGTCGAGTTTTCATCGTATTGCCTGCGAAACATGAGTATCGGTGCCCAAATAGGTGCAGTATATACTGATCTGAAAGCGGCATTTGATCGAGTAGACCACAGAATAGTTTTAGCCTAACTCGAAAAATGTGGGGTATTATCTTGTCTCGTGCGATGGTTTGCATCCTATTTGATGAATCGAACAGTATGTGTGGATATAGGATCTCAGTTTTCAGCACAGTTTCCTGTCTCTGGAGTACCGCAAGGTAGCAATCTTGGACCGCTTTGTTATACATCAACGGTATTTCTCTGCTACTTCCGGATTTGTGCCGTTAATTGTACGACGGGTACGTCAATTTTTTTAAAGTTGTGAGATATACTACGGACTGTGTTGAGCTTCAGCGACTAATGGATGTTTGCAGTCTATGATGTTCTAGAAACCTTCTTTCTGTAAGCATTCAGAAATGTAGCACCATCTCCTTCTGTCGGACAAAAAAAAAATCTTATTCGCCAACAGGTTCCGCAAATCGTTTTGCCTTAGATCGCTGTACTACTCTTTAGTGCGATCCATCTTGGAATTCTCCTCCTTTTTCTGATGTCCATTCTACAGCTCCTGGTTTACTAGAAATGAATTCGTGCAGCGGAAATTGGTACAATACGACCTGAGATTCCTCCCCTGGTGCGATTCTACACATCTACCAGCCTACGCTGAACGCTGTCGGCTCTTAGGAATGCTAACCCTAGAACAAAAACGTTTTGAGGCTCAAGGTTTATTCATAGGTAAAGTGCTTAAGGTGAAACTGATGCTCCGGAAATTTTCGATCACCTGGACATAGGTCCCTGCTCAACCTGCCCCAATGCAACGTACAATATGGTCAGCCGTTTGAAAAACCCCATATTAGGCAGTATTTGGTCATTTTGGATTGTTACTCGGAAACCGGTGACTTTCACTTCTTGAATTCAAAATGACGTTCGAGTTGATTCACGGTTTCTTGATTTCGGAAATATCCAGTATAGGTGGTATTCGGTCGTGTCATGGTCAGCGAAGGAAAAAAATCACCTCTAGCTATTAATGAATACATATAAAACAAGTCTAAGATGCGTTGACATTGTCGAAAAACAAAGTATCGGTGCTGGTACACTCTCTTTGCTTTCCTCTTTACGATATATTTCTATTCATTAGTGTACACCACAATACGTGGTTCTCAATGTGCACAATTCGGTATATGAAGTTAATCGTCTCTGTTACACAGAGCGATCAGATCTTGTTATATCCTTATTCTTTTGACTCATGAATATGATTTTTTGTCGAAAAAAAAAAAAAGAAAATGACAGTGTATGCTCTCCTACTCTCGCTTAAACTCAACCGCTGCCGAAGTACTCCCTTCTCTCACACTTTCCCTCTCACTGCACCACACCTCTGCTGCTGTTCAGGCGACATGATATTCTCCTGTTGCTATTCTTTTGGAGAGACAAACGCAACGATCGAATCGCTTCTCAGAGCTAATGTAGTCTAGTCATGTGTTTGTTTTCTCCCAGAAACCTATGCACCATATCATCATTTCATTATGGCTTGAGAGGATTCAAGTTTAGTCGCGGCCTGTACACTTCGTGAAGTGAACAAGTGATGAGTAAACGACGATTGCATCATATTCGTTTCGTTTCCATCACTGACTGACTCATGGTGTTTTCCAGAAACCGGAAGATTTCAAAATAGCATCTGAGATCAGTGCATCACTCGATTACGGAAATACCTATATTAAGTGATATTTGGTCATTTTATACTGTTTTTCAGAAATCAAAAAATTATCATCTAGGATTATAAATTAACGTCTAGAGTCGATTCCTGGCCTCTGGGCTCATCTCGTTTACAGAAATACCCATATTAGGTGGTGGTATTTCATTTTGTTATGCTGTTTTCCAGGTACAGGAAGTTATCATCATTTCAAAATGGTATCTTGGGTCGATTCTAGGTCTGTGAATATCATTCTAATTTCTCAAATGTCCATATTGGGTGGAGTCGCCATCATAGAATCCAAAATGTTATCTGTTTCGATTTCCGGCCTATAGCTTTTATCTCTGTCCAAAAAAATCCTATTGTTGGATGGTATAGGGCCTTGTTTTCAGCTCTGAATGGTCGTAAACTGCGCTCAAAATGAGGCCCTAAATTTTTCAATTGTAAAATAAATCGTATCATAAAATCACAATTTACTTTGTTAGACGCATGGCTGATTTTTCGATCGATTGCTGCGAAAATTAAGGAAATCGGTTGGAAACTGCCTAAGTTGTAAGCATTTAAAATTGAACATGTTTTCGTGATGCACTCGAGGTTTTCGACATTCCAATTTGCACCTCTATCCCAGTATGTTAGCATAAGACGTAGTTCTATGTCAAAAGTTTTCCTTCACACCATTGCTCATAATATCTGTAGAACTTTGATGCCCTTGCCATGTTCTTCTAGGCAAGTTTATAGTATTAGTATAATTTTTGTAGATTTAAGAGATGCGCGTGTGCATGCATATATCTTGTTACATACAAGTTGTCGCAACCTCCTGCGTGAGAGCAGGAGGGAGTTAAATATTTTCACACAAACCGTGTTTTCGTATGTAAAAGCTGCAAAAGAATGTTGAGTGTTAAATAAAATGATTCTTTTGGTTTTGCCTTGTAGTTCCAAGTGGTAGCAATTTTGGACCATCCATCACATTCTGCTAAGTATGAAGAAAGTTCTATGTAGGAACCGAAATACGTATTTGTGTATCTTAAAAAGGGATAACTGAGAGTAATAGAAAAGTGTAGTAAATTGGAAGTGTACACTGAGTTCTTTTTTCACTTAAAAGACACGTAATTTCATTTTACACGATTTTTTTTACACGTGGCGGATAATTTTATCAAAACGACGTGATTTTTTTACACGAATTGTTAAAAATTACGCGACTTTTTTCACGGGATTCTTTTTTTTTTTGCAAGTACGCATCAATCGCGTAAAAGAAAGAATCCAGTGTAACGTGAAGAATTTAGGCCCACTTCTGATTATGTTGTTTGTCATCAACAATGAAAGTTTCAGAAGTCAAATATCGCATATGATTTGACATTCCCTAGTATTGATTCTCACTGAGTAAAGTCTCTGAAAATTTTGTCACTTAGTTCGCAAAATTGAGAAATCGGGAGAGAATAAACAAAGACATTGGAAACTTTTCTGGAAAAATATGTTGGTTAGTTTATTCATCTTTTGCGTTTTTACTTGCAATCTTTTTGTGATTTATGATTCATCGATCATTATTTTTGTGAATGTGATTAACTCATCTCATATCATCTCAAAATTGAAGTGTTCTTTAAAACGTATGCTGCCATTGCCATGATAAAAGCATTGTTACTTATTTACCTTTTTGAATTGTTAAACTCATTCAAAGTTAAATAATTGTTGCAAAAGTTTCCTAACTAATTGCAGAGAAATCAGAATGACAGTAAACGTGTTAAAACTTAGCCATAATTTTACCACGTTTGGTTGGAACAAAAAAATTGAATACACACTAACTATCATGTGAAACCCTAAACCCAACTCGCAAAAGATCACCATCATACCGGAGGTCTGGATCTTGTTAGCTTCCTCTCCCCTCTCCCCCCGGTATCGAATCCCCAATCCCTTGAAGGTCAACGGAAATGGCACGTTGCTGCAAACTGCCCCAGTCGCGCTGAGTCAACAGCAAAACTGCCACCCAACAAACCGTGTCTCGACTCGAGGGCTTCGAATAACCTTGATCTGAGCGGTAATTTATTTCTAAACCGCATTGGAAGCGCCCCTCCATTGTGTCTCCGCTGCCCGTTCACCCCTTCGGGACGCATTCTGTTGCTGGGTCGGATCCATTCGATCTCGATGATCCACCAAAGATTAACAGCACGGAAGCAGCCATTTGTTGCGGAATACGACCACAACCAGCTGTAATGCCCTCTGTGCTGTGTAATGATGATCATTAGATACAAGTCGTTTGATAACCATGTTTGCGTGTGTGTTTGTAGGATCTCTTGAGAAACTGTAGGGGTACATACAACCCCTCTGATGTACGCCGGTGCATCGAGATGTGCATCGAATCTTGCGGCGCGTGCAGCTGGGATTGTGGGAAAAGAACACCACAGAGACGTCGTATTATTCTGGAAAAACAACTCGCAGGAAGATTTACATAACCACCCAGGCACTCGTGGCAACGTTCGTTCGGATGGATCGTTCGGGGGGTCAGGTGAGGTGTGATTCCTACCCACAAAAAGGTGTATCAGTTGCCAGGTATCACTTTGGCTTTGGCTGGTGGCGTGTAAGTTGCAATCGTTCCGGCTGGTGCGAAGAATAGTCAAGAATAGCGCGGATTCATTTGCATAAGTGTGAAGTAACAAGTGCATTCGTTTCGTGCTAGAGCTGTCAAGGAACACGGTATCTATTTATTGGAATTTCAGCAATTATTTGCAGAGATACTACTAGCTTAAAACGGTTTGGCATATATAAAATAGGGTGAAAAATAAAATTTTATTCAAAACATAGCGCACCTCCTACGAATATCCACCTACGTCGGTGGAGCAGCCACCAAACCGCCTAGCACCGACATCAAACACCAATCCTCTCCATCATATGACCATAAGCATATTTAAACGAGCGGGTGTTTTTTTTTTTATTGTATACCACTAAACCGACTGTACCCCAAGTGTTGCGGCCATTAATTGCCAGCTAACAAACCATGCGAGTGAGCGAACTGCCCTGAAGACAGCAAAAGGCAATCAAGTTCCAGTCAGTAACACCAAGCCCCGCATGTCAAGGCTACGAACCTAAAGTTGAACTAACCTATATTCAACGCAAGCCATCGCCCGTTGCTGCCGTTTGCATTGGAAGCTTTTTGAATCGAAAGCCGGGTGACTTTGGCAGTGCATGCCTTCCCTTCGGCGTCACCTCGTTTAGCGTTGGCACCCTTCATGAATGTAACTCTCTATCTACGTTTCCACCTTTTCCATGTTGCTACCGGAAAGAGATCAAGGATAACTTTAGTTGGCAAGTATGTTTCGTTTGACAATTGTTACTAGAATATACATTTTCGTGAGTGAATGGGGGACTAAAGTTAAAATCCATGCTGACAAAAGAAATTATTACAATTTACAACGTACGTACGTTGAGGTAACTTGAGCAACATTGCATACTTGAAATCGTATAACAAATCTGAACGTTTATTGAAAAATCTTGATTTAAAAAAATATTCTTTCATAAATTTTTACACTGAAAAAATTGAATTTAGAAAAAAAAATCATTTTCTCCCAAACATTCTTACCTAACAGTCGTCTAAAATTTTTACGTTATTAAATATTAATATTAAATAAATAAATAAAAAAATCATCCCACGTCCAATCCTATGCTGCCAAATAACACGATGAAGTGTGAACATCATCGAAGCCCTAATCAGGATTGATAAACTGGAATTATTCATCGGGGCCCGATCGCCTTACATCTCTCACAGCCAGTGTGGCGGGAGATCTGTCCTCAATGACAAACTGCCTCTTACTGAGCACACACTTTGGAGTTACATCGGACAAATATACACACCGCACTAAACACAGCAGCTTAACTAAACGCCAAACTGACAAGCCAAGCCGCGCATGCTGAAGGCAAAGATGCAAAAGGCACACCACACCGCCGACTGACGGCGAGGCCGGCGGTGTGGTGCTTTACCGGCACGGCAACGTGTGTATAGGCTGCTCGAAGACGTATGTGTATCGGTAGACACTTAGCTCTAGGGTGAAACGCAGCGAGTATAGAAACTTCTTGGCCTTCATTGATCGTCAATGACACGCTTAGTGTGGATGGTTCAGCGACTGTAAATAAATAGTACGCCACCGCGGCGGTTGCCGCGCGTTCCGTCCGGGTTGACTAGTAACAAGAGATGCGCCAAGCAAGCGATGACCTAGATTTGCGGCGTTTTTTTTTTGTTGCTTCTTCGTATCGGGTGCGGAATGACCATGGAGATCCAAGGATACGCGCGACTACAGACGAGCGGTAATCTGAATATGAGATTTGCATGCTAGTATGTAGCAGTGTTCGAACTGTGCCGCGCGTTCGTAGCCCTGGATCTTAGCGACGGGAAAAGATTACTACTAACGCAGCCGCATGCTGTGGCACTCGGGAAGTTGAACAAATCTGAATAGAGGTCACCTATCTTCAATTGCTGTGTATTCCTCTAATGTACAACGGAACTAAAAATTGTGAAAAATATTTCAACAAGCAAATCGACTGTTCAGCGTACATAACTAAATCTCCACACAAATGGTTTGTAGTATGCACTATTAACTCGCAGGAAGCCCGCCGGATTTGTTGATAAGATTGTAGAGCACTGTAGCAATCTATGTTATCACGGCGTGAAAGGAAAATTACCGTTGTAAACAACATATCTAGGCCGACAGTAGGGTTTTGGTGAATGAGAAAACAACAGTATGACTAATTGTCGCTCGCGCTTATTATCAATAACATTTTTAGTTGTTAATTTTACAAGCGGCTGTGACAACTCAAAGCATCTCAAGGTTTCTTAACTGTTTTTAATCGAAAAAAGAATTGCATAATGACGAAAATGTACTATTACGCTCTGCTCCATTAGTTGGGTATTTTCAAGAATCGCCAATTTTCTATATAAATCCATATGTTATTGCCAACTTATTTGGTGATTAAACCTTCAATACCTTTGAAATTTATGGCTTATTAGTCGTTCATCGTACCATCAAGGTAGTATATGAGTTTGCTTGCGAAATATCCAAATATTTGGTAGAAATGCGATTCAGTTTAAACCGAAAAATGCAAAAGTCACAATCACCATTACTATTTTTTTCAGTCTCTTTAGAAATTTGAAAGATAGATTTTTGTTAGTTGTGTACTTGTGGGTACTGCAGATTCGATTTCGAAATAGGAAATTATAATTCAAGGAAATGCCAAATTTCACCCTAATTTGCCCGACGACAATCGATGTTGAAATTTAATCAATCTTATTTCGTCGTAAAAAGTTGTTTTCATCTAGAATCTTCCCATCCAGAGTTTTTTACGAGGTCAAGTTTTAATCACAGCTGATTCCAGAGTTACTGGTTTTCAACTGTGCTCGACGGGGTATCCGGGTACCTTTTAAAATGTCATAGTTCTTCTTAATCCATAGTTTCTACTTTTGGTGTTCTGTTGATATGCCTACAAAATGATCCTTTCGGAACAGATTCCGCTGGGGCTTCGAAAGTGTGGCAATCGAAACAACTCAATTGAACTTTAGATTTCGACCAATCAGAGCTGAAAACGAGATCAAATACCATCCGATATGGGTATTTTCGGAACCAGGATGGTGTTTAGAGATTTGGAAACGATCCCATACGTTATTTTGAATTTCAAAATGGCAACTTCTAGTTTTTGGAAATCAGCCAAAATGACCAAATTTCACCTAATATGAGTATTTCCGGAGGCCGTGAATCGATCCCAACTATCATATTGAATCTTTTCCCGCCACGCAATTTCCAAAAAGTTATTATTAAAGCTCCAGTGCGAGCTGTTCCAGAAGAAACACTTTCGAGTCATAGTTACCATCTCAAAGTACCCAAAACCACGAACATGGTCTATAGAAGTTATTTTATGAACTTTGAAACAAGAATTTCAAGAACCTGTTCACATATTCATAAGATTCCTCAGTTTCGGTACATATCTCCGCAAAACCGGGTTTCTAAGAATGAAAAATCAATTGAATTCGAGATCATAAAAAAATATATTTAAAAAACAAAAAGTGATTTTGAAAAAATCGGTCATCTCAGATTTTATACAAAAAAGTTTTTCAGATAGACAATTTGGTTATCTATGGGGCCGTCCACATTCCACGTGGACAACTTAGAGTGGTGGGGGGTAGGTGATACGCAAAGTTCCACGCTTGTCCACGGAAGGGGGGAGAGGGTTATATTTTTTTTTCTACAAAAAAGGTTTATCTGCCCAAATAAATTGGCCTATAACAAAAACTTTACCATTTTAGCTTCTTTTATTTCTTGGAGACGTTTCGCAACCATTTTGAACTGAATTTTCTTTTTTATTCTCTTAAGCCTTTCGAAGTATTCTCAGGTGTTTTGAGCTATATTTATGAGTGTTTCATGCATTGCAAGTTAAATTTCATATAGTTTTTTCTTAAGTTTAACATTTTCTGGTTTATAGTTGCTTTTTCAAGTTTATTTTATTTTCATGCTATTTGAACTGTGTGAGGAGCCATTTTGTTATTTGGTTTTCTAAGCTTCCGGTTTTTTGTTTTGTGACTTGTTTGTTGTGTTTTTTTGAACGCTTTTGGTTACTTTCAGTTCAACTTGAAATTATGCACTTATATTTTTCGAGAATGCTTCAAAGTGGTTCTGGTTAAATTCGGAGTTATTCTGGTTGCATATGTTGAAGGTTGAAATGCGTTTTAAATGTATGAAGATTGTGAAAATGGCATCCTTAACATGTTTTTGTCGCTTAAAGTTATATTCCAGATTTTTTTTTCGACTTGTTCTGGATTTTAGGGATATTTTTTGATAGCAGCTTTCGGTCTTTTTTAAACGCCTAACTGTTTGAATTTTCCTGTTTCCCTGAAAGCTTGTCGAACTTAAAATTGGAAAAATGTTTTTTTTTACTTTCGGGTTAAAATTTTTTTAGTCAGTTTGCTTCTTAGAGGGTTTTTATGTGTTTTGAGTTCAATTTGGTGCGTTTCGGCCATTCAATGCTTTTTGTTTGGCTTCAAATTATGTTTTGCTAGAAGTCATTTTAAAATAGATTTTAAAGTCTATTGCTTTGTTTTTATCGTGATTGGAAGTGTTTTCAATCATTCAAAGAATAATTTGTAATTATGTTCTTCTGGACTATAATAGCGTTTGCAAGTGGGTATTTAGATTTTTTTGCTGATTTGAAGAGAGGTTATTCAGTTTTGCAAACATCAATATGTGACCAACATATGAGCTTTTTTAACAAAAGTTACCAGCAACATCTCCCAGATGGTCTCGAGGTACAATGTTGGCCCTTCGCCGTAGGTTCGAGTCTTGTTTCGGGAGAGACTCTTAGTGTCAGTAGGATCGTAGTGCTAGCCCCACAATTGTCCTGTACACTGAACGGTCGGCTACGAAGTCTGTGTATAAATAAACAGAAGGTCGAGTTCCGAATCGGAATGTAGCACCAAGGCTTTGCTTTTGCTACCAGCAACATATAAATTTTCCATCGGGATCATTCACAGCAAAATTTAGAATCCATTTCTGCTTTTACCTTTTCTTTTGGTGCGATTCTTAACTCAAATTATCCATTTTTGTAATTGAACTTGTGTTAAAATTTTCCAGAAAAAAATGAAAAAATAAAGTCAGAACGTTTGCTTTGATTCGTATAACGTCTTCAGCAAAGTCATAGACATTAATTTTGTCCTTCCAGATAAAATATACACCAAGAGACAAAAAGCATTTTTTTAGGAAAACAAAAATATAATTAGAAATAAAATATCTGAAGAAAATCACTTTTTGTGAATCTCTCCTATAAAAATTACACATTAAATAGTTAACTAAACTTGGAGAAAAAAAAAATTGTTCAAAAAAACAGTGTATATTTTTAAGAGTGGACGAAATTATTATCTACAAGTTTGCCGAAGCCGATCAAACAAACCGTTTAAATACCAAAAAGTATATAGTATAGTATTTAGATAGCATTCTCTAAATTTTGAATATTTTAAAACACAAAAAAAATAATTTATTGTATTTTTTTTGCGTAAATGTCTGTTCATATATAAGTCTTGTTATAATGTAGTTACAATATATGAACATATTCGAGGAAAACGTATAAATTATATTATCGTTTAATTTCATAATATATACTTTTCCCGTGTTTGGCAATCATCGTCTCCATTTTAGTGAGCCAACGAACTTTAGTCATTGCTTTAGTGTCTTCTGTGAGAAAATTCGCACCATTTTTTCTATAAAAAGTAATAGTTACTCGATTACAAAAACTGTTTCCATATTGTTTTTAAAACATTCAGGTGACAATTATAAGAAAGAAGCAATATTTCATTTGTGGCTCTCGTGCAGATTGGGATACCTCCGTGAAAACTTGATTTTTGTGTTAAAAATCGCGAGGTATCTGAGAAAAATCGAACAAAGGGTCTCCTGGGTCATAAACCCACCAGAACGGCAGAATACAGTTTGTATTATGATTATTATAAGGCTGTGCCATGTTTCCGACTGAAAGGAATACTTCTCCAAATTCTTATTAAAATAACTACAATTTATGAAATTTAAGTATATTTTTAGTTGATTTTTATTGAAAAATATGTAAGGAGACAGGGTGAGGAACATATTTTAAGCAGCTTTAGGAGCTGCCCGTGTATCCAGTTTTTTACGCACCCTAATGGCGGTCGCTATAATGCGTGTTCGTAATATGCGAACCTCTCTGCTTACGTCACATTTGCGATTTCTGAAAAATTGGCGAAACATTTGTTGCCAGATATATTTTTTTTTGATAAATTGTATGAAGACTTCAAACTGACGTAAGCAGGCTTGTTAAAAGGGTGGGTAATTTATTACGAATTTTGCATTATAGCGTCCGCCATTATGGCGCGTAAAAAGCTGTATTGAGACGAAGTACTCGCAATGTGTAAGCTAAAATACAAACATGAATATATAAATTCGTTCGTAATCTTTTTCTCTATCAGCATTCATTTTCAGATTATAAAAGTATTTTTGCGAACTGTAACAATAACCAATTGAAGTTTCCACTCGAGGGACACTATTCCAATCACCCCGAACCTATTCTAAGCAGTTTGCATCTGTTTTGCAGGGGAATTTCTTCAGGACCCGAAGTGGCGTCTGAATGGCGGCAATTTTGGATAATTTTTTCGACTGATGTTCATTCGAAGATTTATTTGTGTTAAACGGTATTTTATGTATTCGTAAGACAGCTAGTTGGTCGAAAAGCTCGCTCTTGTCATTGAAATTGTCGATAATGATCAAATTTCACACGGCCCTCAACGTGTGTACGAAATTTCAGGAAACTAAGAAACATTGTATACGGACTAAATCTATGAAGCTACTTATAAGTTATTACTATTTATTGAAAAAATGTGTACCTTTACTACTACAGAGTATTGCAGAACATCTGAAAATGCTTGAATGACCAGATCTTCTCATGATAATCGAAAACATGCATTAAGTAGTAAATAAAAAATATGATTACTTACTTCACAATCATGGCAACAGTCCTTCTAGTGGTTCAATGCCAACGAATAGTAAATGCCCAGGTTTGTTGGTCTTGGGTAGCCGTTCCCAGTCTCCTCGCAAGTCAGCAGCCTATGCGTGCTGCTCCACAGCTCACAACCACCGGGAGTGGGGTCTACTCCGGAGTCTAACGCCTCTTCCTGGTTTTCTGCTGAGTATAGTGTTGGTAGCTCTTATGTCAAGCATTCTTGCTACATGTCCAACCCACTGCAACCTGTCGCGTTTTATCACCTTCGGCTGGCTACGTAATCCGTAGAGAGTCCAATTTGCAGCACACGGCTTCGTCACATGTCATAAGGGTACCAAGGTATGGATGAATTCCTTAACTATTTCGAAGTTTTCCCTTTCTATCTCCACCTCAGCACACACACTCCTATGTTTTCTGCCAGCTACTATGTACTTTGTTTTGGTAGAGTTGATGATGAGCCTCAATCTCGCCGCTTCTCTCCTAAAAGGGCAGAACACAGCTCTACGGTTTACCCCGATTACGATGTCATCCGCAAAGGCAAGGAGCATGTGAGATTTGTTGTTGTAATGTTGAACAAAAGCTTTGAAAGCGCGTTTCTTACTAAGTGCCATTTTTCGAATATGGATTTTTTCTGCCAATTTGTTCATTTTTCGAAGATCTATCTTTTGGTATTTTCCTTTTCGTTGTTACTAATTCGTACGTCGCAAAAAATCAAAACAACAAAGTGACGTAAGCACCATTTTGTTGCAAAAGTGACAAGCAATCCATTTATTTTTGGGCCGTACTGAAAAACTGATCAAATGGATCTACGTCACAATGTCACTTCACGGCAGTGCGACTGATGTCTCGGCTGCTATTCGTACTCACGATATTGATCCCGTCGGCGTCATCCAAATAACCTTTAGGGTTTCGTCGGTTTCGTATCTACCATACCTCATTTCGCTTGACTGAGGCGTACGCCGCTTCGAAGTCCACAAACAAATGGTGAGTATGCAGGATGTATCCCCGGAATTTATCTAAGATTTGTCGCAGGTTAAAGATTTGATCTGTTGTGAAGGATCCCTCTCGAAAACCAACTAAACGAAAACTAATGCACAGTAGCACAAGAGTTCAAACTCGTGAACTTTTTTCATTTATTCTCCAAATACTAGTTTTATTGGTATACTATCTTCAAAAGATATTTAGTATAAAGCCTCGGAGAATGACAACAAGTTTTAGTTCCGAACTTCGCCGTTAATGGCAAATCTGAATTTTCAGTCTTACACTTCAGAGAAATGGTGTCTTCGGCAAAGTTGTAATGATGTTGTCACAAAAACGTTGCTGAAGTCTTTTTACTTTCTTGGCTTATTTCGGAGATAAATCGTATCAGACTAGTCCTTATAATTCGATTTTTTTAAATATCTAAAACCTGTAGCATGCAGAAGACAACAAAGTTCAGAATATATTTGTATATCATTGAAACGCACAACTTTGTCGAAGACAACAAGTTTTAGCTCGGAACTCCGCCACTAGTGGCGCTGTAAAATCTAACTTTTCAGTCCTGCACTTAGAAGAAATGATGTTTTAGGAAAGTTGTAGATAATAGTATCGCGAAAAACTTTGCTAAAGATTTTTTTTTTCTTCTACCTCTTCTTGTTTTGGAGATGTAGCGTTTTATATCAGGCGGCATCCACAAATTACGTAACGCTCCTAGGGGGGAGAGGAGGTATTCTTGAGCGTTACGATTTGTTACATAGGGGAAGGGGGAGGTTAGATCAGCGTAACGTAACGAAAAATCAATGGAAAAACTCTCCAAAACGAACATTTTTATTAAGCCAAAACTTTTACAGCGTTACGTAATTTTTATGGGGGGTAGGTGTTGGCGTTACATTTCGTTACATATGGGGGGTGGGGGTCGAAAAATTTGGTTTTTTGCGTTACGTAATTTATGGATGTCGCTTTAGACTAGTCCTTAAAATTAGATTTCTTCAAATATCTTATGAACTATACCAGCGCTTCTCAACCTTTTTTTCTCCGCGTACCCCTTGGCGATATTTTTCATATCGATTGTACCCCCTGGTTTGAAATGTTCTCGCAGAGTGGGAGAGAGTAGTGGTAAATCATGTTGTGGTAGTCTAGTTAAGGTTGCAAATTGAACTATGGTTTATTTGATTGCTACAGTCATGTTTTAAGAGCAAGATTGAACAACAAAATAAATATTATAAAGAAAAATTGCTTTGTCCGCCATTACTGATCTTTCTTTCGCGTACCCCCTGAAGGCTTTCGAGTACCCCCAGGGGTACGCGTACCCCAGGTTGAGAAGCGCTGAACTATACTATTTAGAAGCATGCTTGGTTTCGCTCTTTTGCTCTTTGAATACTCATTAGGGTATATTTTGTCAAGGAGGCAGAATTCTAACAAGTCTTATATGCAGTACTTGTAGAGATATTCTATCTTTACAAACGCGAGTATAATAACTCATTTTAGGCATAAACAAAAAAGGAGAAGTGATCCACTCACAACCAACCCAACTGGTCTAGATTCAATCCTAGCCGACACCGGGAGATTTTCTGAGGTGAAAAATCTCTAGGATCACGCCTTCCATATCGCATGAGGAAGTAAAGCCGTTGGCGCCGGTCCGTTAATAAACGGGTCGTGAGTTAAGGTCCTGGGTGTGGAGTCGCCTCCCTGGGCGTCGGTGATTGGCCACAACAGTGGCGGAACTAGACCGACGGAAAATAAGCGAGAATTAAAAAAAAAAGAGAAGTGAAAACCGAATTTAATCGGGAGAAAAGAAGACACTTTCTCGAGAAATTGTCGTAAACTTAAAAACTGGATCCAGAAAGATGAAGAACTACAACGAATATTGAAGTGGAAACTGTGCATGAATATACAACAGAAATCGATTAAAATACTCTATACATTAAGAATCGTTTCATCGTTTTCGTTTCAGTTTTTAGAAGTTGGTACAACATCGTTGCAATTTTTGTTGCAATATGCATTATTTATTTGAATTGTGAAAATCAATGTCATTTATTTAAAATCTGAAATTTAATTGCTGTTATGGTAGGAATTAATTTCACGATACACATTTCAATGCACACTAATTGAATGATGATCACGATGATTGTTTGTAACCTTTGAGAAAATAGTTTAAAAATCTTTTTTAAGACCTCTTCGGGTTCAACGCTCATTCCGGTGAATTTATTGTAGTTCTTTAATGTTAAAAAATACACCGTATCCATCAACACTGTAACATTAAAATTTATTTCAAAATACATTACAAACAGTTTGTTTAGGGCGGTAAATAAGTTTAAGCTTGCTAGTCTTCGAAGGGAAATTCTTTTATCAGCTCAACTGAAATCTTCCAGTCTTCCTCTAACTCTTCATGCCAGCTCTCATTAGCATGTTAAATAACTATAAAACTGCACTCAATGTCATTCTCGCTGACTGACCCGCGTGTGAGTTGTCACTTCTTCCAGCATCGATTGCAAACCGCCTTTGATCTGAGATCTTCTGTGTCGGTCGGCACACAGCTATTCTACTCGCATCCCCGGCAAAGTGTACGTTAGATTTTTGTTCACCCCAGAGCTAGAATAGTTACAAGGACTCACCTTGACGGCTCGATCTCGGCCGCAGCAGTTAATGCTGTTCCTATGGCTGGATGCTACCAGAGAGGAAATCGCTCCGCTTGTAAATTCCTATTTCAAAACCGCACCAGTCGCTGTGTGGACTGCGCGTCGACGCCGTTTCGCACCAGACACATATCAAGTGCGTTTTAACTATCTATTGCCTTAAGCTGGTGCCGCTGCCGCCGCAATGCGGTGTCAATGTAGAATTATCTTCTCTCGTCCAACAAAGGGGTGGAACGGGTAGCACTGGACAGTGTCGACAGATATGTTACGATGATCCTTGAAGGTCCAACTGTGCACAATCAAGTTGCTGCCCCACGCAGCCCGCAGAGCGCTTCTTCCTACAGTTGCTTCCGTTTGCAATCGGTACAATACCCCGCATTCGGAGCCAATAATACCCAATGGAGTGACCTTTCGGCGGTGGAACAGCAATTGCAACGGATAGTACACATGTTGTACAGTCTCTAATGGCCATGCCTAATCCTACTCACCTTAGCCGCCGCTGTGGCTGCAACCTTGCACGTTCCAATCAGGTTTGCCTTCTGACACAGTTTTTCAAAAGATCATAGAATGTATGCCATACCGAGATTCGCGCGAAGGTAAGAACGTTCTTTGCTGGTGCATACTCAGATAGATATGCAGGGGCGGTAAATCGCAGCATCCGAGTTCTACATGGTTGTTCTAATAATTGCAGGCTTCGATCGCCGATTTCTGCCCCACCAATAAGCTATTATAACAAACGACTGCCAAGAAGATGGCCTTGGTGTACGATTTTTACCCTTGCTGGCTGGAATACTCCCAAGTTTTCTGTTTGGTTGGCGGTATTTGTTGTTGGATAATTAGGAGCTAATTTTGATACCTACATTCGCTCGAATTCATTGCAAAGTTCAATGTCGCTACACAAGCGAGAAGGTCCATCTCTCGAAATGGCTTATTAAATAATTATCGAAACAATGCGGCTTGTGAACTACTGGCCATTCCGCTACCGGCGTTGTTTGTCTTCACCGTGAAGATGATCGGCGAATCATATTCGTAACTTCCTCCACCGTGTGCAAGGTCTTTGCAGAAATTAATGAAAATTTGATTGATATTTGATTTCATTTTCCTCTCGTTTTTCTTTTTCTTGCAGACTAAACAGACGCAGTATGCACGTTATGGAAGAGGGCAGCGATGTGCTCGTCTGCTCGGATGCCAAAATAGTCAGCCTGAAATCTACTATCGGTGCGGCAGTGAAACCCTCGTCAGCGGAAGAAGCCTCCGCCACCATTGTTAGGGATTCCGACGCTAAAGAGACTAGAACAAAGGATCAGCCGGTTTCATCTGATACACAGGAAAACCCGAATGATTCGATCGTAGACGCTGTGGGTGTCGTCGGGGCTGAAGTGCAAGAGGAGAACAAAGAGAACATGACGGTCAAGGACGCTACCAAGGAAGTTCGACGGGAGACCACCGATGATAAGGTAAAGCAAAGTGATGACGAGCGAACCGAGCGGCGAGGCCGAAAAACAACCAAGGATGAGCCGGATGTGATCGAATCTGTCATGGACGATATCGACGATATAATAGATGAAGCCAAATATCAGAACGGAACGAAGGGTGGTGATTTCAATGATGAACTTGCGTTTCAAATGGATGCCGATGGAAGCCAACCGGACGATGAGGATCATTATGACGACGGTGACGATGACGAGGACGACGATGAGGAGGGTGCAGTGGATTTGTCCTCGTCGTATGATGCAAACAAAAGTGACCGAGAAGATTATGGTAGGCAGAGCCAGACGGACGAATCGGATGCGGTGGAGATGATTGACAGCTCGCCAGAAAAAAGTTCCAGCGTCGCTAGCATGAACAAATCTCCTACGAAAACGTCTGTCCCTAAACTAGAAAGTGATCTCAGTAAAGCTATCAAGCAGGAAAATGAATTGTTAGTATCTGCGAAGAAAGATGAAGCGGAACAGATTGAAAAGCAGTCAGATTCTGAAAATCCTTCTCTGACTGCGAGCGTGACTATTCCGAATAAAGATGACCAATTGGAAGCTCTGAAAGAACCCCAACCAGTTTCGCGGAAACGTCGGCGGTCTGTTGAACCGAATGAGGAGCGCGAAGAAGAGCCACTACTACCGTCGAAAAAGCTTAAACGTGAACTGGAGTGTAATTTCCATGCGCACGATCTACTGCTGAAAGAGTACATTGAAACAACCACCAACAACTCAATAGACGACGTACAAAAGCACACCGATGCACTGCAGGTCGAGATTCGGACCCTAAACGAAATGATACGTGCCAAAGAGAACGAATGGAACAATATGATCCATTTGAAGAAGGTGAAAGAGGAAATTTTGCTCCGATTGACGCGCAAAAAACATGTACTGAACCTCACCGATACCAAACTAGGTGAAGAATCGGAATTCTCCAATTTCGATTCATCCAATTTAACAAATGTGCGGTCCGCATCGGTAGGTCCTCGGCCCCCGACACCGCCGCCGGAAGTGGATGCCCGCCCCGCTTCCGTTACACCAATGCACAGTAATACGTTGAACAGTGGCGCCAGAAATGCCAGTGGCTCGAGTCACTCTATGCCTGGTGGCCGTCAACACTTTTCCCTTCCAAACAGCAAAGACAACAGTCTGTTCGCCCAGTTCAACCACAGCAACAGTTCCGTAACCATGGTGCCATTATCAACGTCCTCCGCGTTGATCACTTCCACGAATACGATCTTGCAGTCTAGGGCCAACATGAAGTCCGCCGAAGTCGCGAGAGAAAAACCGAATGCGGTCCAAATTCAGCGGCAAATTTTGCCGAAACCAGTTCTCTCCAACCATCAGCAGATTTTGAACAATCTAGCCATGTCGGCCGGACTGACCGCCGCTTCCATAACCAGCGCTAGCGGTTCCACATCGATCTCAAACAGTGCACCGACGTCAACCCACGCTGCAAACGCGGCGGCTATCGCAGCCAACAACATCCTGGCCGGTCTGTCGGCCCAGGCAGCTGCCCTGCTAAACGGGCACCACAGTCCATCGGGGTCCAATCACCATCATCAGTCAGCGAACCAACTGCAAGTTGGCCGGCAAGGTGTTATCAAGGATGTCAAGAGTATTATCGCCGACTACAGGCAGAAACATCCCGAGCAGGTTCCCCGACGAGGACGCCGGCTGAAGAATATTCCTAACTATGACGGTGGAAAGGGTGCTCCCGGTTCGGCCGCTGCAAGGATGACAGAGCTAAGCTTGCTACTGGCCGCAGCAGAGGTGAGTTGTCATTTGAAAAGGGGGGAAAGGGAAGCATCTACTCATGTTGGCCCATTTTGGCATGCTTGCTATTTTCGTTTTTGTTTTGTGTCAATACTATCGCTTTGTCCTGTAATTTAAAACTTGTTGACCAACAGTCATCTCATCCTTAACCCATTTATTGACGGACTTTTTTTGTTGCTGGACGTACAAATCGTAATCGTCGAAACAAATATCAAAGCAAAATTCTTGCGCTGGTAAAAAATTATTAGTGACATGGACTTAATGATAATAGACTCATGCTAACAAATGTGCAATGATGAGCCTAAAGTTGCTCAGACTATTCACATTCTTTAGTTGCAAATCGATTTTAGAAATTACGGTTCCATTATAAGAAACAATATTGGCTGGGAGGATAAAAATTTGTTGAAAAAGCGATAATACCACCAAATGATAGCTATGTTTACAATCCATTACTGAATCTTACGTTTGACTATTTATGCCCACGAAGACGATTGCTTATGTATGTTTGGCTTACCAATTCCTTCCTTTCTGCATCCTTCATCACAACATGCACTGAATCATTTTCTCCCCAACATGTAGAGAACGCACATCCCACGCACATTGTTTACACTCCGTTTATGTTCCCAGTTGCTTACACTCTCGACCCCGCCCTTCTTTTCAGAACTCCCGTCCCTCTAGCAACGACTCGTCCCAGAGCAATTCCAACAACCTGCCGGCCGCCGCCGGTGGCAGCTCGAACCCACCCGGTTTATCCTTCAAAGATGTCCTGGTGCAATTTGCCAAAATGAGCCAATCCGATCGTAATTTGCTCTCCAATCTGAGCAGCCTGACCAGCGCTGCTGTGGCTGCCACAACTGCAACTGCCTCAGCTACAACCAATTCTTCATCTTCTTCCCATCAGCAGCAGCAGCAATCGCAGCAGAATGCTGCCGCCAATCTTAGCAAAGGAGCGTATCCAGAAGTTACGCTGCACCCGGTAATGAACTCCAACTCTACTTCCGGCACCAACGCCGAAATGAATCATACTTCTGGAAGCCATACGAACGGCACTAACCAATCACAGACTAGCAACAGTTCGACCAATTCCTTACTACATGGAATCCTAACTAAATCCTCTTCCCGGCCTAACGCCACCGGATTTACCTCGTTCTCGCCGACCCTGGCCCGCCTATTGACAGCTCCGGAGCGGATGAGCTCACAGGCAGCAACCGTCACTTCCGGCGCTCTAGCGAACCTCCAGGCCAACACCGGACTGAATCTGTCCAAGTCGAACAGTGAAATCACGATAACCCCAGTCGTGGCGTCCAACTTGCAGCAGTCACTGTTGGCCCATCAGCAGCAGCTTCAAGAGCAACACAAGCAGCTGCAGCGGCTACGGGAGCAGCATTTCCTGAACATGGTGAGTGTTCCGATGGGCGAGGAAATGCAGTTGTAGGGGCTTTCGAGGGATCATGGCTTCTTCAGACGAATTTTTGATGGAGCTCGCAAAAGAGCACTAAGTGCTTGTGATATTTGGAAAAAATATTTTCACAGAGTTTTGTTTCAGCTTTGCACAAAACTTAACAGTTTTTGACACCATTTGTGCAAAATTTTTTGTACATTTATTTTCGAATGTTTATCAATCATGTTGTTGAAGACACCCACCTAATCCAATAAGGCGTTTCTGTATAAATTTGAAGAAATTGCATGAGGAAAAATAGCACAAAATTCACTTCTCTGATTATGTAGGAAAAAATACTAGAAGAAAACTAGTTTCAAAACAAACTTTCGCAATTTTTTAAATTTCAATGATAACGTCAAAGCCTTAGAATTTGGCAGATTTGAAAAAAAAAATTTTCAACTAAAGCAAAATCAGATTTCGCGAAGTTTTTTTCCGAACATGAGTTTCTCAGGGTCCAGCCGTTCTCAGTTGCAGCTAGAAGTGGAGCTAACAAAGTTTCTATGAGGATGTTTCAGTTTTCTTTTATTAAAGTACGCCGGTTTGTTGGTTTTTGCATTACTTTTTTATGATTAATCTGGTGAAGGTTTTTCCACACCACGTTCGTCAGTTGTATTAATATCATTAATCGGAATTATTCATGTCATTACTACCGTCAACTGTGTTTTAGCACCAGTCAAGAAACTGAAAAAGACTGAACTGTCGTGCTAATTCAATAATTTGATTATAATTGAAGAACCGGGCCGGATTAAAAAAAACTTTTCAACACCTCTTTCGAAGCCAATATCGTTGACGTCTTTTTCGAAAAAAAAAACAACCCTTCTCCACAGTGCACGTGCTAAAGAAAGAACCGTATTGAACTAAGCGCATCTCCTTTTGCAGGACGACGAAGCGGACGACAGCGTCGATCGGCTGGTAATCGACGAGGGCGATGACCATCATGGTTCTTCCGGTGCCCCGCGTGCCGACGGGCAGCACCACCGGGAGCGGGAAGCGAACGTGGTGATCACAACACGCGGCGGAAATGGGCCCGACTTCGAGAATGACGTCCCCGAGTGTCAGGGATGCAAAAAGCGGGAAGCGCAGTTCGTGTGCGCCGGCTGCGGCAATCAGTGGTACTGCAGCCGTGAATGCCAGGTGAGAAGACTGATGAGCGCGTTGCGTAAGGCTGCTTGCGTTTCTAATATTAGACTCTTTTTTTGACTTATTTAGGTCAACGCTTGGGACGACCACTCCGAAGTTTGCACAGGCTAAACGCGGAAAACTCCAACGCTGAACGACTACGTCTACCACTACTACTACTGCTTTGAGAAGGTATTATTTTTATCGCAAATGACTATTTGAAAGCAAACATAATAAGACACATTGAACTATCCATTTATCCTAAGAAGCGACCACACTGCAGCATAACTAATCAGTATAGGATTTCTAACAAAACCAAGCAAACCAATTTGCGTAGAAAATTTTCAATCACTTGAGATAGCATCCCTAAATAATTTTTAAGATAAAGATAGCAGCGGATATGGAGCACTATTGAAAGATAAGAACATTCCCTCCGTAGGAGGGCAATAGAGAATAGATCGTCACGAACGAATGTCCGATTCTTATTGTTTCATTTTGATACCATAATCGGTTAGGTGTGCAATCATTCTCCAAAGAGGAGCAATAGAAACACACGCATATAACATAGCATTAGAACTAAGTTGCATTTCTTGGTTTGATAAGTGAGATAAACGTTTACAGGAAATGACCGAATACACTTGGTCCAATCTTAGTTCTTTTTAGTTTGACAGTTTATTTCAGCATGTTTCATTCTACTTCGTTTTCTTCTTGGTTTAAACAAGAAAAATAAGTGTCGTTGAAAAACATGGAGTAGCAAAAAGTAACTTTTAACTTTAGAGATTTGATTCTTTGAAATATTCAACAAAATCTGAAAGGTAGAATTACTAGGAAGATATAAAAGAATGACAAGTGATCAAAAAAGGAAAGGTAGATGTGTGTGTACGCAAAACAGTGGAAGAAACTACACTTATTTAAACATTACTATTAATTACATCCTGTAATTGATCTTATATATTTACCAACACATTTATAATACCAGTGCACAGCTAACATACATAAATATCGTAACTAAGGCATTGAAACTCTGAGTATGGCATACTGAACAGTAGCAGTAGACGACAAAATGTGTGGGAAAGAATGAATAGGTCTGTGGTCAGTTGGCTCTCGATGTCACTGGCGTGATGGTTTAATAAAAACACGTGCACTAAATCGGCACGGGTTTGCGTGTGCGAATTCGATTGTAATGAAACAGAAATACAGTGTAACAGCATTAAGTAATGGACGTAAATTGCAGAACAACTAAAGCAACCGAAAGTGACTTTCCCTTGGTATCGATTTTATTTTAGTCATGCTTTTTTTGGTACTTCGTGTTTCAACATTCTCATTTTCAAAATTCCAAATAATATAATAAATCCCCACAAATCGAGATCTCACTTTAAAGTTTCAATCCACAGAGCGTTAATCGATTAGATGATGATGACTTCATGTATCTATTATTATTATTATTCAATTAATTGATTGATTCCTAATACATGGTCGAGTCTACTCGGCTTCTGTATAAGTCCCTTTGTTTTTGTTAAGTCGAGTTTTCGAATGTGAGGAAGCTCCATAATTATACAAAACCAGTCTTTGGTCGTATACATTAAATTACACTGCACACTGGGCCAGGATTGGAATCTAGCAGAACGAAATTATTAGCGCTCTCAGCGTTTGACCAATCGGTTTTCGATCTTCTACAAAGTTTCTTGGTATAGTTGGGGCTTCAATTTGGATGTTTGAATTAGTTTGGAATTTAGCCGCGAAGAAGATCTTGTAATTTTATGAAACTTTAGAATATACAAAATTTTCAACTCTTCACGCTTCAGAGATTTTTTTTATATAATTTATCTGAATTTCACGTTTTATTGTGATAATTTTATGAGTTCATTCAAATTAATTTTTTACAAACTTTTCTCGATAGAAATTGAATAATTACATCATTTTCTTCCGAGTACAGAAGTTTTTTAAGTACTTGAGTGAAAATATGACGCAAAATTTGAAAAAGAATACAAAATTGTGTGGAGTAGATGTCTCATCGGGTAGCAAGTATTAGCGAATTATGATTTTTTTTCTAAAAATTGTCCATCAAAAAAGCTTAATACAGTTCCAGGGCCCTGATATTCTATCCAATCGATTTGCAGTCTTCAGCAAAGTTTCTCGGTGTAATAAGAGCTTCAATTTGATGTTTAGTTTAGTTCGCGATTTGGCTGCTGAGATGGCGCTTCGACACCAATTTTTTATTCTGACACGCCATCACAAAATTTTATGTAACTCCGTTTAAGACACAAAACTTCTGTCTCTTCAAATTTTAGAAATATATGCGTTTTTGCTGAATTTATAATTTTTCTTTACCGAGACACGATTCTTTTAAACGGCTTTTCAGCGCCAAAACCGATTTTTTCCAGCATAAAAATCTACTACGGGACTTCACTGTTTAGTTTCCCATCCGATCGAATACTTTTTCATTGGGATGTCGAAGTCCCGTTCATCTTTGATGCATTTTTTTTGTGTTGAATGCTGAAACTAACAGGGAAATTAATGTTATATTTCAGGGAATATCATGGAAAATCAGGGAATTTATTTTTGAAAACTTTTTCGTCACGCTGAATAGATCATTTAAAATATATTTGATCGTTTAGGGAAAGACACATGCCACACTACTAAAATTATGAGTCAAAAGTTAAAGAAAAATGAACATATCGTCAGCGGCGATGGAAATATGGCTCAATTGTCGTTTCATCTTGAATGTACAACTCAAGATCTGTACACGTTATGACTAAGTTTGAATCCTCTCAATCCGCAATAAATAATGCATTGGTTTATCGGAGAAAACAGACAAATGATTAGACTACATCAGCTCTTAGAAGCGAGGTGCCCGTGTTGATCTTTTTTTTTCTCTCCATACGTGGCGAAGAAACAGAAAACGTAATGTGAAGTTTAAAAGTGAGCTGGGAATCCAAAACTACTTCCTAGTCTTTAACTTGGTTTACTCGCTCGATTTCTGTCCCTAGCAAAGCGTATTTGTAATGTATAGTAGGGTGGGGCAAAGTGATCTATTTTCCAGAACCAAGTTTTTTTGGTTCCATTTGGCGCCCCAAACAACCCTAAACTAACCAGAAGTCGATTGGTTTTGTCTCCGCTTGGCGCATTGCATTTCAAATTTGTATCAAAATTTATATGGGAAAACCTACTTTTTTGCCTTTATCTTTCTAAAGAGCTCAATAATAATCTAATAATGCACTACATTATGCGAAAGTATAGAATTTTAGATGCCTAACAACTTTACAGAAGGCTTTTAAGAGCTAGGATGTCCCTAAGAAGAACTATAGCTGTTCAAAGTTGAGTATGTCGATTCAAATGCAGAAAATCTTGTTTCCTGCCAACATTACCAATGTACCAGCGCCAGTAGGATTCCCATCAGAAATAACCTGTCGTAACGAGTTTATACATTCAGCTGGATCAAACAAACAAATCCAGGTCAATATTCTAGGCGTAGGTAGAATCTACAACGTGTTTCAGAGGTTACTCCTAATGGAAATCTGACTAACGCCGGTACACTGGCAGTGTTGGCAGAAAAAAATATTTGCAACATAAATTTCGACATACTTAACTTGAACAGCTCTAGTATTTTTTGGGACATCCTAGCTCTTTTATGTCTTCGGCCAAGTTGTTAGGCATCAGGAAACCTACCATTTGAAGTCATGAAACCTATGGTTTGAGCCATTTTGAGCTCTTTAGCATGGAAAATGCAAAAAAGTTGGTTTTTCCATACAAATCTCCATATAAATTTGAAATGCAATACGCCAAGCGGAGACAAAACCAACCAACTTTCGATAAATTTAGGATTGATTGGGGCTCCAAATAGAACAAAAAAAAACTTGGTTCTGGTTTTCTGCTATCAAGTTTCGTTTTTTCCATGTAACGATTCCCCACCCTAATGTATAGTCTGTTTTTTTTACCACGAAAATGAAATAATCGATGAACGGAAATAATTAGATGTAATTCCGTTGGCCCCAATCGGCAAAAATATGTAGCTGATGTTGAAGGGAGTGATGGTGCTTATTACGGGAGTCAATTCAAGTGAGATTGAGAATAGGACAAGTGAAATGAGAATGTTTTCCAGCAGATCTTGACGTTTTCTGCATTTCTAAAGCAGGTATTATACGAAGCGAATATTTGCTATTTTTAGTACGAATTTTATTTGCACAAAATAAAATCCGTTCCAAAAATAGCAATATTTGCTTCGTGTAATACCTGCTTAAGACATTTGGCATCGAAAAAATTTCTTTCATCGGTAAAAAATTGAAACTTTGACCGCTTTGGGGCAAGGATCGAATTCTGATTTATTTCGTTACTGAAAAATAATCCAATATTCACCATTAGATCACAAATCAATCAATTTTCCTGACTTATCCCTTCTTCGTGGAATCATGCCACCGTTCAAAATGGTCGTGAAATAATTCCACGCAAAACGTCGTTTATTCCGTTTTCACTTCAGTGATATGACACTCATAATAACCCAGATTTCACGGCAGATGTCACTTCGCGACGTTTTTCTCACTTACGTGAGTCCCGTAATAGGACTGTATTCACTTCACCGTAAAGCGACTCCCGTAGTAAGCATCACAGTCTTCAATTGTGTGAACTTGAAGATAGAGTTTGTGGTCATCCGCGTAAGACAACCGTGGTCCTTCAATAACTAAGTTCACGTCGTTAAAATAGAGCAGGAAGATGAGCGGTCCTAAGTAACTTCGCTGCGGTATTCCAAACGTTATCAGGATTGACAATCCCTAATAGCAACGGTTAGACGGCGACCGTTGAGGTACGATTGAGACCACAGTAAAAGATTACTTTTGATTCCATGATTGTCAAGTTTTGCGACGACTATGCGACGGATCAGTTTATCAAAGGCAGCTGTGAAGTCTCTCATTCTCGCACAGTAACGTTTCAGGGACAGTTTTATGTTGCATATGCATAGAAAGTGATGTTCAGAATCTATATTCAATATCATTTTGATGAAACAAATGTTCGAAAAACTAGTGTAAATGCAAATATTAATTTAAAAAAAGTTTAAGGTGTAAATTTCCTAAAACAGTTTTCAAAGTAAATGGAGGTGTTGCGGTAGAACGCAACTTGTCGCAGTTCCACAGCTGGCGATCCAATCTCATTATTCTATGTTAAAATGATCAGAAGAAACACACAATAAAGCTATTCTAGTCTGTTGGTTGTAACAACAAGTCCTATCGTGCGCGATCAGGAGAACTCGATTAAGCGGGTTGGCAGCATCCTATGAGAATTTAGTGAAACTTCGTAGGTGTGATGTAGACCTTACTAAACTAAGCAGCTTAGCATACTTCATTTTTCGAAAATTTATCTAGACCAGCGGTTCTCAACCTTTTTTTGTCCGCGTACCCCTTGGCGATATTTTCCAAATCAATTGTACCCCCTGGCTTGGAATGTTCTCGAAGAGTGGGAGAGAGTAGTGGTAGATCATATTGTGGTAGTCTAGTTCAGGTTTCAAATTGAACTGTGATTTGTTTGATTGCTACAGTCATGTTATAAGAGCAAGTTTGAACAACAGAAAAATTATTAAAAAAAAATTGCTTTGTCCGCCATTACTGATTTTTCTTTCGCGTACCCCCTGAAGGCTCTCGCGTACCCCTAGGGGTACGCGTACCCCAGGTTGAGAACCGCTGATCTAGACTAACATTTGAAAAAAGCTGATTTTTTTTATGAATCGATATATCTGAGTAATGAGTAAAGTTGTCAGAGGGTGGTATAGCCTGTTGAGCAAAATTCCTCCAATAAACTCGGTTCCTGGCCGCATTTCTTCAGTCCCGTTGGCATCCAATGCTCGTCTGGTCTTACTTTATTTGTAACCTCGTTGCGCTCTTCATCTTGTATCAACCGGATTGCCAGTGAACGCTGGTTTGAGGTAGTTGTTTAGCATTCGTGCAACATTTTCTGCCCACCATCGAGATATTGGGTTCGCCAGAGAGTTGCTAGAGCTCGTGATTTATCCTCCTTCATCCTTAGCATCCGTCGGTCGAAAACTCCGAGTACTCTTAAGTTCTCCTCGAGCAGTGCCACGTCTTGGGGCCGTAGCGAACAACCGGTTATAAAAGCGTTTTGTATAGGAGCAGTAGGCACGACTACTCTAGATAATACGCCTCCGGATCTCATGGCTGGTATCGTCCTCCGAAGTTATCAATGAGGTAGGGCAGACGAATTTGTCGACTACCTCGAGCTCATTGCCGTCGATCGTCACATTACTGCTTAAGCGGGTGCTGTTGGGCTCGGTTCCATTAGCCAGCATGCACTTCGTTTTGGACGTATTGATCTCCAGCATAACCTTCTCTGCCTCGCATTCTAGTCTAATGTATTGCTTTGTCACCGTTTCAAATATTCTGTGGACAATGCCTACGTTATCGGCAAAGCAGATGAATTGGCTGGATCGGTTAAAAATCGTACCCCGTATATTGAACGCCGCTCGTCACAAAACACCTTCTATTGCGTTGAAAGAGTAGGCAAGAGTGCCTTGCCGATGTCCTCTGCAGAATTCGAATGAGCCGGATAATCCACTCATAAATGACGGATGACTTGGAAAAGCAGTATGTCGACGCGACATTTTAGTATCGAAACAGTGTTCTTCTCGTCTAACATCTTCTGACACTATTCGTCGAACCACTCATTCCGTCGGCTTCGTTTCACATGCTGTTGGCTGTTTTCGTGGTGCTTAAATAGTTTTCGAGGCCGCGGTCTTCGAGCGAATGCGCGTGGTTTTCAGCGACGTCGATTTGCCTTAGTCGCGCGAGATTGCACCGCAGCGGGCGCTGGTATCGAGCGGTTGTGCACAATGGAGAGATTTGGGCCAATCTTTACCATCACTAGGTAATGGTCTGAGTCGATGATGGCGCCACGGTAGGTTTTGACGTCGGTAAAGTCCGAGAAATGCCGACCATTGATCCTCAACCGCCGCATTCGCGGAGTGATCGGCTAATACCCTTCTGTATCTTGCCCATCACTATAAAAGCTGTACCCAGCTCATGGGTATCACCGCAGTGACTGCGACGCAGTCTACCACAGCCATCCCGGACATACGTACCATAGAATCTTTCCAACACACCTTCTGCAGCGCTGCGGTGTTGAAGTCACGGCTATTGAATTCACCAGCAAGTACTCGAGTGCTTCCAACGAAATTGGGTTGTTTAGCTACTCACGGATTTCTGATTTTTATATATCAGGTATAAGAGTGTTATTTTCTAAGCAAAACCTGATGTTTTAGAATTTAGTATAGTTGTCCTTTAATTTTTAAATGAAAAATAAAAAATCGCTCCAGATCGCTACAATGACAGTGGGTATATGGTCGAACTGTCATTGTAGCGATTTCGAGTGATTTAAAAATTTGAAGAAAACGATAGAAAATTTTTGAAAATCACGTTTTGCTTAGAAAATGCAGCTCTTCCAGATGACATGAAAAACTGATACAGCTAAACAACCCAATTCAGAGATCGGCCCTGTTCCATGTTCCGGGTTTCCAATCGTTAGTCCTGGTGCAGGCTCGCAACCAACCCCACTGCCTTGCAGGAGGATCATCGTCGCTCTGCTGTTTCATGTTTCGAATACCACCAGGACTTTTGGCTTTGGTGTTTCGATTATTGGGTTCACTAACAGAACGGTAGTTCAACCGCTCCCAACATGGAGTCCGACACTCGAATTGTTTAGCTATATTAGTTATATGTTATATACACACTTAAAACTGGATCTCGAGCTCGGCGAAAAAACATCCGAGTTCACTCGGCAACTTTGGATTCAACCGATATTTCAGCAAAAAAATGCCGGTTGCCGAAAGTCGTTAGATCATTTTGCCGAGACTTCGTCCACAAAACTAAGCTTGACGAATCTCGTCTCTATTTGCTGAATTTATCGTTAAACACTGTTGATGCCGAGGTCAGCAAAAACATTACTGGTATCTCGGCATACATTTTACTTGTTGCCGTGTTTCGGCAATACAGCTGGCATTCTCATGAACGAGTTGCCACCATTTTTCTTAGTGCGAATTTATGCGTATTACGTGTGAGCAAACAGGAAGCAGATACAAGTTTGACTGAAATTTGTGCAAATTACAAGTGTTTACAATCCGGTAGCCGAAAAAAATGTAGTTCAGATTAGTGGGAAGTGGCTGGAACTCAAAAAGTGTAGTTTCAAATCGTGTGAATACAATATCGTATTTGTTTTAAGCATACACACTTAGATTTTATTACCGAGAACTCAACAGCTGATAAATTCAGCGAAAAAAACTTTGCCGAGCTCAATCAGCTGTTGGGAAATTTGCCGAGATAAATTAAGTGTGTAGGCATTAGACGTAGTTTTAGACTAGATGTTTTGCTCAATGCCCTACTGGCGAGCAAGATAAAGATAAGTATTCAAGATTTATTATGAATAAATTTCTTTACTTACTAAAACTCATCGAGCTTATAATTTATCTTCTGAAAGAAAACTACCGAATTCACAGCGGAACTATTCTCTGCGATTGGATTCCACTGAAAATAAAAACGAAATTCCAGCGAAACTATTCTCTGTGATTGGATTCCACTGAAAAAAAAAAAAAAAAACGGCTCTTTACTGTGCCGAACATTCAGCTTATATAACCGAAAGGTCGTTAGACTGGTTTGCCGCTCCTCGGCTGGATTTGCCGAGAGCACAGTCAACTGTGTACCGCGATTCTCGGCATAAACTGACATCTGTCAAATATTGGTTTTCCGAGATTCTAGGCAAAAGAGATTCAGCCGAGATGGTTGCCGAGCACTCGGCTGTCCAAATCTCGGCACAAACAATGCCGAAATTCGGCGAAATTTTTTAAGTGTGTATATTATCTGAAAGAGCTGCGTTTTTTAAGCAAAACGTGATTTTCAACAATTTTATATCGTTGTTTTTCGTTTTTGAAATCACGAATTAAAACTGCTCGAAATCTGCTCGGAATCGCTTCAATTCGCCCACAGACTAACAGACATAACACTTCGAACGAATTTTCAAAAATATCATCGTTCGGATGATTTCAGTACGTTACGAAGGTAACAGGTGACAGGGTGATGGTCTCTCCTGCCTGCTATTCAACATTGCGCTACAGGGTGTAATGAATCGAGCGAATATCAACACGCGGGGTACACACCTAATTGCGTAATGTTTTCTCGGTAAAATAAAATACCGAACCTCTTGAAAACATTTTAGTTTACCGTTGTTCAGTGAGAAAAATACTCAGAAATCGAAAACCGAACGTGTTTACGGAATGTCGTAAATATTTTTACCGAAAAAAATCCGTGAATCCGAAAATTTCAGAGTCCAGTAAAGTAAAATACCGAATCTCGGAACCCTGATATCATTTAACCGAGATTTCGTCAAACAATAAAAACTCTTACCGAGATTTCGAAAAACTGAACTGTTAAAATAACCGGCGCTTCACTAAAAAGCAGGTTTTGCGGCTGTTTATTATTATGGAGAATTCTAAAAATAATAACTAAAATATTGAGTGAGTATAGACTATTTTCTCATTTTTTCTCAGATCTCGTTTTTTCGCTGCTTTTTTCTCTTTTTTCAATCAATTTTGTAGGTTACCAAGTTGCTTCGCAGGATGGAAGTTACAGAATGATAGATGTAACTTTATTTCGTATTAGCAATAAAACTCTCCAGTTTTTACCAAAGCTGTGTTAAGTTGAATCAGTTGACTTAGTAATTAATAAATTCGTTTCAATCATATTTTGGGTTATCTGACGAACAAAAATCGCAACCTCAGTACCTCAGTAAATTTTACCGAAGTTCTCGTAGTATTTTGACAGTTGAACATTACCGAGAATCTCGTTAAAGTTGACAGGTTTTTGATTCTTGCTTTTACAGAATCTCGGTGTTTTAATGTATTACCAAGATTTTTACCGAGATCTTATCTGTTAAAATCTCGGTAATTTATTTTACCGTACTCGGTCATAAAATCTTAGTGTGTACGATTTTCAACAAATCCAGTCAATCCGTTTGCTTTGCTGATGATATGGACATTGTCGGCAGAACAACTGCGGCGGTGCGAACAGTTCACTAGACTAAAACGGGAAACAGCGAGGACTGGGTGACAGATAAATGCGTCTAAAACGAAGTATATGCTAGCCGGCGGAACCGAAGCCGACCGACAACGCCTAGGCAGTAGCATTACGATCCCCGGCGATGAGTACGAGGTAGTCGATGAGTTTGTCTATATTGGCTCACTGGTTACTGGGGACAATATTACCAGCCGAAAGATTCGGAAGCGTATTATCAGCGGCAGTCGTTCCTACTATGGGCTCCACAGGCAATTGCGTACGAACATACTGAGCCCCCGTACGGAGTGTAACCTGTTGTTCTCTACGGGCATGAAATATGGACAATGCTCGAGGAGGACCTGCGAGTGCTCGGAGTTTTCGAACGACGGGTACTAAGGACGATCTCTGGCGGCGTGCAGGAGAACGGAATATGGAGGCGAAAAATGAACCACGAGCTCGCGCAACTCTACGGTGAACCCAGTATTCAGAAGGTGGCTAAAGCAGGACGGATACGCTGGGCAGGGCATGTTGCAAGAATGCCGGACATCTACCCTGAGAAGATGGTGTTTGCCTCTAGTCCGGTAGGAAGAAGACGACCAGGGGCGCAGTGAATAACCGGTGGACAGTGCATAACCGAGTGAATTGGAAAAACTTTATAAATCAGGCCATGTTATGAAGGAATGCCAAATAAGTAAAATAAACAACGTAGGTAACACTAGCACCATCTGCTGCCGTGTTCGCGCTGTGTTTTGTATTTCGACATCAGCGCTAGCGTTACTGCATGTGTCAAATGGGGTGCCACAAAATTTTTATAAGATTGCATGACAACGCCCCAGACGGCGTTGTCGCGCGATGACTGTTATTCGATTGAAATGATCGTTTTTTGTTACGATGGAACTAGGTTCCAGTGTTATGTCTGTTAGCCTGTGGTTTGCCCATCATGTATCAACTGTCATTCAAGCAATTTAGACCGATTTTTGTTCTTCATTCAAAAATCTGAAAATAGCGATATAAAATTTTGAAACGTCGCGTTTTGATCAAAATATTACACTCTTTTGGCTATTTACGGATTTTTGAAATCCGTAAATAGCTAAACAACCCAATTACCTTCCAAAAGAAGGCCCCTTCCCTAGCAACATACGACCAGTGATTCTCCCGGGGTTGGTTACCCGATTTTCCCTAAGGTTATTCGTACACCAGTCGGCCACACGGAGAGGATCGAGAGGATAGGAGTTACTGGACAAGAGGCTAAAGGATCCCCAATTTCTTTAATTGGGCTATAATTTCTTGAATGATGGTACTTCCTAATGCAGGGCGTCTTCCTGCACAAGAATAGTTCTCTATGACTTTATCAACCCCCCGGACGATAATTGGACAAACCTGACGATAAAAGAGCTGACATTCTATTTATTTTTCGTCGACGATTTATGATTTATTTTTATATACCAACTTGAATCTAAATTACCTTCGGAACGATCATCTGATTTTGATAGATATGATTGCATTTGAAAGGTATTGTTAAAAACCTTAAAATATTAGTTAAATTTTATCTCAAAAAATCGAGGGTTTGTCCTGCTGGCTTTGATATTTAAAATAAAATTGCTTGAAAAGGAGTTAGAAAAAGTTAAATATTAATTGAAAAAGAACTCAGAGATAAACAATGAGTTTTTTAAACGATGGTGAAGGAAATTTGCATTTCATGTTTTTTTTAAACAAAAGGAAACAATCAACTACAACTTTGTCTTTGGTAGGGATACCATCTGGTCGAAGTAAGAAATCAGGACACCTTTTCTCGGCAAAAATTTGACTTAGCCATTCTATTCTTCGATGTATGAGCAAATATAACACGTAATATATGATTTACCCTTTAAAATACAATAGAAAACTCTTTTATTTACTGTACATTCAGTAAATTAGTTTTTTATTCAGTTTTTTTTACGCGTTGATACGTACCTCGTGGAAAGACGCGGTAATTAAAAAATCCGCGTGAAAAACCCGTTAATTCGAGAATCCGTGTAGAAAAATACATAGTAAAAAACCTGAGTGTATCTCTGACGAGTCACTTTCATCAAACCACTTTAAATTGTTACGCATTAGTTGATATTTTAAAAATTCAACACATGTAAACTGTTTCAACTTAAACTTAAAAAATGCCAGATGCTTAATGGTAACGGTCAACGCGTGGAAGATTCTTCTTATTACTCTTCTAAGATTCAACAAATGAAAAAAATTCGATCGCAGTGAGCGTTGCGACCTTGAATCGAAAACATTTCGAGAGAAACGATTTTTTGATCGATCACTTTCATTTAATCATCACAACTTATTAAACACCTTTTATGACACGCTATTTGCACGGGTCGATAGCGGAGGGATCACTCTAGCCTTCTGAACGAAAACCACGCTTGGGAGAGTTACTAAAGCTGAACCATTACCAAAATGAAAAGACGCTCCGGAAAAACGATGAAAGCAGATAGGACCTTTGTAAAGTCTATCTAGATTTATTGAACAATTTTCGAGAATTCTGCTCATTACCACACAGCAAAATTAAATATCTTAAGAAAATCAGGACAAGTGCTAAAATATAAAAAATAAATCAGGACGCTCAAATAGAACTTCAAAATCAGGACATGTCCTGCTACATCAGGACGGATGGTATCCCTAGTCTTTGGTGATAATTTGATCGGATTTGAAGTTGTCAAGTTGTATTTTAGGTATTTTAATTAGTTAATATTCACATGAGTCCTGAACTACTGTAAAGTAAATGTTTTATATTTACTCATTAACCGATCAAAATACGAAAAAACTCACATTTTCTCTAAATAATTAATAAGAAAGGGTACGGTGTACGTTAATACGCAAATGAATTCATTCTCATTTCTCGCAGCAAATGCGATTTCATCAATGAACAGTTCCAAGTGTGCGTGTCCTTACGAAGTGTTTGTTTTGATTCGATAACACGATTTTTTTCGGCAGAAAAGAAAAAAACCCGGTCTCTCAACTGCAACACATGTTGGCTGCTGCTGTCTGTGAGTATGTTGTGGTGAACGACTAAAAATAAAGCGATAATAAATAAATAAAGCATTTGACTTAAGTCACCTTCTGTGGGGTCTCTATTCATTCCAGCCGGTTTAAATATTTCTGCTCAGAATGAATTTCATTCGAACGAGGTCTTCTGTGCTGCTTGGTAGTATTCACCGCAGTTCGTATTCTTGCTTTACGCCTGTGGGTTCCACGAGTATTTCTAATCGTTCGACTGATAACAAACAATCACTTCCTAATATTTGCTCTGTACGGTAAGTCATGCCAGTGAAATGGTTGTTATCTAATTTATAAGTTAAAAGAATTGTTTTTTTTTTTTGCACCGACTTCAGGCTCTTTTCAAATTCACCATCAAGCAGAATGAAATTTGTCCAGTTCAACACCGGTTCCGACAGCAAGCAGCGGCTTGGTGTGCTGTCATCGGATGGCACCAAAGTTGCCGACATATCGAACAGCTTCTCCGGTGATCTGATCACTCTAATAAAATCGGGTACTTCGTTGGATGCAGTTAAGGCAAAGGTGGAAAAAGCAAGCAACATCCCTTTGGCAGATGTTCGCTTACTGTCACCGGTAACCAACCCTCAGAAGATTCTTTGCGTTGGACTGAACTATCGGGGACACTGCGAAGAGCAGAACAAACCCATCCCGAAGGAGCCGATGTTTTTCAGCAAATATGCATCGACCATCGTGGGACCGTTCGACGGGGTGATTGCACACAGTATCACCGATGTGAGTTCGATTAGACTTTTGTAAATTGTATTTAGCCAAAAAAATTTTTTTTTCCATTGAAGCAAATCGACTGGGAAGTTGAGCTGGCAGTCATCATTGGAAAGGAAGCGAAGCATGTGTCTCGTGCGAATGCCATGGATTATGTGTTCGGTTACACGGTGGCTCAAGATATCTCCGCTCGGGACTGGCAAAAGACCCGCAATGGGGGACAATTCCTGATCGGTAAATCAATGGACACTTTCTGTCCGTTAGGCCCAGCTGTGGTGCACAAGTCGGTCGTTTCGGATCCATATAATCTGGTTATCAAATGTTCTGTAAATGGTGTGGAAAAGCAAAAAGGAAATACTAACGAATTGGTATTCAGAATAGATGATATTATCGAACGGGCGACACAGTAAGTTCTTTAATCTAGAAGTTGGACATATTTGTATATAACGTTATACATTGCAGATCAATTACGCTTGTGCCTGGGGACGTCATTCTCACTGGAACTCCGGCCGGCGTCGGTATGCACCGTAATCCACCGGAGTTTCTCAAAGTTGGGGATGTTATCGACAGTGAAATCGAAACGATTGGACAAATCAAGAACAAAGTCACTGCTGATCAGTAACAATGATCACCACAAGTGTTAAGTTTGTCAATAAATTTTTATTAAATTTATCAACGTTCAGTGACTACTTTTATTAGCGTTTTTAATAGCGCAACGGTTTTCTCCTAGTTTCGCGCAATTCCTCCCGGGTGTGATACGGCGTATAAGGGTCATTAATATAATGCCGCGGGCGCTTCCAGTACTTAGTTACCATTTTATCCAGCAGCGTGGCCTGTTGGGAGTTCACAAGCACGTGTTGTCGCAGACGTCGCTTACGAGCTGCTGACTTCTTCCACATATGCTTATGCCGCCCGGCTCGTGTCCTTATCCATCCACCCCACTCTAATCGTTTGAAACGCTTGATCACCGCTTTCACAGTCTTCCTCTTGCCTTTACGCATCGAAAACTTGGTAACCGTACGACATGGCTGCTGTAGGCAGATGGGTCCACCCACGGTTGCCACATTCAGAGTGACTGGGTTAGCTGGCACTGAACCAAAGCGGAGGCTTCGTGGGTTCAAAGTTGGATGGAAACCCGTTTGAAAGAAAGTCGAGAATTTGCTGGCTAACGAGGAAACACCGGAAGTTGGTTTCGCTGCCAATCTAGTAAATGATTGTGTGCACGCAAGTTGACGGATAGCTGGAAGAACAATAGATGACGACTTGTTACAGAGTAAATATTTGAAATTTTACCCGTCGAAACAATGATGCGTAGCATTTTATTGCAAGTCAAAAATTCGCTTTTCAAATATTCATCACTGTATTGCAAAAACTAATGATAACCGTGATAACCGGGCGCCGCTAGAAACGTAAAAATAACAAGAATCACATAACAATATTCGTGCTTCACTTCCTACCATGTGCTGTCAAACCATACTAAAGATGCCAGATACACAGACAAATCAGCATAAAACTTATATACTGTATTTCGACACAAACGTTTGCCTACAGATTATGTACAATCTAAAATACATTCTGCAAGTTAAACATTGAAAAATTGTGTCGGCAAGTTAAGTTTTTAAAATGTAACTGAAAAAATTCATGTTAAGTTTTTCACGCCCATTTGAACTTTTTCGGAAACCTAAACAGGTCTGGTAACTCTGGAGCATACAGAAAATAAAAAAACGCGAGTTGACGTTTTGACAAAAATCACATGGATCGAATGTTTTGCATCTCACGCTTGAAGCAGTTCCCAGTGTTTATATCCAATTAAAATACTGATTTTTCCTGCATTCTATAAATAACGAGTGATCAAAATGGCTCAAGGAAAGATGAAGGTAAAATCTAAAGCACCACCAAGCAGCAAAAAAGTCGTCAGTAAAAAGGGAAACGCTTTCAGTAAAAGAAAAAGTGAGTAAATTCGTTTTAAATTATTTAGTCTTTCGTGCACTTTTCTTAATTCAATTCAAAATTTTTAAGCTAATATAATAATTCAAAATTTTTAAGCAGTCACTATTAAAATTAAAATCTTTAAGCTATTATAGCAAACTTATGTTTGACTAGACATTCTCAAGAGTCAAACGACCATTAATCTATTTCACAGACGCCCCAATCCAATCCAAGAAGCATAAATTTCAAGAGTCTGCCAAACTGAAGCAGGCTGTCAGCAAAACTGTTAACAAGAAAAATGAGGACGAAATTCGGAAGCTGGTATACGAAGGACAGAAGAATCTAAGTCAAGCACAGCAGGCAGTTGTGGAGCATCACAAACGACAACCAACATCTAACCAAGCAGGAGGTTCTTCCTCTTCCAAGTGATTGTAAAGAAAAACCTTTGCTTTACCACAGATTCCATTTAACCATATTTTGTGCTTTCTCTTGTATGTAAAATAAATAAATTGATTGGTTGTTTGAATTAACGGTTGTATATTAAGAGCATTAATGTTTACAATAACGCTTTACAAATATAGATTTCATAATATAACAGTTAAAACTACTTACCTGGTCGCTATCAGGCTTCAATTTTTTGCAAAAATACTAGCAAATGAAGCTGCATGTCCAGTTTCATGATAAAACTTATCGTCTCACACAGTTCAGACGGTGTCCATTAGGGATATGTGTGATATTTCTGGCAGTCAATCACTGCGAAACCCAATAAAAACGAAACGAATGTTCTCAAACAAACAAGACATCGCACAGCCGCAGAAGTAGTAGCAAAACCATGAAAGCGGAGTGCAATGCTTTTTGCATGGTTTATTTAAATTCACATTCATACCAAAAACGTTGATTCGTAATCTGTGAAATAAAGACTTAAACCTACCGCGCATACAATTCCGCAGCCTATTTCTTGGCAAAGGAAATCTTCATCGCGTGCGTTGGTGTTATTTTGAAACCCTGCAGGGCCTCTCGGGCAGCACCGCTTTGCAGCTCGGTTGCGAACTCTACAAAGGCAATGTCGTGCCGATTTGGTACCAGCCGCACTTCCTTGAAACCTGGGAACTGATTGAACAACATGGACAGCATCATCTCGTTTGTTTCCTCCGGAAGATTGGTCAAGAACAAAATTTGATTCGGTGGCTGCTCGGCGGTAGCCGAATTGCTTGCAGCTGCGCCGGATTCGGCATTCTTCTGCTTTTTTGATTTTTTCTCCTCCTGCTGAACTGGTTTTGGAGCCTTTGCTTTCTTCGGCCTTTCCTTGAAAGTACCCTTCAGCTTGGCTATCAGATCGCTATCCGTCTTGGCGTAGTTAATACGCATTGGCTTGTCGTAAAACGGGAAACCTTGCATCGTCCGCATAGCATTACTTGCGCTTCCGATTTCTTTGAATACGATGAAGGCTTGACCACGCATTTTAAGCGTCTTCAGAGCTACGATGTCCATTATTTGTCCAAACTGGGAAAAGATGGCGTAGAGCGACTTTTTCAACTCCTCCTTTTTTATCTTCTCGTTCAGATTGTTAATGTAAATCGTATGATTTGGTCTAATATCCATTTTGATTGAACTTTGAGAACTTTTCTGATAAAACTGAAAATCACTCGAATTTGCACTAGCAGAACTAAAGCTTTCTGTATTTTTTCTCTACCTTTTGCTGTCAACCGGCGTGGTCTTTGGCGAAATGTCTACACGGCCTGTCTTTTCTACACGCATCGTCAGGGCTGTTACCGAAGTCTGAATTTAATTACTCTGACAAATATGAAAGCATTGGGTGTCATTCACAAACAACAGCATAATTGAACTGCGATTCAACATTTTTACCATTCAAAATAGGTTTTTACGATGCTTGATCGTTTTAACTGATCGACTGACGAAACAAAGTTTGAAGCAGTTTAAAGGTTGATTTATCAGTATGAGTCGATACAAATCGATAGTTAAATAAAGTGATTTGCTAGGTGATTTGTATCCAAACTAAATGATATACAGGTAAATTAGTCAGAAATTGAAATTGGCTGGACCAAAATAAATGAAGGGAGAATCGATGCATCAAATTCAACATCCAACGAATTTTTCATAGGTCATTTGAAAAAGCTGCGTTTTCTAAGCTAAACGTGACATTTAAAAATGTAGAAATTTGGGTTGTTTAGCTATATCAGTTTTTTTATATCAATTGAAAGATCTGCATTTTCTAAGTAAAACGTAATTTAAAAAAAAATTTATCGTTGTCCTTCGCTTTTAAAATCACGATTTAAAACTACTCGAAATCTGCTCGAAATCGCTATAATGACAGTTCACCCATATACCAACTGTCATTGTAGCGATTTAGGGCGAATTTTTATTCTTCATTTAAAAATCGAAGGATAATGATATACAGTTTTAAAAAATCACGTTTCGCTCAGAAAATTACACTCTTTCAGATGATATATAAAAATCGGATATCCGTGAATAGCTAAACAACCCAATTGTTCTTCGGTTTTAAAATCACGAATAGGGTTGTACAAAATCGACACGTTACTGCCAAGTGGATTCCACTTACTTCTGTGCTAATAGATGAAACATTTTATATTTAGGTGTAATATACTTGCGTTTTAGTGCACGGCACAAAATCAAGGACCTTAAACTTCGGTTTTCCATGGCATGCATACCAAAATCAATCTTTTCACACTCAGGTACTAATGCTAAAACACGTCAAATGCCAAAACACGTCAAAATATCGTGGATTACAATAAAAATCGATATGGGTTGACATGTTAAAATGATTGGGTTGGTTTATTGGTATTCATGTGTAATGAGCATTTGGTATGAGCGTGTGATTTTTTTTCAGAGTATGTATCGTTTCCAAGCAAAGCGAGATTTTTTGACAATGTTTATCGTTGGACAAAAAACTGCTCGACAGTTCACCCGTCAATTGTCGTCTAACACATTTCGAGCAGTTTTTTGTTCTTCGTTTAAAATTCGAAGGACGACTATTACAATTTTAAAAAATCTCGCTTTGTTCAGAAAGGAGTGTACGACATAATTTTTTTAATTAACGATTTGTTGAGAAAAAATAACTCTTTTAGCTTATACACACAATTAGGGGTGACATTGCGCATCTCATGTCGAGTAACTTGAACAAAACTAAATGATCGCTGATGGGCTTTGTTTCGTTTATTGTTTTTTTCGACTTTGTGGGTTATATGAACCAAAGGACAAACGACAATGACAGCTCCTTTCAAGCTTGAAGCAAAACTGGAAGTGTGTGACATGCTCGAAAATAGCAAAAATCGTTCGAATCGAGCTGCACAATCACCCCTGTTTTGGTTATGGCTATCGTGGTGATTGCAAATAGGTAGATGTCTTCTTCCGTTTTTGAGTAATGGATGTTTCTTGTTTCCTATTCAAAATTTTCCTAGCATTGCCGAAATTTATTTTCTCTCTTCAATAAGACGTCTCTTCAACACTGCAGGGACTAGTTATATATTTAGCAACAAGACAGACAATGAAGAATATGAAAAAAGATATTCCAAACAAACAGTTTTGTCGATTTACAGCTTAATAAGCTATTACTCAGTGGATTATGGCTGAACTATAGCTTAACAAGCCGTTATCCAACAAAATTGTTTGTTGGGTTTTGTACTGTCCCAGATTTCGAGCCTGCCCCCAGACGCACCTATGCTGATGCACTGGGTATGTAGGGTAGGGAACCTGTTTCATGCAGTTATTGAAGCATCCCTAGGGGCTAGACAACTTTATTTATAAGAGAAATATTTCAGTAGTATTATTCGATATTGGTGGATATATTTTAATATACAAGTGCGCCGGCTACGAACGTGTCAGGGAGGTGGCTTAAGCCGTTCCTTACCATATGTGACATATAATACTGTCCCATTGTGGCTCCATCATGTCGATTTAACGTATTGTATAGCAACCTAAATTAGAAATAAAATTGTTTCAAGTGTGCTGGAAACCCATGGATAAGACCGGTATTAGCTAAAATTGCACTGTATTGCTTGTGTCGAAAAAACACAGAGAATAATAAACCCTTAATTCATTAAAAACTAAATGTTCAGAAAATTGAACACATATTTTGGATAGGTCCACTACAAAAGGCTGAAACACGAGAGGCTGAAATCCAAAAGGCTGGAATCACGAAAGGCAGAAAGCTACATAAGGTTGAAAAACACGAAAGGCTGAATCGAGAAAAGCTGAAAAATCATAAGGTTGAATATTCACAAAGTTCATTTCTAAAAAAACACTCGCGGCCTTCGGCCGACTCGATTGTCTAAGATGTATGCTGTCCTTACTCGCTATCGCTCATTCGAACTAAACTAGGGGATCACCCCAACGAGTCAGTAGACCTAAAAAACGAGAAACGGGCTGCATCCCCCCCCAAACCATTTAATACTCAAACATTGAACTCTGTCACTTTATGAAGATTTGCTATTCATGTGTCCGAATTTTTCAACGATTATGATTCAAGTTACAAAACTTTCAGCCTTTCAAGTTTTAGCCTTTCGTTCATTCAGCCTACTGTGGTTTCAGCCTTTTGTGCATTCAGCCTTTCGTATATGATACATACTTTTCGGCCTTTCGAGTTTCAGCCTTTCTTTACAAACCCATTTTGGATAACAATTTAATTTAACCGCAGACAGACGTCTAAGCTGAGTTCCAAACATGTGTAAAGTATTTTGTAGTATATCAATTCGTAACCAGATAGCGCTACCAGTGACACCAGCCTCGTACACCAGCGAAAAAAAAATGTATTGAGTGGTAAGGTAACCAGGTGGTGCTAGTGTACAGGTGACTTATAACGCAATTCTCTTTGAAAATTTACACGGAATTTTTTATTATTGTTGTTCTTGCTTGAACGTCTGTCTGTGATTTAACCAAATATTTACTCGAACAAAATTATTGTTTCCGCTTCGCTGCTGAGCGTATAGACTATTTAACGAGACGTTTCTGAACTGAAATCATGAATGAAATTTTGACCGAAAGCTCGGAACCGCTGGCATAATGCACGCAAAAGCAACATCAACATCAGCAGGATCCGTGGTACCTGTCAGTTCGTAAAATGGTCTATTCACAAAAAATGTAACTCCATTTTGTCGGAGATGTATGCAGTAAGCCCGTGAAACACGAACCAAAATAATGCTCATCGTAAATGTTATGACAGCCGGCTATTTTACGAATGAGATTGGTATTATAGTTTTTTTATACATCGTTTTTACATGAAATCGTAATGTAACTGTTCTAGCTAGTGAAATCATTTCGATGTTAAAAGTTTACGGTCTAAGACGAACAAAATGCTTGGTGTAGTTATAAACTCGTTCAAATATAGAGCAGCGACAGTAAGCAGGAGTATTACGATCGTGCTAAGGCAATCTCACAAAGCAGCAGTTCTACGAGAAGTGGGTAAACCATTGGTTTTGGAAACCGTAAAGCGAGTCGATCAGTTAAAGCATGATGAGGTAAAGTTGACATAAGAACGGAACTGAGAATTGCTGCATTTCAAAATCATTTTCTTACCGTAGGTTCGCATCAAGGTACATTACTGCAGTCTTAACACAACGGACGTGCAAATCATCTCCGGGCAGCATACGGAACTGAAGGTTCCACTTCCATTTATTCCAGGTCATGAAGTTTCCGGTGAAGTGGTTGAGATTGGATCTAGCAATCCGAACTTTCTAAAGCGTGGTGACCGGGTTGTGGCAATGAATGACTTGCAGGACCCCAATGGAGGTTTGGTAGGGGAAATGGTGGTTAAAAATCGGGACGTGTGGCAGGTTCCATCGGAAATTCCCCTGCGAGAGATGACGGTATTGCCTTACGGACACGGAACAGCACTGCTGACATTCGCTTCGTTCTGTCCACTTCAAGAGAACGATTTGGTACTGATAACTGCCGGTCCTGCCGGAATGGGACTGGCAGCGATTGATTTAGCTGTTAATGTGTACAAAGCGAAGGTGATCGCCATCTGCGATACCGAGAGTAGTTCGGATTTGGTTAGAGAAAAAGGTGCTTACAAGACGGTTAGCTTTGGCAAAAGCTTCACCAAGCTTTACAAGAACATAGCGGATGCGATGGGAGAAAAGAAGGCTAAAGTAGCGTATGACGCAGTCGGGAACGGATTGCTTCATTTGCTGGCGGATTTGTGAGTTATAACAGAAAAAATAGTATTTTTTGATTTATAATTGTATTCGATTTAATTTCAGTGTGGACCCCGAACAAGGCGAGATGTTTTCAGTTGATCCATTCTACACTCCTGAGAAACTCAAGACTTCCAAGCCAAAGTATGACCTCCCGAAGAAAAAGGAACGTACAGAGCAAGACGATCAAAATGCTGCCAAACTGATTGATAGCGTCAAACATGTCGATTTGTACGAACATCCAGACGAGGACACGTACCGGCAAATGATAACGGATACAATCGAGATGCGAGCGGAAGGCATGATTGCTGGTCATATTAGCAAACTTTTCTTACTGAAGGAAATCCAGGATGCGATTGCTTTCATCGAGAAGAAACAGTGCACTGGGAAGGTATTGATCGACGTCAAGTGCAGTGATGATGATGACTGCGAAGATGAGAAAGTGGAGGGAAAAAAGGAGAAGAAGGAAGATTAAACAAGCGTCAGTTACTTAATTTGCGTTACAAATCTAAGTTTAATAATTTGTTTTTGAAGTCCGCTCAGACATTGCAACTAATATATAGCATTTATTATTCTAATAACATGAATTTTATTTCATTTGACCATTCCTTAATTATGCATTTATTATTATTCATTATTATGCATTTTTTATTATTTATTAAGTCGTATATTCGATCAAGAATGGGTTTGCTCTGAATAGGGTTGTTAGTTTTGGGTTCAAACTACATCATCTTTAAAATACGAAAGAAAAAAGTCCCAGGATGACAGATATGGGCAAAACTAAGTAGGAGGCAACTAAATTATATGTGAGAGCCAGCATTCGCAGAGTTCATACAGCGCTCACTGGTAAAAAATTAAGTTAATTAACATTAAGCAAGCCTCCCCAGCTGGTCTCGAGGTACGATGCTGGCCTAACAAGCCAGTCGTCGTAGGTTCGAGTCTTGACTCGGGAGAGACTGTTAGTGTCAGTAGGATCGTAGCGCCTAGCCCCGCAATTGTCCTGTACACTTAACAGTTGGCTGCGAAGTCTGTGTATAGTAAACAGAAGGTCAAGTTCCGAATCGGAATGTAGCACCAAGGCTTTGCTTTTGCTTCTTTTAATATTAAGCAAGCATTCGGGTATATTAGGTCAGGAATTGAAAACAACCTGAAAACTGTCGGAAATAAATTGAAAAATAATGTGGAAGGTATACCTGAAAACTCCATCGTAAAACTCTGTGGTAAATCTGTTTTCTGAAAAAAAAAAAAACGGAACTATTAATAAGGCTGATACAAATTTCGAATTCTTTTTATGTCCAAGGTTATCAAAGTTAGCAGAGGGGGTGGCAAAACATAAATAACACCGAGACGAAAAAAAAATGTCTTTGATCAAAGTTTGTGTGCAAGTTATGACGTTTGTAACTTGCACTCAAATAAATGTTGAAAAATAACACTTTATTATTATTATTTTTTTTTCGCTTGCCTTTCGCTGGCACTCTCGCTGTCACCTGACTTGTTTGTTGCTAAATTAAGCATTTATGCTGTTAGAAAACCAACGAAATGAACAAAACGGTTTGAGCTTTTTTTTATTCCCCTTCCATTATTCAAGATTTTTGAAGGGGGGGGGGGGGGGGGGGGGGGGGTGACATAAAATGAAAATAAAATTTTTAACGGTCTAAGAACATAACAGAGTACGAGCATTTTCCTTCTTACCGGTAACCGTTTCAGGAGTATTGTTTGATTTTATAGCGACAAAATTCAGAACCTGGAAAAATCAGAATATGTTTTGAAAAAATATAGATTGTGATCCGTAAAAGGGTTCCATTATAACTTTTCTAGGGATGAAAAAGTCCCAGGAATATCCAAAAATCTATCTCTAGGGTGACGCAAATTTGAAAATTCCGGTTCAATTATGAACGGTAACAAAAAGTGCACTGATGCTAATAAATTCGGCCTTTGAACGGCTCTGGTCAATACTAAGATAAATTTTTAGATGATTTCTGTTAAGCAGGGGTATCGTATAGCTTCTCAGGGCACTGATAAGAAAGCAATTGGCTTGCAGTGCAATTTTTTTATGTTTTCAAGACACTAACACTCAAACAGGAAGGAATTTAACGCGTGCCAACACATTTCGCAAATTATTTTCGAACATATTGCAACACAATCTGAATCGCTGGATTTCGAAGAGAGAATAAAATGCTAGAATATTGTAATTAAAGCTTTGTATAGTTTATGAACTCAGCGTTGAATAAAACAAAAGAATATTGTAATAAAAGCTTTGTATAGTTTATGAACCCAGCGTTGAATAAATAAAAAAAATCATATGGTTAATAAATTACACGTGGGACTCTTTGATGCTAACTGTTTTCAAGTAGCACTATATAACCAGTGCTAATTTTATTCAAGGAAGAACGATCCGAATTAAACTCATGATCATCCACAACCGCAATTGAAACAATTTGATCATCGTTTATCGTGCACTCTGACCAATTGCGCGGCTACATTCCATAAATAGCTACCAGATGCATAACAACAATAACCATCAATTTCCGTTGAATTCAGATATTCAAATTCTTGTGATGGTGGCATCTGCTTGCACATCTAGCTCTAACCAATCGATTCCACCGACTGAGCCGGCTACCGAAAAAGGGGAAATTGACGTCGATGAAGATTAAATAATTCAATTACCTGAATGATTGAATAATTGATTTGGTCGATTGTATGGATAAGTGCCTCATTTATCGTTTCTTACCACGCATGCGTACATGCCACGTTGTTCCTTTTTTCGGGCCATTTTGAGGTCAAGAAGGGCTGTAAATCTCGCAGCCACGCTGAATCGAATTTTCAATTTTCCGCATATTTTGCATTTTAGATTGCAGTCATATATTTTTCGCTATAATCGGCGCCACTCATCGACCGAGCGCCCGAGTTAGAGGAATCGTCCGAGCTCCAAAGCCCGGGTTGACCTGGGCCGGGATAAAATTTCGCCTAGGTAATTAAATAAAATAACAACTAGGTTGACTCTCGATAATCACGCAATTTCTACGCCTACTCTGGGATAAACCATCCACCAATCCGGCATAATGCACGGACCGACCGACTGTTACGAAGCATGAATAAATCCAGTATGCAAATTTATCTGGTGACCCTAAAAGGTGAACGCAGCTCCGCTTATCGGTGAATCATCCGTTGGCCACTGACCTACCGCATTAAGGCGCAGCAAATATTCGAGTAGCAGTTCGAGCTGAAGTTCACACTTTTAAATTAACGATAGCCAGGGCTGTCATTTGCACACTCATTGCGCTCAGTGGGTGAATTTTATGTCAAGGCACAACGAGAACGGTACCTACACATTTTGACAACCAACAGGCACAAAGAGAAAGAGCGAAAACGAAATGACTATGAAAGATATCACCAAGTGAGAAATATTTCAAGAGATGGAGAACGGAACAACACTTTGTGCTGCTTTTTGTGACACATTGCGTAAGAACAAAGAGCTTCAGTTTGAGCAGTTTGCGTTGCGTCGCGGGTAGAAAAAATAGCAGAGAAAAGGAACCAAGAAACGACATATAACGCACGTCCAGATATGTTTCTGTGCCGGTATTCATATACAATCGCTACATGCATTCACTACTGATACCGTTCATAAGGGTGGTAATGACTTGTATGGAAAAAAATTGTCCTTCGTCGCATTTAGAAGTTCGTTCAGTCGAAAAGTGAAACTTTAACTGATCGATTTTTCCAATTTTTTGTTTTTGGATAACACCAGATCTCGATGTTTCATGCATTTTTAAGACATTTGGTATCAGAATTTCTCGATACAGTCGGGTTTTTTTACGCGGTTTTTTTATACGCGGATATTTTTAAGAGGTATTTTTTTACGCGGATTCTTGAATTAACACGGTTTTCTACGCGGAATTTTTAATTAACGCGGTATTTTTCTACGCGGATTTTTGAATTACGTTTTTTCTACGCGATACCGCGCTAATTCAAAAAAACTTTCGCGAATTTCCGAACAAACGTAGGTTTGGAACCAGAAACGTTTAAGTGTTTATCTAGTAAAAGACTTAGACCAAAAAATACCCTCCGCCCACCGAAGGATCCAGAATGACCGTCAAAGAGGACAATTCCAAATACTGGTTCTAGAGCGTCTCGGGTTTTTTTCTGAAGCCCTTCTTGATGGACTACTTTACGCAGATTTTTACAATAACGTGGTATTTTTTTAAGCGGATTTTTTAATTAACGCGGTTTTTTCACGCGGATTTTTGAATTAGCGCAACTATTTTTACGCGGAGTTTCGAATTAACGTGGTTTTTTTACGAGGTACGTATCCCCCGCGAGGTACGTACCCCCCCCCCCCCCCCGCTACCTTCCAGTTGGTCTCGAGGTACAATACTGGCCTAACAAGCCAGTCGTCGTAGGTTCGAGTCTCGGCTCGGGAAGACTGTTAGTGTCAGTAGGATCGTAGCGCTAGCCCCGCAATTGTCCTGTACATCAAACAGTTGGCTGCGAAGTCTGTGTATAATAAACAGAAGGTCAAGTTCCGAATCGGAATGTAGCACCAAGGCTTTGCTTTTTACGTATCCCCCGCGTAAAAAAACCTGACTGTATTCAGAAATTCATGAAGTACCTGTGCATTTTTTTCATTAGTCACAAAACAATGCTTTCGTGTTCCCGAAGATTAAGCTGTAGTTTTGTATGGGAACTTTTTTCGAAGACGAAACTATTGAGCCCTACTTTTAAACGAAATTCGAAAAGTCGTTTTCTATTGCCACCCTATTGTTCATGTACAAGACATATTGCGGCTATCTCCGGGAAGAAACTATTTTTAGTTTTGAAACAAAACCCATTGAGCAGCACTGAAAATTAGCTCCTAAATTATTTCAGTAGGAGTTGAATGAAGTGCAAAAATAAATTTAATACTATAATCTTTCGTTTGTCAAATCCGATAATCATTGCCCCAAGCAACACACAAAGTAAGACACAATGTGTGATGTCGCAAACGCACAAAGCGTACTCAGTCGTATTTTTTCGGTGCGAAAGAGATACAAAAGAGCGAATAGGGAGAAGATAACACAAACGAACGGGAGTGGCACGCACGGTTTAATGGCAAATGTGTTGTGTACAAATTTGTGTGGTTCTGTCCGCACTGAGGTGAATTCCAGCCCTGACGATTGCTTGTTAGTCTAGCCAATGTCCAGAAGAATACATTTGCCTTCACCGGAATCATTTGGCTTGTTTCTGCTTTTTTTTGTACTTAAAGATCTATCGTCAATACACGAAAATAATGATTTAGTGTCATTACCCAAAGTTATTAATAGGTACTTTTGAAATAATGCTCACATGCTTTAAAATAAATAGTACGAGAGGAGATTTCAAATTTCAAGTTCAATGCAGAACGAATATAAATTTGATAATAAATCTCAAATCATTTCAACAAATAGAAGGAAAAAACAATATGAAAAGGCTTTTTGCAGTTGATCCAACGCATTACTAAATTGATTTCAGAGCCAGTTCGCGAGAACCGCAACCACCTTTACAAGGGAGGTTGTTTCGAGGTTCTCCGATTGGACTGAAACTTCCAGAGTTTGTTTATCTATATGATAGAATAATGTTTTGCATAATGTTAGATTTTTTGAAAAGGGGTAAGTGGGGTAAAAAAGCACGTCAAAAATTGATGTCCAAAAATTGCTAAAAACGTAAAATTGTTATAACTTTGTGTAAACTGAATTGATTGTCATGAAAATTGGCATGTTTTTTCTACTCTATAAAGCCGAGAGTAATTATTTTACGATATGAGCAGTTTCTAAATATAAGATTTTGAAGAGCCTGTTTACCCCACAAACCCCTTCTCCTTTCAAATTTTGCAAACTATTGCATTAGTGCATAAACAAACATAACCTGAAAATTATAGCTCAATGGAAGAACAATGACACAAAACCGGAGTTTCGCTTCTCGCACAATGGGTTCGATATGATGGTCAACAACATGTTCTAGAAAAAATGGATTTTATCAGGCATCTTTATAACGGCGCATTTTTTGAATATATCTAATGAAAGCTCTTGAGTTGCACTACAAAACGTATTATTTGGATTTTAATCCTAGATCTGTTGGCAAGAGAAAAACTGCTGTGAAAATCACCTTATTTGTTTTAGAAAAATGCGAATATTTCATCATGTATTCTCGATAGCAACTTCCAAAAACCCTCATTTTGTTGTCTTTATAGAGTAGAATAAACATGCCAATTTTCATGACAATCGATTCAGTTTACACAAAGTTATAACAATTTTACGTTTTTAGCAATTTTTGGACATCAATTTTTGACGTGCTTTTTTACCCCACTTACCCCTTTTCAAAAAATCTGACATTATGCAAAACATTATTAAAAGAATAATATAGATAAACAAACTCTGGAAGTTTCAGTCCAATCGGAGAGCCTCGAAACAAGACCTAGTTGCGGTCTCCGCGAACTGGCTCTTGAAATGAACAATGAATCCAGAAATGTGAAAAGAAACGGACTTGCTCTATTAATATTTTTAGTTTTTTTTTGCATTTTTGAGAGCGAGAAGTAATCGAAATTGGTGGAAAATAGTGTAAACTTTTATGTAAGCTTCAAGAGAATTGAAAAATTTTTACACAAAATGTAATTCACTTGGAACTGCAATCAGATTCAATCCAAAGAACAATCAAAATTGACGTAAGTGAGAGTAGGTAATATCGAGAAGCTCTTCACTGTACAACAGCTCGTGAGTAAAGGCCTAAACACAATGGATATGTTGCGGCTGCGTTTGCGGCGATTTGACAGTTAGCCCATACATTTTCTGTCAAATTAACGTCAAAGCAATGCAAATGCAAATTTTCTGTGAAAACTAAAACTAAGCGTCCTTTTTGAGGACGAGCACATGTTTTCAATTTTTTCAAAAGTTTTTTCCACATCTGAGTACTAGGTATAGTAATCGTGAGTTTACTATCGAGAAACAAAGTTCTGTTTACTGTTAAGAACTGTTAACGTCTTAGTAGGAAAATATAGCATCCGTGATTGGTCCGCAGTCACTTTATTAAATACATAACGAACAAACTGTTATAAAATTAGCATATCGTCAAAAACATCATATCAAGAAGACTGAGAACTCTGCCTGAGATTGAGCGACAATTTTGGCAGTGCAGTCTGTTGAGTAAAAGTGGAACTGACGCATGCTAGTCTGTGTGCTGGCGATGCGAGCGCAAACCGAAAGAACAGACTGGACCACCACATACGCACACTCTGTCTTCGCAGCGATGTAATTACCGGCACTTTCATAGCAATCTTCCACCTTTAATAGATGGAGTGCGCTGTTTGATTTGACGCTTGTCATTTATATGGAATCGATCCAGAGATGTCAGTCTTCTTGAATGTCGTGTATTGGGATCATTACCTTACGGTCGTTCTCACTATCACTAGTACATAAGCAGCTTGTAAGCTTAGGTTGTTAAATAAACATTCATTCCGTTTCTGACTCTTAAACCGAGTAGTTGTTTTACTGCGTTGATGCGACATTACATTGATAAAAGGCCGTATGAATAAAAGAAGTTACTCTGCTTCTCCCGTAAAATTTGCACGGGATGAGTAAAGCAAACGCTTTTATTCATATGGCTTATGATGTTTTTGATATCGTCTTTTCCGGTCGAAACTTGCAACACTAAAAATTTAGAGTTTCGAGAACAACGGGCCATAAAAACTTTTCATTCTTTTTGAACCTACTTGGGTCTAACAAGAATCAAAACTTTTGAAGACATGTCAAAGATAATTCATGAATTAAGCAATATGCAATGGACTTTTTTCGGTTGGTGGTAAAAAAATTACTACGGCATATAATTGGGTTTCATAAATTGCCTCGTATTTATGATAGCTTACTTGCAAAAATTATTGGAGTAGATTTTACGCTCCAGCTTTGTCCAGAAAACCTCGATGGGACGCAACTTGGGGTCGTTGGGCGGGTTTGCCAACTAGGGTACCATATCGATACTCAGCCGCTCCATCTTCTCCAACGATCGCTTCGAGTAACGGGCGGACGCCAGATCCGGCCAAAACACCGCGTATTCGGTTTTATGGTATTTCTTGATGAATGACCGGCAGGCTCTTCGTACTATATATTTTCCTGTTCACGGTCAATCCGGAGCGAATGAAGAGCGGCTTTGACATCTCTTTCTTGCTATCAACCACACCAGCACCCACTTGTCCTCACTTTTTTGTGGGGGAAATGAAAAACGAAGTGCCCTGCCAGTCATTGCTATCCAAGGTAAGAGAGGTTTCGACGTCCATCACCATCGCCACGTCGCAATTTGCCAGGAAAATCGTCTTGACCATCTTATTCAGTCGCTGCCGCTGCGGCATTCCCTGCAGCTCCGAGATTAGTCGACGGGACTGCCGCTTTCTGACATATATGTTCATGTTCGCCAGGTACTTTTTCACTGTTTGGCCAGTTGCACCGACCCGGCTTAGCGCACGCAGCGGTGTAGCCACTTTTCCCTCGGTCTCCCTCTTCACCATCCTTTGGAGCCGAGTTTTTTTTTAATGCTCTGATTGTTGTCCAATAGTGCCCAGATGTTGTAGATACCGAAACGGACATATCCGGTGTCCACGAGCTGCCACACGATGTCCGTTTTCGACGCGACAGGGTACCGTTCTCTGAACGCGCTCAATTTTAAACCGAGTAGCTTCAGTAGCTTCAGTCATACCGCCTTAAGACGCGGTATTAGTGATCGCAATAATGACACTCTGCAATTTGCACTATCACCCTGCAGAACTATATCAGCTACTATATTGTCCATAACAGCTAGCAGACAGACAACATAATATAACAATACGCACGAGTGGCAGAAAACTCTGAACTACTTTTCAATCAAATGATTTTAGGGTGCTTAAAAGCGCCATTGATGACCAGCAATTTTGTTTAATTTCTCGTTATTGCAAGTTGCCACGTTTTGATGTTATAGCGGCAGCATTTTCGACCATTTTCAGAATTATGCCAGCCAATAAGTATTCCATAATAACTAGCAAATATTCATTCCGCGTCGAACACTCGACAGAAACGGACGTGCAAAGTGGTCGTTCTATTACAATCCGGTCCGTGTGTACGAATAGCCAAACAAAAGAGTGTATTATTCGCGCTAAAGGCCAACTAGATTGTGAGTTGTGTCGCTACGTTCTGTACCCGGCTCGCAACTTTGGCTGTATTGGTGCAAAATACCTGCTGCAGTTTTGATCTTTGCACAGTGAATAGATCTTTCTAATTCAAGGCCATCAGTTGACAGTCGAGTCGTGCGCTGTGTTGAGTGATCTCACACCCGGCTCACTGCTGCTGGCTGTATTGGTGCTGCTGTACTGGTGCTGCTGGCTGCTTTGGGTGCAGCTTCAAACGATCGGACAACCACTGCTGGAAGGAAGAAGTAAATAGATACGTGTTCTTGTCGGCGCTAGTGCGCTAGTGCGCTACATTTAGCGTGATGGATATAGATCCCTCGCCTCCCGTGCCACCATCCCCGAACCCCCCTGACCCTGACCCTTCTGTTACCCCCTCCCCTGTTCATTCTCCAGTCCCCCCTCGCCCCAGGCTTTACCCGGACGGATCTCAACAGGGCAGCTATACTGTTTATTTTCGTCCAAAGGCAGGAGTGAATTCAAAGCGATTAAACATACTGCAAATTTCTAAAGACCTGACGAAGGTCCGACCTAACAAGCTCCGTGTCGTGGTCAGTGATCTGGCACAGGCCAATGCTATTGCTTGCTCTGAGCTCTTCACACGCAAGTATCGCGTTTGCATACCCGCACGAGACGTGTAGATCGACGGTGTCATAACCGATTCGAGTCTGTCTGTCGAGTGTATCCTAAAAAGCGCAACCGGTTGCTTCAAAAATACCGAAACACAGGCGAAGATTTTGGATTGTAAGCAATTGCGGTCCATGTCTCTCGTCGGCGGTAAAAAAGTTTACACTCCGTCAGACTCGTTTCGCGTTACGTTTGCCGGATCTGCACTCCCTAGCCACGTCTCGACCGACCGGGTTCGTCTGCCTGTGCGATTGTATGTACCCCGTGTTATGAATTGCACCAATTGCAAGCAGTTAGGCCACACAGCCGCCTACTGCTGCAATAAGGCACGATGTAGCAAGTGTGGGGAGACTCATGCGGAAGATTCTTGCAGTGTTAATGCTGAAAAATGTATTCACTGTGGGGAAAACCAGCATGAGCTGTCCACATGCCCGGTGTACATGCAGCGCAGAGATAAAATCAAGCGGTCACTTAAGGAGCGTTCAAAGCGTTCTTATGCTGAGATGCTGAAGAAGACCGTGACCACTTCTACCATAACATCGAACCCCTTTGATCTGTTGTCCTCTGATGAAACCGATTCTGACGATTCATCAGCGGGAACATCTTATGCCAATCCTGGGGAGTCTAGGAAGAGGAAAAATGTTTCTTCTCCTAAACTTCCCCGTAAAGGTCCTAAGATTTCCCAAAGTGTAATGAAAAGTACGAACAAACCAAACAGTGCTGCGGAAAAACCGAAGCAAACTCCTCCTGGGCTTGCAAATTTAAAGTCCCAGAAGGAGTTCCCAGCACTGCCAGGAACATCTAAAACCCCAGTTGTTCCTTTTGCACATCCAGTTGATGAAACAAACTCTGGATTAGTGAAATTTTCTGACATTGTGGACTGGATTTTTGAAAATTTCAATGTACCCGATCCAATTAAAATTTTTCTTACAGCATTCCTCCCAACAGTTAGATCATTTTTGAAGCAGTTGACTGCCCAATGGCCCCTTCTTGCAGCGATTGTATTCTTCGATGCCTAATTCAACTGCGTATATGAAGGATTCTATCTCTGTCTTACAGTGGAATTGTAGAAGTATTCTACCAAAAATTGATTCGTTTAAAGTTTTGATAAATAAAAACAAATGCGATGCATTTTCCCTTTGTGAAACTTGGCTTACTTCAAATATTGATCTCAACTTCCATGATTTTAATATTATTCGCCTTGATCGAGACACCCCATATGGAGGAGTACTTTTAGGGATTAAAAAGTGCTATTCTTTCTATCGTATTAACCTCCCCTCGATTCCAGGCATCGAAGTTGTCGCATGTCAAATGACAATACAAGGTAAAGAGCTTTGTATTGCCTCAATATATATTCCTCCCAGAGCACAGGTTGGGCAACGGCTGCTCTTTGATTTAATAGAACTTCTTCCCTCGCCACGTTTGATTTTGGGAGACTTCAACTCTCATGGCGTGGCTTGGGGTTCCCCATACAATGATAACCGCTCCTCTTTAATCTATAACCTTTGCGATGACTTCGACATGACTATTTTAAACAACGGTGAAATGACACGTATCCCGAAACCTCCAGCGCGCCCAAGCGCTTTGGATCTATCCTTATGTTCGACGTCGCTACGGTTGGATTGCACATGGAAGGTAATCCTCGATCCTCACGGTAGCGACCATCTGCCTATTCTTATTTCAATTACAAACGGGTCAACTCGCATGCGACCAATTGACGTTCCGTATGACCTCACACGGAATATCGATTGGAAGTTATACGAGGAAGTGATTTCAAAAGCGGTCGAGTCGATTCAACATCATACACCACTTGAAGAATACAACCTCCTCGCGGGCTTGATTCTCGACGCCGCGTTGCAAGCCCAAACGAAGAAATATCTCGGCGTAACGATCAAAGAACGGCCTCCCACTCCGTGGTGGGACCAAGAGTGCTCCGATGTCTACACGCAAAGATCCGACGCGTTTTTGGCCTACCAGAAGGGAGGTATACCTGGCGACTATTTACGGTATTCGGAGCTTGATACCAAGCTTAAAAGTTTGGCTAAAGCAAAGAAACGCGGATATTGGCGTCGGTTCGTGAACGAGACGTCGAGGGAGACATCGATGAGCACTCTTTGGAACACAGCCCGAAGAATGCGGAATCGCGTAACGGTCAACGAAAGCGAGGAGTCTTCAAGTCGGTGGATATTTGATTTTGCCAGGAAAGTATGTCCGGACTCTGTTCCTGAGCAAAACATTGTTCGCGATGCGTCTCCGGGCCACGACGCGATAGAATCACCTTTTACGATGGCAGAATTTTCAGTTGCTCTCCTGTCCTGTAACAATAACGCGCCTGGGTTAGATAGAATCAAATTCAACTTGTTGAAGAATCTACCCGGCAATGCCAAGAGGCGCTTGTTGAACTTGTTCAATAAGTTCCTGGAGAAGAACATTGTACCGCAGGATTGGAGGCAAGTGAAGGTGATCGCCATCCAAAAACCAGGGAAACCAGCTTCTGATCACAACTCTTATAGGCCGATTGCAATGTTATCCTGTATCCGGAAATTGATGGAAAAAATGATACTCCGTCGTTTAGACCATTGGGTCGAATCAAATGGTCTACTATCAGATACTCAATTTGGCTTCCGCCGTGCCAAAGGGACGAACTATTGTCTTGCGTTGCTTTCAACAGATATTCAGCTGGCGTATGCTCGCAAAGAACAAATGGCGTCTGCGTTCTTGGACATTAAGGGGGCTTTTGATTCCGTTTCTATTGACATTCTTTCGGGTAAACTTCACCGACAAGGATTTTCTCCAATTTTGAACAATTTTTTGCACAATTTGTTGTCCGAAAAGCACATGCATTTTACGCACGGCGATTTGGCAACTTTTCGCATTAGCTACATGGGTCTTCCCCACGGCTCATGTTTAAGCCCCCTTCTTTACAACTTTTATGTAAATGACATAGACGAATGTGTGGCAAATTCATGCACGATAAGACAACTTGCAGACGACAGTGTAATCTCTGTTTCAGGAGCCAAAGCTGCCGATTTGCAAGGACCATTGCAAGATACCTTGGACAATTTGTCTGCTTGGGCTTTACAGCTAGGTATCGAATTCTCTCCGGAGAAGACTGAGATAGTAGTTTTTTCTAGGAAGCATGAACCTGCTCAGCTTCAAACACAGTTAATGGGTAAAACGATTTCTCAGGTTTTGGTACACAAATATCTTGGTGTCTGGTTCGACTCTAAAGGCACCTGGGGTTGTCACGTGAGGTATCTGATGAAAAAATGTCAACAAAGAGTGAATTTTCTTCGTACAATAACCGGACAATGGTGGGGAGCCCACCCAGGAGACCTTATAAGGCTTTACCAAACAACGATACTGTCTTTTATTGAGTACGGGTGTTTCTGCTTCCGCTCCGCAGCAAACACACATTTGATCAAACTGGAGCGAATACAATATCGTTGTTTGCGTATCGCCTTGGGTTGCATGCAATCGACCCATACGATGAGTTTGGAGATCTTAGCTCGAGTACTACCATTGAAAAACCGCTTCTGGAGCCTGTCTTCTCGTATTCTTATCAAATGTGAGGTCTTGAACCGTCCCGTGATTGAAAATTTTGAAAGGTTAATCGAACTTTATTCTCAAACCCGTTTTATGACATTGTATTTCAATCACATGTCCCAAAATATTAACCCTTCTTCGAATATTCCAAATCGTGTCGACTTATCAAATACTTCTGATTCTACTGTGTTTTTCGATACATCCATGATAGAAGAAACTCGTGGAATCCCGGATCAGTTACGCGTGCAGCAGATCCCTAAATTTCTTCCAATAAATATCGAAACATCAACTGCGACTGGCTTCGGTATCTTCAATAACAATTTAACCGTCTCCCATAAGCTCGATAATCCTGCTTCTGTTTACGTCGCAGAATTAGCTGCAATTCAGTACAGCCTAGGGATTATCGAAAAAATGCCCACGGACCATTATTTCATCTTTACGGACAGTCTCAGTTCCATTGAGGCTCTCCGATCGATGAAAGATGTTAAGCACTCTCCGTATTTCCTGGGGAAAATACGGGAACATCTGAGTGCTTTATCCGAAAAATCGTTTCAGATTACCTTAGCGAGGGTCCCTTCTCACTGCTCGATACTGGGCAATGAGAAAGCGGACTCTTTGGCTAAGGTGGGCGCAACAAACGGTGATATGTATGAAAGACCAATTGCCTTTAATGAATTTTTCGCACTTGTACGTCAGAATACGACCATCAGTTGGCAAAATTCTTGGACCAAGGGGGAACTGGGAAGGTGGTTACATTCCATAATCCCCAAGGTATCGACGAACCCGTGGTTCAAGGGGTTGGATGTAGGTCGGGATTTCATTTGCGTGATGTCCCGGCTTATGTCCAATCACTATAGATTTGACGCGCATCTCCGTCGTGTTGGGCTCGGGGAGAGTGGTATCTGTGCCGGTGGTGAAGGTTATCACGACATAGAGCACGTTGTTTGGTCATGCCCTGTACACCGTGACGCCAGGTCTAGACTAAAAGCTTCCCTGCAGGCCGAAGGTAGGCAGCCGGCTGTTCCTGTTCGTGATGTCTTGGCGAGCCGTGACCTATCCTACATGTCCCTTATATACGTTTTCCTGAAATCCATCCATGCCCCAGTTTAGTCCTATCCCCTTCCGCCTACATCCAACCAAACGACAAGAACACGTTAAGACTCCGGATCCGGAAACAGCAATAAGACCCGCACGATACTCTCAAGACCCGATGGAAACAACCCAATATGCCAGTCCGTAATATCTTGGCCCAGCAGCGGAACAAATTTAATATGCTGCTTACCTATGGCAATGAAAACCATCAAACAGCAAACCTGTGCTTTTAATGCAAAATATTCTAGCTTTAAGTTAGATTTAGTTTCAGCTCGTAGTAGGCAGCGAGGATGAAAAATTTGCTTTTAGTTATTAAGAAACTTTAGAAAGTAAGTTACCAGATATAATTGGCGCCGTTAAACATTGGATTGTATTTGTGCCGTGTCAAATAAACTATAGATGAAGAAAAAAAAAACTAGCAAATAAACGAGTGCTGCAGCATCAGAACAATATTCTTCGTACTGCAGACTATGACTATGCAGACTACTAGGAATAAGAACCCGGCACGAGATGGACGGAATTTTGCTTTACTTTGTCACGACTAGGCCTTACCGTCTGTGCAGTACTGTCTTAGAAATTGAAATGAAGTTAAAATTTATGTAAGCGTTTCGCTTCAAATTATGGTGCAAAAAATAGCAGAGACAAACACTTGGAAAAGAAGGGGCTTCGTAGGCGATAAAACGAAATATTTGTTTGCCGTTTTTGCCTTTCTCCTTGAAAGGTATAGCAATCACTGGAAAAACCAAAGGTATAAAAGTGCTCCAAAGGGTCGAATCTCGTATATCAATCGACTTAGTTTGACGAGCTGAACATTTTCTGTATGTGTGTGTGTATGTGTGTGTGTATGTGTGTGTGTATGTAACGCTCTCCCAATCTCACTCAATTTTCTCATAGATGGCTGGACCGATCTTCATGAAATTATTTGCAATAGAGAGGTCTAGTTGCCCCATAAAACCCTATTGAATTTCATTGCAATCGGATTTTTAGTTTAGAGGTTATGTTTAAAAATGTGAAAATCACGAAACATCATTATCTCAGAAACTACTCAACCGATTTTAACAAAATTAGTTTTAAATGAACGAGCTACTCAAAAAACCCTTAACTTTTGAGTTTTATGAAGATTGAACATGTGGTTCAGAAGTTATTCAAAGAAACGTGTTCTGGAGAGTGTTTAATCTCACTTATGTTTCTCAGAGATGGCTGGACCTATTTCCACAAAATCAGTGTCATTTGGAAGGTCTAATTACCTCAAAAGACCATATTGATTCTTTTTGCAATCGGACTATTACTTTGCCTGTTATGTTTAAAAATGTGAAATCCAGCTTTGAAAAGAAACATATTCCGAAGACTACTTAAACTCACTCACTTTTCTCAGAAATGGCTGAACGATTTCCACGAAATTAGTGTCAAATGAAAGGTCCAGCTGCCTCATAACACCCTATTGAATTTCAATGTAATCGGTCTGTTACTTTGTCTGTAATGTATCAAAGTATGAAAATCACGAAACTTCATTATCTCAGAAAGTACACAACCGATTTGAACAATTTTGGTATCAAATAAACGGGCTAGTTAAAGGTTAATTGATGAATTTTATAGTGAATAAACACGTGGTTCAAAAATTGTGAAAAGAAACATGTTCCGGTGACTTTTCAAATTCACTCGTTTTCCCAAAAATGGCTGGACTAAATTCAACAATCTGAGTGTCAAATGAAAAGTTTGGCTTTCCTATAGGTTCCCATTTTATTTGGCTATAATCGTAATTTTATTCCAACTGTATCTGTACTGTATTAAATTGTAAAAGCAACGAAAGTCTATTATCTCAAAGATCACACGACTTATTTGAACATATCTGGTGTCATTTGAACGGGTTGTCTCTCAAACTCACAAGTAAGAAATTTCATAGCAATTTGATATGTGGTTTAAATTTTATGAAAAAAACGAAATCCAAAGCCTATTTAAACCTGTAACTGCTTTGATCAAAACATATGGCCTCAAGAAATTTGAATTTGGTATTGTGCTATTCGTAAGTTCCCGGTATTGCTCGTGATTGAAGTGTACGAAATTCAAAGTCATTTATTTTATTTCGCTATTTCTTCAGCACGAATTTTTTACTCTTAATCAATACTATTTTAACTTTTTGCCTTTTTCCTAGAAAGGTATAGCAATCACTTGCAAAACCGAAGATATGGAAGTGCTCCAAAGGGCCGAATGGCAAATATCACTCGACTCAGTTCTGTATGTATGTGTGTGTGTGTGTGTGTGTGTGTGTGTGTGTGTGTGTGTGTGTGTGTGTGTGTGTGTGTGTGTGAGTGTGTGTGTATGTGTGTGTGTGAGAGTGTGTATGTGCAGATTTTTATTTTCTCTCACTTTTCTCAGAGATGGCTGGACCGATTTTAATGAAATTATATGCAAATGAAAGTTCTAGTTGCCCCATAACCGATTTCAATAAAATTGTTATCAAATGAACGGGCTATCTTAAAAACTCTTAACTTTTGAATTTTATATAAATTGAACATGTGGTTCAAAAGTTATGACAAGTAACGTCTTCTGAATACTGTTTAATTTCACTCATGTTTCTCAGAGATGGCTGGACCTATTTCCACAAAATCAGTGTCATATGAAAGGTCTAGTTACCCCATAAGACCCTATAGATTTTTTTGCAATCGGAATATTACTTTGCCTGTTATGTTTAAAAATGTGAAATCTAGCTATGAAAAGAAACATATCCCGAAGAATACATAAACTCACTCACTTTTCTCAGAGATGGCTAAACCGATTTTCACGTAATTAGTGTCAAATGAAAGGTCTAGCTGACTCATAACACCCTATTAAATTTTACTGTAATCGAACTGTAACTTCGTCTGTAATGTACCGAATTGTGAAAATCACGAAACTTCATTATCTCAGAAAGTACACAACCGATTTGATCTATAGTATTATCAGATGAACGGGTTAGTTAAGGGTTAACTGATGAATTATGATTTAACACGTGGTTTCAAAGTTTGACTGCCCTATACGTTCCCATTTCAATTGATTATAATCGAACTAAGCAACCGTTATGTATTAAATTCTATTATCTCAAAGATTACACGACTTATTTGAACATAACTAGTGTTATACGAAATCTCTCAAACTTACAAATAACAAACTTCATAACAATTTGATATGTGATTCAAAAGTTATGGAAAGAAAAGGAATTCAAAGGCTATTTAAAACTATACCTGCTTTGATCAATATATGTGGCCACAATATAATTTAAATGTGGTATCGTACCATTTGAATGTTCCCGGTATTGCTCGTGATTGTATTGTTCGAAATTAAAAGTCATTTCTTTTATTTCGCTATTTCTTGAGCATTTACATTACGTCAAATTTCATATTTTATACTTTTATTACAACATCATTATTTTACAACCCAAAAAGTGCATACACATTTATTGGATTGAAGCGTTCATGTAAATCTATTTTAACAAATTATAAGTTTGAATGAGAAAGGCTGGGCCTGACCGCTAGGTGGATTAATTTAGGTTTTTAATAGCTGTAAAGGCTGTAATCGGAAAGGAAAGTACTTAGATAAAAGGCTAGAGTAACAACATTTTTTATTACTGCACAATCAAATTGCCATTGAAATTATGGTTCGTTCTCAACGCCAGTTGGGGGTTCTGGCCTTTCTCTGGTAAAGCTCTGCCTTCTTGCAGTATCATGAGTTACAGACAGTCTCCGTACTCATATATCTGATCGAGGATTCCGACCATACCAAAACAACAATTATTTCTGCTTCGATTTTGTATCAGCAATTCATAAACTGTTAACTGTTACTACACAATCCAATTGCTTGGTAAATAAAGCTAAATTCAAACATATATGGAATGTTTCATGAAATGTCTTCCCATCTTTCTTTCAACAGGGTTACCATAAGAACATATCAATCGTATTCCCAAACCTATTGCACATTGACATATGACAGGCTGTGGTAATTTTACGTGAACCTTGCGGTCGTGTTAATAAACATTCTCTTCAACTATCATCCCTGAAGAAGTGAAGATCAACCAAAATGCTTATCGGGAACATACAAAGCAAAGAAACTCACACTCTGGGTTGCGAATTTTTTCCCAGGGTTTATTACAAGCTCGAAATGACCGGCAAGCTAACCGGATCTGAGCACTATGGACTGCGCCATTTGGGGCAGGGATGTTACGGATGTGATTTTTCCGACACTTGCAGATGCGGATATGTGATTACGGATGCAGATGTAGATGCGGATGTCAATTCTCATGCGGATTTTCCACATTCGCGGATGCGGATGCGAATATCCTTAGTAGCACTTGTGTATTATTTTGCTTATTTCACATGACCATGTTCCTCCCCAGTGCAAAAGTCATTTGGACGATCAGTAAATACACAATGGAAAATTTTTCTACAAAATTTCATGAAGCGATATTTTTTTTTAATATCCGCATGATATGATGCGAATGCGGATGCGAATACGGATGCAATTTTCATGCGGATGTTCCGCATTTGCGGAAGCGGATGTGGATATCCGTAACATTCCTAGTCTGGGGAATGTTGGAGACCAATGTCTGTTCTGAAAACATGAAGGTGTGAAGTCCTAAAGTGACATCTGGCGGTAGCCTGGGAAAAAAGCAAGAGCACCTGCGAGTCTCGTGCGATGCGTTATCCGATCGTATGCGACTAGAGGTTAACTTTTCAAGGGAGAACAAATTGAGCTTGACCAAGTGATTCAAAAAGTGATATGTTTTCGGGTGAAAATGAATGAACTTGAAATAAAATGTTTTTTGTTTTAATTATTCTATCTGTTTGTTCCAATGTAGCACCTAAAATGTCGGTCCTGTTAGCCACTGAGTTAACCAAAGCATGTCGTATGCTCTGAGAAGACTGGACGCTGAAAAAACCAAGTGTAGAACGGCAGTAAAAGGTAAGGAAGAAGGTAGTTAAACTAACACCCTAAGCGTTTGCTTTATTTCTTTCTAATGAATGGAAGAAGACGCCCATGAAATGTGGTTCACTTAATCGCCATCATTCATGGACGGGTGCCATTATTTTATTACCTGTGTTGTTGTTCAAGAGAGATATCTATGTCTCATTAATCTAAGGTAATATAATACGATTTTTTTGTTACGTCCGCCATTATGGCGCTTGGAAAGCTGATTTGTCGAACTACACACCATTGCCGCGTTTCAAGAAACGGATTCCTACGAATCTTTATACGGTATAGGAACTGAAAAGTCAACAAAATCATCAAATGTTGGCAGTAAAGTTTCAACGGGATATTATCAATTTTCTTCGTAATGTAAAAGCAGTTTTAGTTGCTCATCATCAGCAATCTCTTCGTGCTAACAAATTTGTCATAAACAGAATCCTTTGTGCGATGAAACTTCTTTCGAAATTCGGATAATTACTGACTGTTTTGTTCACCTTATGATTGTGCAACATACACAGCCTTTTCGTTTTGTGGAGATGTAATACTTGACAATCAGGGTCTATGTCGTGCATCTAATTGTGTCAGGTTTCATTAGCTCCGAAAGACGACGCTCAGCTGGATGTGTGGCTTTGAAGTAAACTATTTCACGCACGAAAATAAAGATCTCGACACAGCTTGATCACACACGCCAATAATAGCAGCTTATTTCTCACAATACACAAGATATCCCCGCGAAGACAATGGCGGGGCCGTGGTTAGCGTGACTCTTGTGCATGTGCTTATCATACACCGAGGCATACACCTTCCGAATGAGTATAGTTTTCCATAAATTCCAAATTTGTAACGTTATGCAGAAATAGTGCACACGAGTAGGGGGCCCGTATAATAACTTCGGCATTTGGACTACTTTAAACTACTGTGCACTGAAGAAATGTAAATCCCAACCATTAGCTCTCGTCATTTGGTGCATTTATTTTATTCACTCGTCCCCTCCCCCTTCCTCAGAAGATCATCTCTAAATTTCCATTTCGTTTGTTTGTTGGTAACCATAATTTGACTGCTGGAACAGAAACAAATAGATTTACACGCGTTAACATGCTCTTTGTATGCATAATAACCGCGCACACGTTGCAGTTGGCCAAACAAGATCGGGTTTAGTGTTTGCTGAACTAATTGGCTCCGGTTGCGTTTCCAGCCCACGAGCGTGGCAGCAGCAAAAAAACCCGAACATTGAACCGTAAGTTGAACTGCAACAGATTGTTGCGGTTTAAGAAATGCATTGAAAGTGTTAATATGAGTAATGACTAGTAGAAGATGTTATAGGAGCAGTATAGTATTTAACTGACTATTGTGTTCATCTGAAAATTTTTAGATGAAATTTGTCGTCCCTTTGAAGTACGGAATAGGGTGACATATTTCATCACGTCGTTATTCTGGCTCTCGACGCTGTCGAGTCAGTCCTCACATTAGGTTGCTTATTACTCGAATATAATGTTAAAAAAATTCAATTTACCCAGCGAGCTGTAAAACGTACCTTTGTTTACTATCACATCCGCGTTGCTATATTCTTAACAATTATAATAAATTTACAATTAAAAATGCATTCATAAATCATTGCTTTTTGTCTAAATGATACAACTATTTGTTCGAAGTCTCGAATCACTGAGCACAAGGCCACCTCGAGACATGTTTAAATTTCTAGATATGTATCAAGTTATGTAGTCTAATACACCGCACAGTGGTCCAATAAGACAAAAAGTGGAACTTAATTCCATAGCGCCTTTCAACTTCATCCTAGCTTAATAGTGTCTTCGGAGCAATTGTTTGTATGAATGACCCGCATAATTGCAAATTGTCAAAAAATATGAAAAGTGTACTATACTTAAAACAAAAAAATTAACTTTTTTGTGTTAAGAGATAGAAGAACAGTTTATTCAGCAAAGTTGTAGAAAATTCAAAAATGTGAAACTTTGTTGAACAAATGAAAATTTTATCTCTTTTCGGTGCAAAGTTATAAAGTACACTCCATGGAACTTATTTAAAAGTTAGTTTTTTGTACTTAACTTATGTTAGTTGCATTTTACACGAAAGTGTAGTTTGGAGGAATTGTTAGAGCATACAAAACACACATTTTTGCCGAAGACCATATATCTCCAGGACTTTTCCTTACAAAATTATATCATATTTTAGCTTATTTTTTCGATAACTTCAAGAACGTATAGATTTAAAAGGGGCAAGTGGAATCATGATGTCAATACTTTTCCTTGAAGTTAAGCTGAAGTACTATAAACTTCTTTAGGTTCCATTTGTCCCAATTCACCCATTTTTGAGTACGGCGAGCATATGTCACTGTAGGTTTTCATATATCAAAAATACTAACTTTTTTGTGTTAAGAGATAGAGGAATGGTTTATTCGGCAATGTTTCAGAACGTGCAAAAATATGAAACTTTGTTGAACAAACAAAATTTTTATCTTCATTGGGAACAGAGTTACAGAGTATTTCATGTAAAGTTACTTGAAAGTTAGTTTTTTGTACTTAACTTTTGTTAGTTACATTTTACAAGAAAACGTTGTTCTAAAGAAGCATTTGGGCATACAAACTACACGTTTTTGTCGAAGGCCACACATCTCTAGGACTTATCTCTACAAATATATAGCACATTTCAGCATATTTTTTCGATAATTTTAAGAACGTATAACGAAAAAAGGAGCAAGTGGAATCATGATGGCAATTCTTTTTCTCAAAGTTTAGCTCAAGTGCTCGAAACTACTATAAGTTCCATCCGTCCCAATCCACCTAATCTTTTTTCTATACGTTGTTGAAGTTATCGAAAAAATATGCTGAAATGCGCTATAACTTTGTAAGGAAAAGTCGTGGAGATGTGTGGCCTTCAACAAAAACATGTGTTTTGTATGCCCAAATGCTTCTTTAGAACAACGTTTTATTGTAAAATGTAACTAACAAAAGTTAAATACAAAAAACTAACTTTTAAGTAACTTTTACGTGAAATACTCTGGAACTCTGTTCCCAATGAAGATAGAAATTTTGTTTGTTCAACAAAGTTTTATATTTTTATACGTTCTAAAACATTGCCGAATAAACCATTTCTCTATCTCTTAACACAAAAAAGTTAGTATTTTTGATATATGAAAACCTACAGTGACATATGCTCGCCGTACTCTAAAATGGGTGGATTGGGACAAATGGAACCTAAAGAAGTTTATAGTACTTCAGCTTAACTTCAAGGAAAAGTATTGACATCATGATTCCACTTGCCTCTTTTTAACTAATACGTTCTTGACGTTATCGAAAAAATAAGCTGAAATATGATATAACTTTGTAAGGAAAAGTCCTGGAGATATATGGTCTTCGGCAAAAATGTGTGTTTTGTATGCTCTAACAATTCCTCCGAGCTACACTTTCGTGTAAAATGCAACCAACATAAGTTAAGTACAAAAAACTAACTTTTAAATAAGTTCCATGTAGTGTACTTTATAACTTTGCACCGAAAAGAGATAGGATTTTCATTTGTTCAACAAAGTTTCATATTTTTGAATTTTCTACAACTTTGCTGAATAAACTATTCTTCTATCTCTTAACAAAAAAAAGTTAATTTTTTTATTTTAAGTATAGTACACTTTTCATATTTTTTGATAATTTGCAATTATGCGGGTCATTCATACAAACAATTGCTCCGAAGACACTATTAAGCTAGGATGAAGTTGAAAGGCGCTATGGAATTAAGTTCCACTTTTTGACTTATTGGACCACTGTGCACCGGTGGTTTCGTGTTACTCGGGAACTTAGCGAAGCGTTTCATTAGATGGAGACTCATTAATGACCGTCTATGCATATTCAGATTCGGGGGTAGATTTTTCAGGTAGAGCCTTATCAACGTGAACGCATCGACAAATGATAAAACTGACGACGTAAAAGAGGAGTTCTACGTGCTACTTGGGAAAAAGAATGAAAAATGTCCACAATACGACAAAAAGATCGCCATCAGATATAAAAACACTTAAGTTCTGCGGGAAGAATTCTTTCACCACGTTATTGGTGGGGAAAGCCTTTACTCCATCACCAAGGAGAACGACTTGAGGCTAGTGAATTTCGCTGTGACCAGGAGAATGCCCATCTGTACCCGTTTTGCACTCGGAATATTCTATTGCTTCCAGGCCGATCGACGGCACTTTTCAAAAGTCATCGATGTGCGACCTTTTCGGGGGCTGAACGTCGATTTAGATGGTGAGTAAGATTTGCACCCGACACTCCTGTAAAAATGGTGCATTTTTTTCGAGTACAGGCCTTATTATAAAGCGGATTTTGACGAACCTATGTTTAAGCTGTAACGTTCAATAATCATGGTGAGCATAAGCATCAAGCACTTGAAATATTTGCTTCATTTCTGATTAAAGTACCTCAAAAATCGTCATTTGTAGTCAAAACGTATATCATACGTAAAACAAACATGTGGCCCTACAAATCTAGAAACCATACAAATTTCAAAAAGTCAATGATTCCCTTCAAGAAAACTTGAAGAGTAGTGCACACTGTTTCAATTCTAGAGAAAAGTCATTTTCAAAGATGAAATTGATCAGAAACAAGTACGACTACGTAGAATGAAAAACTGTCTAATTTGACACAGTTAAGTTTCGAGTACGACACATTGAAGGAATTGAATGTAGATCATATAATTAAAAAGTTTTCATAGATAATTTCTGACAAATTTTTGTTAGTTTTTCAAAAACGTACGTACGACCAAAAACGGTTTTGATTTGTTTTGGAACAAGACCGTAATCATAAATACGGCACTAAATAAATAATCTGAAATATTGCAACACTAGTCAGGTGAAGCCCGCTCTTATGTTAACACATAAAAATTCACCAATTTATTGTGAAATAACGAAATATGGTAGAAATAAAGTCCGTAGTCACTAATGAAGTGTCAAACAAATCATCATTAGAAAAATCGTCGGAAACTGGCTCCCACTGGTTAACGTGACTTCAATGTAATTATTCACAAACTGTCTATGAATAACAATATTTGCTTAAAAGCTAAAAAAATGCAATTATCATAATTACCAATTCAAGGGATTATTAGTCCGATACTGAAGCATGGCCTCCATTTGTTCAAGTTGTGATTATGCTCAACCTTATGTTTGGTGAAAAACCGATGCTATGAGGCATAATTTTATGGAGCTCAGTAATTTAGTAAAATAATCTTTAAAGTTAGTACCCGTTCATTTCCTGTCAGATATGACCACATCAAAGCTGCCGAAGCAGCTGTATCTGCTCATTTAGCATTGACGTTTCTGACATGCCAAATAACAATTTAGGGGAAAATTACGCAAATTGAAAGTAAAATGCAGTAATATCACGCATTGCCAATGGCCACATAATGATCGTACGCCCTCACTAGCACGCAGCTTGACCATAAATCAGCTCAAGATCAGCACTAATCTCACCTTGCTTGGCGGCACAGCTCGTGGCAAGGTAAGCCGATCCACATATCCGATTACGAATAACTGCAATTCTCCGGATCGTGTTACAGAAAAATGTAGGTAAACACAGCCATTGCGCAACGTCCGTAAAAAAAAACCCTCTTTGGAATGAGTGAAAATAAACCGCCCCCGAATCAGAACACGATCTCGTGTCCTTTGCAATCCTCCAGGGGGCCTTCGCGTGTAAACTGGTCGGCGCCTGGTCTCGCCTGGTAGCCGGGATGATATATGAGAGCACGGCGCACAAGCATTTATCTACAGTAATTTATATTCGGTCTCCCCATTGTCTTTTGCTACCCGTTAAAAGTCAATCTGCTTCGAGGAAAAATAAGAGACCAAAGCGGCCGGCTCAGTCATTCGTTGTTCGTCGTCTCCAGGGTGGCAAAAGTAGAGCAAGGGCAATCGCAAATTTGCGAAATTTCTCCATTTCGTAACTTATGAGGTAAAATTGCTGCTTTCAACCCGCCTGACCGACCGGACCGCGACCGGGGCAATATCAATTTCCTTACCCAGCAGCTTCACTCGCTCGGTCGCGCGCACCGCCGCCGAATGATTGAACGTCAACGATTTCCTCGTAAATTTTGCCACCGCCTTCCTCTTTATTGGAGGTATAAAATTAACGAGAAAATTAGGCGGCAATTTACATCTACTGGGGAGGGGACAAGGTTTTGCCGCCGGTCACGAATAATGGTCGCGTTTTGTGTTCGTAAAAATGCTGGCCGCGCCGGTGGAAATGAGGTAACTATTTCAATAAGTTGGTCGTTTATCCGGAATGTGTAATAACGCTTATCGTGCTTTGAGTGTTTTGTTTTGAAAGGTTTCATGTGGTTAAATGTTTGTTTGCTCATGACATGGTAGTAGATCTAATATAGTTGCATGTTATTTTTATAAATTATGTTATATAGGAGACTAACTCTGGACAACGAACCTAAAGCTCGACGCCAAGCCGTGTAGAGCCTGGAAGATCCGGTCAATTAAGAGTTATCTTAAGCTTGATTTATCCCGGAACTGAGTAAACTTCAGCGAGAAACTATTTAGAACCTAATTTTTTAAAGAATCAAATCTAACAGAGGCAAAGAAAAAGCAATCAAAACTACAATTGATGGCCTTGTCACAGATTAATTCTCCAAAACGGCGCTTCCTTATAATTGACTACTTTTGTTATGAGATTTGTGACATTCGGAATGGAGTCAGTCCGGATCGGTCCGAAACCGGTCTTTGGAAGCCGCTCGAATTAGTAATGTGTGTGCTACTAAATTCTATCCCAACCGATCCTGTCTAAAACCCAATAAATGCCGAATGAGTGAATTGTAGAGACAACGAAATAAACCCAACGTTTCAGAGAAGATCAAAAGGGTAATAAAATTTTTTTAACGACCATGACTAATTTATTTGATTTATCGTGGTTGCACCGCTCCAATTCTCGGCGACAGACCAAAGCCTTCGCCAAGGCTGCACTGTCTGGAATTCGCACATTACCACTGGAGCAAAACGGCAGAGGACAACACAGCCGGCAAGATTCAGTTACGAGATACAGTTCCGTTAGAATATGTAAATGATATTCGCCCCGGGGTGGCCGAGTTCGAGTGTGTATGACATTGTGTGTTGGCTGACCTTATTGTCTCGGCGCGTAACGATGCAGTTCCATACCGATCGGTGGCTTTCGTTTTCCATTATTGCTAGCCGGCTACCAAACGGACTTCTAAGATTCCCTCTGCTGTCCACGCCGGTCTGCCGGTGGGTGCAGCTTTACTGGAACTCGACAACTGACTGCGTCAGCACCTTACCTTCGCTTGCAATGTCGCATAGTTCAGCTCACCACACATGATGAGCATGTGAATGGCAGTCAACCATTTTTGCGCGATGAATGTAGGTAATTGAGACACCTGAGAAGCTTGGCCGGCTGCTGATGGACTTAGCTTTCCTGTGTTTCCACCTGGGCGGTGGGGGTAGAACGTGCTAACGAGGTTCATTTACGGCGATTAAATTAACTGTTTTTCCTTGATATTTCAATCGAAAGGAGAGGAATCGACAAGTGACTGCTGGAGAGTGTGTGTGGGTATCCAGTGGATGCGCATGGTCAAGGAGGCACTCGTGCTTGCGCGGCACATGCTTCGAACTTCATAGAGTGAATTATTGTTCTGCCAAGGGAACAGCGTTTCGCACGTGGACTAGCGTTATGCATGATGATTGATGAGTGTTTCGCACATAAAGAAGCAAAGTGTTACATTTCCATTGGGAATTTGACTAGCGAAATACTTTGTACATCAGGATCTTTGGAGCTATCTAATGCTTTTTTTCAAATTTCAAGTGCGCTAACTTATTCAATTCAAACAAAAAATGTGTAGACACGATCCGCTTCTGAGAATGTTGATTTCCTTAGAAAATCTGCAAATAGATTCATATTATCTTCTGGATTCTCTCCTATGTTTTCATACAATCGCATGTTTGATAGAGATATTTCATATTCTTATATTCTAGCTTCGATATGTCAGTTTGAAAAAAAAAAAATAAAATCATTGGGCAAGCTTACACTTCAAATTTAGCTTTTAAAGTGTAGAGCAAAATCATTTCAAATCGCCTGGAAATACGCGAAAATTTAATCGACCATTTTTGATTTGAATGAAACTTTGCACACGTATTTGGCTTAGCAAACTGAGCATTTTTCGCAGGTGGAGAGATTTTTTACACCCATGAGTTACATTCTAAAAGGGCGTATGCCTTTTGGCACAGGTTTTATTCGAAGCATTGTAGCCCAGAAACCGTTGGTTGTATAGAAAAACCGTCTGAGAATGAGTTGTAGGGAATTAAAAATGCATCATAAAAAAATATACACTGTACGAAAAAAAAAATTTTTTGATCAAAAAAAATTAAAAATAAACATTAAATTTCAATTTAAAAAAAGAGTTGAATTTTTTTTTAATTTTTTTTTAAAGAAACTTGACGTTAATACGCTAATTTTGAAAAAAAAGTCCAGGATGGAGAAATGAAATATAGTTTTTTTATGGTAGATTAATTTTTTTATAAAAATTCTAATTCAAACATTTTTCAAAATATTTGTATTCTGATGATTTTAAAAGATGCAGAAAGTCATTTTGAATCAAAAAGCTCTTGGTAGTAAAAATTCTAAAGGCATTGGTTTTCGAGTTATTTCTAATTTAAGCTCGAAAAATTATAATTATTTAGGAAAATACACGTTTTTCTTAATTTGTCCATGGTTCTCCAGCAAAAACCATACGTTTATTGGAATGCTTGATCAAAAATATACAATTCATTCTTTGACAACAAAACGATTGGGCGAACGGTTCTCAAGAAAAGAGTTAAATGTTCTAAGTGATATAAATATATATAAGAATCAAATATTTATTTTCGAGTTTTGTTATCTTAGGAACATATTTTTCTATGACATAGATACTTTACAGAACTAGTTTCACCTTATATTTTATATACATCATAAGTAAATGATTCGTCATCTTTTGAAAACAGCTTCGTTTGTATCTTAATTTCTGAAATCGGAACAAAAGAGTAATACTTTTGTGTGGCAGCTATTATTATAGATTTTTTGAAAATATTGCTCCTTTCTGTTACTCCTTGTTCATATTCTTAATATAATACCCAACTAAATGACATTTTTGATAAATTTTTATTGCTTTCCCGATTAGACCAATCATACCATTCTTTTGCGCTTGTAAGTTCTTTAGCTAAACTTGCATTTCCTGCCATTCGTTTTAATATGCAACCAATTGCATCGCATGGACCTTTACCATGAGAAGCAAAGACTTGCAAAGTTTTTTTCTATTTCTATATTGTGAGGCAGTTCCATCAGACTTTAATATCGCTTTCTTCAACTCTATTGTTGTTTTCAAAAAACTCATTAATTTGGCAATGAACACCTGAACCGCAACAGTATCATGATGGAGTACTTCCGATATTATGATGAAGCTGATATTGTTAAGTGTTCCAGATTTGAATAGTAAACAACGAAGGGATGAATGGTGGCTTGACTATCATTCCAACAACTACACGAATCACAAACTGATAAAGACGTATTAAAATGAGCTTGACTGTTCAATATTTTTAATTTTGCAATAAGGTTTTTATTTAATTTGCGTAAGCTTGATGAGCACCGATGATCAGGAAAGGGTTAACAGCATTTGGGCTTGGTGTATTCCATTTTCACTTTATTCATCTTCACGAAATGCAAACTGTTACTAACACATCTGGAGTAGTGCAATCGTATTTATATATGAAAACAGATATTATAGGTAACCAAGTAGTTATTGGTTGCGTACTTTACAAACAGTTATTATTAGTAAACAAGTAGGTAGTGTTGCACGACAAACATATTTTGTTATAAAACATTCGGCAAGGGGGAACCTGTAGTTAGGCTAAGGTTTAGCGCTTGAGTTATTTATCCAATCGTTTTGTTGTCAAAGAATGAATTGTATATTTTTTATCAAGCATTCCAATGAACGTATGGTTTTTGCTGGAGAACCATGGACAAATTAAGAAAAACGTGTATTTTCCGAAATATTAATAATTTTTCGAGCTTAAACTTAAAATAACTCGAAAACCAATGCCTTTAAAATGTTTACTACCAAGAGGTTTTTGATTCAAAATGACTTTCTGCATCTTTTAAAATCATCAGAATACAAATATTTTTAAAAATGTTTAAATTAGAATTTTTATGAAAAAAAATTAATCTACCATAATAAAATTATTTTTCATTTCTTCATCCTGAACTTTTTTCAAAAGTTGCGTATTAACGTCAAGTTTCTTTAAAAAAAATAAAAAAAAATCAACTCTTTTTTTTTAAATTGAAATTTAATGTTTATTTTTATTTTTTTTTTATCAAAAATTTTTTTGTTTGTACAGTGTATATTTTTTTTTATGGTGCATTTTCAATTCCCTACAACTCATTCTCAGACAGTTTTTCTATACAACCAACGGTTTCTGGGCTGCAATGCTTCGAATAAAACCTGTGCCAAAAGTCATACGCCCTTTTAGAATGTAACTCATGGGTGTAAAAAATCTCTCCACCTGTGAAATATGCTCCGTTTGCTAAGCCAAATACGTGTGCAAAGTTTCATTCAAATCAAAAATGGTCGATATTCGACCATCGATCATTTCGCGCGATTTGTCTCTGTACTCTTCATAGGCGACGTTTTAAGTAATATTCATTTAATCGTATATATTACAATTGTCATATAATCTTTATTTTCGTGATTTTTGCATATGTTCGTTTGCAATTTTTTTTCAATTCGAAAATTTTGTTATCATAAAAACATAGTTATGATAAACTAAAACTTATAGAGGTTTTAGCAACAGGTAGGAAGTTATAGCATTTAAGGTACGTTACAATCGTATAACTAAATTCAAAATTTTTAACGCAATTATGTATTTCGAAAGGATTTCACTATTCAAGGAAACACTATTCAAGCGATTTTATTTTTCTTATTAGAAATGTTTGTCACTAACATTGTCCATCCTTTAATGATATTTTTGTATGCATAAATTTCATTTTATTTTTATTTCTGTGGTAAACGGTGCACGGTGCTCCCACAGACCGTTATTATAAAAAAAAGCATCAAAGGATCTGAGTATACCGTTTAATTCATTATGACGTCCTGAATTTCTGGTCAAGTTTCTGAGTAATGCCCATTTGAAGGTCATAAAGTACGAAAAGTGATATGAAAACAAAGAAATACTTATCATTAAGCACGTTTTTCAACCACTTTTTTATGAAATTACTTCCAAAATAATTTTTCCACATTCCAAGTATTATATTTCAAGACATTAACAATTGGTAGAAAAATTTATTTAAAAATCACACAGTGCACAGTGGCCTAGACTCGAAAAATCGTGATCGTTTTGGATTTGACTGTGGAAAATTGATTCTATGTACTCAATGTCTTCAGCAAAATTTTTTCATAGAACAAGGTCTTACTTTTGGCGTGTTCAGTTTTTCGATCAATCCGCATAAATTTTTTTTTCTAATTTTTAATATACCAAATTGCTTCCTTCAGCAAAGTTGTGGAAATTTTTTAAAGAAAAACAATTGCTGAATACTGCAATGTACGATGGACACGACAAATTAGAGTTTTACTTAAAATCAGTTTTTGTGTCTATAATTTTGTCTGTAATGGTCATGGAGATATTCGCTGTGTGCTGTTCTTAATTCGTTGCGTGCCAATCCGAAAACGAGCAACAAGCACCTAGTGCATCACAAGCACCGAGCACATCAGTTTTAATAAATTTTTTACAGCAGATCATTAAATTGTTTACTGATGGGGGTTATTACAAACTTTTCAGAAATGCTTCCTTTGAGACATCAACATAGTTTAGGCTGAAAGAGCATACTTCAATGACATAGCATTCTTGGGGGAAGGAGTGTATCGTCGTTTTGTGACAACCTGTGACAAGGTGGTTGGCAGCCGGGAAGGACGGTATTCCCGCCGAACTCTTCAAAGTCGGGAGCGAACAGCTGTATCGTGCCATCCATCGGAAAAGGCTGAAAGTGTGGTCTGATGAAGAATTGCCCTTGGACTGGTTGGAGGGTCTCATATGCCCGATCTACAAAAAAGGCCATCGCCTGGACTGTAGCAATTATCGGGGTATTCTCTTCTCAATACCGTGTACAAAATTCTCTTCCGCATCCTGTTCCACAGACTGAGGCCGTTGCAGGAGACCTTTGTTGGCGAGTACTAATGCGGTTTTCGAGGGGGACGCTCCACGACGGACCAAATGTTTACCTTGCGACAAATCCTCGATAAATTTCGAGAATACAACTCTTCTCAATACCGTGTACAAAATTCTCTTCCGCATCCTGTTCCACAGACTGAGGCCGTTGCAGGAGACCTTTGTTGGCGAGTACTAATGCGGTTTTCGAGGGGGACGCTCCACGACGGACCAAATGTTTACCTTGCGACAAATCCTCGATAAATTTCGAGAACACAACTTGCAGACGCACCATCTGTTCATAGACTTCAGGGCAGCGTACGAATTAGTCAAGAGAAATGAGTTATGGCAGATTATGATTGAACATGGCTTCCCAACAAAGCTGATTAGGATAGGATAGGATAGCCGGTGAGATATCGGACTCGTCCGTGACGTTAGATGGCTTGAAGCAGGGTGACGGGCTGTCGAACTTATTGTTCAACATCGCATTGGAAGGTGCTATACGGAGGACTTGCGTGAGAAGAAGCGGCACCATCATTACGAAGTTTCACAAGCTTCTAGGTTTTGCGAACGATATCGACATCATTGGTATCAACCGTAGAACAGTGGAAGAGCCCACCGGACTTCTCAGGAGGGAAGTTACGAGAATAGGGCTCATCATTAACTCTGCCAAAACGAAATACATGGTGGCTGGCAGAGTGCGTGGTAGCCCGCGGAGTTTGGTGCTGCGGTGGTGCTAGATGGGGAAACATTTGAAGTAGTCGACGAATTAATTTACCTGTGAACATTAGTGACATGTGACAACGAGGTTAGTTGTGAGATAAAGAGGCGTATAGCAGCCGCAAACAGTGCCTTTTACGGACTACGTAACCAGCTAAGGTCTCGTAGTCTGCAAATCCGTACTAAACTTGCACTCTATAAAACACTGATTCTTCCGGTGGCTCTCTACGGCCATGAATCATGGACGCTGAAAGAGGCTGATCGGCGAGCTCTTGGTGTTTTTGAGCATAGGATTTTGCGTTCAATTCATGGCGGCAAACTAGAAAATGGTGTTTGGCGCAGACGCATGAACCATGAAGTGTACCAGGCATACAAATCGGCGGATATAGTCAAGCGGATAAAACACGGCAGGCTTCAGTGGGCTGGGCATGTAGCGAGAATGCCGGATGAGCGTCAAGCGAAGGCTATATTTAGCAGGAATTCCGATAGAGGTCGTCGACTTCGGGGTAGACCCCGCACTCGTTGGATGTGTGCTGTCGACGAGGATGCACGCGAAATTGGTGTTAGGGGCGATTGGAGGATAGCAGCCCAAGACCGAGGGACATGGCGACGTATCGGTCTGTCGCCTTAAAAGTAAAGTAAAGTAAGTAAGACAAGGTGGTTGGATAATAATCGACGTAGCATTTTTTGAAAGACTGAATATTTTTGCAGAAAAAAAAGTGTACATTTACAATACAAATACAATATATTTACAATATTCACTAAAGCATCGCGTTGCGAGAGCTTTCGAAATCTTTTCATCTATGGCATTCTGCAATCTTCTATACCCAACGCAAAGGGGAAGATTTCATTACTTTAGGGCAATTTTTTGTTACTTATTGTGTCTTATTATGGCTACGCATTATACACAAAGAGTGATAACCAAAAAGTAACAAAAATTATGACGGCCATACGCTTGTATGTGTTTCTGCAGGAGAACATACAACCAAGCACCGCAATGCATGTGTTAGCAAGACTTCACTCGCTGCATTTGTATTGAGGCAACGATCAGGTTCATTTTTGTCCCCTTCATCCAAACATAATCCGAATTTCAACCGCCAACCTCACATGTCTAATTAGAAAAACTTTCGTTTCGTCCCCCAGTGTTTACTTGAAATGAAAATATGTAATATTGCCTGACCAGAGTTGCTGAAGTTGCGAATATTGTTCTGGGTGGGCAAGAGTTTTGTACTTTCAAACAGGTCCAAATGAGTTTCCATGAACCAATGAGTATGTGTTTTAGATAGTTTGCAAGAAAGCGAATGATTTTGTTTTTCTCTAACGCAGTTTACAGAACGTGATGTCATTTCAACGCGTTTCAAGTCGGAAATTATCAACGTTTGCATACTCTATGACGGGGAAAATGCAGCTTGGCAGCTCTTGTCATATTTTTTCTCTACTCCGTATGCATACAACGAGCGAACTAATACACACACCGGATGAATTGGAGATTGAAGAAACTTGTGCAACATATGCGACAGTGTGTGATTTTTTTTGACTTGAGATGAAAAGGGAGCATTTTTCAACAGAAACAAATTTGTATGTGGTTGAAACGACCATTATTAAATAGTCGTACTCCCGTAACACGTGCTAAATATATGACAGTATGTGTTGTTACTTGACTGGGGAAGAGTTTTATTGCCTTTTAAGTAATAGATTTGTTACCTGAAAGGCAATTTCGCGCTATTGCTTCTAAAGTAATAAGGAAAAGTTTTGCGTGTAGTTAGGTTTGTCGTTTCATCTCAAACTTTCGAATGCTTTTAAATTTATCTCAGCAGTGTGCGCTGTGTTGTACTTCTGTATAATTTCACTAGTCTTGTTCCGGTAAGCGACAATGGTATTTATTTTTCTGCTAGCGGCAGAAACACAGCACAAAGCAAAAGAAAAAGTGTGGTGCAAAAAGTTGCTACACGCAGCGCTCATGCTGGGCATGAAGAGAGCGGTGAATATTCACTCTCCTTTTCCTTCATTCCAATAGAATAACAAGCCTACTTCAAGCGCATAAACAATCGCTTGTTTTTTCAAACACACAATTCGTTTTTGAAAACAAAAATCGTTGTATCCGCGTGCTTTTCGGTAGTGAAAGTTTTGTAAGTTGGTAAGAGCAGCGATTTATGTTTTGTGCTAGGGCGTGAATATTTTATGTGTTTCCTGCAAACATGCCCAAACAACTTTATGTTCGTACCAAAAGACAAATCTTCCAAAGCAGTTGATGTCTTCTGCTTCCTCATATAAAATGCTGTCATAAGTGAATGATTGATAAAAAAATTGAATTCGACACGTTATTTTTCAAATGATTTTTTCTATAAATGTCACAGTTAATATTTTACTACGATTTTCATCGATCGGGAGGGGGGTTACTAATACTACGAGGAGTTCGGGGGAAGGGGGGGATTGTGCAAATCATAGAAAAATGCTACGTCATTTAAGTATGCTCCCGAATGGAAGCAAGCATTAGTTGACCTGTTAGACGGGGGAATTTTATCATAAAAAAATTTGGTACTGATATAGAATGAATCATTTCAATGTAACCTTTTATTCCGACGTCACTGCTTGGTTTTACTTTAAGCAGAAAGTATTTCGATATAGTGCAGTAAAACGCAGTTCTATGTCAAAAATGCAATGGAGCAACTATTACTATTTTCTCAGTGAGTTTTTTGAAATTATGAGCGTCTTAAGTAAAGCGTTATGCAAAGTTGTTGTTGTTCTATCCTTTAACACTAAAATGGGATTAGGGGCATAATGAGCAAACGGGGCGAAATAGGCACCCCTCTTTTATGCGAAACTACGCATTTTTAATTGCAATATGGTATGTGGAACTCTTCCGTAGTTACTACAGTATCTCTTTATGTGTTGTCTGTTGATTTGTCTGTTTAAAATATGGAAATATATTGAAAAAATCAACTTGGTTCCCGGATGTTGGAAAAATTATTATTATTGTGCACTACAAAACAAGCTTCTACGGTCGTTTAAATGGCTCAATCAAATATGTTTCGTGCTTCGCAACGCAGTCTACGATCTACTGGTTTGCTACAACCTAGTTTTCATCGCACCACGTTTGGATACAACGAACCTCTAGCCTCCTGCATTCGTCCATTCCTTAAGGTGGAAGACCTTCACGATTTTGGTGTCCCGTCAAATAAGTTTAGGCAACTACTTGTTAAATGTAGATTATTTTAAACGATTTTGACAATTATTCATGTAAACCTAGGTTAGATGAATTATATGCAAATACAAATACAAATACAAATATCAATATGATATATGGGTCGTACCCCAAATTTCACCATCATTGAAGTTTTGATTTTAAGCTATAATTAGTGTTAAAATCTCATGTTAACTTTAACTAAATCGATAGGGGCTAAATGGTCACCTTTAGGTGGGGTAAAATGAGCACACCTTGTCACATAAACTTACCTGAAATTCATCTCAGTAGACTTGTGAGCTTGTCTGTTTCCATAGTCAGTGTTTGTTTACAGTAATGGTGCGAACATATATTACACGCAAAACTTTTCCTTATTACTTTAGAAGCAATAGCGCAAAATTACCTTTTAAGTAACAAATCCATTACTAAAAAAGCAATAAAATTCTTCCCCAGTCAAGTAACAACACATACTGTCATATATTTAGCACGTGTTATGAGAGTACGACTATCTAATAATGGTCGTTTCAACCACATGCAACGTTTTTTCTGCCGAAAAATGCTCCCTTTCCACCTCAAGTCAAAAAAAATCACACACCGTCGCATAAGTTGCACATTTTTCAAGTTTTTTCAATCTCCAATTCATCCGGTGGGCGTGTATTAGTTCGCTCGTTGTATGCATACGGAGTAGCGAAAAGATATGACAAGAGCTGCCAAGCAACATTTTCCCCGTCATAGAGTATGCAAACGTTGATGATTTCAAAGACTTGAAATGCGCCTTAAAATGACATCACGATCTGTAAACTGCGTCAGAGAAAAATAAAAACATTCGCTTTCTTGTAAGCTATTTACAGCACATAATCATTGGTTCATGGAAACTCATTTGGACCTGTTTGAATATACAAAACTCGTGCCCATCCACAACAATATTCGCAACTTCGGCAACTCTGGTCAGACAGTATTACATATTTCCATTTCAAGTAAACACTGGGGGACGAAACGAAAGTGTTTCTAATTGGACATTTGAGGTTGACGGTTGAGATTCTGATTATGTGTGGATGAAGGGAGACAAAAATGAACCAGATCGTTGCATCAATACAAATGCAGCGAGTGAAGTCTTGCCAACACATGCATTGCGGTGCTTGGCTGTATGTTCTCCTGCAGAAACACATACAAGCGTGTGGCCTTCATAATTTTTATTACTTTTTGTTTGTTACTTTTTGTGTATCAGTCATAAGACACAAAAAGTAATAAAAAATTGCCCAAAAGTAATAAAATATTCCCCGTTTGCGTTGGGTGTAGGAAATCTTCGAGACCGAATTGGTCAGAAAAGGCGACTGCAGGAAGAATTGGCCACTATAATGCGCGACGGGACATTCACAAAGCAAGCCGCCAAGTATCACGGCATTCCGCGATGAACGTTGGCCCATTAGTTGTACTTTTACACAGTTTCAATATATGTTCTATAAGAGTGCTCATTATACCCCGTGGGTGCTCATTATGCCCCAGTGGGGTGCTCATTGTGCCTTACACATCGACTGATTGCTAGTTTTGATGCATGAATCTAATTTGTGTTTTTCACCGTTATACGATAAACTTTTCAATTTGTGAATAGTGTACATTTAATTATAGATAGTTAACTCAAGTTTTGTACTAAAGACAGTTTAAAATTCTTGTCGTTTTCCATGTTTAAATCAGCAACCAAGTTAGGGTGCTCATTATGCCCCTATTCCCCCTACTAGCACCAATTCTTAAAATTCTGGCATTATTTCTATAGAAAAATTAGATCATGGGTATTCTTTTTATCATTAACAACCAATAAAGTATCCTGCAAATATCAAAATATTTTTAGACTGGTTTTGAAATGTTTTAGACTATTACAAATGGGTTAAACAAAGCCTTGATTAGGAGAAAAAATTACCGAGTGATGGCATTTTTTTGATGACATTTTTTTGATGACAACCGAGAGCGTCCTTCTGTGACAGTGTTGGTATTGGCAAACTAAAGACAGCCGACAAATAAAATATATTGCGACTAAAACGTTGCCATCTAGTTCCCCATACACGAATGCTTTTTTTCTTTACTGTTCACCTTATTCCCATGTCGACGATAGCATGTATGGTTGCATATAACATTCGGTATGCGATACACACGTCCTTCAGTGCACAGCCCCTCTATTGCCGAGTTTGCTTTTCTTTGCACGAAGGCTGTCGATGAGTTTCCGAGCAGTCCTTACGCTTCTTCTTCCCACAGTCTTTTTTAAAACAGCCGTCACCCAACATCCATCATAGGTAAATAAAAAAAAATTCTTCTGTTTATTATACACAGACTTTATAGCCAATTGTTAGGTGTATAGGACAATTGCGGAGCTAGCGCTACGATTGGTACATTGCATAGAATCAAGAAAACAAAATGACGTAAACATTATTTTGATGCAAATGACAAGAAATTAAATTAATTATGGTCCTTATTTAAAAACTGATTAAATGGACAATGGCAGTATAATGGGGCAAATAGGAACAAATTTCAGAAAATCAACAGTGTTTTTACAAAGGAAAATTGAAAAACGTTTAACCACAGCGTTACTAAGTGATGAAGCATAAAAAAGTCAGCAAAAAAATATCAATGGTGATTTCAGATTCAGCCCAAAACCACCTACAACAGAAAAGCCATGAATGAAAAGAATCTCATCAAAATTAAGGTTAAAAGGGCTGAAAACGCACCAAAAAGATCACAAAAGGGCAAAGCAGAAGTTGATTTCAAATTTTGCTGTGATTGGTTTCAAAATTGAAAGAGATTAAAAACAACAAAAAACTACCCAAATCAAGTTATCCTTAGAAAACCAAAGTTTCTTGAAAGTAGAAAGAAAGCATACAGAAGTTTATGCTGAAAAACATTCTTAAAATCTAGAAGAAGTCGAAATCTTGGATATAAGCTAAGTAATAAGTAAGAGAAAAGGAGTTATAATATTACCTCAATACGGTTGAAACCTATTCTAAACAAGAAGAAAGTTCTAGTTTGAGTCTAAAAAATCGAAATTATTTTTGAAAAATAGTCGAGCCAAAAACTAAAATAATAACATATTATTATCAAACGCATTTCAAACTCTAACTTGAGAAACTGGGACAACTGCGAATTCAACTGGAATCACTCTGAAGCATTTTGAAAAATGTTAGTGCAAGCTTTCAAGTTTGCTGGAAATAACCAAAGGCCTTCAAAAGAACAGAACAATTTTAAAATGAATGATGCACTTGTAAAAGTTGGAAAACCCCGGAGCAAAATAGTTAGAAATACATCCTGACATAAAAGCTTACGAAAACAAAAAAAAAACAGCGGAAAGGCCAGAACAGATATTAGTTCTAAAGCAGAGAAACTCTTAAACCAAAAATAAACATCTAAAAAATTGATCTCAAATTAATATATAATAACCTGAAAAAACGACTGTAAGCCAGAAAAAATATTGTAACATATGAAATATAAAAGAATGAATTCCGAATCCAGCTCACAATGTTAGTGAAACGTCTCTGAAGACTAGAAAAAGGCCAACAATGGAAATAATCGTTTGAAACTTTTCAATTGTGCAAAAACTGTCAAAATAAAATATGATCAAAACTTGAATGAAGATGCCATCAATATTTTCAAAAATTTGAGGGTGTTTAAATATTTTAAAAATTGCCTGAACCTGAGTAAACAAGGCTATTTTTTCAAATCAATAGTCGACAAGATATTGAACAAAAATGGCTCTGTAAAAATATTTTATAGTGATGGAAAGTTGCAATTTTTTAAATAATTAAGTCGCAGAAATGCATAAAAAATAAATTAATCGCTTAAAGAAAATATTTTCGATGGGGTAGAAATTTCAGACATTCAACAGTTATCACTTTTGACCAAAGGAGATATCCTACACAGTTTTCCGGCGGCTAAAATGTCAAAAGCTGTTATCTTGGTTTTCTGTGGTACCTCGTGCAAGTCGAAAACTCCAGAACACTCGAAGAATCTTAGTAAGGGTTACGTCACCAAATGCCATTTATCGCGTTGATTCCTGATAAAAATGCATAGAAAATCACGAACTCGGTAAAATAGTGTATAACGGAACATTTTTTGAATAACTAATATAAGAAATAAGATATTTGAAAATCAATTGAAATATCGTATGAAAGGTACAACAAGATATAACATCAACATTTGTCATTAATTTCTAATGCGTGTTGGAGACTTAGATATCATTCGAATACCACGATAAGACTTTATAACAAAATATGTTATTGATGAGTTATGATTTTGCTCGGGTATTTATGTTTGTTGTTATGTTTTGTTTAGAGAGACGAGTAATCATACCTTGACACCAGACAGCGGTGGTGCGAACGTAATTGCTAATATTAAATATTGTTGATATTGATCGACAGCAATGGTTACATATTCCAGCTCGGGACAAGACTTTTTTGATTCACCTTACTGACGTCGTATATCGCGTACAGTGTTGAACTCACGGGTTCTTTCCTTGTTGTTGCGTTGCTTCGGGCTTGCTGTAATCTCCTTACAGTGCACAACCAAACAAGCTGCACTCGTACCGCTCAGGGAAGCCGAACCAATAATATACCAACGCATGTAATACGATACAATCACCTGTTCGTGTGATTTTGATGAAGTAAAATGAATCAAATTTGCAGTTTTTTGTTTCGATTTTTTTTCCAATCAATTTTCGATATAGTAAACATCTACGCTATCGAGCTTTGAGAAATCCCAATCGATAGCTGTGACGTGTGCGAATGGAGGAAGCGAACCCTTACATACATGCGACAGGGTGACTTTTTCCGCAGAACTGAACTCTTCGCGGCGAAACGGAACATCACAGCACAGCAACCGTGGCAAGCAGCTGGCCTTTGCACATGCCGATGTCGCGATTATCGTGATCCAATCGCGCGCTCGCGCTGACGCATGTAGTTGTGTGCCTCATCAGTTCGCGTTTATTTATTTGATTTTCTTATTTTTCGCCTTCACAGTAGATACTACAAGCGATAGGATCGAAAATTGTTGGATTGAAAAAAAATAAATTCCACAGCACAATGAGTTTGAAAGTGTCAAATTTATGTTAATGAATTTCCGCTAAAAATATAAGCGATGACGTTAACAGTTGCATGGTGGGAACAGTGTTTCCCATATCAGTCACTATTCTACCTTGAACTAATGAATGTCTTGAGCCAAATTTCGTACAGCGCAGCCCCACTGTGCGGATATTATGGCCAACCGGTCCGCAATGCACATTCGCGACTCCTTTCCCGAACGCCGAACGAGCGACATACTCTCACCGACTGGTTGTATCTCTCGCTCGGCGCGATGCATGTGGAGTTGGGGTTCTGCTGTCTACGTTGTGGACCACGTTTAGCCCCAACAGTGAGGCTAGTGTACGTTACACTCTCCGTGCGCGAAGGTTCGTCGTCTGTCTACGCGGCTTCACAGCCACAAGTCTTTCGCTGAAGTTTTCTGTCAGCAGCAATTTATGTGTGTTTCTTTTTTTTCTGTTGTTTTCATTTTCGGAGTAAGGGAAACCCTCCCGTAGTGCTGCGGAGTGCGGGGTTTACTCGTGCAATGGTGTCTAGTGTGTACGCTGTTGGCATTAGTGGCTAGTGTTTTTGCCTGACTCCGTTCATTGGCAGCTCCCATCGAGATTCAATTAAACAGAGCATTTTTTTCTCGTTAGTTTCACGAAAGTTGCATTTTCTCACTTTCGTTCGATGCGTTTATTATGACGGGCTGCGTTTTTTTCCTCGGTATCAACATTGTTTGGCAGTGCAGTGACTCTTTGCCCTCACTCTTATCGTCGCCGTTCCACGGTTGAAGGACTTAGCGCTCAGCTGGTTTTTCCATTCCGTGGTCCGCTTTAACCAAACAATCAAGTATTTTTTAAATCCCTAGAATACGGACCAGTAAAATCGTGGTAATTGGCGAATTGATAATAGTTTTGCGCAATTTACGCCATACTCTATTCGCTAATTTGAAAGTGTTTACTAGTGGTGTGAGTCAACTGTAAGTATAGAGAAGCAAAAAAACGATTTCCAAGCTAAGCTCATGATTGCAAAAGTGTCAACCTGCTCTCCGAAAACTCTCCCCAAAGACGTGTGTGTGAAGAATGAAAAAATGAGAAAAAAACATGACTAAAGCAAGAAAGCCCAAAATTACGGCCATTCAGTCAAAAACTTGTTTTACATAATTCACTTTCATACAGATTGCTGCAACATTTTCCACCGCGATTCAAACTTGAACAAATAAAATTGATTGGATTTTTGTTTTCCTCGCAGTGCGGTTGGCAGTGGAATGCATGCACTGCACCATGTATGCATCCTCTTCGCTATCTCCGTAGGATACAGGCAGTGCAGTGCGTTGTGTTGAGCGGTTAGGGTAGCCGGAGAAGTTACTACCACCCATATTGGTGGAAGGAAGAGAGAAATGTGATGCTTTTCACCATAATTATCGCATTTTTCGAAGTGCAATGCATCGTTTAGTAACATCCCGTGCCGTTTGTTGTTGTTGTTGCTGTCATTTGGTACTGCTTCATATGTGTGAGTGAGCTGAGCTGAGATGCAAAGTGCACTAGAGAGTAGATAGTGAGTGTGAAGTAGTGGATTTTTGTTTTGTGAATAAGGAACCAAACTGGTAAAGGCAAACCGCTAACGCTTCGATCCGATCCGATGTAAGCTAGGACACAGGGTTGAGATCGCACGTGTGCGCGAACGGGTTTGTTTGGCTGGCAGGTGGCACATTCATGCGGAATTGCTGCTTCTTCGTCGTAGGCGGCTAATTAATGCATGTACATTTCGGATTCCAAGAAGCGGATCCGGACAGCTGAGGCATTGACGAGTTGGTAGACTTTCGTGAAGGTTAGTAGCATTTTGCACGAACTGTTTTTTTTTTCTTCGTTTTTCGAGCGTGTGATATTGATGAATAGTTCAATCTGTTGGGATCAGTCCGATTGATGAGGTGGCACATGACATAACCGAGCGTTGGAGTTTGAATTCCTGACCTGAATTACTGACGGACCCTTTCTTGTTGTTATTCAAATTTAAATTTTCAGCCTAAATCCATGTCGATAACTTCGAATAACGATTTGTTTTCGTTGACTTGTATAAGGAATTTATGAGCTTTTAAAATCTTAACAACTAATTTACCGACTATGTTATGTTATTATAAGTTTTGTATCAGTATATTAAATTTCAAAGATACACTGGTTTGTGAAATGGCCTCTCAATCTTAATGTCAGCTTATTCTCTATAAACTATTTTTCTTCATGCCGAAGAGTACACTGATAGCCGTAGATGAATATGAATGCATCTGAACCGCTTACTTACAAAAATTTTGTGGTAAATTATATGAAGTGAAATGTTTTACTCAGCTTTTCGTTTGTTCTAATATTTTTTTAAGAATTGAGAACAATAACTCTCTAGAGAAATTTGAGGCCTTATCACATTTTTATTCATAAACAAGTTGCAAATTTTTGAGCTAAGTGATCAATTTTATATTTTACGCATAATTTCCAACAAATTTCAAGTTTCGTTCACTGGTTACTTATCAATTGATTTATTGTAATTCGTGTGATCTAGTTTGCTATAGTGGATGTAATAGAGATTGAGTGTGCGATATGGGATTGAGTTAGTTTGATTGGTCCAAAGTACTGTGATACCAAGTTGTATAAATGTGTACCTGATCTGTTGTAGGTTAACATCGATGTACAGATGTACAGATCTGATAAGAATTATTTGAGTTAAAATTTGACGATATGTTCTTAAACAATTTATTTGCAGCATTATTTCTCATAAACGCTCACATAAACTTTTCTTGTATGCTAAATAATCTACTGAGCTGATGAGAAGGAATGTATTAGAGTGTGTTTGAAAATCTGAGCAAAATTCATTCAAAATTACAAAAACAAAATGTGTGTGCGTTACGTAGCTTCTTCTTTCCGTAAAAAGGGAGATAAACTTGATTACCAAAAATCTAAAGAGATTTTGTTTTTTATTTAACCGTTTCGCTTTTCTTCTGGCTAATGTCAATTAATACCTTTTCCAACGACAAATTTCGCTTCCGTGGAGGGGCAGAGAAGTGAACGATCATATTCTATTCATTATGTGTTCAAAGGAAAAGAGGATTTCTTCTATTAGCACAAGAAGAATCCCTTCAAATACATTTTATTACTCTACAATCAATGATGATAATGTGATTCATGATAATATTTAATGAAATTTTAAATAGTTTTGGTTAATTCACTGCTTCGTTATAAATTGAAAATTGGTGAAGAATTTAATTGAGAATGTTGTGCATGATTAATGACTCGTATTAGTTATACGGATGGGGTTAGCTGGCTTTCTCAGTTTTATTCAAAGATATTATACGGTAATCTGTGTAAATTGCCCGACTTTTCGGCTGTTTTCGGCAGCCTTTTTCAAGGGAAGCTTTTTCAAGTAGTGATGTCTAAATTTTGTCGGTATTGATTATTGCGGGAACGGTGTTGTTTTTAAGTGTGTGTAGGATTCCAGCAACGCTCCCAGCTGGTCTCGAGGTACGATGCTGGCTTAACGAATTGATCCCGTCAAGTATTAGCAATGTGACACATTTCTAACATCGGCAAGGTACTAGCATGGCTACTTTTATACAGTGTCTTCACATTTCTCGGATTGCCTATGTGTTTTGTTATGACAATGTGTTCCATCATAGCTATCTTACCCCTGAGATGGATCCCCGAGCTAACGTGACTATTAGCCGTTGGATTGGTGTCCGTATATTCCAGACAAATTCAGACAAATACGACATAGGGGGCCATCCACATTCCACGTGGGCAGATTTGAAGGGGGGGTAATGCCCACGGTCCATACAAAATTTTCAGAATTTATATGAGCAGTTGTCTACGGAGGGGGAGGGGGGTCAAAATCGTTGAAAATCTGTCCACGTGGAATGTGGATGGCCCGCAACTAAAGTGAGTATGCCCCTAAACATCACTATTAAATACAGCTTCCCTTAAAAAAGGCTGCCAAAATCGCCGAAACGTCGGGAAATTTATACAGATTGTCGCAAAATATTTTTTAAAAAAGACAGTAAAAGCCAGGTAATCGGAGGACACAATATCTGGGGAATATGGTGGATAAGACACCGTGTCAAATAAATGTTGTGTGAACAAAAAAAAAAAACAATACCATTTCATTGTTTCTATGTAAGTTTAAATGCCTATGCGGTTTGAGGCAGAGCGTTGTCATGCAGTAGAATCACTTTTACGTGCCTCTGCTCGTAACGTGGTTGTTTTTTAGCCCGAGCTAACGTGACTATTAGCCATTGGATTGGTGTCCGTATATTCCAGACAAATACGACATAAGGAGCTATCCACATTACACGTGGACAGATTTCAGGGGGGGGGGGGGTCTATGTAATGCCCACGATCCATACAAAATTTTCAGAATTTATATGTCCAGTTCTCCACGGACGGGGTTATCAAAATCGTTTAAAATCTGTCCACGTGGAATGTGGATGGCCCCTAACTGAAGTGAGTATGCCCTTAAACATCACTATTAAATGAGCCGTTGAGAGCAAAAGTGGTACATGTGCCATTAAGTAAATTTTTCAGGAGACGCGATAAACAAAAACACTGAAATAGTAAATTATTCTCTACAATTTTTTCCAACATAACTGCACTAAATCATTGCTGGAAAGGTTTCAAAAGACGGTACATGAAAGCATAACGAGTTCTGGTTGAGGAACTTACACAAACCTTAATGGAAAAACATGTACCACTTTTGTTCTAGGGGAAAAATAATGACAACCAGAAATCGTTGAGAGCAAAAGTGGTACATGTCAAGTGCGAGCATGAAGGATGCATTATAGCTCTTTAATCTTGGGACATAGAACATTCATGTCTTCAGCAGAGTTGTCCAAGTGATTGAGTACTATAGAATGATGATCTGTTTGTTAAGGAATTCTGTCTCTTCGTGTCGCTAGTGTATATGTATTTGGTAACAGCATATGAGTTGATACTGAAATAGGTAAAATGCTTTCTGTTACAAAATAGTCATGGGTACACCAGCGCCACGCAGTGAGAAAATTCCAAAGCAGACAGAACTTCATCTGAAAGTACTCAATCACTTGACCAACCTTGCTGAAGACATGATTGTTTTATATCCGACTTACAATTCATCTAACATGCACAGACTGGAGATGTACCACTTTTGCTCTCAACGAAATGGTGATTATGTTAATTACCAAAAATTATGTTGGTTATAACTTTGGTTTAGGTTATCAGATCTTGGTTTTTCTTGGATATTCTAATACATTATTGCGTTCTTTATCAATTTATGCAAAAAAAATCACAGGAGGGTTGTGTGCAAAGCCACGACCGCAAGGTTGAAGTAGAATACTTTTACAAGAAAGATAACCCGGCTGCTTGCGTGTCAGTCATTTTATCTAGTGAATAAACGTTGACTAATCAGATCAATCGAGTTTTGCGCTTCAACAAGGATTGTCCATTTTCAATAATATAGTAAGTTGCTTGTCATTTTTTAAATTTTGGTTATGCGAAAAATTTAATTTTATGCAGATAATGGAAATTTTTCGGATGACGTGCTCATGACCGAAGGAGAAGATAATTCAGTACGTTCTGAGACACGGAGATAAAGTAAAATTTATAACTCTAACCAATTTAAAAATGTAAATTAACTCAAGAGAAAATATTTACCCTTTAATCATCAGGTTTTGATTTCATCCTTAAAGGACAATTTGTTGTTCAATTCAATATCGGATAAGATACCGATCACATGTTGGCGTTATCACTGACAGCGCGAATGAAGTATTTCTTGTGATATAATAAACAGTGAAAAGCTGATTTAACACTCAAAACTAGACGGCTCATGTGTTATCAAAGTGAGTCAACTTTTCATTGAATGCATTAACTAGTGCCCGTTATCGCACAGAGACTGCATTCTACTAAATTGCCTCACTGCATCAGCTGCTATCGATGCTGATACTCGCTGCAACTGCTACGCTATCCGTAGCCATGCCACAGTTGTGGCCGCTATACGCTGCCATTGGTATCCGCTGTCCCTGCATCAGCTGGCCCAGCTGCTATCCATGCTGAAATCCGCTGCAACTAGTGCGATATCCATTGCTATGCCACAGCTGTGGCCGCTTTCCGCTATCGCTGGTATCCACTGCACTGCTACTGCTGCTGCTAAGAGAGGACTGCTGTTGTCGCTGTCTAGAACTGTTTTGAGCGGCTTCGGTTGAAACAGGCTCTTATATAGGCCAAATAGCATATTTTAAATTGCAAGGTATATAATTCTGTCGACCGTGCTTGGGAAGCAATCATATAACGACCAATCAGCGGTCGAATTTTCCGTTTTGATAAGGCTTGACTATTTTCAATAGTACAATAGTTTGAATAATAAAATTACAATTATCTTCATTTGGGAAGAATCTTGGAGGATTTTTCAATCTATTGCTGCAAGAACGAAGGAAATCTATAGAATACTAACCGATTTACTAGCATTTGAAATTGGATATATTTTTCACATTTTTCGGTTTCAGATTTTCATTTCACATCCCTATGTAGTCGAACTTCCTGAGATAAGTATTCTACTTCAAAAATGCAATCAGAACTTTTCGTGCTCTGTTATGCAGATATGACATTTAGATGAGGACTTATGGTATATCATGTGCGGAACCTTTTATGCGCAGTTCAGACCTTTTGTTTCAGTAAACTGTTGTACCTTTTATAAATCTTTGTTTATGCAACGAAAATGATGAGAATTAAAAATTAGAATTATTTTGTCTTTTATTACATCCCTTAGGAGAGTTCAAAAGTTATGCTTATATTGCATGCACGACAATATATAAATTTCATCATTTTCACAGTATTATATCCAAGGTAAATTAGACATGAGAGCATACGGAATAAATAAATGGTTCGATTTCTCCTACCTCTAGTAGAAGGCCCTTCTCCAGCGTCTCAACCAGAGGTTGGACACGTGTTACCTCTGGCTGCTTTTACATTGACCTCCGTACTGGTACTTGGTTTCTTTGATGCACTTCCCCCATGCTGGTCCTTCGCGCGTTTCCGGGCATCACGCTTGTATTTGGCGTTCATATATTTAGACATAGCACTGAATACACTTCCGATGGATTTCTCAATAAATTCAATAAATGCACTCGCAGTCTCTTACCCGAGAATAATAAAACACTTCCACGAAATGTTGCACTAGTTGAAGTAAAAAGACAATTTCCTCGTGTTGTAACGTGCTGGGGCACAAAATCTATGTCTGTGATAGGGAACCTTCACGTTCACGTGGTATGACTGGAGAAACGCGTCTGATAATGCGGTAAAATTTTTAATGTCTTTTTGTGCAAATTATTGTACTCAGACAAAAACCTGTTTTGAATTGGATGAATTTTTAGTGAATAAACGTTAACCGTTTGTTATTCAAAGTTGGTCATGCTGATCGCAGCCTTTGCGCTGCCCCTACAGTGGGGAGTTTACTAAAAAAAGTAAAAATTAGACAACTACAACAGAATTTGATTGCATCCCGCACAGAATATCTGCTTGTGTTGATGCCAGAAAATTATTAACCTTCAATTATTTTTTTATTTGCCTTGAAAAAAGCGTTTTGCGGTTCAAAATCGGTTGCTAATTACAACCTTTGAGCTGCCCTAACATTGGGGGAATTAAGATACACGGACAACATGCACTGTGGAAACTATTTCACATTCAGTAAATTAGACGGGTGCGACAAATTTAAATTGCTAGGATGCAACACAGAATACTTGCTTGCGTTGACAAAAATTATTAACTTTCAATGACTTGTTTATTTGCCTTGAAAAAGGCATTTTGATTTCCAAAATTGGATTTCTTGATGGCAATCTTCATGCTGCCCCAACACGGGGGGAATAATGGCTGTCTGGCGACACACGCTGAGAAAAACCGCGCTGCTCCTGAGACGTGGTAACCAACCACAGGGCTAGTGCTGCTGCTAAGGAAGGACGACTGCTGTTGTCGCTGTCCAGAACTATTATGAGCGGCTCCGGCTGAAACAGGCTCTTCTATAGGCCAAATAGCATGTTTTCAATTGCAAGGTATATGATACTGTCGACCGTGCTTGGGAAGCAAGCATATAACGACCAATCAGAGGTCGAATTTTTTGTTTTGACAAGGCTTGACTGTTTTCTATAGTACAATAGTGTGAATAATAAAATTACAATTATCTTATTTTGGGAAGAATCTTAGAAGATTTTCCAATCTATTGCTGCAAGAGCGAAGGAAATCCATCGAATACTAACCGATTTATTAGCATTTGAAATTGAACATATTTTTCACTTTTTTCGGTTTTAGATTTTCATTTCACATCCCTATGTAGCCGAACTTCCTGAGAGAAGTATTCTACTTCAAAACCCAAAAAGTGTAAAAATGGCACATGTACCACTTTTGCTCTCAACGGCTCAAATACAGCTTCCCTTGAAAAAGGCTGCCAAATCGCCGAAACGTCGGGAAATTTATACAGATTGTCGCAAAAATTTTTTTTAAAAAAGACAGTAAAAGCCAGGTAATCGGAGAGCACAATATCTGGGGAATATGGTGGATAAGATGCCGTGTCAAATAAATGTTGTGTGAACAAAAAAAAAAAAACAATACCATTTCAGTGTTTCTATGTAAGTTTAAATGCCTATGCGGTTTGAGGCAGAGCGTTGTCATGCAGTAGAATCACTTTTACGTGCCTCTGCTCGTAACGTGGTTGTTTTTTCACACAGTGCCCGGTTTATTCGCATAAATTGAAGTCGGTATTGTACCCTAGTGATGACTTTGTCCGATTTTAACAACTCGTAGTAAAAGACAGTGGTCCTAAGACCTTCGCAGCGTGTATGCTCGGTCGAGCCGATAATTGTTTTGGAATCATTCCCAAAGCACATAACTGGAGATGGCTTGGCGTGTAACTCCTAATACCGAAGCAAGCTGTTTCTGTATTTGGCATGGATTCTCGTCGAGCAATTTCCCCAGTTCAGTGTCTTCGCAGCATTTTAACCTTTCTTCACGCAAACAGTCGTCAAAATTGAAATTAATGTCGCGACGGAACCAATCGCGACACGCACTCAAGCCGCCGTTTTCTTTGAATGAGAGAGTAAGGCAACACTTTCCGCCTGCTCACGGCCTGCCTATCGACAGTGGTCAGAATACGATGGAAGATTGACAGGATTCCGCCGAGGTAGATCTCTCAGTGCAAATTGTAGAAACCTTTCTTGCACACGTTCGATGCATAAGCTCCACACGTGCTGATGAGGGCACCAAATTAGAGAGACATTCCCAAACAGAGGCCTTACCAACGAGCAATTAGGTGGGGATTTCTAAAGTTTCGACTTATTTTTGTAATGAATTCATGGGTAGCTTTTGAGATAACAGTTAGTATCAAACTCGTCTTGAGAGCATACCCATAGATATGATAGTTGAATAGCATTGGACTGCTTTTTCCACGAAACGTCAAAACTTGATAATAAGAAACACTAAGGACTAGCCATTTTCTTAGACACCAATCAACAAATGTGCCCAACATTAGTAATTGCAGTCGACTCCAAGCAGCAAAACGATGTTGTTGAAGAATAATGTGAATAGACGAGGTCTCAAATTGTTGCCTTGAGGAACACCGGAAAAGTTGGGGAACTTTGACGAAAGCAGAACTCAATCTGCACACGAAGAACTTTGTCGTACAAAAATAAACTGAGCCAACTTTGTGATCAGTTCAGTTTTAGAATCAGTGTATACGATATCGACTTGCGCCTTCTGTTCTATGTGCGAAATGCAGGTTTACGTGAATTCCATAAGATTTGTACAAACGGGTCGGTCGACCATAAAACTTGTTCTTTGGAGGTACTAGAGAACTTTGTACGTGCAAGAATAAAGTTGCATAAAAGTATTTCAATTAACTTGGGTGCAGTAGAAAGACTCATGAAGGGTGTTACGATCAAAATTGGTCAGCTGAAATTTGCCGTATTATTTTTACATATATCAAAAAAAAAAAAAAAATATAATAACTTGAACACTCCTCATTTTAGAGATGTGTGTGTATAATGTCGTGCCTTATATTTGATTTTGACATTTGCTCTCCAGTTGTGAAAATGGTATCGAAGCTAGAGAAGCAACGTAACAAAATTATAATTTTGCTCGCGCATCGCAAAATTGTTGAATGTGGCCAAATCAACTGACACCAACGCAATAAAAATGTTGTGTTTGTCGACTTCCAGTAAGACAGGATCGGGGGGAAATCGAAATCAGAAGGCCGCACTTTCAAGCGGAATTCTAACCTTTTCGATCGGGATGTTGCAAGCAAGCTGGAGTGTCGTCTACAACTGTGAATCGAGCTAAAAACGAGCCGGACTGTCGATTTACAAAAAGGTGGTGACTCCAAATCGTGACGATGAACAAAACAAGTAACATTTCGTCGAATAACCTTTGTTTCGGATGACTTTCCGCAGCATTTTCGGGATAGAATTGACCAGCAGTGTTGAAAGAATTCGGTACCAGGCTACTTGAATTTTTCCTAAAGCTTCTGTTAATTTTTTGGATTACCGTATAGGTCGACGACGATTTTACGATCTGCCACAGGTTCTCTATAAAATTTAAGTCTGGGCTGGCTACTTCACGACGTCGACCTTGTCATCAGCAAACGTTTTCTCCACAGGACGGGTGGTGTGTTTGAGGTCGTTGTCTTGGAAGAATAGCCATTTCAACGGATTCTCCTACTCTCCTACTTCGCGTGCGGTAGCATAACATCTTCTAATATGTGAGCGTGAAGGTACTGGTCCATTATCTTGTTGTTCCAGTACAAAGGATTCTAGGCCTACTCAATCGTAATGCTACTTGGAAAACAGCCTAATAATAGCCTATAAATATATGAGCATATGAACCTTTCTGAGACTTTTATCACCTAGTTTATGCTCCATAAGCCGTCTCTAGATAGTTCAGAAACTTACAGAAAAACTCAGCTCGTCTCTGATTTGTTTTTTTGGAGGCTTGAACGGATCTCTCGAGTCGGTTCCTGTTTTTCGATCATTGAAAACAAATGTTTTCGATCGTCCCAGGTCGTTGGTTCTTTCACCATCTTACGGAGCACAATACGTTGCGGGTCCATGCAGTCAAAGAAGCGGCCCATGTTTCGGTGTTTTGAATGAAATTCAAGAAATTGAATCGTATAGGTTAATTGATGACATGATGAATACCTACTATAAAATGTATAAAAAAAATGTAAATGTATAAATGCGGGTGGTATTGTACGATTATTATGAAACGTCACTCGCGTTATAACAGTAGAGCATCACACGGTGACGTCACACATGTGGGTTTAATAGCTGCTGGTCACTTTGTTTGCTCTCGGGCGATGCAGTTTTGTTCTCGATTTCAGCAGATGAACTCAATTGTGATTAAAATGACCCTAAAATGTTGTGCCAGAGGTGCCATTAGACTAAGAATCAGGGCTCTACATTTTCGAAACAAAACAATTCCAGTGTCATTTCGTGCTGTCATTTCGATTCGAACAGTTTCATTTTCATTTGATTCATTTCGAATACTGTCATCGAATCACTTTTTTCTTTCTTTCCCGTCTGGTTTTCATCGCGTCATTTCAAATGAAACTGATGACTGTTTCTATTGACGGAGAGAGTGACGGAGAGAGAGACTCTTTCCTTTCTTTTAGTGTGTCAATTAAATTTAGCACCGCATCGCGTCGTTTGATAATAGTTTTCTCACACATATTTCGAAGATTTTTTTGCTGTTGATCTCTCGCGCCCCGTAGCCACTTCGGGCTGAGAAACTGGTACTGGCGTCCTCTGTATTACATCGTCACGTTTTTTCTCTCTCTTTACCCTATATATGCGTGAAGTACCGTATGGAAGCCCTCAATCTCCATCAGCGCCCATTGTCATTTTCAATTCAGAATCATCATGTGAAAGTGGCGGTGACAATCTTCGCTTTCAATTGAAAATTATTTCTTTCATTTTCAAGCCATTCAGCTATCAAAATCAAAGCTATAGCTTTCGAGTAGTTTTCATGTGACTCATGAAGTGCTCGAAAATGATCCAAATGCTTTTCAGTTAGTCAAAGCGTCATTATAACCTGATAACTATCGATTGAAAATTACTCTGTCAGGCTCTGCTTAGAATAATATCAAGTTGAGCAGCATTTTCACTACCCCACGATTGCTTCACCAGCAAACAGCAGTCCCCAACGAAAACAAATCATGTTTGACTATCTGTCAAAAAAGTGAGGTTAAAAAAATTTTGTGCGATGGTCTGTACCGGAGAGAGCAAATAATTCTCTCGACGAAAGAGTGGCGAAAGCTTGTGCGGCCTTTTTGCTTTTTGGTTTTGTATGAGGACAAGAGAGACCGAAAGAATTCTGAAATTTTGAGTGTAAAATGTCTCTTTTTTGCTCCGAATATAATCAAAACCGCAAGATTTTTTGTTTGGCCCTTGGGGTGACACTTTCTGAAATAGCAAAAGGTGACCCGGAAATATTTTTTCTTCAAAATTTACAATTTCCGTAAATTTTGATTCTATTGACAGCATCTTTGGTCGTGACAGCAATAAAATTTTTCAATGGAGACACCATGTAAAATTTTCCTGAGCAATCCAAAAAAATATAAAACGATGGGGTCTCCTGGTTCTCAAACGCTCCAAAACGGAAATATACGGTTTGTATTATAGTTTCTGCATTGTTATTGTTATATAAAACTCAGTTTGATATATCTGCCCATTAATTACTAATAGTTTGATGCTTAAAGCTTTATAATGGCAAACAACTACACATTTTTGAAAATTGTAAATTTCGAAGATGGTCTATTTTTTCTGCCACTCTATTTAGAAAATGTCAAAAAGATAGGATAGGACTTTGTGGCAAGGAACTGCTTTATATTCAAAATATATTTTTTGAATATTTGCTGAAAAAAGATCAAATTGATCATCCAGTTTAATCAGCTAAACTATAATATTTTTGCATAGACACTGAATATCTTTACTCAACTGATCGTAACATAGATGATTTCCCTAGGCCGCATTCATGCTTTTTCTTTCTCCACATTCTAAATCTGTTTTGAAATACGACAGCTAGCCTATGTAAAAACATTTCATTCGCTAATTGCTGCCTCGATATAAGGGCCCACATCGTTTATAAAATAAACTCTACTTCACATATATGTCTTTCGGAAAATTTCCATCATCGACAAGCATCAGTGAAACATTTCAAAGCCTCCGATGGCTATCTCCTGCTTGCTGCTTAGATAGATACCTCTCTGGGTAGATTCAAGATCCCAATCGCTTAATTGTCTATTTGCTGGTGCAAAAAAAAGAAGGTAACTAGTGGCAAGGCGAACGAAATTGCACTGCAATTCAACTTGTCTGGCGAAGCAAAAAAAAAAAAATTAAAGAAAATCACGCTGCCAGGAGAAAGGTGCTCGAAAGAAACGGGGGCATCGTATAATATCCTGGACCAGCGGTGGATTGCCTACTGCTGCTCTGAAGCAATACTAAATAAACGGCCTGAATCGGGCTTCATTTCGCAGATCTTTCTAACGACCATCCCGCTGTATTCCACCAAGTGCTAGGATGTTTCACCTTAGTTTCTCTTCGTGCTGAAACAACTCGCAGCATTCATTCGCGTTAGACAAATATAATAAAACTAGTTGAACGTTCCCGGCGATGCTCGGGATCAAAGGTTTCGAAGATAGATTTTTTATATTTCATTACTGCATTAGCTCAACTCACTTCAAAAATATAATTCACATCTTATACTTCCATCCTCACTTTAAGTACTTCAATATTCTGAGAACGCACAGAACGGAAATACCCATATTGGATTGTTTTTTTGTGATTTTGGGCTGATTTACAGAAACTGGAAGTCACCATTTTGGATTTCAAAATGACGTATGGATTTCCACTTTCGAAGGTATTGAAATTGTTGGCCAAATATCACTTTAGAAGTCATAAATTAGCATGTTTCACGTAGTTTTGTGTATAATATCTCAAATTTAGTAATCAGATATTTGTTATTTTTCTTCAAATGTCTTTTCTCAACGTTAACAAACATTTTAATAAAAAAAACACGTGTCATCGCTATAAAATGACGTATGGAGCTCCACTTTCGGAAGTATTGAAATTGTTGACCAAATATCACTTTAGGTTATTTTCCTGAAACCGGAAGTCGTCATTTTTTAATCCACAAAACTTCGTAGAAAATAAGAAAATAAAATGTTTTTAATGCTTAAGCTGCCTCTTAATCGATATTCAAACCAATGAATCGTAACCTTTCCTCCAGCTAAATGTCCCAAGAGTTCTAGTTTGGATTAACGTAAAAAAAGGAAAACAGTAAGATTAAGAGCTGAATGACCGTCTGGTTGAAAGCTCTCTAATAAAAATCAAATTCAAATTCAAAAGTACAAAAGTAAATCGGATGCCGTGATATGTAACTATTCACAAAACTACGAAAACATCAGAAATGTAAAATGATTATGCTCGAGACATGGATTATTCTGCAAAAAAAATTGTAGATGTTGAAAGAACAACGAACATTTTATTGAAAAAAAAAAAAACACAAATCATTGAATTTTGATTCAGAGGCGAATTGTGCATAAAAAGTTAAAGTTTCACATGTATATGTATAATACGTATAAATTTAAAAAAAAATATTTTCAGGTGATTTTCTGTATTCTGTATGCTGTATGTGGTCCTCGTGGCTCTGTGGTGAGCGATGTCGATTGGCTCCCACATGGTTGTGATATCGGGTTTGATCCTCGATCAGGTCGAGAATTTTTTCGAACTGGAATTTTTTCGGTTCAGTTTTGGGGCACGGCGTATCGTTGTACTTATGCTACAACATGCAAAATGTGCTAAAAACAATATCGATAACGAATTTTCTCAACTAATCTGGTTGATCGAGAGCGCTATTAGCAGGCTAGCGTGCGATATTGTTGTGCTGTATACAGAAAATCATCTTCAAACATTCATTTTATATTTTAACATAAACAAACATTTTAATGAAAAAAGAATCACATGTCATCGCTATAAATTTAGAGTTAGAGACAAATTCAGCATAAAAAGTAATAAATTTGCATGTTTCACATAGTTTTGTAAATAATATCTTAAGTTTTAGTAATCATATACTTTTAATTTTTCCTCAAATGTCTTTCCTAAAAATTAACAAACATTTTAATCAAAAAAGAATCACATGTCATCGCTTTGAATTTCGATTTAGAGGCAAATTTAGCATAAAAAGTCATAAATTTGCATGTTTCACGTAGTTTTGTGAACAATATCTCAAGTTTTAGTGATCAGATACTAATTATTTTTTCTCACATGTCCTGAACGTTAACAAACAGTTTAATGAAAAAAAATTACATGTCATCGCTATGAAATTAGATTTAGAGGCAAATTCAACATAAAAAGTCATAATTTTGCAAGTTTTACGTAGTTTTGTGAATTATATCTCAAGTTTTAGTAAACAGATACTTGTTCCTTTTCTTCAAATGTTTTTCCTGAACATTAACAAACATTTCAATGTAAAAAAATCGCATGTCATCGCTTTAAATTTTGATTTAGAGGCAAATTCAGCAAAAAAAGTCATATTTTTGCATGTTTCACATAGTTTTGTGAATAAAATCTCAAGTTTTAGTAATGAGATACTTGTTATTTTTCTTCAAATGTCTTACCTGAACGTTAAAAAACATTTTAATGTAAGAAAAATCACATCTCATCGCTTTAAATTTTGATTTAGAGGCAAATTCAGCATAAAAAGTCATATTTTGGCTTGTTTTACGTAGTTTTGTGAAAAAAATCTCATGTTTTAGTAATCAAATACTTTTGATTTTTCCCCAAATATCTTTCCTGAACGTTAACAAACATTTTCATGTAAAAAAACCCACATGTCACCGCTTATTTTTTTGATTTAGAACGATTTAAAATGATGGTGGTGACTGTACACCACTGAGACGGAGGCAATAACATCAATAAGATCAAACGTTACGGAATTCCATTTTTATATAGTAGATATATAATAAAATATATAAATAAAATCTCGAGTCATCCACAGTTTCTATAGTACTAGTCTGCTGGAGTGAAGCGCTTGAAGGTCGTTTTAAAAATTATTGGCGCATTTTTCTCATTGCACTAAAATACGTCGTCATTCGAACTAATGGCACAGCATTAGCACTAGAGAAGGCTTCACGAATCTCCCGCCTGAGCGAGAAGAAGATGGACCACGGAATGCTGCACGGTTGTTAAATTCGCTTCAAGCGGACAGTGTCAGAAGGAAACTTGTTTTTTTTTCTCGCACCTCAAATCAATACTATGGCATGAGTTACTATCGATTCAGACACTCAAACAACATCACAACCGGAGGTTTGTTTATGTTTGTACTAGAGCTACTAAAAGATCAACCGTTTGCCATCATAGCGCGCGAAGTCATACCGCAAATTGCTGCCGATGGTGGCAAGTTCGATTGGTGTTAGTTTGCTGATATTCGCAAATGTAATGCAACACTTTGATGGCACTAACATTCTGTTGGTTTTGGAAGAATAAGCAATTATCTGCTGTTTTTTTTTCGTTTCTCACTTCACGCTTTTCATGCGAATGGTTTCAGATGTCAAATGTCAGCCAGATGGACAGTTTGGCAGGTAGCTCGCGTACGCTAAATGACACTTGAGCCTGTGTGGTATTTCAATCTGCCAAAACAAAACTGTTTACTATCGGACTGAACATTAATCACCCAGTTAGACTTTCTAATTAATGTTTGTACATTTTGGGAGCTCACGGTCAATATGGTTATTATTCATCAATCAGCTTTATTTTGAATCGTCGCCTAAGCAGATGCTACGAGTATCCATTGCATTGCCTCAGACCCTGGGGCAACTGTGTACCTTGAACGACGAGGAGTGTGTGCAGACAAATTTGTCCAGCAGAGCGGCAATCGAGAGGCATCGTCAATCCAAATGTGTACTTGCCATTATTGAAATAGTTTGTCCACCGAAAGCAGCAGATACAGGTTAGGTATCTTTTGGCTTCGGTGGATTTCAATGTTAATCGATTGGTCTCAAATTTTCGGCCCGATTGAGTGGTATTTTTCTGTGTTTTGCATTCATCATCAGCAAAAGGCAACAGAAGCGACTCGTTTCGGATGCCTATTGGCCCTGACGACTCTGTTGATATTGGTTTGGTTTTTACTTGCGAAAGTGAAGGAGGGAAATATTTTTGCTTTTGTTTTCACACATAAATTGACAATTGCATATGAGAACTCGCGTAGGTGCGAACAGCCTTAAAAATCTCTTTTACTTGTGTCAGGGCCAATTTACACAAGCGATCAATTGACCATGGTCAACAGTTTGGTGGTAGGCAGTCTCGTGAAATCACAGCTCATTTATCAGTCAGTCGGTAGTCGAATCGGCGGGTGGCACATTTGACAAAAAAAAGTCACTAATTCCGGATGAGTGAGTAGCTTTCTCATTGTTATTTTTTTTCAAAGAGGATTAGCACTGGTAAGCCGGAATATATTGAGGAGCTTTTGGAGAAATCATTCAAGTTGCGGAACTTTTGTGTGTAACTAATCGCATTCGAACTCAACGTGCGAAATATATTAATGTTAATTTGCATATTATTAGTTAATAAGATCATCGATTTTTCGTCAATAGTTAATAGTGCAAGTCATAGCAAAGGTATTCAAGAACGGCACAGCCATGCGAATAAGGGTCTAGATGTAAGGTCTAGATGCTCAACCCACCCACAGGTAGAGCAAACCCTGCAATATATGACATCAAGACGGGTGTAAAAATTAATTGTAACAAGGCGTACCTCTCATTTAATAAAAACTCTTCACACGACTGCTCGTAGATTGCGCAATCTAAGTTAGAAAACAGCAGAAAGAGAGGTGACCATAAATTATGACCAATATTTTCCACGATTCGTATCATGCCAAGGTTCGGACTTTTATTATAGTGTTATCAATCCTATCTCGAGCATGATGTGATTTCGAATAATTGGATGCAATAAAATCTTCCGCTTCGTACCAAACGCTTAATTGTACATTGCTCGGATGCAACTGATCATTTTGATGAGCCGTACATCATTGAGTAGATTGGGTTACCGGTTTGTGAACGTATGCAATTGTAGAAAATGCTAACGAGAAACGGAAGAAAGCACCATGCAGAAATGGTTGGTAATCCGCTCAAGACGATATCTTCCTGGAAATGATGCACTAATTGGGTAAGGTTCGATGATGATCGAGCAGAGTCACAGAAATTTGCATAGTTTGATATTTACTTAACATGAGTGATCGAATAATTGACTTTTGTCACGACTGTTATACGACTTGATTTGGATCCACATTTTTGTACACTTGTACCTATCTACTGCAAAATGGATATTACATAAAATAAAAAGAATTTCATAACATTAAATGCAACAAATTACACTCTTTCTTCCCTTGCATTGGCAAGCAGTGCAGCGCCGAACACACTCTAGGTTTTACCCATTCGTAATGTCAGCTCCACCTTCCGTGCACCCGGTTCCCTTTCACAGTGAGATCAGGTGCACACGTGTGTCGTGGGAACTGTCATTCAACAGTGCAACGACATCGAGGCCCACCCCCAGTCCATAGGGTCTATGATGGAAACGAAAGCGAAAAGTGGCACGAAAGAATTGTTCACCTGTTCCAGTTACTAAATTTACGCGAATCTGAATCAGGATGAGTTTTACTCATGTGGAGGGTTCGTTTCTAATTTTCAACGATTTATATAATAAATTTTCTACCCAAATAAAAGTATCAGAAGAAAGAAAAGAAAGAAGAAAATTAGTCGTTTAAGTCTTTATCTTTGAATTCCTCCATGTTTTTATTTTTTCATTTCTCTTTGTTTTCTTTCGATTTTCATTTTCAATTTTCGTCTTCATTTCTTCACTTACTATTTCATTGATTTATTTTTTCTCCACTCTTCCTTCAGTTTGTTTCTTGAATTTCTTATCTTCATATTTTTATCTTTCTTGTGTTATTCAAAGTTATTTTCAACAATATCTTTTTCAAGACTTCTCCTGCTACTTTTTATTACTGTTTTTTTTCTTTAATTTAAAAAAATACTTCTGCATAGAAGAACTCTTTTATGCACAATTTTCTTTTATTTTTCTCGTTATGTTTCTATCACACAACTGATTTACCTATTTCTGGAAATAATGTTTCTTGTCATTTTTTATGTTTGTTTTCCTTCAATTTTCTTTATTTATATTTCTATTTCTCGTTTTATTTTTTATTTTTCGCCTCCCATGCATCCTCTTCCATCATTGATATATGAATTGTTTTTTTTTTCCTTTTTGAATTGTTTTATCCAGATTCCGTAAAATTTTCATTGCTGCATTTCTTGATTTCCTCACTCTCATTTTTTATTTGTACTGTTTTACTTAGCTTTATTATTTTTTATTTTCTTCATGTTTATTATTATTTCAGTTTTCTTCTAAGTACTTTTTCATATAATTTTTCAATGTTTTCAAGAGTTCTTCGAAATAATATAGGTCAGACTCCAATTTTTTTTCACTCCGGATTGTCTTGAACAAATATGAATTAATTATTTTCTTTTGTTAAGTTTCTTGGAAAATGCAGTGGTGTAGCGGAGAAAAATGAGATACAAATGTGCTGAAAAGGATAGTAAAGGTAAAATTCCAAAATGAATGTTTAAAACGAACAGCAAAAAAAAAAATCCGGATTATCAAGTTTAATATTCCGGATAATCAAGTCCGACCTGTATTAGTTTTTTCATTTTCTCCAACATCTACACTTTTTGTTATAATTTTCAATTTTTTCTTCTGTTTTGAGCACTTCTTTCCTTTCAAATTCGATTGATTTTTTTGTTTTCTTTTCTCTCTCATTTCTTCATTTGCTGTATTTTATATTTTTCATATTAATTTTAATTTCTTTTCCATTTATATAATGTTTGTTTTCTTATTTCTTATTCTTGTTCGAATAATTTTCTTCAAATGGTTTTCAAAATTGTTTGCTATTATATTGGTTTTTAAATTTTTTCCCCCAAAACAGTTTACTCTTTTTCCATTATTTTTCTTTCATAACTTTCTATCGATTTTATCGTGCAAGTTCTTAACCCCCTCATTCTGGTTTTATTGTGTTAGCTTTAAGTCTTTTCCTTTGTGTATTTCATGTCGAATCCGTTTGTTTCGTTGAACTTACCGGAGTGACATATTTGCTGCTCTCTCTCTTTCCTTCTCCGTTTTTTAGTTTTTGTTTTTAGTCAAGTTTTGTCTTCATTTCTTTTCGTTGAACGTTTTTTAACTCTCTGGTGTTATTCAATTAATGAAATATTTTTTTATTATGTTCTTCCATTTTTGCTATCTGTTTTTTACTCCCGTTTTTTTTCTTTTTTCACTCTTTTACTCTTGAGATTTTGCTGAATTTTTCTCGTTTATATACTGCATTTATCAAGTACATTTGTTTTCTTTTCCTATTTCTATCACTCAATTTATTTCCCTTTCATTTGTTTCTTGCAATAATGTTTCGTAATTTTTTTCTTTAAATTGCATCCTTTACCAGCATTTATGCTTTGGTTGTGTTTTCTTTTTTTTTCAGTTTATTTATCCAGATTCCGTTTAACTTTCATTCCATTATTTTCATTGTTTCATTCCTTAATTTGCTCTCATTTTCATCTGTACTTTGCTGTATTTTTTCATGTTTTCTCTATTTTTCTTGTTCATTTTCTTGTCTTTTGTTTTTCATATTTTTTTCAAATTTTTCAATACCTTTTTGAAATTGTTAGTTTTTTTTTTAATTTCCTTCAACAGTTATCTTCATTTTTCGTAATTATTGCTAATTATTCGCTTCTGTTTTCGACTCTTCTCTGCATTCAAATTCCTATTACATGCATAGTTTAATTCTCTCTTTTTACTTCATTTATTGTCTTATTTTTTGTCAATTATAACATATTTCTTATGTTTTTGATGTTGTTCTTTCTGTTGTTTCTCGTTGAACTTTTCTCCGTAATTATTCACTGTTCCCTCTTTTTCCCATCTGTCTACTGTCTGGTTTCATTCAATTTTTGGCTTCATATTTTTCGTTCATAAGTTTCTTGAAAAATATCCCCTTTTATTTCGTCTCTTTCATAGATATTTACTTACTCTTGATCATTTTTTTAATCGTGATGTATATTTATTTTATTTTTTTTAACTCTTTTATTTGTCCTAGTTTTTACCTTACTTTTTTTATTTATCTCATTTTAACTATTTTTGATTTCCTTTCGGTTTTATGTACATTTATATGGTTAAACTTTTCGTTTACATTTGAAATTGTCATTCTTTTTTATTATTTTTTCTTTTTGTTAATTCTAGATTTCATTTGCTTTCTTTCCATAATTTTACTCATTTGTTCTTTTGTTTCATTCTTTGATTTGCTATCGGTTTCAATCTGTATTATTTTGCTTTGCTATATTATTTTGTTTTGCTTCTTTCAGGTTTCTCAATAATTTTTTTCTTTTTTTTAAATTGTACTCGTTTTATTCATTTGCTCTAACGCGATTATCAGCACTATTCATTGATTTTTTTTTGTTTTCAACTGTACTTTTTCTTTAAATGCTTTTTGTTCCATTCTGTTTTTACTTCCTTTTTTCTTGGTTTATTTTATTTCCCTATCTTTTGATTTTATTCCATTTATATCAAGATATTGTTATGTAATGTTTTTCGTGACTCTGTTGAGCATTGCTTTTTAGTTTTTTCTTTTTTCTCATTCTTTCACTTCTGCTTTTTGAACATTTCTCTCAAACGTTGTCAATAATTGTTAAAATTAGTTTTTTGTTTCTCATTTGCTACAGAACAGTTGCTGCTTTTTAGTGTTATTTTTTTTCCTCCACTCCTTTTTAACCATTTGTTTCATGCCTCTCTTTAGTTTTCTTTTATCTTTTCTCGATTTCTTTATTAATTGCCTTAGCGTTACTCTCTTCAATTCTTGATTTTTAATCTAAATTTATCTAGTTTAAAATTTCTAATACATTTTTTTTTGAAGTAGAATACTTCTCTCAGGAAGTTCGGCTACATAGGGATGTAGAATGAAAATCTAAAATCGAAAAAAGTGAAAAATATGTCCAATTTCAAATGCTAATAAATCGGTTAGTATTCGATGGATTTTCTTCGTTCTTGCAGCAATAGATTGGAAAATCTTCTAAGATTCTTCTCAAATGCACATAATTGTAATTTTATTATTCAAACTATTGTACTATTGAAAATAGTCAAGCCTTGTCGAAACGAAAAATTCGGCCTCTGATTGGTCGTTATATGATTGCTTCCCAAGCACGGTCGACAGAATCATAGACCTTGCCATTTGAAATGTGCAATTTGGCCTATATAAGAGCCTGTTTCAACAGGAGCAGTCCTCTCTTAGCAGCAGCAGTGGATTCAGCAGCAGTAGCAGTGCAGCGGATAACGGCCACAGCTGTGGTATGGCAACGGATAGCGGAGCGCGTCTCAGCATCGATAGCAGGACCAGGTGATGCCGGGCAGCGGATACCGATGGCAACGGAAGCGTTCACTACTGTGGCAACGGGGATAGCGCAGCGGTTGACGTTGGTCTCAGCATCTATATAAGCAGGGCCAGCTGATGCAGTGTGGCACTTTAGTGAAATGCTGTCTCTGAGCGATAGCAGGCACACTAGCAAATGCATCCAACGAAAAGAACGTTCTGGAAAGCTTTTCAGTGTTTATTTCCCCCAAGGAATACTTTATTCGCACTGCCAGTGATAACGCAAAGATGTGATCGGCATCTTATCAGACATTGAATTAAACAACAAATTGTCATTTTCAGGATGAAATAAAAACCTAATTGAAGAGTTAATTTTTTCTCTTAAATCAATTTACACTATCAAGAAATTTGGAACAGATATATATTTGTCTCTGAACGTACTGAATTATCGTTTCATTCAGTTATGAGTACAACATGCGAAAGGCTTTCATTATCAACATAAAAATTAATTTTTCGGAAAATCGAAATTCAAAAATTATCAAGTCCAAATCATGACAAGCAACTTATTATTGAGAATGGTCAATCCTTGTTGAAGCGCGAAATTTGACTGATCTGATTAGTCGTTAATATGATTGCTTCCCAAGCAAGGTCAACAGAATCATAGACCTTGCCATTTTAAATTCGCTATTTGTCTGTATAAGAGTAAGGATGGGAATTATCAACTGGAATGGCTATCGATAGTTATCGATGATTTCCTACTACTATCGATAGCTGTCGATAGGTTTTTCATCCCTATATAAGAGCCTGTTTCAGTCGAAGCCGCTCATAATAGTTCTAGACAGCGACAACAGCAGTATTCCCTTACCAGCAGCAGTAGCAGTGCAGTGGATACCAGGCGGATAGCGGTCACAGCTGTGGCATAGCAATGGATAGTGCACTAGTTGCAGCGGATCTCAGCATCGATAGCAGCTGGGCCAGCTGATGAGGGGACAGCGGATACCAATAGCAGCGTATAGCGGCCAAAACATTGGCATGGCTACGGATAGCGTAGCAGTTGCAGCGGGTTTAGCATCGATAGCAGCTGATGCAGTGAGGCACTTTAGTGAAATGCAATCTCTGTGCGATAGCGGGCACTAGTAAATGCATTCAATGAAAAGTTGACTCATTTTGACAACACATGAGCCGTCTAGTTTTGAGTGTTAAATCAGCTTTTCACTGTTTATTTTATCACAAGGAATACTTCATTCGCACTGTCAATGATAACGCCAAGATGTGATCGGTATGTTATCCAATATTGAATTGAACAATAAATTAAAACATGACTGACACGCAAGCAGCCGGGTTTTCTTTCTTGTAAAAGTATTCTACTTCATCCTTGCGGTCGTGGCTTTGCACACAACCCTCCTGTGATTTTCTATTTGTGCCCTTCATCATCGTTTCAAATTTTTCATAAATTTTTCTTGATGCTTTCATTTGTATAATTTAACACTGCTATATTTGCCAATTTATTGGCCTTTTTTCTCCCATTTTTCTTTATGCTATTTTTTGTTAAATTTGTTTTCTTTTATTCCAATCTTTTTCCATAATTTATTCTTACGTATTGTTTTCTTCCGTTTTTTTTTTCTCATATTTCTTAAACTGTCACGTGTTATTTTCAGTTCTTTCCTTCATTTCTTTTCTTTAAGCTTTATTGTTTTTGTTTTCTTCTTCATTTTATTGTTTTCAATTCTTTTTGAGTTTGTTTTCCAATTTTTAGGAAATTTATAAAACTATACGAACTGCAAAACTGTTTGTATGACAAAAATAAAAATGATTTGACGCAGTATTTTTCTTCAAATTTATGGCATATCCGTATTGTTTAAGATTTTAGCTATTTCACAATTTCTGTGAATGTTGGTGCCCCTAGCAAATCTAACTCAGAGATTTCAATAAGTTATTCCGTAAGCAAAAGTAGAATCGGCGACGTTATTATTCAACGGCATTTTGACGCACTTCAGCATTTACAAGGGGCATCAAAATTCACAGGAATGGTTGAAAAGCTATAACATTTTAGGGCAACTATGGTATTGTAAAACTCATACCACTTGCGTTACCCAACGCCTTAGAACACGAGTGAATAGCTGTAGGTACATCTTTTTTTTTCTGAAAGTCGTTCTGTTTGTGCGACTTGGCTGAATGATTCATCAGCATTTAACCTTATCACTCAGAAGTTGCTTATCGAACATTCCATTACAAACCGGTGTCTATTGTGAGTGACTAGACTCGTGTGTCTACTTCTGGTTGGACTGGTTGGACTGCCATTAAATCCAAAATTTATTGGTTATTGTTAGCAGCAAGCACCTTTGTCGCAGGCAGCAGGTTGACTCTTATGTTCGAACTTGTTGACCTTCAAATGGTGTGTGCTTGTATGTGCTTTTTTTCGATGCCGGTATAATTTCATTAGAAACCAGTTCTTCTCGCGCGCGTTTATACCGCTTATCTCGAGAGACGCTAACTACACGACCAACGTTGCAAATTCGATGGACCCAAATTTATTTGCACTGGGTTTCTGGTTTGCATTTTTAATATGCAAGTCTTTAAACAGACAGAGTAAACAGCAAAGAAAAATTTGTTAATTAATCCATCATTGTCCTTCGCGGTACATTTGGAGCGGAAAATTCACTGCTGCTGCAGTGCATGTTGTAAATCGCAAGTATCACACGGTAATATACACCGGTTTCTTTTCGACGATGCTCGGGTGACCCAAATTTATCTCATCTCCCTCTGTCGAGCACGGCGCGGCGGCGGGCAGCTGCAAAGTATTGACTTTGGTTGCTTCCCACTTTTTAATCTCATGTGCATGATTTTCTTCGATAGAGCTCTGCCAGCCGCGTGTGAACGCGCACTTCGGGTTCGAGTAGTGTGTATCTGCGGTGAAGCCCCGTGGAGTAGACGCAGATTGTACGAGCATCTCTACTAAATTTTAGTACGCACATTCAAAACAATAGACTGCTTTAAAATACCGTTTAGTTAATCGACTACATGATAAGTATAAGTTATACGAAAAAGAAAAGACTTTACAGGAAATTATCCGTTTGGAAATTGGGAAACCAGAGCTTTGATGAGATACTTGAGCACGGTGGCTGCACGTAACCGGTATTCGGCAGCAGCCCGCTGCGTACGAAATTTCTTTCGGAGTGGTCGTAGGAGGATTCATTGAACTTGTTCCGATCAGTTTTGATAACAGCCATTCTTCGGTAGAGTTTGATGGTTGACTTTTCACAGGAATCACATATTCTACCTTAAAAGCTACTTCATATGATATTTTCAAATGTTTGTGGTTTGTAAACTATGTTACAACGAGGCTCTCTTGAGTCTTTATTAAAACAATCAATGCGGGAATATATTTGTTTCCATTCACTTGCAAAAACTCTATCGTTTATTATTTATCAGTAAGCGAACTTGCGATCAGTATTGAAATGAAAATCTAATGCAATCATAATTACAATTGAATGATTGAAGCCTGAAAACCTATCAATCGGTTTAATGGTTGACCTAAATTAGGTTGAAATTGTATCTAAAAATGGGTAAACGAATCTACTTTACTGCTCTACCACCGTCCGGCTGAAGAGTGACCATTTTGGATTATATTGAGATTGTCCATTATAGTCACCCAGTATACGATTACACCCACCGAGTCAAAGATTGACGAATCCGACAACTTAGGTGTGGTGCATCAAGATAACGTGTGAGAAAGTTCACTAGATACCTTCGCAAAGTGCAACTATTTTAATTTGTTTAGAGTCCCAAATTGTGCTGCAGTTTATTGCAGTGCAGTTCCAGTTGGTACACCAACGTTTCTGATGAAGTATGTTACGGATTCAGTCATGATGCTGGTGCAGATGATGATGATATTGATGGTAATAGTATAGTAATGATAATAATAACAGTAAAATACTTTAGTTGTGGTGGCGCGTGGGTAGGAAAAGCGCATTTATGTGAAAATTGGTCACTGCCGCCGAGTGTGGCCGTCGTGTTTTGGGAAGATGGGAAAACATAAGACGGACGGAATGTCGAACGGACGGACTGACGTCTGTTGGATGTAGCTGCGATAATGCACGGTTATTACCATTAATCACTCCATCAGCTGTTGTTTGTTGCTGTTGCGTAAAGTGCAATTTGATCGGAGCGCATGTGGGTGTAACCGATACGTAAACGAATAAATTTAACAAGATTGTGTTTGTGTTTAGAGTAGTTATCGTAATTATTTTATTGGGAAATAAACTGTGGTAATTCAAAATGCAGGATTCGCGTTGATCGAATTTTATTATAGACAATAAATACATAATGATATCACCTGTTTAAAGACTATGCTGTTGAACATATTTCGGACGTCAGCAAAGAATTTAGCGATAAACTATAATTTGTTATTGTATAACAGTATGCACTAGGGTCTTTTTTAAGCGGATAGTAAAATATTATGAGGTTTTTCATACGCGGTCTTTTTTAATGACCCGCATTCTTTACGTGCATCGTAAAGAAATAAATGGAATAAAAAATGATCGAATGATTAATGCAATTAAGATTTTCTGTTATTTGTTTTAATTTTCTAATCAATCAATCTAATATTTGTTCCAAAATTTTTGTTATTTTAAAACACTAGGCAATATTCTTGCAATCGGTAAATATGACCAAAAAACGATTAATAAGTTATTCTATTTCGTTAAATCATGTTATTCAGTATCGCTGTCATAAGTCACCCTACAAAACTTTTGCCGTGGTTCATCTGTCCCAGATCATTTTGAAGATTGTAACGGTTAGATATTGGTCTCAGAATCGATTTGTAGCTGAACAGTTTCAGTATCGAATTCGGCAAAAGAAACCCTTCCGAAGTAAGATATCCGTTAGCACTAAAAAATTATGCCGACTTATAAATGAAATTTACTGAGCAAATAGCCTATCAATGATAAAAATATTTTTAGAGCTGGAACCGTTTGTTTGATCGGTATACCGTTTTCGACAAAGTTGTAGATAGTAAATTTGTTCATTTAAAAAAATATACATTACAAAACCATCGAAAAAGTTGGTAAAATTTAACTATTTCTCCAAGTTCAAACAACATCGTGGTCTCGTAGAAATTTTTTTTTGCTCAGAAAGTGTTTTTCTTTTTTGAAATTTAATTCATAATAATATTTGTGTGTATTTTTATTTAATTTATGAAAGCATGAAATTACTATCTACAAGTGTCGAAAACATCATACCAATCAAACAAACGGGTGCGGTGTTAATTTATTAATAAATTTGACTTTTTCAATTTCTTCACAAACAGACAACCATTAATATTTAGTTAAACTTTTGTAGATTTCACTAAAAAAAAGTTATTGGAGATAACCAATTTTTAATTTTTTCTTATTTATTTTTTATTTTATTTTTTTTCGAAAAGGGGAGTTTCAGCCAGATAAAAAATGGTCGATCGAAAAGGATGCCCACTTTTTTGTGGAATTGCATTTATATGGATTGTTTACTTTGAAATGTGACTGCTAAGCCACCCTCCAATCAGTTTTTCACTCTTTCTGAAAACAATGAAGCTAATAATCGGTGAACACATAGAGTCATCATATTTTTCTATAATTCCTCTTAGCGAATATCCATTAGTATATCAGGAAGGTAAGTCTTCTGTAACAGCATTGCATACTACAGTTACAAAATTAGAGAATTCTTTGGCAGCAAATAAAATTCCACTAGTAGTGTTCTTTGATATAGAAGGAGCATTGGATAATTCAGCTCTTGACTAATTGTTGCAATGAAAAAACGTGGTTTCTACAATTGCATTATTCATCGGATCAACAAGATATTATCAAAAAGAGAATGATCAGCAAACCTTGGAAGCTCTTACATAAGTGTAAAAGTAATAAAAGAGTGCCCGCAAGGAGGGGTGATATTCTCTCTACTGTGGTCATTGATAGTTGATGTTCTATTCATAAAATAATAGCAAAAATTAATAGAAAAACCGAATGCAAACTCCCTTTAACATTGTTTCCTTGCGTTGCGCTAAAGAGGGCTTAAATGTAAATCCTTCAAAAGCTACTATCGTTCCATTTACACGAAGGAGAAAAATTAGGCTAAGTAATGTTACACTAAAAGGTAATCCTAAGCTCCTAACTAACGTCAAATACCAAGGAGTATTTCTTGACAAAAATTCAACTGGAGTACACAGCAGGCCATAACAACGACAATATCGCACAATAGCGGTCTCGATCAATTAGATTAGTTGAGGCAATTCGTTATCGATATTGTTTTTTGCACATTTTTCATGTTGTAGGATAAGTACAACGATACATCCTGCCCCAGTGCTGAGTCGATTCCCAGCTCGAAAAGATTCTCCACCTGATCGGAAAACGAGCCCGACATTACAGCCGTGTGTGGAATATTGGATTTATTCGGCTGTTGTAAGACCAAGAATTACCTCCACCAAAAACAAAGGAGACAGTAGCTAATATGTTGGAAAAACTCCAACGGCTAGCCACTCTCTCAATAACGTGCGCAAAGACAATCACACTTACCAAGGCATGAGAAACTTTACTCTTCATGCTTCCATTACATCAATTTATACAATTAGAAGCAGAAAAGAGCGCTTTACAGATCAAATTATCTTTAAAGCTGTTAGAGGGTGACCCAACAGATCATCTGAATATTCTAAAAGCTCTTCGTATCAATCCCTTAGTAGTCAACAATAAAGACTGGATAGCGAAAAAATACAATTTTGAAGAATGATTCAGAATACTTGAACCTGAGCGCTATGTTTGGGAACGCAGCATGATTTCCTTCAAGACATCAGTTTTAATAACATTTTCACTGGTAAAAAAGGTTCTGTCCTGTCCCATTCGCGTAAATTTGACCTTGAAACTTGGTTTTGGAATATAAGAAATGTTGCTCTTCGTAAATGGGTTTTAATTGTCTCAATAGCTAAAATCGACTTAACTATTTCCGTTGTAGTTATCCATCTGGTTTCGCAGTCCAGCTTTGGAGCTGGTCAAGAGACTTCTGTTATCTGGGTTTCATGAGGAGGGTTTCTTGGGCAACAAATGGTGAGTTGACAACCTGGAAGGAGCGTCAAACATAGCTTCGGCCCTCACAAGTTCCTATCTCACACCTCCGCGAGTCATATGATCACACTAGGCTGCCGGTTGGAACATGGATACAACTGGTTGGTGTTGCCTGGGCAATGTTGTCATCCGACAATAGCTAAGTGAGAAGGTGCGACGCGATCATTGGCGCGTAAACCATATTCCGGCGGTAGAGGAAATGCTTCGCCAACCTGAGCGTCTGTTCACCAAGATGGTGCGGCTCAAAACAGCGTCTGATCTCCATGTTAGGAGCGGCTGATCAACGTCCTGGTGGCAGCGTGGGACTCTAAACAGAGCTGACACGATGGTCCACCGGCGAGCCAGGGGTTGGGGAAGGCCCAACAAGCCGCCCCGGAAAACAACATGTTACAAACAACGTAAGAGATAATACGGATCGGAACAATCGGCAAAGACCTAGGCAACGAAATAAGGACTACGATTGGAAACTTGGGACATGGAACTGCAAATCGCTCTGCTTTCCAGGATGCGACAGGATAATCTATGACGAGCTACATCCACGCAACTTCGGAATCGTAGCGCTGCAGAAATTTTGTTGGACAGGACAGAAGGTATGGAGAAGCGGGCACCGGGCGGCTACTTTCTACCAGAGCTGTGGCACAACCAGCGAGCTGGGAACCGGCTTCATAGTACTGGGTAAGATGCGCCAACGCGTGATGGGGTGGCAGCCGATCAACGCAAGGATGTGCAAGTTGAGGATAAAGGGCCGGTTCTTCAACTACAGCATCATCAACGTGCACGGCCCACATGAAGGAAGATCCGACGACGAGAAGGAAGCGTTCTACGCGCAGCTGGAGCAGGTCTACGATAGCTGCCCGCGACGGGACGTGAAGATTGTTATTGGGGACTTGAATGCTAAGGTAGGCCGGGAGGCAATGTACAGACCGGTAATCGGATCAGATAGCCTGCATGCCGTGTCTAATGATAACGGCCATCGGTGCGTAAACTTTGCGGCCTCCCGTGGTATGGTAGTCCGAAGTACCTTCTTCCCCCGCAAAGATATCCACAAATCCACCTGGAGATCACCCGACCAACAGACAGAGAACCAAATCGACCACGTTCTAATCGACGGCAGGTTCTTCTCCGACATCATCAACGTTCGCACCTACCGCAGTGCGAATATAGATTCGGACCACTACCTAGTAGCTGTGTGCATGCGCTCAAAACTATCGACGGTGTATAACACCCGCCGAAGTCGAACGCCGCGACCAAATATTGAGCAACTGCGGGACGCCGAGGCTGCACAGGAATACGCGCAGCAGCTGGAGGCAGTGCTACCCACGGAAGAGCAGCTTGGCGCAGCTACCCTTGAAGATGGCTGGAGGAGCATCCGATCCGCCATAGGTAGCACTGCTGTAGCGCTTCTAAGTACAAGGGCCCCGAATCATAGAAATGACTGGTTTGACGGCGAATGCAAACGGTTAGTCGAGGAGAAGAATGCAGCACGGGCGAGAATGCTGCAACACCGCACGAGAGCGAACGTGGAACGATACCGACAGGCACGGAACAGCCAAAACTCAGTCCTCCGAAGGAAGAAGCGCCAGCAAGAGGACCGAGATCGCGTAGCGATGGAAGAGCTGTACCAAGCTAACGACACTCGGAAGTTCTACGAGAAGCTGAACAGCTCCCGTAAAGGCTTCGTGCCGCAAGCCGATATGTGCAGGAGCTTGGACAGCAACCTCCTTACTGATGAGTGTGAGGTGATCGAAAGGTAGAGGCAGCACTTCGACGAGCATCTAAACGGCGATGCAGTAGAGCGCGAGGACGGTATGGCAACTGATCTTGGTGCACGAGCAGAAGACATCAGAATTCCAGCCCCCGATCTTCTGGAGGTGGAGGAGGAGATTGGTCGGCTGAAAAACAATAAAGCTGCTGGAGTGGACCAACTTCCTAGCGAGCTATTGAAATACGGTGGAGAAACACTGACTAGAGCCGTGCACGGGGTCATTGTCAAGGTTTGGGAGGAAGAACAAGTACCGAAGGAGTGGATGGAGGGTATTGTGTGTCCCATCTACAAAAAGGGCGATAATCTGGAGTGCTGCAATTACCGGGCAATCACTCTGTTGAACGCTGCCTACAAGGTACTCTCCCAAATACTTTGCCGTCGACTATCGCCATTTGCGAAGCAGTTCGTGGGGCATTACCAGGCGGGATTTATGGGTGCCCGCGCCACCACGGATCAGATATTCGCGGTTCGGCAGGTTATGCAGAAATGCCGCGAATATAACGTGCCCACACATCATTTGTTCATCGATTTCAAATCGGCGTGCGACACAATCGATCGGGACAAGCTATGGCAAATTATGCACGACTACGGTTTTCCGGACAAACTGACGCGGTTGGTCAAAGCGACGATGGATCGAGTGATGTGTGTAGTTCGTGTTTCGGGGGCACTCTCGAGCCCCTTCGAAACCCGAAGAGGGCTGAGGCAAGGTGATGGTCTCTCGTGCCTACGGTTCAACATTTCCCTGGACGGTGTCATTAGAAGAGCGGGGATTAACACGACTGGCACGATTTTCCAAAAGTCGGTGTATTTGTTTGGTTTCGCCGACGATATCGACATTGTGGCTCGGACCTTTGTGAAGATGGCGGATACGTACATCGGATTGAAGGCTGAGCCAAAAAGATTGGACTGGTCATCAATGCATCGAAGACGAAGTACATGAAAGGAAGGGGTTCACGAGATAGTAACAGTATTAGTAACCTCCCACCTCGAGTTCAAATTGGTGGTGATGAAATCGAGGTGGTCGATGAGTTCGTGTACCTGGGCTCACTGGTAACTGCCGACAACGATACCAGCAGAGAAATTCAACGGCGCATTATGGCAGGAAATCGTGCATACTTTGGTCTCCGGAGGACGCTTCGATCGAGTAGAATTCGCCGCCGCACCAAGTTAACCATCTACAAGACGCTGATCAGACCGGTAGTCCTCTACGGGCATGAGACATGGACTATGCTTGTGGAGGACCAACGCGCCCTTGCGGTGTTCGAGCGGAAGGTGCTGCTAACCATTTTCGGTGGACTGCAGATGGAAAACGGAGTGTGGAGAAGGCGAATGAACCACGAACTACAGGAGCTGCTTGGGGAGCCATCTATCGTCCACACCGCTAAGATAGGCAGGCTGCGGTGGGCTGGGCATGTTGTAAGGAGTCAGACGACAGCCCGGTAAAGATGGTTCTTGAAACCAATCCGTCAGGGACGAGACGGAGAGGTGCACAGCGGGCAAGGTGGATCGATCAGGTGGAAGACGACCTGCGGACCTTACGCAGACTGCAGAGCTGGCGAACTGCAGCCATGGACCGAGTGGAATGCAGACGACTCTTACGTACAGCAAATTTCTACCATTTTCGACTCCTAATAAAATGATGAAACCTGTTAGATATTTGCTTGAGCTTGTGCATGACAACGACCGTGCATTTTGCAGTCACTCCTTCACGATAGTTCTGAGCTAGTGAAGTTACACGAAGGGTTACATAGAGATGGCTTTACCATCTTCAATGTACGACAAAAGATTGATGACGGTGCCGGCAATCTCCTTGCAATCGATTAGGGAATAAAGGAAGGAAGTGTTACAATCGTTGTTGGCAGAGACCGAATTTACTTTTGCATCTCTAACGACTGTAACGGAAAGGTAGGTACACACCATGGTTAGTGACGAATACATAGTAGCGGCAATTGAAACTGCTTAGAGAGGTTTATTATTTATTCAACGGTGTGTCGAGAGTCTGAGATTTTTTTTTGAATTTTGCGTGAGAGAAGGGTCAAAGTACACCTGTGCTCAAAGTTCCTTACTCTCGCTCGGTCTATTTTAAAATTTGCCACAATCTCTCCATTTCAAAAGGTGAATTAATGTTTGTTTGCATGAACCAAGACTAATTTGATGTCTTGAAGGTAAATGTTTCTCGGAAAGATCATGAAACCTCATTTCTCAAACCTGTTACTGTTAGAACGCAGCAAAAACTGATGTCTTGAAGGAAAACATGTAGGCAACAGCACAATGGTCGGAAAATTAAGATTTACGGCCAAAATCAATTTTTTGGTATCAAATTGTTAGTTTTCTACTGCAGATGATTTTGTCATTTGAGAAAAGTGTTGTAGTGACAAGGGGCTGTCCATAAACTACGTGAATTGAGGCAAATCTTTTTATTTTTCAAAACTAGTTTCACGATGAACCATAACACGATGAATAAATCACCCAAAAATTGAAAATTTACATAAAAACCTAAATTAATCCACCTAGCGGTCAGACTCAGCCTTTCTCATTTAAACTTATTATTTGTAAAAATAGATTTACATGAATGCTTAAATCCAATAAATGTTTATCCACTCTTTGGGTTCTAAAATATTGATGTTGTAATCTACTATATAACAATGGAATTCCGTAACGCTTGATCTTATTGATATTATTCCCTCCGTCTCTGTGGTGTACAGTAATCATCATGATTTGAAATCGTTCTAAATCAGAAAAATAAGCGGTGACATGAAGGTTTTTAAACCGGAAAATGTTAGCTGATGTTCAGGAAAGATATTTGGAGAAAAATAATTAGTATCTGATTACTACAATTTGAGATATTATTCACAAAACCATGGGAAACATGCAAAACTATGACTTTTCAAGCTGAATTTGCCTCTAAATCAAAATTCAAAGCGATGACATGTGATTCGTTTTTCATTGAAATGTTTGTTACGTTCAGGAAAGACATTCGAGGAAAAATAGTTAATATCTGATTACTAAAACTTGAGATATAATTCACAAAACTACGTAAAACATGCAAAATTGTAACTTTTTGTGCTAAATTTACCTCTAAACCAAAATTCAAAGCGATGACATGAGATCCTTTTTTCATCAAAATGTTTGTTAATGTTCAGGAAAGACATTTGAGAAAAAATAACACGTATCTTATTGCTAAGAGTTGAATTATTACTCAAAAAACTACATATGTTCGAAGCATTTTTGAAGATAATTTTCTGCATGCAAAGAAACACCTTAAAATATTCTCTTTGATTTTTTCTTTGAAGAACATATAATACTTGCAAAACTTTGACTTTTTAAGCATAAGCTCAAATCGCATCTAAATCAAAATTCAAAACGTTGACATGTGATTTTTCTTTCAATAAAATTTTCGTTGTTCCTTTAACACTTCCAAATATTTTTTTGCAGATAAATCCATGTTTTGAATCAGTGCGAGTCGAGCATAAAAAATTTACATTTCTGATGTATTCGTAGATTTGTAAATAGTAACGCATTACGGGATTCGATTTACTTTTTTACCTTTACCGAAACTAGATCTCGGAACATTTAGCTGGAGGAAAGGTCCCATTTCATTGGTTTGAACATAGATTAAGAGGCGACTTAAGCATTGAAAGTCATTTTTTTATTTTCTATACACAATGTTAGTTATCAGAAAACCTTCACAACTTCTCAGACGTGTTCCTTGGACACCAACAAACATTTTCGTTTTGAAAAAAATCACAAGCATCTCTTTAGATTTCATTATAGAGGAGAAATGAGCATAAATGGTCATGCTCAATTCTTCTTACTTACTTTAATTTCCTAAAAAGAGGTTTTACTGTAAACGATTGTCAAATAGCCCGAATATCACCCAGTATAGGTATATTCGAAACTGGGATGACTCCACACAACATTTTCTAAAACGGCGGCTTCCGGCTTCAGAAAAATAACCTAAAGTGGTATTCGGCCAACCATTTCAATAATTCCGAAAGTGGAACTCCATACGTCGTTTGGAAATCCGATATGGCGACTTCCAGTTTATGTGAGTTCTGTTCTCAAAATTTTGAAGTATTTAAAGTGATGATAAACATATAGGATGTGAAATATTTTTTAAGTAAGTTGTGCTAAAGCAGTAATGAATTATAAAAAATGATTTTTAAATTTAAAACCTTTGATCCCGAGCATCGCCGGGAACGTTCAACTAGTTAAAGTATAAAATATGAAATTTGACGTAATGTTAGTACTTAAGAAATAGCGAAATAAAAGCAATGACTCTTAATTTCGAACAATTTAATCACGAGCGATGCCCGGAACGTTCAGATAGTACGATACCACATTTAAATCGTGTTGAGGCCATATATATTGATCGAATCAGGTAATGTGTTGAATAGTCTTTGAATTTCTTTTCTTTCTAAAACTTTTAAACAGCATATCAAATTGTTATGAAGTTTGTTATTTGTAAGTTTGAGAGATGACTCATTTGTATGACACTAGTTATGTTCAAATAAGTCGTGTAATACTTGAGATAATAGACTTTCGTTGTTTTACAAATTAAAACATAACGCTTGCTTAAGTTTGATTACAATCAAATGAAAAGGTAACGTATGGGGCAGCCAAACTTTGAAACCACGTGTTCAATCATAATTCATCAGTTAACCCTTAACTAGCCCGTTCATCTGATATCAATATTGTTCAAATCGGTTGTGTAGTTTCTAAGATAATGAAGTTTCGTGATTTTCACATTTCGATACATTACAGACGAAGTTACAGTCCGATTACTGCAAAATTCAATAGGGTGTTATGAGGTAGGTAGACCTTTTATTTGATACTAATTCTGTGGAAATCGGGTCAACCATCTCTGAGAAATATGAGTGAGTCCAAGTAAGTTGTCTTGGAATATGTTTCTTTTCATAGCGGGATTTCACATTTTTAAACATAACAGGCAAAGTAATAATCCGTTTGAAAAAAAATCATTAGGGTCTTATGGGGCAACAAGACCTTTCATATGACACTAATTTTATAAAAATCGGGCCAGCCATCTCTGAGAAACATGAGTGAGATTAAATATTCTCCAGAACACGTTTCTTTCCATAACTTCTGAACCACATGTTCAATCTTCATAAAATTCAAAAGTTAAGGGTTTTTAAGGTAGCCCGTTCATTTGAAACTAATTTTAATCAAATCAGATGTGTGGTTTCTGAGATATTGATGTTTCGTGATTTTTACACTTTGATACATAACCTCTAAACTAGAAATCAGATTACAATAAAATTCAATAGGGTCTTATAGGGCAACTAGACCTTTCATTTGCAATTAATTTCATTGAAATCTGTTCGGTCAGACCATCTCTGAGAATAGTGAGTGCGAAAAAAGGTGCACATACACACGTACACACCCACACACAAACATATACACCTATACATGCTTATATGCAGAAAATGCTCGATTCGTCTAACTGAGCCGAGTAGTATATGACATTCGGCCATTTGGATCACTTTTCTACCTTTTAATTAGCCAGTGATCGTTAGGAGGAAGTCAATATGTTTACTTTCATTATGTGATTTCACATTTTCATGAACAACGGACAAAGTTACAATCCGATTGCAATGAAATTCAATAGCAACCTATGGGGCAAATAGACCTTTCATTTTACACTAATTTTGTGAAAATCGGTTCAGCCATCTCTGAGAAAAATGAGTGAGTTTAAACAACCTCAGGATAACTTTTCTTTACATAATTTTTGAACCATATGTTCAATCATTACGAAATTGAAAAGTTAAGGGTTCTGGAGACAGCCCGATCATTTGAAACCAATTTTATTAAAATCGGTTGTGTGGATTCTGAGATATTGATGTTTCGTGATTTTTACATTTCAATACATAACCTCTAAACTAAAAATCCGATTACAATGAAATTCAATAGCAACCTATGGCGCAACTAGACCTTTCATTTGCAATTAATTTTATGAAAATCGGTCCAGCCATCTTTGAGCAAAGTGAGTGAGAAAAAAAAATTGCACATACACACACACACACACACACATACACACATACATACATACATACAGAAAATGCTCAGTTCGTCGAAAGGGGTCGAGTGGTATATGACATTCGGCCATTGGGACCACTTTTATACCTTTGGTTTTCCAGTGATTGCTACACCTTTCTAGGAGAAAGGCAAAAATGAAAAAACTTTCAATCATTTTCTTCTACAAAAACGCAAATTTTCCGCAAACTTTAAACATTGGTTCTTAAAGAGCCCAAGCAGGGCTTTCAGGCACACTATCAGGAACTTTGCTTACACGTGCTTACATTTAATGTTTTTGAAGAACAAAATAAGAAAAATTTCGCATAATTTCTATGTAGCCTGCGGTAGACTCTCTCAGGTGAAAATCAATTATCCTTCCAGTTTTATGAAGCTTATATACTAAGCTTTTAACTGTATGCAAACATATCATAACAGCTTTAGTAGGATTTTATGTATTTCAACATATTCAGAAACACTATTTACCTTAATTTTTGAGAAGGGTAACTTTGGAGACATTTTTCAACATGAACCATGCTATGTATTAAAATTTCATTGTGCAATTATGAAAATATAGATCAAAAACTTCGAAATGATGTTTCGAGCACATCATTTCGAAGTTTTTGATCTATATTTTCATAATTCTGAATATAAAATTCGCATTTTGGTAATTTTGGCCGTTCCTTTATATAAGGACCGTCTTATGTGAACAGTACCGTACAGTATAAGCCATGTGGAGCAGAGAGTCGCTGGCCTGCACAGTGGTACGAGCGCTTAAACCAATACTCTCTAAATATTGGTTTTATTATTATACCATTTTCAGGAAATAAGTATATAAAAAGCTTCACAACAACAACAAGTGACAACAAGTTTTAGCTTGAAACTTCGTCGCTAGTGGCGCCTGTAAAATTACACTTTCGTAGTACATTTTCGAGGAATGGTGTTTTCGCCAACGGCTCTTTTCTTCAAACTTTCCTCATGTTGTGAATATATCGTTCCATATCAGATTATTACTTAAAACTTGTTTTTTTTTAAATATCTAGAAAACAGCATCATTTAGAATGTAATGTTCAGCATTTTTTGTTCGTCGTCGAAGCATAAAACTTCGTACAAGACACAAAAATGATAGCTTATACACAGACCTAGTTATAGTCAAAAAATGAGCTCAAAATTGTAAACATTGTTTATTTACTCTCTATTGATTTCAAAAATTTTGTGTGTGAAAAGTCTCAAAGAATGACAATGAATTTCAGTTCGGAATTTACCCGTTCGCTCCAATATTTGAGTTTTTAGTTTTGCATTTTTGAAAAATTATGTTCACAACAAAGCTGTAGATAATATTGTTACAAAACAGTGTATTTAAATAAGACTAGTCCTTAAACTTAGATTTTTTTTTAGATATTTATAAAACTGAAGTACAGACCCCGTTCGATTTGGGCACACATGTGCTACAAAACAAACGGTTTTGTTTAATCATATTATTTCAGTTTCTTCATCTTCCTTTGAGCCAATTTAAGTTCAACAACCGCTAAAAGAAAAGTCGTATGGTCCCTTATGTTGCCAAGGTGGACAGCCGATGATATAAAGGCCCAATATACTCAACGAATTTGTCTCTGTGTCGTCTAATAAAACATATCTTTAGGATTTTAAGTTCTCTGGTGTACAAAACTAACTGCAGAGCAACGAACTGCGAACAAGGGTGATTGGTAGAAGAGTCGTACAGCACTTTTGTTTGTACATCATGAAAAAGTTTTGTCAAAACACCGGTTACGGGGCTTTCTCAAATGTTTATGGTTTTTCGTTGATGTTCATGGTGTACATGATAAATAAATCGGGTTTTCTTTAAGGACATCTACCTTTTTTGACAGTAGTAGAAAAAGTTAGTCTGTCAGGAATGGCATAATCTGGCCAGTATTACAAAATAACACAATGTTCAAAGAAAAATAAAATCAGCTGATTAATTTAATTTCAGTCCGTTCTTGAAGTCATCAAATCAAAATCCAAATTCTAATTCAGTCCCTACATCAAAATGCAGATTTACATTTAGATCAAGACTTCGGACTAATTCCAGTTCACAAAAAAGATCCAACTTCAGATCCATGTTTAGAACTGCCTAGTCACAAGTCCATTTGTATCTAACTGAAAATTCCTGTCAAGGTCGAACACAAATTCAACTACTGGTTCCGATCAAATACCAGAACCAAATCATAATCGATATCCAGATTCTCATCCAGTCTGTAGTCTTGGTATGCATTTGAAACTAAGGTTTAGGTTTTAATCCAACTCCAACTGATTCAAAACTCTATCTTAATCCTACTTCAAGTCCAGATTCCAATCTGATTCTAAAACAAATTAGACATCCAAATCAAACTACTGTTCTGGATCTAAATTCAAAATTGAGGTTTTTATTTATATTCCAAATTAAGTCTTACATTCCAATATAGATCTAGTTCTACACCAATGATCATATTCAAATTCTAGTCCAGAATAATTCCCAGTTCCAAAGTTTAATGCAATGCCAGAATCAGAGCCAAATCAAAGCATAAAATTAAGACAAGATTCAAGGTCAAAATTTTCACCCAACGCTAGATTCCAATTGAAGTACTGCTTCGAATTCATTATCAAATCCTACTTCAGAGTCGTGTTCAAATTCAGTCACAAGTCCATAATACAAAGTAAATTTAGGCAGATTTTTATTTCAGCTTCCATTTTAAATGAAAACAATGTCCAAGATTGGATCCTTGTCCGAAGTCATGTCTCCGTTTCCAAATCTAGATCTAAATCTATGAAAAAATCGAATTTAAATTTACATTTAGAGTCCAAACAAATACCGAATCCGGCACAAGATTTGAGTTCAAGATTTGAATTCTCATCTAGATCTAAGACTTGAACTGAGTTTAAATCCAAATCTAGATTCAAATCCTAATTCAGGACCAAATCTAATTCAAGATTGATTTCCATATTGAATTTTAGTTCTAAATCTAAAAACCAAGCCTAGACTAATTATCAAATGTAAAGTCTAGTCTAACTCCAGATCAAATCAAATGTTAGTATAAATCGAAGTCCTGATTCCAAGCCAGAATGAATGAGATCCAAATCCAAATCTAGGTCCTGATTGAAGACCGTGTTCAAATGTATTCAAGAGCTCTCGTGAATTGTGAGTTAATTGAAAATTATCACACATATTTTTTGTTGTAATTTTCTACTGGTTTACAAGCTTTGTAAACAGTACAATAAACAAATTCGTTATACAATCTGGGTTCTTATTTAACAAAAAAGGTACATGAACGAAACCGAAAATCCCATTTAAAGCTGGAGTAGGAACCCAAACCAACCAGAAAATATCAAGTGCTAATAGAAACAGCAAGCCGAGCCGCGCTGCAAACTTCGGTTTTACCACAAGACCGTCAGTGTCCGCCAGTCACCTCACTTCTCTAATGTAGTAATTTCGGTCAAATGCGACCAACTCGACCGCAAACCGCAGGCCACTCAGGGTAGACTCATCATCTGTTGGAAGTTACTCGCCGTCGTTGTTGCTTTTACCTCCGCCGCCCGCGACGATCTTTCGCTATGGTGGCTATGAGTACCTAAAACTATGACTGTAAACGACGGATGATGGCGAAAACCGGTTAACATTTAGCAGAAGTTGTGTGAATGCTTCTTCACGTCGGAGACTAGAGCGCTTGTTGCGTCTGCTGTATCCCGTCACCGAACTTTGTGAGCCACTCGGGGGCATCCTCATCACATGCTCCACCGAATGGGAGATTCCCGCGAGCCGCGGGCTTTCGATTTCGTTCGAGAACTGTTGCAACGATGTTGATAGCAAACGGAGTGTACGACCGACAAATTTCGAGAAATTGTTGCGTTGCTGTGAAGAACTCTACAGAGCTGCTTTCGACGGTGGACATGTTTATGCATACCGACACGCAGTTACGACTGCAGCTGCCGCTTTGCGGACGAAGTGATTAGCTTCGAAAAATGTGATCACGAGATAGTGTTAGAAAAGTGCTTAGGACTGCTGGCAGCACAATTTGCATAAGAAGACCTAGCGACCGGCGAGGCAGGAGGGCCCCGTCCTATTGCCACGGTTATGATCTTCGCTATACCAACGCAAGTGAAGATGAGCGAAAGGTCAGAAATACGAGTTTTTTTACTTCATAGTTAGGATGATTAACTGACTTGCCTGACTGGCAGACTGTGAGAATTTGTTAAAATGTTTGCAATGGAAATTGTGATAGAATAAGCTAATGAAATTCAGAAAGATTTCATTCGCTTTCAGTACTGGTCAAGAAGGCTCAATTGCTCATGGATTTGGACGATATAATTTCAAACTTGCTATTTCAATTTACACACATTAGAGCGGGTCATGGCTCCGCTCCGGTAGGCGGACGTTGTTTTTTATAACCCATGAAACATAATAGTATAGACTACCAATTACAACGAAGTCAGCGAATTCAATTTTCACTCTATTTTAGCTTTTTTGTTCGGTTAATGCTTACACCCGGTCATAAAGTGCCCCATAACTAATAATAAAACCGAAAAAGGTAAAGGGGCACTGAAGGGCCACTTTAGGGTAAGAGTAAAAAACAAAAATTTAGTGTACAGTGAAGGGAAATATTTTGCCGGTCTGGCGGTTAAGCTGCCGACCGCTTCTTCAATTGAGTGGAAGCTCCGCTGCGAACGGGCAATGACATGTGCCTCTGTCTGTCTGTCTGGTCGACCGACAATGCCGGACGGTTGTTTCGAGGTGGTGCATCACGAATCGGTCAGCGCGAACGAAGAAGTGCACACGCTTCCTGCTTAATTTATTGAGCGTGTTTCGACTCTTCTTCATGCATTGCTAATGATCAGACGATCGATCGCGAATTCCGGTGCGCGGCTCGATGTGGTCTGGTTTGAAAAACCTCCAATTTATGTGTAGATTAAAGCATGAATAAATATGCGATATTATCGATCTTTACCTAATAGTTCGAATTAAACTGGTTTACTATAAATTGGCTGTTTATGAAACTATAAACTGGTCATGCATAATTCGTGGGCGACTGGCTAAAAATCGTTGTTCTTTGTTTTTTTGAGTATCGATTTGAAAGAATATAAATCTAATGAAAGTCTAATTTTCTCTCTTAAATTAGCATAGGTATGCAGATTTATTCTGGCAAGTTTTTTAAAACTTGCTATCGATATTCCAGAGATCCTAGACTCGAACAAACGACCGCTGTGAGAAACATTAGCAGTCTATCTTCAGCGTTCCACATTAGAGGACGGGTGTAAAAAAATTGAATAAATCTAAATACTTTATTTTATGTTTTTTAACTAAAAGCTAATACAAATACAAATGTATCATAGAATGAATTTCGAAAACAATAAGGCGACTTCCCTAGAGCAATGGAGGAAACGCAAGAGTAAATAGTATCTATGAGTCTCCTTCTGGAGTGCTGAATTACTATCGAGTAGAGCAAATCATAAATAAATATGGAGAAAATAAAAAGTTTTCAGGACATTTTGCTATTAACTAGCGTAGTAGAATTGTTTGAAAACTTTCCATTTTTTCGATGATTGATATTATTTTACTAATACGCTCAAACAACATAATCCCAATATGATAATTTGTTGCTCCTGCTTGAGAGTCGTTGCTTTTAGACGAACTCCTAGGGATCTCCGACGCTTATACAGGTATGACTAACGTGGTCCTAGATAGCTGATTTGGATTCCATCAGGCCCGGATTTGAGGGGGGGAGGGCAAAGGGGGAAAATGCCCCGGGCCTCCCGATTAAAGGGGCCCCCTGGCTTGGACTGCTCTCGTATAGTGGAGAGAGTAGTGGTAACGGGTGACAAATAAAAATCTGGAATTTTTCGGGGGCTCTTTTACTCCACAACAACACTTAGAGAGAAATGAAAATATGTATATTAAAACTCTATCTTTCCTCTTTATGTCAGTATTTTGTGTTTTGTTTACACATGCTCAATTTGGTTCAAAATGGCGTCCAAACAAGAAGCATTCCGCAAGTGCATTGTACGGTTCGGTATGAACAGCAAAACAATTTTGACAAGAGGTGAGTAAACCATTCTGAAAGCGAAAATCTTCCGGTTTCTATTGTTTATGGTTTCCTGCAAACCTCAACTATAATCCGCCAGGGAGAAAGCTGAAGACCAGCCTGCGTAGTGAACAGAAAAGGACTTTTCCCTTTTTGTCAAATGATGGTTCAAGCCTAGTGGTTTGGCTATCAATTAAAATTTATACCAGAACGAATGTTTGAACAACATTATTATTCCATTTCTTTTAAAACATCATACAGATGAATTGGGTATGTGATTTAGTCAGAAAAAATATCATCACAGTACGTCAAAAACACAAACGTTCCTAAGCAACCACTCGACTCCATTTGTACCCCAAATACGCAACCCAGCAAACCCCCCCCCCCCCCCCCAGTGTCGTTCAATCGAAGATTTCCTTGGGATCTTGAGTTCTTTTGGTGCAAAAATAACTGGAAATTAACGAATTGTGAACAGTTGATCGGTAAAATCAAGAGATGCATTCGAAAAGCGGGCTTGAAGGCCGTACAACGCTCTTGTTACGGCAGCAAAAGAAAACTTCGTCGGGAGGTCGGTAACGGACCTTTCTCGAATGTTCAATATTTTTTGTTAGCTCATAGTAAATGTATCTTCATGAGAATTAAATCAGTTTTTTTAAAATTTTTTCCACCTTTTTTGACAGCTGTAGAAAAAAAATTCCAAATTTTCAGTTGCCCTCCGTTAGTTTAGTTCAGGTTTCGAAATGAACTACGGTTTGTTTGATTGCTACAGTCATGTTTTTGGAGCAAAATTGAACAACAAATAAAGTATTATAAAAAAAATTGCTTTGTCCGCCATTACTGGTTTTTCTTTCGCGTACCCCTTGAAAGCTTTCGAGTACCCCCAGGGGTACGCGTACCCCAGGTTGAGAACCGATGTCCTAGGGCGACCTTTTTTTTGCTCGTCACCTTCCAGAACGATACCTCTAAATCTTTTAAGAAAAGAGGGCCTCACAAACAAATCTGCTCCGGGCCCCCCAGCGTCTAAATTCTGCCCTGGATTCCATTGATATTTTGATTTTTTTGAATAGTGTGAATTGAGGTGTCATAATTTCTTCCGATGTCACACGATCCGGAATATTTTTCAACACAGCTCTAAGCTCCTAAGAAGGTTACCAATGCGCATAGATGACAAACAAAATTAAGATTTAGGTACAATGATTTACATTCGGTCTGGAGGTGTTATTGAAAGCATTTCAGAGTAGGCAGTGTTACTTTGCCTTCGAATCCAAGTGAACCACATCTGCACATCTCTTTTCGGTTGCACGCAAATCCTGCTAACAGTGTAGTACACTCGAGTTTGAATCCTGCGTAACAACAACTGCATAAAAATAGAATTCGAGAAGAGAATTTATGTGACTAATGAATCGTTATCCACTGTTTATAGCTACTTGTTTATACGATGTTGTGATTCTCTCATCGGTTCCGTGATTCATTATCGTCTTCCGATCTGTTTGAGCGGTGCATTGAAAAACTTTGGTTTGAATCAGCTCATGAGTGAGAGTGTTGCGATAACCATAAAGTTGTATCGCAAACCTAAAACTCAGCGTAAAAGAAAACTACAAGCGGTAGAAAAAATAAAAAACGGCAAAAATGAGGAATATCAAGATTACAAATTTGACTGTGGAATGCAAATTTTCAAATTTTTTTTCGATTTGCAAATATGTTTCGTTTTTTGCTGCAGAGCTTGCGGATTTTTTTCGAGTCTATTTATACATCCGCATTTTTTTTTTTATTTGTGTACAGATTTTTGCCTGCTTAAGGGGTTATATACCTTTTTAGTTTTCAAAAAACCAAAAAAAAATTTATTGCATTATCTTCAAATACAACATCTTGAGAACATTTTCACAAATTTTCATAAAGATCTGAGCAAGGGGAAAAAGTTAGAGCGATTTGCAGTGTGCCTCGCCACGGCCGCATAAGCTAAACTTGAAACTTTACACGCGATTATCTCGGAATAGTGTTTTCCGAAAAATGACTTTGCCGTGATCCTGATTGCGGAAAAACTACTGAACCGATTTCCTTCATATTTTTTTAAATTTTCGTTATTAAATTCGCCGGTCCTTGAACGATCGCTTTTTGAAACATACAGTTACATTTTGCCGCAAAAAAATTTAATTCAATTTTTAGCGCTCAAAACGTGCATTTTTTGGGAAAAACGTTCCCGTTTGCACTGAAAACAAAATACTCATAAAAGCGATCGTTCAAGGACCCGGAACACTTCTAAAGTAATGAAATAATATGAGTTTTTTGATTTCGGTTGACCCGCTGAGTCTCAATCAGGATCACCGCAAGCCTCTGCAAAAAATAGCGTTTCGGGGAAACGACTGTTACTCCAGTAATAATTGGTATATCTCGGAATCAAACGTATTTTATTGTTGTTGATGAACTGTACTTTCAGAAAAATACCACTTTGATGCAATGAAAATGGTGCTATGCACTTAAAAATAAATTCAAACTCCCCTCATTTTTCTCGACCAAAAAGGTATATAACCCCTTAAACACTATTTTGTCGACATCGGCCAACATACATCCATAAACAATCCTTCGATTAAAATAAAAGGTGCGGAGAACCCATACCATCTTCAAATTTTAGAGGATCAGGGATATTGTGTTAATATAATATGCAAGGGATTCAAATATGCAAGAGATTCAAAGAAAAATATTTAAGAAAATTTAGATAAGACATCGTACATCTTCGGCGGCGCTGAAGACGTTGGATACCTTATATAGAAACGTAAACAATTTTCTTACATGAATATTTTGAATGATCTACTGTCACATATCCTTTATTCTCCACACATTAATTGCGTATTCAACATTAATACTTTGTAATCAAGCTTTCACGCCACTTTCGTTAATCGATCGCCCACAAGTTTGCATCTGCCCATCTTTTTTCCCGGGCTGCTCTATTGGCTTACTCGTCTATCCGTCAGCAGGGGGCAACGGTGCTGCAAGCATACTAATATGTCCATATTTGTATCATGTTTGGTTTGACCGACTTCAAAATAAACAAATGATTTCGAAAATAAAATGCTACTCATCCTACTCAAAAAGATCCACTCACTCCTCTCTCACCAACCCAGTTAATCCAGAACTTGAGCTTTGAACCTTCACTTACTATTTCACTATATTGCTTGATTAGGTAACTACACACATTATTTTGCGAGAAAAGACCTCTGTTTCTTAAACATTACGGTATACTTTTAACTTTAACATCACGGTATAATACAAAGGTAGAAGTTCTTTACAAAATAAATCTATTTGGGTTATTTATACAAAACTATATTTGTTATAAATACAATTAAAATAGGCTACCATTCCACCACAGTTATCGAAAAACTCGAACACAGACTAAACACGACGAGTGATCAGACAAGACACTTATTGATCTTACGGATATAAAAGGATAATATAAAAATTATTTTTCGGCTACCGGTTTCGGGCTACATATTGCCCTCACCTTGCCTTACCAATAATCTCCAGACCGAAGTGTCCCTTGCTATTCGAAAAAGTTGTCTTAATTCAATTCGGCCCATGGCTGCAGCTCGTCAGCCATGTTGTTTGCAGAGGCCCCACAGGTCGTCGTCTACTTGACCGAGCCACCTTGCTCATTGCGAGCCTCGTCGCCTTGTTCCAGTCGGGTCGTTTTCGAAAGCCAATTTCACCGGGCTATCGTCCGACAGCCTCACGACGTGCATAACCCACTGTAGTCTCCTGATTTTCACCGTTTGAGCGATGAGTGGTACTCCCAGCAGCTGATGCAACTCGTAGTTCATCCGCCTTCGCCATGATCCATCTTCTATCTGCACTCCACCACAGATGGCACGCAGCGTACGTTTTGTAGAACTTTGTGCGGCGGTGGATTTTAATCGAGGGGAGCATCTTCTAGATTCCAAAGTAAAAACGATTTCCTGCCACATGGCGTCGTTGTGGTTGTCAGCAGTCACCAGTGCGCCCAGGTACATGAACTCGTCTACCATCTCGATTTCATCACTGCAAATATGAATTCGTGGTGAGAGGTATATACTATCTTCTCTGGAACATCTTCCTCTCATGTACTTAGTCTACGATGCGTTTATAGTCAGTTCAACTCGTCCGGCTTCAGCCTTAGTCTGATGTACGTCCCCGTCATCTTCTCAAGGGTGCGTGCTGCGAAGTCGATGTCATCGTATTACACCTTCCAAAGTGATACTGAATAACAAGCCCGATAATCCATCACCGTGCCGTAACCCTCGTCGAAATTCGAAACTCTAACTACGTACCTCACCCGATCCATCATCGACTTGACCATACATGTCAGTTTATTCGGGAAACCATAATCGTGCATAATCTGCCATAGCTGATCTCGATCGATTGTGTCGTACGCCGATCTAGAGTCGATAAACAAGTGTGTGGGCACGCTATATTCACGGCATTTCTGCAGAACCTGCCGTACCGCGAATACTTGGTCCGCAGTGTTGCGTGGTGCCCACAAACTCCGCCTGGTATTGCCGCACGAACTCCCTCGCAAACGGTGATAGTCGACGGCATAGAAATTCAAAGAGTACTTTGTAGGCGGCACTCAGCAGTGTGATTGCACGGTAGTTGCAGCAATCCAACTTGACGCCCTTTTTGTAAATGGCACCCTCCATTTACTCCTCCAACACTACCTCCTCTTCCAAAATCTAAACAATAACCCAGTGCAGCACCTTAGCCAGTGATTCGCCACCGTGTTTCAACAGCTCGCTAGGGAGTTGGTCAGCTCCAACTGCTTTGTTGATCGCTTCCTCGACCACCGACCGAGGTCAGGGGCTGGAATTTTGTCGTCATCTGCGCGAAAACCGAGATCTTCTACCACTTCGTCGTCGTTCTCTGCTACATCGCCGTTGAGGTGCTTGTCGTAGTACTGCTTCCACTTTTCAATCACCTCATACTTGTTCGTGAGAAGGTCCCAGGTCCCAGGTCCCAAGTCCCCGACATGTCCTTTGCGGGAGCTGTTCAGCTTCTCGTAGAGCTTTTGTGCATCATTCGCGCGGCACAATTTCTCCATCGCCTCGCGATCTCGATCTTTCTCTTTGCTGTCATCATTTGATACGGCGTGCAGGCTTTTCAGTCTAATCACCGGTCTTTACATTGCCTCCCGTCGTTTCCTGGCATTCATATCACCGATGACGCTCTTAACGTCCCGTTTCGGACGGCTATAATACACCTGCTCCAATTGCGCAGATTCCTCTTCCTCGTCCACAGGTCTTCCTTCGTTAATGATGCTATAATTAAAAAACTGGCCCTTAACTTTCTAGTGCCGAGTGCCGCCTTTAGACACACTTCAGTTGAATCTCTAAAAAGTTTTAATAAATACTTAAAAAAATGTTAATAAAGATTCATAGTGATTTTACCAAAGTTCATCTCAAAAATACCTTGGGAACTAGTAGGTTAATTCTCAACTTACACATTATCGCGTTGGCGCATCCCATCTAGTACTATAAAAAAATTAGCACTAGTGAAAGGTAGCCTTTTGATGTCCGCTTTTCTATATCTATTGGGGCGATTTGTTGCGCTTTCTCCAACCCCCTGTCTCGCCGGGGGACCATCGTGTCAGCTCTGTTTAGAGTTCCACGCTGACACCAAGACGTTGATCAGCCGCTCCTAACATGGAGATCAGATGCTGTTTTGAGCCGCAACATTTTGGTGAACAGACGCTCGGGTTCACAAAGCATTTCCTCTACCGTCGGAGTATGGTTAACGCGCCAATGATCGCGTCGCACATTTTCAGTTAACTCTTTTCAGATGATAACATTACCCAGGTAACATTGCCCAGGTGAAGGCGTGAAATAGGAAATTGTGAGGGCCAGAGCTAAATTTGACACTTTTTCCAAGTTGCTAACTCATCATTTGAAGCTCAGGTATGTTGGACATGTGATCACGCCTTATCGATGGGCAGTATATAGCCCGAAACCGGTAGACGAAAGGTTATTTCTTAGATGATCCTTTTATATCTGTAAGAGAAATAAATAACTTGTTTGATCACTCGTCATGTTCCGTCTACGTCGCATTATTGTGTTTGTTCTTACGTTAGCGTCAAATCATTAATAAGCAAAAAATAGTTTTTATTTTAATTTTTTCAACACCTTTCTTACTAAAAAGTACCCAAACTAGAGCATCATTTTTCTAATGTTCAAACATACCTGAAATATATGTAAAAGATTATTTCTCTGTGTCGCTTCTCTCGCATAGAATGGAAAAAAAACACCTTTTATTAAAGCAACTGATGAGCAGGCTCTATCAACACAATGTGATCAGGGTCTGACGATGTCATTTTGAATTGAAAATCGTCAGGCGATAGTGACATTGGTGCTTATTACGGGAGTCACTTCACGGTGAAATCAGAGTGAAGTGAATAAAGTCCTATTACGGGAATCACGTAAGTGAGAAAAACGTCGCAAAGTGACATCTGCCGTGAAATCTGGGTTATTATGAGTGTCATATGAGTAAAGTGAAAACGTAAAAAGCGACGTTTCGCGTGGAATCATTCCACCACCATTTTGAATGGTGAAATGATTTCACGAAGATAGGGAAGTTTAAAAATCGATTGATTTGTGATCTAGCGGTAATATATATGGGATTTCTTTTCCAGTAACAAGACGAATCTTTTTTTTTCTTGAAAAAAAGTCGGCTCTCATGGGTTTACAAATTTTTGAGCTGCGGCCAATGGAACGTGAGGGAAAAATTGACCTTCGAATTTCGTTTAGCTGTAGGGCTCAAAAGTTTCCTCTTGTCGAAAAATGTCACCAGATTCCAGTTCAATTGACTTTCCAGGACTTAGAATTTTTTGAGCCGGGAAACTCCCACATTTCACTTGTCCTATTCTCAATTTCACTTCACTGGCAATCTCACTTCACGGAGGTGATTTTTGTCACCTCACTTGAGGTGGAATCGGGAAAAAAAGAAGTGAGCGTGAAAGTGAAATATATTTCACCGCGAAGTGACTCCCATTATAAGAACCATTGTTACTATCAACTGAAAATTATTTGTTTTATCATCGAGTCACTTGAGACCCTATTGTGATCATCCACCTCTATCCAGCAACTCCTATCTCAACCTCAATGAGGTGCTGACCGGAATACGAGTATTCTTAGCGGAGATCGGGTAACCAAGCCCCAGTGGAAACTATGGTCGTATGCTAACTGGGAAGGGGGACCGTACGCGGTTGTATCCGTGGGGCGACGTACAACAGCGTCTGACTCGAAGCGGTCGGCTGAATCACGAAATGCGGTTCCTCGCCAGCTACATCTAAGACGGCAGTCCCGTCCCGAGACTTGGTATCGCAGCCCTAGTAAATCAGCATACCGCATATAAAATACTGCGAACAATCCAGGTATAAATACGGAACGGAATAATTGGCTTGGACCTAGGCGAACGAAAAAGAACAACGATTATTGGAAACTCGGTACTTTGAGTAAAAGGATTCTACTTGAACCGGCACGTGCAGGTATCCTGTTTAGAGAGCTGCAGAAGGCGAATGTGAAGGTTGCTGCCATACAGGAGGTGAGGTGGCCGAAAACGGGAAAACGCGAATTCCGGGCAGTAGATCCTATTGCGGGCACTTTATTTAAGTACCACATCCACTACAGTGGCGGCGTGAAAGCAGAAAGGAGAGTCGGTTTCGTGCGCATAGGGAAACAGATAAAGCTCGCCTTTAGATGGGGGCCGATCAGTTGCGTGTTGAGAATTAAGGGCAAATTTTTCAACTACAGTTTGATAAATGTGTACGCAGTGACCAACGATAAACCCGATGAAGAGAAGGAGGAGTTCTATGAGCTCCTGGAAAAGACGTTTAATGAAATCCCAGGACACGACATCAAGATCGTCGTCGGGGATGCGTATGCGCAGGTCGGACAGGAGAACTTCTTCCGCCCCGTGATTGGTATTGCGGGTATCCACTCTACTACGAACGACAACGGTCTGAGACTTGTCAATTTCGTCGCAGCCAGAGGTATGGCTATCTGTAGTACTTATTTTGCACGCCGAAATATACGTAAGCTCATCTGGAGACACCCAAATGGATAGGCCTGCTCTCGGATCGACCATGTGCTGATTGATGACCAAACGTTGACGCGGATTATTATCTCGTGGTATCTAAAATTTGCGCCCGATTGTCCAACGTGTTAACCCATTCCCGGCGGAGAAAAATCAGATTTTACCTCGAAAAATGACCTTTAAACTCGTATTACTCAGCAACTACATGCACAATTGACACAAACCGTACTGCATATTGTAGATCGATCTTTTCTCCAACCATATTAAATAGTTTTGTTGCCTGAAATTGCAAGTATAATTGTTAGAATACAATCACCCGCCGGGAATGGGTTAAAATCCAAGACGACAACGAAGACACAGTTGAACGTCCAGCGGCTATCAACTGGAGAATTGACTACTGAGTACCTACAGAAGGGGGATGAGCGGATCGAGGATCAAGTTGAAGGTAGCCTCAAAGTACAGTGGAGACATATCTACACTACAATCAGCACCACAGCGTGAAAAGTGTTGGGTACATCCGCGTGAGCCACGTTCAATGAATGGTGCAGTCGAGAGGTTGCTTTTTCAGGCACGATGCGAGAAGCTTCTACAAGAAGATTCATAAAATCAGGAACCGAAACGTGTCAGCCCCTGTAGTGTGCAACGATAGGGAGGAGAACCTGATTACCGATTGAACGGAGGTGGCTAGGCGTTGGAAGGAACACTTAAGTGTGCTGTTGAATGGTGAAGAAAACGGCGTAGTCGAAAGGAGTAGGATGGTGATTGAGGCAAAGCTGTGGACCCACCATCCAAGGACGAGGTGATAAAAAGCATTGAAAGAGCTGAATGACAGTAAGGCAGCTGGTGAGGACGGCATTACAGCCGCACTCCTCGAAGTCGGGAACGAACAGCTGTATCGTGCTGAGAGTGTGGTCTGATGAAGAATTATCTTCGGACCGGTTGGAGAGTCTCGTATGTCCGATATACAAGAAAAGCCACTGCCTGGACTGTATTAATTATCGGGGCAAAACTCTTCTCAACACCGTTTACAAAATTCTCTCCTGTATTCTGTTCTATAGACTGAGGCCGTTGCAGGAAACCTTTGTTAGCGAATGTCTATGTGGTTTTCGAGCGGGCGCTCCACTACGGACCAAATTTTCACCCTACGACAGATCCTCGATAAATTTCGAGAGTTCAACTTGCAGAATCTGTTCATTAACCTCAAGGCAGCGTACGATACAGTTAAGAGAAATAAGTTATGGCGAATTATGCTCGAAAATGGTTTCCCAACAAAACTAATTAGGCAGAATCGTGCTACTCTTGAAGGCTCTATATCATGCATCAGGATAGCCGTTGAGATATCGGACTCCTTCGTGGCGTGAAATATTTCGAAGCAGGGAGAAACTTCGCATTGGAGGGTGCTCTACGCATTGGAGGGTGTGAAGAAGCGGCACCATCATTACGAAGTCTCACAAGCTTCTAGGTTTTGCGGACGATATCGACATCATTGATATCAACCGTAGAACAGTGAAAGAGCCCTCCAGACCACTCAGAAGGGAAGCTGCGAGAAAAGGGCTCATCATTTACTCTGCCAAAACGAGATACATAGCGGCTGTTAGGGAGCGTGGTAGTCCGGCGGATGTTGGTGCTGAGGTGGTGTTAGATGGGGAAACTTTTGAAGTAGTCGACGAATTTTTTACCTGGATACATTAGTGGCATGTGACAACGAGGTGGGCCGTGAGATAAAAGGCGGATAGCAGCTGCAAACAATGCATTCTACGGATTGCGTAACTAGCTGAAGTCCCGTAGTCTGCAAACTTGTGCTGAATATACACTCTACAGAATACTAATCTTTCCTGTGGCCCTCTACAGCTATGAACCATGGACGTTGTAAGAGGCCTATCGGCGAGCTCTTCGTGTTTTTGACCGTAAAATTTTGCATTGAATCCTTGGCGGGAAACTAGAGAACGGTGTTTGGCCAGACGCAAGACGATGAAGTGTACAAGGTGTACAAATCAACAGATATAGTCAAGCGGATGAAACACGGCGGCTTGCAGTGGGCTGGGCATGTAGCTAGAATGCCAGAAGTACGCCCAGCAAAAACTATATTTAGCAAAAATCCAGATAGAGCCCGTCGACTTCGAGGTAGGCCCGCACTCGTTGGATGTGTGCTGTCGACTGTCGATACCTGCAAAATAGATGTTAGGGGAGATTGAAGGATAGCAGCCCAATACCGAGTGACATGGCGACGTAATCTGGGTTCGGCATTGGATCGATAATCGGTCCGTCGCCGTAAAAGTAAGTCAGTAATTATCCAGCACTTTGTGAATCACATTAAAACAACCAAGTTACTATCATCTGATGATTTTTAATAGAAAATGATGTAACGGTTCGTACGTAACGCATATAGATGGGGTTAAAGATCGGTTTGAATTTGTGCGACGTCACAAAAATAATGCTTAAGGAATTAGATATAAAAACCACAAATGGCTGACTTCGGGCCACCACTTCGAATTTTAAGAAACACAAGACTCGGTAACAGTTAATGCGTCACCTGTGACAACTTGCTTCATTTGCGCGGATAGTGACCAATTTAGAGTCCTGATATCGTCCTTATATCTTTTTTATTGAGCCTGAGTAACGGCACGGTTTTCCCGCAGTTTGGTTTAATTTTTTCGATTATCGTAAATTGCCGTTTCTTTTATGACCATCATGTCTCACTCATAAGTTCCAATTTCAATGCCCTTGATGAAACACCCAGAAAGGTTCTGGACATTTTAAAATTGCAGAAGAACCTTGTCATGCTAGTGAATCGGTTTTTCATTGCCTTCAATTCCGCAGTGTCCAGTTACCCAGTAAAGAAGAATCTGTTTTTTTTGTGCTCACTGCCAAAGTAAAAGAATGCATTCCCAAACTAATTTAGACTTGCAAATAGGTGCCTCAAGCGCCTTGAGAGCTGCCTGATGGTCGAAAAAATGCAGACAAAATATCTGTTTTTTTTTGTCTACCGCGAGTTATTCTGTCTCTTAAAGTATGAATTTGAAATTTACATTTCAAAATAACCGAGCTGAAAGGTGGGTAACGCCATCGAAGTCATTCTATAAGTAGCATTATATTTACTATAATATATACTAGGGTGCCAATCACTTATATGAGAAAAAAGTAACCAGAAAAATAAAAAAAAAAAAACCATACACAAAATGTTCACCTGCCCGAAAAAACACTTTATGCAAAATTTCAACTCGATCTGACTTAAAACGGAGTGGCGGAGTTGTATAGGGTTTCTCAAAGTGACCATTTTGGTTGACACTCTAATATATACACAATATAGCTTATATAAAAATAGTCACAAAAAATACTGAATTGTAGAACGTGAAACTAATTATTTGTTTTGTTTCTTTTTTCTATTTATCTGCAGGTATGACAAATCCAATGTGACTATTCCGCCATCATCAAATATAAGGAAGTAATCATAATTCATCCATGATTAATATAATAGACTTATCAAGTCAATTCGCACACATCAACCAATTATAGGAATATTCAAATTTGCCATAATAGCAGCAGAGCGGCAGCTCCAAAAAATTCAAAACCCATCAACAAACAATGCCCAATCGAGCGGCAATCATGTTTCCCATAGCGAAACTAATCACTCAGGCCAGCCACAAGCGACGAACCTGTTTCGGGTGCATCCATCATCGTTGCAAATTACTTTTGCCGCGCTCGTTTCTTGGGTAGGTGGCTTTATTTGATTGCCTTTCGTCGGGGTAACCACAGCAATTTACCCAAAAGCACATCATGATCATCAAAGAGCATCGAACATCCGTTGCTGTGCACGGGCACAGAATGTGACGAGCGCGCGAACAGTCACTATTTAGTGTTGAGCATTCCCCGATATATATGTGACATTGACCCTAAAAGATGCTCACCTGGTGATCGCGATGGGTCACACGCGGTGTGATTTGTTGCGATCGCATCATCGCGAAAAGTTTCTGCCTACGAATCAGACTGTTTCCTTTGGCATATTGCGACTAAACTAATGCTCTTGCGAGTTCGGTTGACTCCCACCAGGTCATGCAACGAGTGGCGCTTATTAACGATGCGTGCCGAAAGAATGTTTGTAGGCACTGCTGCTTGCCGTTTGGTCGGCCGTCGATTCACTCTGGCGGCATCCGATGATCCGCCGATGATTGTGCGTATATAATAAAATCAGCGTAATTGTTGATCTCCAAAGCTCTCATGGAACTACGCCATTCCACGCGGTCTTTCGCAAAACATACATATACTTTAGCCCCGGCGCTGGCTGTGGAATGTGGCGCCATTCTCTTTGGAACGGTGCGGGAAACACGATAGTGGCATCGTTGGGAAATTGAATTGCCCTCGAAGGTGGTAACGGTGTTTGGTGCTTTTCGGGTAATGTACGTCGCTGAAATCCATTCAACAAATTTGTTTGAATCATAAACAATCTAGACATGCAAGTTAGCCTAATTAACGGCCAGCATCAAACTGTCAAGAATGTACGTAGTATTAGTTCATAGCAAAAATGTGTTTAAATCCATTTTTAAAGTGACAGCTTTTAGTTAGCTTTATAGATTATGAATGGTAATGGTAATAAAAACGCACCAGAAACAGTCGCCCGACAGCATTCGTGGACCAAGTCCGAACCGCCACCACTTGGACTCGAAACTCGATTTACTTATTACATAAAATAATGTTGTTTATTTTAATATGCTCGGATAGCATGGCACGGTACGGAGAGCTTCTCTCAACACCCCGTTTGTGATTGTAAGAATTACAGCGGAACGCCTGAATAGAGTAGTAAACGGTTGGAATGTTAAGTACCGAAGCGAAGGGGGTAAAACCCGCCTAATAATTTCGAAATATTGCCCGATGCCGGAGAGTTGAGGTTAATCGTGCCGTAGCAGGAAACATGCGCAAACATGGGCAAGTTTGTATCTGGTGGCGTTTGAATCGAGCACTGCTAAGGGGCAACCTCCCACGATTTTCGCGCATTCATTCACTTGTTCATTCATCGATTCATAAGCCTCCTTCGGCCCGAGACGGTAGCATATTTTCTGATCCATGTGAGCTGTAGGCTGGTTTTGCTTCTTTTTTCTTTTCTTTATGAGCCGGTTGTGGGATACATGTTGCCAGAATTACATCATTTGTGGTCTGCCAGTGCATGTGCTCGAATATTGACAAGTGGAACAAATCAGGAAATGATTGCCATTATGCGCAATGGAGTAGTAGAAAGCATGAATTATTTGTCCATAACTGTGTGTGGTATTTTTTGCAAAATTGAGGATTACGGCTAGAATCGATTCGTAACATTCACGCCATCGTCATCGTCTGCTGGAGACTACGTGTAGATGAGTAACAATCAGTTTCATATTGATGACCTTGCTAACCCTGGTGTTGTTACGTAACAGACACGCGGGAACGTAACTGCACACAATCAGTTTCGTGTGACAATCGCGGGTTGATCGATAATAGAACGTGTCTCGTTCAGGCTCGAACAAACCGGTAAGCACTTGCTGGTAATTAGGTCTGCAGAGAGCCGCTCTGGTCTGTCGTGTTGCCAACCAGGGTGGCCGCCGGCGGCAGTGGATTGATAAAAATACAACTCGTTTATGGTTCATCTGGTTTTGTAGTAGCCTTGCCCGGTTTGGTCTCGGACGTTTGAAAGTGGTCCAGATCTTGCGCGAAGAGTGAAAGCCTTCAGGCGGTTGCTGCAATTTTTCCGTTGTTTATGGAACGGCAGCAGCTGTTACTCCACACACCACTAGTGAGCAGGTGCAACCGCCTTACAGTTTCATCTTGGTCGTGGGATACATGCGTCTCGAAACCGAACCTTAGAACTTTAACATTACATACAACACCGACGAATTGCTCATTAACAATTCAAAGGAAAACATCGATTCAGTCTAATGGAGCAACAGTTTAGTTTGTGATGAATTATCTTTTGTATAATAAACATATTTAAATGTTGACTATCTATCGCGATCGCCACTGCGGCACTGAAACCGTATGACAGATTAAGACTGGTCCTGAAAGAAGATTGCTCGGACACGAGTTTCATCTTCTCCGTCGCGAAAAGGAGTGCTCGGATTGAGGCAGGGTTGTTTTGATGGCCGCTGCCGCTGCGATTGATCAGGCTCGGCCAATCGGTATTGCCATAATTCAGTATTGCCTGCCGGATGGAATCTAAGGGCATAAGGTTGCTGCAACAATCGAGAACTGCTGGACATAAATTGTAGATGAAAGAGATCGTTTTAATATTTGCACACCATTTGCTCTGTGGTTGGTCTTCCATCGATGGAATTGATTTATGAGATTGTTCAGTACGATGCTCTCCTTTTTGTAGCACAGAATGGAATGTGAATAATTTAATCAACACTTCAAGGATCGAACGTAGTGTAGCATTCAGAGGATAGTTGAGCGAAGATTGCTATTTTAGATTGCTTTTACATAAATCTTGTAATGCTAAGTTTTTTTTCCCAAGGCATTTAATAACTTTTATTTAGCATGATGCATGTTGTGTTTAACGGAGACAGAAACGTGTTTTTTGTTACTGACAATCTAGTCCCTGGAGGCTCTCTTCAATTGATGATATACTTTTTCGTAAAGATTCCTGAACCTGTATTTTTATCTATTGTGGCATTAATAAGGTTTGCGAATGAATTCGTTTTTAAGTCGCTTGACAAACGATAAGCCTAAATACTCAAGAAATACTCCAAGGCAATTTTAGTGAACTTTCAATCATGTGCGTTCCTGCACTTGGTATGTATAGGAAATCGAGCCCAAAACTTACGTATGTTTACCAGAATTGGAAATGAAACTCCACGATAAGACTTAGATTCTCAAATTATGTTTTGGGGTCAGTTTTCACTGTGCTGAGCATTGTGCTAATGCTTAATTTTAGTAGCGAAACTTAAACCAATTCACTAAATAATAGAATATCTTGGTTTGAAAATACTAAAAAAATACTACCGTAAAAAACGCGTTATGTCATAATGTAAATAACAAAAACCGTGGGACCTTGAACATTTCCTTGCGGTACACTTAGTTTATAGCAATGGAATTCGAACCAAAATCACTAAAACGAGTCTTCTAAGTTTTTTCACAAAAATAGCTTGTAAACAATTTGTATTTCTACTATAAATGAGTTATGAATATTTTCAAAATTTAATTCGCGGTAAAATACTGCAAAAATATATACTCTATTAAATTAAAACTGTTTCCTTTGTTTGGCTGGTTTAATTTTTTTTAATCAACATCATCAGCACTAAAAACTGATTACTCTTTACTGACTCTTGGTAGTTGAGAAAATTGGGAATATTTAAAAGCAATAAATACAAGTATAATAAAGTATAATTTAGTTTGAAAAAGAAATATCAAAAAGCTTGATTTTGTCTTCATGACAAATATACATACTGAATTATTATAATGATCATTGAGTACAGATTAAGGTGAAGTGTAGAAGGATGATTATGACGCACTTCACCTTGGATGGATGATTATCGAAAGTACAAATTTCAAATTTGAGAAATCTCATGATTTAGGTATAATCAAGTAAGAAGAAGTGCAATGAACTACAAAAACAAATTACAATGTATTGTAATGAATTGTAAGTATGACCATTTCCAATGGAGTATGCATCAAGTTAATGGTGGTAACCTCGGGCAGCATAGCTACTGATTATAAATAAGAAACTATTAACCGACTAAGACCCATTGCGGCAGGTACACTTTCTTTTTTGCACCTTGCAATGTTCGAATTTATGAATGCTATGATGCAGGTAAAATGATTATTTGAAATAAGTCAAAATGGAACCAATTATACAGATTATATTGTTAAAAATCACAGTTCAACCATGATTTTGAATATTTTAATCAGATCTTTAAATTGGAGCGCATGCTCATTGAAAGTTAATGGTTACTAGAGTTTCGAATAGGGTGGTCGGTATTACCGACTTTTCGAAAAACCGGTATTTCGGTATTTATAAAAATAAAAACCGGTAAAGCCGGTAAAAAACCGCTATTTCTATTTCTTTCGGATTGATACAAACCAGGGGTGACTCGTGGTCTTTAAACCTACTTTTTCAACCAAAAAGTTCTTAAAATCATAGTTCGGGGAAGTAATGATGATTGTCCGCAAAAAAACGCAAGTCATTTTCCCTGTACTATTTAAAAATAAAACTGAAAAATAATTAAAGATATGGGGTGTCGAACGTCTTCGGTAGTGGTTTTCTGCCGCAGTCTTATGCAAAAACTTGCCGAAGTAAGCCACTGCCGAAAACGTTACCTACATAAATTTGGATTTGAAATTTATTTTTTGCTTAGCGTCTCAGCCCAAGTAACAAAATGGGCTATATCTGAGTTTTTTAGTGCTAGATAGAACCAATATATAAAACCTTCAATGCCGACCACGCGGCTCTAAAGACCTATTAACAACAGCTATATACATGTGTCATGGCTAGTTGGCCCAGGTTTATTGCAGTCATTAAAACTTTATATGCGCTCCATCATAGGACCAAACGTTTTTAACAGGCCGATTTGATGCCATAGAATGGCCTCGAAAATTTAACTGAGATTTATTCTCCAAATTAGTGTAAAGCAACCAATTTTATCTTGGCTTCATTTCTCAATGACAACGTTATATACCAACAGTGTCGTGAAAACAAAAAAGTGCAAGTTTTCTTTCTATAATGATAAATAATTATTGTCATTCAAATCGATCTCGTGCATGCCGTGAAATATTTATGGTGAAACTGGCCACAATTTTTATCGTGACTACTGCGCGCCGCCGTAATTATGTAGGAAATGAATATTCAATTAAAATTTTATTCCTCTGCACTAAGGTGTTGATTGGGTAAATGCCATGATTTGTTATATTTTGTTAAATGTATAACTTAATCCATCATTCGAATTTCGAAACTACCCTGTGGTATCGGTAATATTGTAAAATAAAATGCTGAAAGGGATTGAATTTCATAATTTTGTATTTTTCGCATTCAAGACGACATGTTGTTTTCGGATAAACCATCGAACGCATTCAAAATCCTCCATCATAACTGATTCTCCTAATTTGGTCAGAACATAACATATCTAAAACCAAACAAGCCTATCAGGGTATACATCTGCCTAGGTTACGATCATCAAGTTTTATTTCAGCCACAATTATAGCCTGCAGGTTTTAGTTTTATTTGATCATCAGAAGGACTATCATACAGCTTCATGCATATGACGGTTGGCATAGTATGGCTGTAAAGAATACTTGCGGATCATATTTCATGGCTATCAAATAAAACCAAAATACAATCATAGACTTTAATGTAAGTCAACATAAAACGAAAACAAAACAATCCTAAGTCTTTGAAGCATTTTGATTGTTACTTGGGAGGTTGCATCTATGTATGGACGTGTCGCTGCATGATTATGATTTTGCATTTATGAGTACCTCTGCTTCATTACGATCCAGTTTTTTTTTCTAAGATTTGGACCTCTGCGACCATTATTTTGATCTCTTGTGGTTTACGATCCAGATACAACACTGGATAACAGTGTTTGAAAAACTCCAATGAATGAATCTAGTGATATGATTACGAAGAACATATTTTCGAAACTAATGTAATAACGAAAAAAAAACATGCAGATTTTTATTTAAATTTTCTTTCACATCGCAAAACTTAGTTCCAAATTAGTGAACAACATTAAATTTCGTAGAAAAACAATATTTAACTGTTGAGAAGAGTATATGAATGAAATAAAAAAAAAAAAATCACGATCAGACCAGAATTTACTTTTAACCAATCCGAATGAATCGAAGGTAAATACTTCTTTATTCTGTTCGATGCTCTTTAAACAATTCGTCCAAATTATTTATTATTATTATAATTATTATTTTATTAACTTTAGCTTCTAATGGAGAAACGAAAAATTTAGCATATGAACAAGTTTGTAACTGAAATAGAAATAAATATTTGAAATGAGAGGTTGATAAAAAATATAGAAAAGTATAGAAAATTATAGTAAAAGCAGAAACTTGTACACGAGTGAGGCCGGGTACATTCAGCTAGTTGCTAGTAAAAGCCCGCTGCGGTACGGGCGACGAAGTTTTGACCATGCTACAGCTATTTAAATTTCACTTTTTCAAGGAGCGGTAATTTTTAGAATAAAACCTTTATTGGTTGATTATTTCATCCTGTAAACACTTTGTCTCAACAAAAAATAATTTCCTAATCCAAATTTATATTTATTTATAATTTTTTCAGATAGCACAAAATGAATAATGACGCGTTTTTTCGATGACATGATTGTAATTACTGCCTCATAATTTGTAGTTAAACCGGTAGGTTTTGAACCTACCCACGCGTTGCCTCTGTGAGTTTGAGTGTGTGTAGAGGTAAGCTGTTCTACTAAAAAAATAAATGCTTTATTGATATGAAGTTTTTTGACATATTATCGATACACACAAACACATTGTCTGAATCCGAGCAGAACAAACAAAAAGATAACAAAAGTTGGTAAATAGGTGAGGGTAAATTAATATATAATGTTGCTTCTGTCTAAATGTATTTATTATACAGGGTGTTAGGGAGCTCACTTCAAATCCTTCAAGGGGCGATAGAGGACCATGTTTGATGAAAAAAATCCTTCTACGCATATGGTCAAAAGTCAACTACTGCAGAGTTATTCACTAATTTCAGTTTTTGGTTATGTTTGCCTTAAACGAGCAGAAAATTGTGAATTCTACCACACTAAACGAAGGCGCGGCTGATTGCTTTTAAAGTGAAATAGTATCTAAACTGAAAGAGTTAGGTGCTTGTGGTCAGAGAACAACTAGTAGAATAGACTCCAATGTTTAATTTGGTAAACAACAAACTCCATGTTTATCACACATTTCGGAGAGAAAATTGCTGTTAAGTTCTCAAAAACATTTGTTTCATATTTGTTCCTTTCTAAAGGCTTCTTGTTCTTCCTAATTAGGGATACCATCCGTCCTGATTTAGCAGGACATGTCCTGATTTTAAGACCCATTTGGAGCGTCCTGATTAATTTTTCAAATTTTAGCATTTATCCTGATTTTACTGAATGATGCCGGATATTCAAAAAAGTAACACATTGTTCAGTACTTTCATTTGACTCCGGGAAGAAACGAACTTATTTCGAACGAATATTTTTCTTTGGTTGAATCTTGACGAGAGAAATTGCCTAGTCGTTAAAACCGGTTGTTAAACTTTTTTGACAATTGTTAAGTTTATTTCAAACAGTCTACTAGCGTAGCATTTTTAAGGTATCTAAGCAAAGCAAAGCCTTGGTGCTACATTCAGATTCGGAACAAGACCTTCTGTTTATTTAAACACAGACTTCGCAGCCGACTGTTTAGTGTACAGGACTAGTGTTCGACATCGGACCGGGTAGGGTCCGGTAAAAGTCCGGTCCGGTCTGGTCCGAAGACCGATCGGACCAGAACTTTCAAAGTCCGATTATTTTCCGGACCGGACCGTAACGGAGCCATCCGGACTTCGGAACGGACCGGGTAATGCTTTCCGGACCCCGGACATTTTCGTAGAAAAAAATTAATTCAGGTCATAGAACGCAGCAAGTTGTACATTCACATTGATTGTTAATTTTTTTTTCTATTTCAATTTTGCTCCTGCTATCACTTCGAAATTAGTGAATACAGGGTGGCCGCAGATTTCCAAATTCAAATTCCCGGTTTTTCACGATTAGAATTCGATGTTTTCCCGCATAAATATATAAAGTCAAACACGTTTATTCATTGACAAACTTAATTTGTGAGAGAATTTTGTTTTTATTATCATTATTCCATTTCAAAACTCTCAAAAGGGCTAACTATTCGGCCAACATCTATTTGCTGTTGATTTTTCAATTTTTCATTGCTGAGAAATGCAACTCGGCCCATTGTGTCTAGTAGAAAGGGCACACTTGGGTCTTTTTGAAACGTGTAACGTGCAGAAAATGTCATTTTCTCAAAATTTTCATAATTTCATTCAGCTAAAATCAAGATATAATTTAGAATCAATTTGTGCTTCTTGTTTCAGAATATTTTCACATAAATTTTTTAATAAATTTATTTTCAACCGTTCTTTGGGACAGTTTTCTGTCATTTTAGACTTACGTAAATTAACTACTGGTTTAATTAACCTGTTTAACTAAAGCGATAGTTGTAACTTTCTGCACTCTTTGGTTGAGGTTTTCGGCGTTTTGTAGAGCTGGTTTCTACTTTTCTAAACTTTTAATATATATATTTTTACAAATTTGGAATTTAATTCAAAATTGTTTTGGCTGCTGTTGAGCTTCGGAAACGACAAATCTTTGAAATCATTTTCTATCATTTCAACCCTTGAGAAATTTCCTCAATTGTTTTTAAACTTTGGTACGGATTTTGACCTTATTCAAAGTGCTTATTTAAAAATAAAATATAAAAATTCATTTTGAACTAATTATAAATTGAATTTTAAATATGATTGTGAAGTTTTTAATTGAATTTAGAATCTTTTCTAGGGTTTCTTTTTCTGATTTCTTTCTGGCATTATTTTTTCTTTTGAAACTTAATTTTAAATTGAATATACTTTGAATTTTTTTATTTAATTGACTTGAAAATTTTTTTAATATTTTTTTTGTTTCCCGATAACCTTTCGAGAGTCATTTTTAGTGAATGAGAGGAAAAGTTCTAGTTATTTTTCAGGGTTTTTAAAATAATTAGAGCACATTTTTTTGCCCCCGAATCGAGATAGTTTTTCGCCTTGCCTGAAACTGCAATGATAGCCGTTTCTGGCAATTTTAAATTTGTTTGAGAATAATTTTTTGCATTTTTCAACCTAATTATTGCCCATTTTCTCCGTCGGTCTATTTCCGCCATTATTTTGTCGATCCCCGACACCCGGGGAGGCGACTCCAACTAGAATCTTAACTAACGACCCGATGATTAACGGACCGGCTTCATTTGCTCATGCGATAGAGAAACCCAGAGATTTTTTGCCTTGTTTAAGGTTTAAGATAATTTTTTATCATAGTTCAGTTTTTGCTTATTTCAAGTTAACATATAAAACCTGATTAGAATTATTCTTGATTTTTCTGGACTTCAAAATATTTTTTAGTAATTTAAAGTTTTAACCTTCCCTGGGCTTTGTCGTTTTTTTTTTTGGCGATTTGTAGCCTAAGATTCAAATCTTGTTTCTTTTTAAAGAATATTTTTACATCAATTATGAATAATTCGGTACATAACTTTGAAACAAACTCAGACAAAAATGACATTAGACGTTGATCCTGTAAAGTGGTGATTGTTTTGATGTTTTAACGCCACTTACTGTTGAAGCCCTAACCAAACCAGTGCGAATGAGAAGAAAAACAAATTAGCGAAAAACAACCGCAGCCAATTGTTAGTGTACAGACCAACTGTTTGTGAGATGGCAGAAAATGTATAGCGTGTTGAACTTAAACAACAGATCTCGACGTTTTTCTGATATCAGGGCGGCAGTCTTCAGTTCGGCGTTTATAATCCCTGCTATCAGTGGAACGTTGCTTTCATTATATTGTGGCATTGTTTTCAAAGTTTTCGATCTCATTTCGCTTCGCTGCTCCCATCACAAAAAGGTCTCTGAAGTATCAGAATATGTGTTGTTTGCTCTATTGAGAGTCTTGTGTAATCTCTGATAAAAGCATTACTGTATCGATCGCAAATATATCGATCCTTTTCATAGTATCGGAATCGAAAACTCTAGTCGTTTTAACCGTGGGTTCTGGTATTTACGGTTTTTCGCGGAGTTGGTTTCAAAGCCGGTATTTTTTTAGTAAATGTCGAGTGATGTCAAATTTATATATCCATTGATTTTTCATGTTTATTATTTTTTCTTCTTTTACTAAAATATTGGTTCAAATAAATGTTCCAAAACTAGGAAAAGTGTAGAACCAGCTTTTTTTGTTACTACACTCCAAATTTTTTAATTAGAAAAAACTATAATAAAAAATAGAAGAATATATAATAAAAAATAGAAGAACAAATTGCAAAATTTAGTCTGTATTGTTCTGATTTAGTCAAACACTTTCCAACATGCATCACAGTTTTTATGATAATTTTTTCACTAAAATTAACGCTCTCGAAAAAACTGGCAACTTTTGTTCCCGGACTTTGGACCGGACTCCGGACCGGAACCGGAACGAAGCCAATCGGACCGGACCCAAATCGGACCGGAACGAGCTAGTTCCGGTTTTTTACCGGACCGGACCGGACCGGACCGGACCGGAACGCGGACCCAACGTTTTCGTTCCGATGTCGAACACTATACAGGACAATTGCGGGGCTAGCGCTACGATCCTACTGACACTAACAGTCTCTCCCGAGTCGGGACTCGAGCCTACGACGACTGGCTTGTTAGGCCAGCATCGTACCTCGAGACCATCTGGAAGGTATCTACTAACGCCTAATAAATCAAGGTTGCAAAATTGAATCGTTCGAGAAATACTTATGTTTAAAGTCTTGTGGCGTATTTTGAAGTGCAAATCTCAAATTACGTGTTTTATTTATTGATACCTCAAAAAATAAAAATAGCTTAGATGAAATTTTTGCTGAAAAAAAGTTGTCCTGATTTTTAACTCCGACCAAACGGTAACCCTATTCCTAATTCGACATTTTTGAGACACTATTGATTACGAAGTTTTCTCAGCTTTTCAAGGAAACCAACAGAATTGAGCTAGCTATCATGCTTCTTGTGATAGACCTCGTTAAAGGTAAACATAACCGAAAACTAGAAGAAGAGAATAACTCTGCAGTAGTTAAATTTTGACCATATGCGCAGAATTTTTTTCATCAAATAGGGTCCTCTATCACCCCTTAAAGGATTTGATTAAAAGTGAGCTATCTTACACCCTGTATACATCGTCATGTGATTTATAACGACTACCTAAGTGAGAAGCATTCATTGGCCCAACAAAGATTTATGAATATTGTGGGAAGTTTTTTTTCCATTTTAAGAAAAATACCGAAAATACCGGTTTTTTCGCCTCTCCAATACCGGTATTTCGGTATTGAAAAAAATATCGGTTTTACCGGTTTTACCGGTTTTTGTTTTACCGGTAAACCACCCTAGTTTCGAATCATTTAATAGTCAATACAAAAAGAAAAAAAAAACAGTTTTACTCAGGGTGGTTCATTGAAAGAAATGGTCCATCCAAGGCAGTTCTACTCTAACCCCAATAGCAAAATTTTCTTCAATGATTATTCCTCAAGATAGGGAAAAACTATCTTGAAAACTATCAGATAAACTCAATTTATGCAAAAACCAGGATTTCCAAAAGACATCCTTCCCGGTGGATCATCTCCTGCTTTTCCAGTTAGGATAAAACTACCTCGAATAGACCGCGTCATTTGTGGACCATCAATCAGATTAACTCAATTTATGCGAAAACTCGAGAAGTTTTCAGAAAACTTCCTTTGGGAAATATCTTATCTAACTAACTTGCACCAGAATCATGAGAAACATTTGAAAATTTAGACTAAAACTATCATGGAGGGACCATGTCCTTTAGTGGACCACCGGTCAGATTAACTCAATTCTAGATAAACATTTCAAAATTTCCTATCTGCTTTCATCGTTTTTCTGGAGCGTCTTTTCATTTTGGTAATGGTTCAGCTTCAGTAACTCTCCGAAGCGTGGTTTTCGTTCAGAAGGCTAGAGTGATCCCTCCGCTATCAACTTGTACAAATGACGTGTCTTAAAAGGTGTTTAATAAGTTGTGGGGATTGAATTAAAGTGATCGATCAAAGAATCAACCAAAGCAGATAGGACCTTTTGAAATGTTTCTCTAGAATTTATAAGGAAGTTCGAGGGATTTCCAGAAAACTTCTTTCGGCAAACATCTTATCCAGCTAGGGTAAAACTGAGGTAAATTAACCTAAAGTGGAACCCTTTTCTATAGTGAACCATTCGTTAGATTAACTCTGATCAAAGTCATGTAGAGTAGAAAAACCTTGAAAGGACCACTTTCTTCAGTGGATCAACCTGACGAAAAACTGATTATTTTCTTACTATGAACTCGAATTTACAAACGTTTCTCGTGATTCTGATTCAAATTAGCAGGATGAGGTGTTTTCCAATGGGAGTTTTCTGGAAATCTTCCAAATTTTTTGCGTAAAGTGAGTTAATCTGACCGGTGGACATGGTCCATTCAAAGTATTTTCATTAATAATTTATATTTGCAATTGAATGAATAAAGTAAACATAGATTCCAGTTTTTAATCTATTTCAAAGGCTCAAATGAAAGTAGTGTAAATTAATCTGTAGTGGACCCCTCTGCTTTATTAATTTATAGTAAACCATCGGTCAGATTAACTCAATTTCTCTTAACATCGGAATTTATAAATGTTTGTGATGCAGATTGGCTGGATAAAATGTTTCCCGATGGAAGTATTCTGAAAATCCATCGACTTTTTGCCTAAAAAAGGTTAATTTGCCGCATGGTTCACCATAGGAAAGGGGTAATTTATCCTAGATTCTCCGATAATTAGCAAAAAATGTCATTTTCTTTACAAATTATTTTCAAGTAGGCAACTTATATGATTTTACGAGAATGGGAAAACTAAATGAGAACTAATGATGTAAATTAAAAAATTATAGCGTAATTAAACCTATTGTGGGCCCTCTTCCTATGGTGGACCACCTGCCAGATTAACTGAATTTATGCGAAAATTCGAGGGATTTTCAGAAAAAATTCCATTGGGAAACAAGTTTTCCAACCAATCTGCATCACAAACATGATAAATTCTGATTTATGTTAAGAGAAATTGTATTCTTCTGACGAGTGGTTCATTATAGGTTAATAAAGCAAAGGTGTCCAGTGGACACTGTCCACCATAGGTTAATTTACCCTACCTCATCCAGGCAGGACTTGAACCCGCAATCTCTTTAGAGAATATCGTGTCATTATCTACTACTGCGTTCCGTTCAGTTTCTTACTCGTGACCTAAAAACAGTTTATCAACATTGACAGATAGATCAAACATAGATTTCCTTTTGAGATATTAAAATTTTGGGATCATATCAAACCTTCAAGCTTAATCCAGTGATTAAAGAAGGTGATCATTTTTCAAGGCGTAAACCGACTTGATGCCTCCCGCCTATCATTGTTAAGTTTAAATAACGAATATTTTTGTAGAAGTAGGCACTACCAAGCAGTCATTTAGAAGTTGATAAGCGCTCATGAAGAAGACGTCGAGACGTTTTTCAGTAATCTTTTCCTTGCTCGTTAACGTTTGTATGAGTTCGTTTTTGCTTGTCCAAGTCAAAGTTCGAAGTTATCCTGGAGGTTATGAGCAATCCAAAGGAACGCATCTTGCGGCTGACTGGCCCTAATTTAGAAAACTGGTGTTTTCGGGTCAATCCTCACTTGAAAGCAGTTGAATTTTCATTTGTGCTGACAGAAACAATGATCTTTGCCGGCAGTTCAATACCGCTAGAGCAAAAATGGAAGAAGGTGACTTGGTAGCTCAATTTTTCATAATATTACGTGACAGCTAGATCCCTTGGTTGAGGTTATCGAGAATCTAGTGCAAAAAGACGATTAAGCAGCGGCTATTGACCGAAGAGAGAAAAAGGGCAGATCGCCATGATGACTTGAGTAGTGCGGGATTCATCAGAGGTAGGAACAAACAGCCAAAAAAGTTTACGAGTAAGCGCCGTCGCTGTGGCAAGGTCGGACAAATGCAAAAGAACTGTAGTTTGAAGAAACTGAAAGCAAAAGTCATAGGGGGGGGGGGGGGGGCGGAGGGGGTATGTCAAAATCGTTAAAAACTGTCCACGTGGTATGTGGATGGCCCCTAAGAAGGCAGTCGCGTTCATGATACATGGTTGATCCAGCTCTGCCTAGACTCAGGATCAGTTTGTGAAGGATGTAAATCATCTGGGGTCCATGGGGAAGCTGTAGGATCCTTTCATCGTCGAAGTGGCCAAGAATGCTATGGCACTGGTCGAAAAGTATACTGGAGTGAGGTTTGTCTAAAAAAAGAGTTGAATTTGCCATCCAGATTGTAATACTGCTGCCGTATCTTTGGCACATACTCACGGTCAAGAAGCTCTCAAAAGATGGTATTGATGTACTTTTCATTGATCGCGAAGGCCAGAACCGTACGGAGTTCAAGAACGTGGACCAAGGTCGCGAATATTTTACGAGGTAGCGGAACGCTTCAATCGGACGCTAGTTGAAAATTTAAAATCAATTCTTCTGAATTCAAAAGCTGCAATGATGTTATTGTCGAAAGTGGCTTTGACGGCAACGTACATTCTGAACGATTGTCCTACGGTAGCTGTGGCTAGAAACGTAACCTTTGCACAGAAGTGGATGATCATAGTAGACCTTGATAAGATAGGGATTTTCATATGTAATTCTGAGACATGGATCCCGAACCAGCAGAGACACGAAATTAATGCCCAAAAGCCGAGAGATGTTTCTCTTACACTTAGGGGGACAAAGTAGACCGCAAGTATTGTTCTAGGTTTACCAGGGGTCTCGTGGTCAAGCAAAAAGCACGTTGACCGCAGGCGTGGCTGAAGCGATTTGGCAAGCTAGTCTTCTGCGTGATCTTGGTTTTGAGATTGCGCTACCGGTGACGATCTATGAAGACAACCGAGGTTGCATAGGAGTAGAAGTGTAAATGAGCAAAACATATTGCCATCAAAAACTTTTTTTTTTTTGCGACCACATCGCAGCTGAACGCATCTGAGCGAAACCTATTTGGACCGACGAACAGTTGACGCACATCTTCTTGAAGGCGCTGGACGTTGATTCGAAGATCTACGACGGCTCCATATTAAAAAAAAGGTGGCGAAGTAGGCACTGCCAAGCAGGCTTTGAAGGTACTATTAGACATGTCGGTCTGATTTTGACCACTGCAGAAATCGAAAGTCTGCTCGATTTACCGTTCGACATACTTTGTCGAACCTGTTGTATGGCGGTGTTCACACTGCTTGCACAAGTCAAAAGAAAAGACTGTCAAATGAATTTTCAAAACGAAGCATTGCATTGATTGCATGGAAAATCAGACCAGCTCCAGTCTGCTCCTTTCTTTTCTCCATTTCAATATTCGCCAGCACACAAGAAACGAAAATAATGTTTGTTATGGAAAGCCAAAACAAAAAAAAACAAAAAAAATCAAAGGTTGCTATGTTCTTGGAGTCGAACGAAAAATAGAAACGTTCCTATTTCATTCGACATATCGAACGGCATGTCGAATCACAGTATCGAAAAGGTGTAAACGTAATCCAACATTGCATTCGGTATATTTTCGAGCAATCAGCTCGACTCAGATGAGAAAATCCGATAGTCTAAACATACCTTAAGAAGTTAACAAGCGCCCATGGAGAAGATTTTCAGTCATTCCGAATCAAGACGTGCTATCGTAGGGATTGTTTTTCAATTAACTGTTACTTATTTATTATCGTTTGTCTGAATTCGTATTTGTTCGTCCAAGTCCAAGTCCGATGTTATCCTACAATTTTTTCACCGTTATCCGCTCCTAATCATGTTCTAGTGACACAGTGATTAACTTACTTAATTGGGATTCGATAAATTAGGGTAATCGCTCCATTATTCATCTCAACAGCTTGGTGCACCTATATCCATCTTGTTTCTTTCATTTGTCCAATTTACCGTCAAATTTCTACAAATTTTTGAAAGTAAATCTATTTGCTTCTCGATTTTCTCAAGTGGCTGAAAATTTTACGTTGAAAATATGGTAAAATTTGATGATAATTTGATCAACGAGGCGTGATGAGATGAATATAGTTACTGAGATGAACATAGGAGCGGTAACCCTATATAATTATAAATGGTAAAAATATTAAATCTCTTGGTGACGACATGATCTTTAACATTTTGAAAGCATAATGCGATTCTTAGTGAAATTCTCAATAATCTGTTTTAAAATACTATGTTTTTACAAATCATTTATAAATATTAAACTACTTCAATTTTGAAGCCAGATAAGAATCTTTTTAAGGTTCTAACATATCGATCATTCAATGATAATTAAGTTTTCACAAATGTCCATATTGGCTGAAAATATGTTTAACTAAATGCGATTTTCTGTGAAATATCATTCATTGAATTTTGAATAAAGTCGTACTAAATGATGTAAATAAAAGGCAGAAGCATTGGACCAGTTTTTAAGGAATAAATAAACCTTAAAAACACAAACTAGGTACTCTCTTGATAGACCGCATCGAAATATATGGAAAGAAGAGGTCGTCATTTGTTCGTTCAATTTTTATTATAAGCATGATTCAAGCAACAGGACCTGTGGATGAAAATTTCAAAAGATAACAACGCACGGAAAATATTCCCTACATTTATTCAAAGAAATAACTTGTAACAAAATTGTCAAAACGGCGTTTATTTATAAGTTTATTGATATTTTCCATGTATGTAAATACTTCTATCCATTAACCTGTTCTGGCGAACAGTGTCTAATTTAATTTCAATTCCATTATGCTTTAAATTGGTAACCACACCACTTGCCAGCAGTTTGCTTCTACCCTGCAGATATTTTACCCAACAGCTGTATTCTTCAAGTATTCACCCTTGAGCATCTCCATCGGCATAAAACAAAAACAAAACAAAAACAGTAGCATGAAGCCGTTAGCGGGCGCAGCTCACCTTGACACGTTAGCAGCAGCCGGTGCACATGCGTACGTATTATAATCACGTAAAAATAAATAAAGTTATTCAATTTGGCATCAGATTATCTAATGACCGAACGTGAGGTGAGGAGGTACAAACAGCGAAAAGAGAAGCAAACTGCGCGGGGAGTTGAATCCCATTTCCTACCACCGTGCAGACTCACCCCAACAGCATGTGCATAGAGCATACCTCTCGTGGCCTAGCCAATGAATGAATGCGCTTTTTACACATTTGTGCGAAATATGATAACGATGCGAGTAACAGTATATCACACCTTTCCGGCATTCGCAGGCAGCACCTTTTTCACGACTACTAACTGCAAACAACTGTTGCTTGTGTTTCTGTGCTTAGATTGCAAAGTGACAGTCGCCGTGTTTTCGAATGCGATAATGGCTATGGCAAGCAATGAATGGTTATCGCTTTTCGCTGTAACACCAGAATTTGTTTGCTGCTACAATCGCTATGATAAATAAAAACTATAACTCGAGTCTATATGTAACCTGTATGAAATTGAACCAATATTGTACATGATAATAATTCTTGCAGGCCACGGCCCAGACGGCTGCGCTGGTCACACACGGCTAACCGGAGACAATGTTGAACATATTTTTACAGCATAAGCTCGGAGGCCAACATGTGTAGCATAGAAATGGAGGCCCCACGCGTCTTACAATGTTGCACTCGTCATTGTCGGCTGACTTGAATATAAATTATTTTCTTCGGAAGTTTCTGCTTTGCTTCGTCAGTTTCAGCCATAATACTAGGAATCACCGCATCATTTTACACTGACTTTTTAATTACATTTGATACAGGATTCATTGATATATTAACAAGACATTGGGCCTACATATTGTGTCATGATTTTAAATAAAAGATAACGCAAACGGGTGTTTAAATTTTGGTGAACATTTATGCTATATTTTGCAAGAAGTTACGACAAGGTCTTTTTCGAAATTGAAATGCATTAATGTTTATCGGAGGCTTATTACAGCGAACACTGATAGTCTAGTTTTGAACACGAGTACTGGTTGACCTTGCCATTGATTGGGTTAACAGCGACCGATCGGTGTCCCTTGAGGTATGTACTACGACCATGGTAAAAGTAGTTTATCTTGATTTTCCACCCGATGCCGAAAATCGGTACTTGGCATAAGTTGTAGGACGATAAATGTACGCTTGAGCTGTAATGTTGAACACATTACTTTAAAGTGCGTGGATGCTTTAAGATGTCAGATTTATCAGGTGGATTGAAAATGGTCGGCAAAATACTCAGTCACTCGTTGTTTTGAATATTTCTTGCGTGTTTCGGATTGTTAATGAATCGTTGAATTGGTTTCGACTGCGTCGTAAAGAGCAGTAAATGTTCATATTCGCAAGGATAACATGAAATGTTTTATTAGTAATAAAAAATGGTAGAAGTTGAAACCATTGTGGCATGAATATTTAAAAGAAATTTTAGTTTTGTAACGTGCTTTTTTATGTTTAAAAAGCAATCTCTGGATGACGAATGAGTCTTAACTATAACGCGATCTTTATTGGGTGTACCTAGTACTAATATTGTGACCATAAAATCTGTAGGGACTGATAGAATCACAAAGGAATTATTGAAAGTTTAAAGTGCAGAATTAATGGCTATAATTAAAGATATATATGTTACGTGTATGTGGTTCCTTATTACCTTAGACTGATTATCAATCATTTTTGGACGACATAACATTTAAACTAGAGCGCACAACTTCTCCATTACTCAGGATTATTACGATAGAAGGTTGTACCTACTTGAACACAAATCCATGATATGACATACAAAGCTGCAAACAGACTCCAACACACACATATCACCTATAAATTACCAGCACCGGTAACGTTCACGTCACTCGCCGGTAACGTGTGCGATCGGTTGCCAAGTGCCGCCACCAGGCGTACGATCGTGTCCCCCTTGGATTCGTGATGGATTATCGAGAAACCGAGCAGCAGCGCGGCCACGATTCCGGACAGTATCAAAAGTAGGCCAACGATTGGTATCAGCAGACAGCACAAGCTGGAAAACAAAATGTATATGCACTGTAAATACTCAAGCAGCTCCGTTCCGTTCCATATAGTGCTCGTGTATAGAGAATGTCAAACACAGCGGTTAATAAGATGTCACCGCCGAATATTATTCTAGGCACAAAGTGTGGGCGTTCGAACCTTTTTACAGTGCAGCAGGGAACGATCAAAGGATCGCACTTCGGAATCGAAACCGAAAAATATAAAACGTTGAAAAGCTGGCAACGAAGTGTGATGAATATGCATATGAGATTGGTGTGAATTTGATTGAATAATGGCGCACGCAATCGTTTGCATTTGCTTTGGAATTTATAATTGTTTCGGAAACTTGGCGACGACGGTACTATGCGATATGCATTTCAAAATTCACCACTCGAAGGTAAAACAACGCAAAAACGTTTCGTTTCTCACATCGGTTTGTTTTGATTTATTCTTCGTTTATTTTTTTTATCCCCAACCGAGAGACTGAAGTTCGATTTGCGTTGCCACAACCCGAGCAACTACCTTTCTAATTGGCATTTAAGTGTCAAACACTGACCGCTTAGTGAAGCAACTGTTAAGTGTGTATCAATCTGATACGGGTATCGAACCGTCGGTCACCTTTGTCACTCACCTAGTGCAGCAAAAACCCGACTGGTAGCAGGTGCAGCAGCAGTAGCAGCACGATTTGATCGTCTCACCCATGCCGCTCGCTGGTCTTAATTTTCACCGTGAGGTTGATCACCACTATCTTACTGTTGGAACCATCGAAGAGGCCCAATTCGGCGACGATATATTCGATTTTGGGCCATTAGTTAACCGCATAAGGGGCGAGGAAATAAGTTACACGCCGTTACTCTGCTTAATCGTGTGTCCCAGTCCGCAAACCGTGATCGATGGTAATGATGATGATAGATTCAAGTGGCCGAACTCCTCTAAGGGGCGAATCAAAATCAAAGTTGCTGCTTATTTGACAGCAAGCGGAACACTCTCACGAATGGCGGCCGGTTCTCTCACGCAAACTTGCTTTGTGTTTCCAAAGGTGCAGCGATAAGCGTATGTACATGGCCAGCTGATTTGTAATGCTCAGCTTACTGGACTTTTTTTCACAACGCTAGATAAACATTTCAAAAGGTCCTATCTGATTTGATGATCGTTTTTCCGGAGCGTCTTTTCATTTTGGTAATGGTTCAGCTTTAGTAACTCTCCGAAGCGTGGTTTTCGTTCAGAAGGCTAGAGTGATCCCTCCGCTATGAACTTGTGCAAATAACGTGTCATATGAGGTGTTTATTAAGTTGTAGTGATTGAATTGAAGCGATCGATCAAAGAATCGACCAAAGCAGATAGGACCTTTTGAAATGTTTCTCTAGAACGGTTTTAGCGCATTTGTTTGCTCACTGATAACAGACAGCTCTTATCACGAATTGCGTGTTTATACAAAACTGAGCTCCCCAGTTGGGGAGTTTTCTGACTTTTGTTGTCATTTTGTAGCCGTAGCAGTGATTTTTTTATATTGGGGACTTAAAAATTTTATCTATATGTTGCTACAAAACGAGCTTTTGACCGCCGAACATTTCTTCATTCTCTGTGGTTAAATTTGAATACGTTCCAATAAACAGTTTTGTCGAAAAATCTGGTTTGAACATAATTCGCCGCAATTCGCTCTACTGAATCGTACGCCGCTTCGACGTCTTCGAAAATTCTTTGACGAGTCTATAAGCTGGCTATTGTTAACTAAGTGAAAATTTGGGTAATTCAACTTTACAAAAATTGCACTGGCTTGCCCCAACAAAGGTTTTCTGCAGAGACCTCAGTCTTTGAAACAGGACGGTATAAAAAAACAAGGACATAGTCTTACGTCAAAAACAATTAAACTGCTTTTGACGTAGTTACATCTTATGGTAACATTTTGAGATAGAGGTGCAGAATGAAATGCCGAAAACATCGAGAGCGTCACGAAGATTATCGAATTTCTAAAGGTAATAATTCAGCGGATTACCTTTGTTCTTGCAGCAATCGCCTGAAAACATAACTAAGCGAATACGAAACATTGTAATTTTATAATGCTAACTATCATACTGTGGAAAAGGTAGAGCCTGGTTTTGAACGCAAATTTCAACCAATCAGAGCTGAAAACCGACAAATACCACGCAATAGGCTAATAGGGGGACCTTTTAGGAAAACTCCCGTCATTTCGTAGCCTGTGTTTTCTATCTCAGAAATGTAAACACTTTTACATTACAGTATTATTGATCTATTTAACACATGAAAAATCGTTTGAAATGAAATGGATATTGGGGTAATATGGACAATGATTGGGGTGATGTAGATAAAGAGAAAAATGTTAGTTTTATAGTATTAATGGTTATTTAATACACCGTAGAAGGTTGCATTAGGCGTACGAAATGATAATTGTAATTCTTACGCATTGCACAGTGATTCCACCATAAAGGGTGTCCACGATGAAATTGCGACACACAAAATTGATTCGCAAAATTCGAGTTTTCATCCGATTGCCATCAAATTCTCAGGGATAGAAAAATAACTATTAAACTTCATTTTACCATTTTACTCGTTTTTTTATTTACAGTCCATACGCAAATGTCCGCACCTTAGCCTTAACCCCGGCCATAAGATTGTGTACAACCTGTGAATCAACCGTTTTTGCATGTAAACCCATACTTTCTTCAGTTCCTCGACTGTCTTCACTACCTTAGGTTGTTTAAGAAAGTGCTGCTTCATAATCGCCCAGTACTTTTCGATGGGACGGAGCTCCGGAGTGTTTGGAGGGTTGAACATTTTCGGCACGAAATTGACCTTATTGTCCGCATACCACTTCAGCACGTCCTTGGAGTAGTGGCATGAGGCCAAATCCGGCCAAAAGATTGTTGGGACGTTGTGGGCCTTCAGAAGAGGAAGCAGCCGCTTCTGGAGGCACTCTTCCATGTACACCTGTCCGTTCATCGTGTCCTGGGTCACGAAAGGTGCACTTCGTTACCCGCACGTGCAGATGGCTTGCCAAACCAGGAATTTCTTCGCAAATTTGGACATCTTCTGAGTGCGGACATGCTCCGGAACGCTGAACTTATCCTTGGCCGTGAAAAACAGGTTGCCGGGGATCTGTTTGAAGTCGGCCTTCACATATTTTTCGTCGTCCATGATGCAGCATTCAACTTTCGTCAGCATGTTGAGGTACAAATTCCGGGGCGGGTTTTGGCGGACTTGTTCTGCTTCTCGTAGAAATTTGGGGCCTCTTGTATCTTGAACGTTCGAAGGCCAGCCTTAGCTTTAGCCTTCTGGACAAAACTTCGGCTTAGGTGCAGCTTCTTAGCCACATCCCGAACGCCTCGGGTTTCGGTTGAAGGCCCCAACTACGCGGTTGCGATTTTTGGTGTTGTACGGAATACTTTTTCCTTCACTTCTGGGATTCCGATCGGTGGTCAATCGTTCCTCGAACCGCTTAATCACTCGCGACACCGTGGAATTCGTGATTCCCAACGTTTTAGCAATGGAACGATGCGAGAGATCCTTGTTCTCGTGATGAATGCGCAAGATTTTATCACGCACGAGCTGTTCTTTCGACTCCATTTCACACGACTTAACTTAAAACTTGCATGATGTAAATAATGCACTATGAACTAAATCCACCCAAATTTTCATTAAATTCTACACAACGGTTAAAAAGTTAGAGCAATTTCATGGTGTGGCAATTTCATCGTGGACACCCTTTAGAACGCAGTAGGAGAATTTGCTCAATAAATATTCTCGTTTTCGGAGAGTCTCTTGTTGTTTTGTTCCATGGTCTTATAAGTTTCTGCAAATTTCTGCAAGAAATTCTAACTGCCGTGTGTGCAGAGCACATGGACAATTCAATTGGTGGTAATCTTGCCGTGGGATGTGTTGGGAAACGGCAAAAATAGTTAGCTAGTGTTATATTATTTTGGAAAACTTTGCTTAGTACGACAATAAAAAATATTGATTTTCAGAGAAAATATTCTTTTTATCTCACTTGTAGGGGGATTCATCACGGATCTGTTAATGTCCAAATAAGCGTCTTTTTTTACTCTAAAACATTCCCGAAGACAGTATTGCTCTAGAATGTATCGTTTACGAGAAAATGACTTTTGACCACCTTTTTTCATTTCTGGACCACAGTGGCCGGTCCGGACCCCCGATTGGGGACCAATGACCTAATATGATTATTTCCGGAATCTGAATGATATCCAGACTCCCTGAAAAAGTGAATGGTTTTTGATCATTTTTAGAGCCGCTACATCAGATCATAAGAGAATAGAATACATTTCCCATCCTATTTCAAAATTACATTCCTTTTAAACAGGCTGTCATGATTCTAAGCTAACCTTGCGGTCGTATCGCATACACAACCCCTTCAACCCAGAAACGAGAAAGTGAAGTAATGAAATCCTAGGAGTTTATTTTGACGTAAAGTTTAATGAAAAATAAAAAAATATCAACATTAGGGAGACAACAGCAAAATGATAAAACTCGATACAAAAAATCTTTTTTCTATGTATTCTCATATGATAAGAGATAAGAAAGAACCGTTTGAATGGTACAGTACTTCACAAAACATTGGAACAATATCCGTGGGATGTTAATGTTTAATTGAAGTGTAAGTAAATGAAAATGTGCGTAGTCTCAACATACTTGAATTATATTATATGATATCAATAATCTGATATAAAAACGTATGAAAAATATTCATTTTAACAAATAAGAGGAAAATTACAATTATTATCGAAAAATATGAAAAAATTATAAATGAGTAAGAGTGTTTATTATTCCTTCAATGTATGTAAAAACATTCCATAAAGTTAGTCCAGCTAAGTTCTGACTAATGCCGTGTCACTGAAGATGCACAAGAAATTAACTAAAAGAATGACTGGGAGTGGTCAGTCCTCCTCACCGTGCATCATTCAATGATCAATCACAGACTAACAGACCCAGTGTTACTTACAGTGTTACTTAGCTCCATCGCCACAAAAAACGTTCATTTCAAATTTTCAATCGAATAACAGTCATCGCGCGAAAAAGTCGTCTGGGGCGCTGTCATGCAATCTCATATACATATTTTGTAGTTCCCCATTTGACACATGCAGTAACGCTGGCGCTGATGTCGAAATACATGACGCAGCGCGAACACGACAGCAGATGGTGCTAGTGTTACTAACGTAAAGTACTGGAATTATCCAAACGATGATTTTATTGAAAATTTGTTCGACGTGTTTTGTCTGTTAGTCTGTGGATCAATCTTTTTTATAGACCAATAACAGTGCCGGCCACATCCTTATAGCTAGTTGGGGATTTTGTGCAACACTCACGGTGTCAAATATGGTTATGTTACATTTCACAAAAACTGGTTTTAAAAATAACAAAAAAAAAAAAAAAAAAACAGAGTTATAAACAGATAAGTTCTAGAAACTCAAATCAAAGAACATACAGAAAAATAATAGAAAGAGCTCAGAGAAACATATGGGAATTGTCCGTTATGTTATGTTGAAATAAAATAAATAAATAATTGTAAGACTGATTCACGACATACCATTAGTGGTTGTTGTGCTGCTTTCTGCTTCTATTGTGATATTATAATACTGATGAAGATTGTTTCAGTTCCAATTTTCTAATGTAGTTCATTCTTATGGCAATGGTCAGGAGATACAAAAAAATATAATAAAAAGTAACGAAACAACATAGAATAAATTAACTGCTGCTCAATTCGGTAAGAAACATCAAACTTACTCGATGCTTATGAGAAACAACATTGCCAACGTGCTTAAACGTGGTCATTCCTTTCTTCAATCATTCACCGCATCAAGTCATCCAAACCAATAATCTGCACCCTAGCCAAATCCCGTAGCTCACTAACAACACCACAGCAAGTACCTATGCATTCTGTAAACGCCAAACACAAAGACTTACTGACGTTTTTGTGAAGGATGTAATTTGCGAGTACTAGGGTAACGGGAGTATTTTGGCCAGCTTTTGGAAGTGATTGCACAATTTATTAAAACAAAACACGATTTTTCAACATAAATACCCGCTAAATCATACCATTATTGTTAAGATCTCAGTGTCTATTTTGACATACATCGTTCAACAATTGAATTTATTGAAAAATATCCTAGAAATATCAAAATTTCTACGAAGTAGCAAAAACATATTCTGGACCAAAAACATATTGGCCCACCTCAATATTTAGAACCGTTTCTGGAAATATTTCAGACTAACTATGTTTTAGATCATCATCGAAGTTTTTAGAACAGAAATAGTAGATTTGAGAAGGACATCCTTTTGCCGTGAATTTTTCACAATTTTTGACATCTGAGAATGAGAAGATCGGGCGGACCGTTCACCGGTCTAGGGCTGAAAGAATTAGAGATGTCCAGTTTATGTCTTGGGCAGTCGTTCTTCAGTCTCTTCGTTCACTAGCAGATCGTACATCTTCTTCCACCGCGCATATTCACTGTGTGCGAGGCCTACCACGGAGTCGACGGCTTCTTCCTGATTCTCTACTCAAGTTTTGGCGGCTCTCTCGTCAAGCTTTCTGGCTACATGTCCAGCTGCATTTACCTCACTATATCAGCATGTTTGTTTACCTGGTACAACTCGTGATTCATGCGTCTGCGCCACACTCCATTCTCCAATTTTGCGCCATGTAGAGATCGCAGAACTTTACGCTCAAAAACTCCGAGCATTGATTAGCTTCCTTCAAAAGGCCACCGGGAGTATCAGCGCCCTACAGAACGCTAGTTTTGTGCAAGTTTGCAAACTACGGGACCTTAGCTGGTTACGTAGTCCATAGCAGGACCTGTTTGCAGCTGCAACTCGTCGTTCCACTTTACGGCTCATATCGTTGTCACATGTCACAAGCGTACCAAGATAAATGATTTCATCAACCACTTCAAATCGTTGCCGTCCTTGTCATTACATCCCGAGTAACAAAACCGGTTTTATTAAAGTTTTATAGCGCTATTTTGGCTGTATTAAGCGCTATAAAACTATAATAAAACCAATACTGTTACTAGGGATATGACCGGCACAGGGAAATTCCTGCTTCTGACTCTGATGACTGTTTTATAGAAGCTCCGCACGTCGTTTCTAGCCAAAGCCGGATTTACGATTGTAGGGGCCCGGGGCCCAATTTCAAGTGGGGGCCCCAAAACAAAATAGAACCGTTTTTAATCGTACGAGTTAAAAACATTTATTTGTTATTGAAAAGTTACCAAATATTTGCTAGAATTTTTTATTACGAGTTGTTTTTTTTTGCAGAGAACTTAATTATTAAATACTCAATATTCATTTCCTTCAGTATATCGTACTCGCAACTTAACAATGCTAAGTTTGACAGCCTTTAATTCTTCATAGTCGTACGCAACCTATTTTTAATCAGTTTCATCTTCGAAAAAGACCTTTCCCCAGTTGCGTTCGAGATTAGACTCAAATAAATCCGCAACGTAATTTCAGCGTTTACAAATACATTTTGCATATTTTTGTTCACAATCACATTGCATCAATGTAATTCTAATGACTATTCTCTGGACTTTGAAATTGCTCAGCAAACCAAAAAGCCTAAACTAACTCGTTTCCCGGCAGCCATAAGTTTTTCTGCAGCAAGATCCAGTTCAGAAGGTTTTGTGTTGATGTCGGACAAAAATCAAATCGGTTTGCCGCTTTTCGTCCATCGAGAGCATCGACCAGTTTATCAATCGCTGGTAGAATGCCTTCATTCTTAAATTTCTCCTCTGCAGAAATCTGTGTCGATGCGGTTATTTTCTTTACACCAACGCACGGGGTTGAGCCAAACGTTTGGTACACAAACCACTTCGTATTTCTCATTCTTCGACATTTCAATGCCAGCTGACTTCTTGGTATCATATTTATTTGTAGGTATCATATTTACAAGAGAATCCAAGGTGAACTCTTATGAATGTAATTGTGATATTGGCGCTCGCGAAAAAATAACACTGAAGGAAAGTTTCATATAGAAATGGTCTGTTCAAATTTTCTTACTGTAAATCGAACTTTTGATTGAATCTTATTTTTGATAGAGAAAAAAACTTTTTCTCGCTTTGTGGGCATGCGTGTCATTCTCCTCAGTATGTGGAAAGAGCGGAGAAAAAATTCACCGTGCTCTTCCCTGCGTGTAGCAAATGCTTTCACCACACTGCTTCTTTCTCCACTCCAAAGTGTCTCAACCAACTTACAGAGAGACAAACACACTTCCAGCTCACCCCACATCTGATAGAAACGAGAGGGGTGAATCACTCTACAGAGAAAACGCAGAAGTACACCACAGTGTCCACCTACGAGTAGTTCGGAAAGTGAGAAAGAACCTACCGGGCAAAAGTGTAGTCCTCGTGTTGCTACACCACGAAGACGAATTCAACCAGGGTAAACTCGACCGGCACGAGCAACGCACTCTATTTTTTTCTCCAATCTCTTTTCCTCTTCTGCTATGCTCAAGAAACAAACTGTAAAACGCACCGCAGATAGCTCTGCTAATTATTGTGCGTGATGTCCATAAGTGTGAGAAAGTACACCATAGTTCATTGTCTCGCAAGAGAGAGATTCCAGATTTCACCGCGGTGCTTTCAGGAGGCTCAGCAGATAAAAATCGTCTGTCGCTTTCTTCTAGCATGGGCGTTGATTTGCTCTTTAGTGTGAGAGCAGTTGTTTTCGCAGTGCAAGATGTTCTCCTGCACTCTAGAGGTTTTCTGAGAAGAAAAGACAAGCATGTTTGTGGGGGCCCGGGCCGACGGTGGACTCTATTGCCGGCAGCTCTCGCTCCTTGTATCGCTCTCTGCTCTGACGCGTAGCCTCAGTGAGCATGTGGCTCCTGGCACGGTTCTTCTCATCTGTCGCTCTCTGGCACTCGGCATTAAACCAGCCATTACGCTGTCTTCCACGCGTCGTACCTACCACCTCGCTTGCAGTCGTTACGATGGCACCGTGGATACTGTTCCACATCCCATTTATGTCTTCCACTCGTTCCTCCTGCTGTTCTGCGATCCGTTGATCCAGTTCTCTGACGCATTCTGCAGCCACGCCATCAGCTTTCAATCACTGAATGTTGAAACGCGTCGTCCTCTCTGTGTGAGATTTCAGCACGTTCGACAACCGTGCGTGAATCTTACAAACGAGAAGATAATGGTCAGAGTCAATGTTTGGTCTTTGAAAAGACCTAACATTAGTAACATCCGAAAAGTGCCGACCGTCAATCAGTACGTGATCGATCTGGGAGCTGGATTCTCCATTTTTATGTCTCCAGGTGTGTTTCCGACTATTTAAACGTTGAAAATAGAAGCTACATATGGCCATTGCTCTGGCCGTGGCAAAGTTTATCAACCTCAGGCCGTTTCCATTGGTTGATGAGTGGAGGCTATGCTTTCCAATGACCGGACGGAAGAAGTACTCCCTCCCAAGCTGTGCGTTTGCTTCTCCGATGACGACTTTTACGGCGTGTTTTTGGCACTCGTCATAGGTTCGTTCTAGCTTTTTATAGAACTCATCTTTGACTTCATCGGATTTGTCGTTTGTCGGTGCGTAGGTGTTGATTTAACTGTAGTTGAAGAATTTGCCCTTTATCTTCAACACACATATACGGTCAACTACGGGTCTTCACCGGATGACTCTTGTTTTCTGATTTCCCAGCACTACAAAACCGACGCCCCGTTTTGCTATTTGGCCGCCACTGTAGTAGATGTGGTACTAGAAGGAAGTGCGTGCAATAAGGTCTACTGCACGGAATTGCGATTTCAACTCCCTGCCGCTGTAGTTCTCGAGCAAGCAAGCCAGCTTGCGCCGGTTCATTGAGAGATCGGATGTTCCAAGTACCCAATTTTACTCCCTAAAGCTGAGCAAGGCACCGGGACCGGATGGAATCCCGAACTTGGCCATCAGGACGGCCATGAAAGTGCCCCCCGATCTATTTCGAGCAGTCATACAGAAGTGTCTGGATGACTGCCTATTTCCGGACAGGTGGAAGCGACAGAGGTTGGTGCTGTTGACGAAGGCCAAGTTCGGGAGGCTGAGAAACCGCCAGGGGACCCATCGGCTTACAGACCTATCTGTCTGTTGAACACTGCGGGCAAGGTGCTTGAGAGTGAAGTACACAGAGGGTGTAAACGGTCTGGCAAGAAACCAGTTCTGCTTCCGGAAAAGGTAGGTGCACGCAGGATTCTATTCTCTCTGTCACCAAGACGGTAGAGGTAGCACTTCAGCTAAGAGTTGGGACATTCGCTATTGCGCAATCGTCACGCTTGACGTTAAGAATGCATTCAATAGCGCCAGTTGGGACTCCATAGCGCTCGCGCTTAGGAGCATCCACGTACCGGTGTCGTTGTAAAAGATTTTGGAAAATTATTTCCAGAATCGAGTACTAGTTTACAACACGGAGGAGAGTCAGAAGTGCGTCCCAATCACCGCAGGGGTACCGTAAGTTTCCATCCTGGGCCCCGTGTTGTGGAATGTCATGTATGACGGGGTGTTGAAACTAAAGTTCCCTGTAGGGGTTGTGATCGTCGGTTTCGCAGACAACATCACGCTAGAGGTCTACGGCGAGTCGATCGAAGAGGTCGAGTTGACGGCCGCGCACTGCATACGCAAGGTCGAAGACATGATGAACTCTAGGAAACTGGAGTTGGCGCACCATAAAACGAAGGTTAAGGTTGTGAACAACCGTAAACTAGAGCAACAGGCGGTGGTCAGAGTCGGTGACTGCACCATTACCTCAAGGCGATCCTTGTAGCTCTTAGGGGTTATGGTTGACGATAAGCTCACATTTAAGAGTCACGTCGACTATGCCTGTAAGAGGGCTTCAACGGCCGCTGCAGGACTATTTCGAATGATGTCGAATTGCTCAGCGGTATATGGCAGCAAGCGTAAACTACTTGCTAGCGTGGTTTCGTTCATACTTAGGTATGGTGGGCCAGTGTGGTCCAAAGCGTTAGGTACCAACAGTCATCGTCGTAAACTGGAAAGTACCTACAGGCTCATGTGCCTGAGAGTTGTGAGCGCGTACCGTACAGTGTTATACGACGCAATCTGCGTCCTGTCCGGCATGATGCCTATTAGCATAGCCATTAAGGAGGACGTAGAATGCTTCGATCAACGTGACACAAGGGGCATACGAGGCACCAGAAGGTCATTCTCGATGATCAGATGGCAGCAGGAATGGTCCAATTCCGTGAAAAGTAGATGGACGCACCGACTTATTGCGGACGTACCCGGATGGTTCGGGAGGCGCCATGGAGAAGTTAACTTCCACTTGACATAGATTCTGTCAGGTCATGGTTGCTTCAGGCAGTATCCACACAGATTCGGACATGCGGGGTCCCCCATGTGTCTCGAGTGCGTGGATGCGGAAGCTACGAGGCCATTATCGGCTGTCGTCGAGAAGGAGTTTTTCGAATTTGTCACACTTCTGATGGGATTAACAAACGATCTCCATCAATTTTTTTAGATAATAACTCAAAAATATACGAGCACATTTTTCAAAAAAAAAAAAAATCGTACATTTAAGTTGACATTTGTCGGCCTCTCAACTGTTGTTAAGAAGGACAAAAAGTGAATAATTTTACCAAACTATCAGTTGCAATTAGAAAGTATCATATTCGGGACTAGGCTTAGTTAGGTAATTACTAGTAGAAGATTTGCCTAAAAAATCAGTAGTGGGTTGTGTTCAAAAATCTAATTTACTTGAAATTAATTTCCAATAGAAGAAAAAAGTGAAAGTTCAATCACGCTTTATTATCTTCGGAAGCGGATACTGGGAGAAATAATGTCAGTAAAAAACTAATTGCATCGTTAATCGTATTGTTTTCTGTGTAATTTAAACGCTATAAAGTTCGGGAACACAGCCAGCAGCTGCTGAGAGTTGGTCATTTACCTAGCGTGCTTGTTTATTTGTTTGTTTGTTTGGTATTATTATAATGCAATTTACATCAATCATTCACGATCGGTTATGAAAATTTCCTCGCATCTTACTGAAAACTAATTCGCACATTTTCTATTCGTTTTTCAGATTCGGCCACCCAAGGCGATGAGGTGCTACCAAAACGCGACAAGTGCTTTGCAATCATTACCAAACCCTTGATCGAAGGTTGTTTGTCCACTTACTGTACCGGAGGCTGCTGTTGATGGAATTTACAGCATCAATAGCAGTAATATCGAAACCGATGAAGTCGGTGATGAGGACGCAGTAGTATGCACGATCGGTGTACTTAACCTTATCTTTAATTACTGCATCTTGAGCGTTAGCGTTAGTGGTGGTCCTCTTTCAGCTGGAACGTTTGAATCGTTGAAACCTTCCCATTAACATTGTAGCACCGTCTTTTGCAATTAGTTCATACCGATTGCCTATCAATTCGAGTGGGCGATCCGGTTGACAGTGGTCGCGCTTCGGTGATTAGCTAGCACTGCGCTTATGCGCAAAAGCCGGATCGGTCGTCCAGTCAAATGTCACAAACCGGAATTCAAAGTGACTGTCAAGGCTTCTTGCTCCTAATTATCGGCGCAGGCATCGACGGCAGTAGGTAATTGTACACCGACGCAAGAGCGCGCACGGGGTCTCTCTCTCTCGTGCACATTCTTGAAAACAAATACCCCGTTCTATATAGCTAATAGATGCATGATATTTTCGCGATGGGGCACCAATGCTGCCTGCTGGGACCTAGAATAAGACTGGGCACGTGAGGGTGTGTGATTACATCACCCGCAATTATCGGCCCGCCGTGCTGTTACCGTCTATTACTGTGCTGAAATGAGGGTCGCAATTTTTGTTGCGCACACACAGATCCGCCAGGAAACTTAAGGTCGACCATAGCGATTCTTTTGTACTTGAATATTGTGAAATATACATTCATCCAATTAGGTAAGTTATTGGTAACACATAATGTATTACTGATTAATGTATCCAATCAAGATAGCAAAAAACACTAAGACCTAGCGGACAATGTCATCGAGTTCATTGTTTCAATAAAGAGATTTTGCTCTAATTCCTGTCAAATTCAAGTTGAAAGTATAACCAAATCGACAAAGTTTTATTGAAAACTGAAATGATGTTGCCAACACCATTGCCGAGTTTGCGTAAAATTTCTCAATATTTTTTCTACTTAACTCGACTCAAGGACAGCATTCAAGGAAACAAGCGCTCAACGAATCCGATAATTTGTTAGAAAGACCGATTTTCAACTCGGAATATATCATTTCATAACAGATCAACAATTTAAAAAGGTTGATTGCATTATAAAGCTCACATCGGCGCCAGCTTTGCGGCCCTTTGCTTGAACTAGTTTGATCCCCCGCTGTGCAACATATAAGTCCGTAATGACTCACTTGTTCGCCTGTTAATCCGTGGCGGAATGCAAAGCCATTGAGAGCTTTCCGGACCCAAGCCAACCGTCCAATCGGTAACACACTAGTGGACTACTCGCGCAATTATTGTTCTGTCAGCCGTCCTGATCCTGGGAAGTTAACAAAAAAAAAAAAAAAAAACTTTCGATCCATGCCAGAGAATGTCCTAGACCCACTAGCGGTGCAAAGATATGTGGTGTCCTCGAGACAATTTTTTCTTTTGTCGCGGGTGTTTCTACCGCGTTGCGAGTCCGCCAAAACGTGAGTCGTGAATGTTGAACAATAATAAACCAACGACATTACACTCAATTAAGGTCGTTTATAGCTGCCACGCCAGCTTGCCGACAGCCGGCGTTCCGACCGGGGCAGTACATACTCGATTTTATTTCAATGTGCTAAGATGCTTTTCAAAATATTCTGTCAGCTGCGGGAAAATAAACTACTCACTGTCTTGCCAATTCGAACGAGGTTGATTCATGACCGGAGGTTGTATTACGATTCCCTGTTTATTTTCACTGCCAAAAAAATTTTCTAGACAATTATCTACTGATCCGAATCAGTGTCAATCGATTTTCAACTTCAATCCACACAAAAAAACTACAGTTCATTTCACGTATATCGATTGACTATTGACTATTTCAATTGACCGCAAGAGCTGTCCAGTCCAGGTACGCTAAACTATCAACTCACTGTTGATCACGATTACAACAACGGCAGCTGCTGCCGGAGGGTAAATGGTCATATCGTGGAACTCTACAAACTAGAAAAAAAAATCGATCGCTGCGACGAAAAAAAAGTGTCAGATCGGCTCTCCCCGGTCAACCCACCAAGCTGCCAGCCAGCCACCAGCCAGTTGCCAGACAGTCGACAACGACCAAATCAAGTGTCACACACTGCCCTAGTGACCGAAAAATTGTCAACATCGTAAGCAAACTCTGTACCGGTGCAGTGTAGGACGCGGGAGGAGGGCGACGGTACAAAAAAGGTTTTTTTTTTTCGCGCGTGGTTTAAATGTAGCATAGTTTTCATGCAGCTTTGGCGAATCGAAGCGAAACAAAAACAAAGCTCAAGAAAACAGTGAACCAGTAACCGTTGTTGTTACCCACTCGGGCGGTGATTGCTGAAAAATAAGATGAAGGTGATAGTTTTTATTTTTACCTTGTTGTTTTCTCTCTCCTTTCTGTCTCGAGTTTTGGCTCACTGTGACGGCATTGATTTAAAATTGGAAGCAGAGTGGGATCCAGTAGGTTAGAGCACGCGAGTGGAAAAGTAACATGAGTGGAAACCGAGTGCCAGTAGCCGACTGCCGGAAAATGTGACACAATCGAATTACCGCATGTCTTCTCTTTCTTTCTGCGTTTCTTCTGGTTTTAGTTCCATTTTCTTAGGTTTTTTGTTTCTTGTCTGTGAATCGCAAAATTGTATAATCGATTGCAAGGTGTACATAATCAGCCGGAAAGAAGGAGTGTATTTCGCGTTGCGAACGATCAGTGTTTGTTTGACTAACTCATTTGATTGGCCTATCTACAGCCCCCAGTTTTTTTGTTTGCATTGAGCACCGAATTAGGGATTGATTCAAGGCAACAAATTTGACCTAATTTCGGTACAACCGTTGATCCGGTCCGCGGACGCCGGAAGGAAACTGGTGAAACATGAAATTTGGAAACGGTCGTGTTCTGGATAGAGACAAATCGGTGTTTTAGTTTGGGGCAGACCCACGCGAGTAGCCCCAGTTGGGTAGAGTTCCACACAGCCAGGAGGTCTCCAGTTGGCGGCAGCAGTAGCAGTAGCAGCAGCAGAAGGAGTGCTCCTAACATCTTGCGGAGCTGCCTTTCTATGGCCAGCGGAAGTAAAAAGGTAAGTTGGAAGCATGCGAAAACAATTGGCCATAACAGTTAACAAATAGTGTTCTCCAATAGCCATTATACCATTGTCGATCAATTTTACAATAATTATAGTATTTGGTAGAGCAATAAATTACCCCAATTTCGTTGTAAAAAGATAGCGATTCACACGCTTTTTTGCAATGAATGCTGTCCACTTGATTAGCAAGCTTTGGTCTCTAACTGTAAATTTGGGCTTTTTGCGGTTAGGTTTACGATTTCGTAATTTCCGTTTAGTGTTTGTAATAGTTTTTTTGGCTGGTTGTTACCGTTAGTACAAACTAATATGATAGTTTATAAAGAGGAATCTCTCTGTTAACGAACTGTACGAGCAGCATCAATTTTTCAAGGTATTCAATGGTTTCATAATTCGCACGCAGTGGAAAATAACCCATCATAAAAGGGTGTACGTACATACGCATGTACGTTTTTATACACCCATCAAAATTTAAGCTCTATCGGACATCGAGAACACGTGCCTCAGAGCGGTCAAAGTTTCACGAAAAATATCGATGAAAAAAAAGCACAGGTAGTATTGCATGAAATTGTCGATATCGAAATTTTTTTTCATTGATTTTATTGGTGTTGACTCGAAGAATATTTTTGTCTAAAAAACCAGCTTTCTGGGTCTTTAGAAAATATTCGAGCTTGGGATCAATGGCATATATATAAAAAACTATTGAATTTCGATCGAGCTGAAATTTGGCATGGGGACTTTTTTTGATGAGACGAAACTATTGAGCCCTACCGCTGAACGATATTCGAAGGTCAATTCTCATTGGCACTCTACTGATTATGTTTGTCTACGAAAATTGTCTTAAAAGGGCGTTAGACAGGTTTATATTTACTACTAGGTGAAAGGAAATAAGTTTTTACGCACCTTTGAGGAATCATTAAGAATGTTGCATCAATGGAAAAATTTTTTTTTCGTGCTTCGATATAAAGTAACTCGATATAACGTAACGAAAAATAAGTTGCCTTATATCGAGGCATGACTGTACTTTTCAAATAACTCGGTTCATATTGATTTTGCCGAAACAATATTTATTTGAAATGAGTACTGGTATGAGCTCAAAACATCTCCATGGCTATGATCGAAATTTCTGTAGTTTGGTTTTCGCAATAAATCTGACAATTCTCTAAAGTCCTATGAGATAAATCGGAATGAAATTGAAATTTTTTGGGCCCCCACAAATCGAGAAAAAAATTTTTTCTCTATCAAAAATGAGATTAAACCAAAAGTTCGATTTGCAGTAAGAAAATTTGAACAGACCATTTCGATTTGAACCTTTCCTACAGTGTTATTTTTTCGCGAGCGCCAATATCACAATTACTTTCATAAGAGTTCACCTATAAGTCAGCTGGCATTGAATTGACGAGGAATGAGAAATACGAAGTGGTTTGTGTACGAGTACCAAACGTTCGGCACAACCCCGTTGGTGTAAAGAAAATAACCGCATCGACACAGATTTCTGCAGAGGAGAAATTTAAGAATTGAGGCATTCTACCAGTGATTGATAAACTGGTCGATATTCTCGATGAACGAAAAGCGGCCAACCGATTTGGTTTTTTGTCCGACATCAACACAAAACTTTCTGAACTGGATCTTGCTGCTGAAAAACTTGTGGCTGCCTATCTGGATGATCTGGAAAATGGATTGGGAAACGACTTAGTTCAGCTTTCCGTTTGCTGAGCAATTCCAGAGTTCAGAGAATAGTCATTTGAATTACATTGAATTTGAATTACATTGTGATTGTGAACAAAATATGCAAAATGTATTTGTAAACGCTAAAATTGCGTTGTGGATTTATTTGAGTCTAATGATCTCGAACGCAACTGAGGAAAGGTCTTTTTCGAAGATAAAACTTATTAAAAATAGGTTGCGTACGACTATGAAGAATGAAAGGCTGTCAAACTTAGCATTGTTAAGTTGCAAGTACGATATACTGAAGGGGTTGAATGTTGATTATTTAATTATTAAGTTCTCTGCAAAAAAAACTCGTAATAAAAATTTCTAACAAATATTTGGTAACTTTTCAATAACAAATAAATGTTCTTACCTCAAACGATAAAAAACGGTTTAATTTTGTTTTGGGGCCCCCATTTAAAATTGGGCCCTGGGCCCCCACAATCGTAAATCCGGCTCTGGGTAACTACAAAAATATATGAGTTTTGAGAATATTGAAGAGAATTGCAGGTTAAGAGAAAGTAACCTAAATCAATGACTATCATGTAGCAAAGTAAGATTAAACAGTGGTTTAGTGCGCTCACGTTTTTTTTCCCTTGTAGAAGACTGAACCACTGCGACCATTGCTTGATCTATTGTGGTATGCTTCACCTTACTCTAAGTGCGTACGAGCAGGTACATCACTATTTGGCGAGTTGATGTCCTTGCTACATTGCACATTTATCCCAGTTGGGCAACGCACTTCGTATGAAGTTTATTACCTCACCAGGACTTTCCCTCCAAATTTCGGTAGGTTCTATGTGTCCCTTACCGAAGATACGCAATCTGCGTCGTATTAATACTCGGCATTCGCAGAGTAGATGTTCTGAAGTTTCGTTTTCGATGCCACACAGGTGACATTTATCATCATCAACTTTGCCTATCTTCTTGAGATGATACTTACTCGGACAGTGCCCTGTAATAAGACCTGTGAATATCCTCAAGTCTTTCTTATTTAATCTGAGCAGCACGAGGCTCTTCTCGCGATTTGCATTCCCACATTAGTTTAGAGTGGCAGAAAGGAGAATTCAGGGCTTTAAGTGCTGCCCGACTATCACAGAAAATGCATATATTTGCGTGTCGATAATTTCTTTCCAGACACGTATTCGTGCATTCTATTATCGCGTATATTTCCACCTGGAATACTGTTGGCCAGTGTCCCATGGGAAAAAATTTATTAATTCCTGGCCCTGTAAATCCCGCACCGGCAGAACCATTCATTTTAGAACCGTCTGTGTAGAAGCAAAGGGAACGATCCCGAATTGTAAGTCCACCTTGTTGCCAACTTTCTCGTTCTATCTCTACTGTTCTGTAAGGAATTCCGAAATTTGGTTTCCTCTCCAGCCAATCCTCCTTACTTTTCATTAGATTATTTATTTGGAAATCTTCCAGTATTCTCAGGTGTCCTGTTAGATCTCCTTCTTTTAGGTTGCACTGTCGATTTAGCCTTAGAGCACTTTTTTCCGCTTCTAATTGAACCACCTGATGAAGTGGAAGAAGGTGAAGTATTGCATCGCTCACGTTACTCACTCTTAATACGGGTTGCGTTCTAGTAGGGACATAAGTGGACATATAGGATATATAGGAGGGAACAACGTAAAAGTTTAAGTGTTTTCGTGCTATCATTAGCGATACCGCTTACTGTGCAACGCACGTGCTGTTTAAATAAACTGTTGCATAGTTGAGACAATGGTGAATTCGAGAACAACATCTGAAAAAATTTATTTGATCTGAGTTGTTGTTTATCGCATGGCATAAACAGTAGGATGCCTATGGAAATCGAAATCGAGTTTTCGAATTATTTTAGGGATGGGTCCATCTCTAAACTAATTCGAAATATGGCAAAAAAATTTTTTTTGGTGGATATTGCCCCTTAAATATATTCCGAGATATTAAGCATATGGAGCACATACAACTATGAAAGTTTTTCAAGTTCCGTCATTCTCGTTTCTGCGTTTACTGAGCTGGTCGCTTTCTTTCTTATGCAATGAAAACGACCGGCGTAGTAAACGCAGAAGCCAGAATGCCATAACTTGAAAAAGTTTCATAGTTTAATGTGCTCCATATGCTTAATCTCTATAATATCCACCCAAAAAAAAATTTTTTTTGCCATATTTTTTTATTGGCCTAAATCATGCTAAAACTATCCTAAAATCAAAATCTACATCGCCCAGGTACAGATCTAAACTCAAAGTTCGTTTAAATCAATGTTTACCGAACAAATGTTATGCTCCAAAATCACATTTTTCGTTTAATTTGGCGATGCTCGGCTTACAAAGTTACCTATGATCGATATCGTGTTTCAAATTTAAAGTATAGAGGTCGCTTCATCAAGTTTCGACCGTTACAGCGTTTCTACAGCACGTGTTCAGTCACAATTTTTCTTTTGTTCAGTCGATCAGCCGTTCTTGTTTTGTACGTTCTCTGTTTGAGTTTTTCTATTCTTTTTCACTGTGAGTCATATTCAAAAGTACTTAAATATGAGTGACAAGGTGTACAGTGACCACAAAGGCAGTAAAAGAAGAAGTACCAGAATAACTCGGAGTAAAATGAGTAACCGAAACCTGCCTAACCGCCATGCTTTCAAAGGCGATTCGGAGTACGTTAGTACCTCGGCGAAAAATTTTAAACTTCTGATTTAAGCCGCGCTCGCGATGTTGATAGGGACTTTAGCTACTATTTCATATATTTTCGCTGTATTTACTGCTCTTTCTGAATTAGGAGTGTGTAAAAAATGTAATAGTGATGTGCGGTTTTCACAGTCGAGCAAGCGTGGACTAGGCTTCAAGATTCTTGTGTCTTGTTCGAACTGTGGTGATGCTGATAGTTTTAACTAACCTCTAAAACATAATAATGCTCTTGGGTTAACCGTTGGACCGAACATGTACAAGTTTTGCGTGGGATCGGACGCCAACCCACGGTGGGGCGACTCCATACAAAGGCTGGTCAAGCAAACAAAGTGTCGATAATAGCGACAAAAACTTGGTATTTACATAATTTTAAGGCGCTGAACACGAATTTGGCATCCATTTTTTGTTTGGGGCCGTCCATACAGCACGAAATCCAATTTTCATTATTTTTTGACACTTTTTTCCTTTTTTAAAGAATTATATGATCTTTGACCACAAGTAGTCCTACCTCCCCATTGAAAAAAAAATGTCATTATGAACGACTCCTCGAACTAAACAAATTTTGCCTAAATATATATATATTTTTTATAAACTAAAACAACATAAGTAATACAAACTAATTACAAATTGAAAAAATCATCATCAGCATCATCAGCATCATCATCTTCCGCTGTGATCGCTTAAATCTCGTGTTGAATTGTTTCCAGAAAATTTGTAGTTCATTATACTTATTAGCAGTAAAAATGTCTTTCGCTGCAATTTTCATTTCTTCTAGTAGTTTTCGATGTTCCATTGTTTCATATTTATGTTATCTCCCTAATCCGTTTTCTAAGATTGAAAGAGAACATTTAAATACATGTATAACACCATGAGTTGACAAATTATTAGACATTGAATTAGGTGGTGCCGCTGAAGTTGAAGGCTCCATAATAAAATTCAACGAATTTATGAATTTGAAAACCAAGACACTGAAATCCCAAAACGTTGTTAATGAATACGAAAAGATGCGGAGGGCGACGACTGTTCTTTGTTTTTTTTCTCATAAAGCAAAATGTGTGCTTTACTTTTGTGTGCAAACGAGTGCCAAGCAAAAGCAATCTTCAAACGGGCTATTGTTAGCCGGAGTTTGATGGTATGACTTTGCTGCTAGTATTTGACACTTCAATCAGTTTAGCGAATTTCATGATCATAAATTAAAAAGAGCTGAATGTTTTTAATATTGTTTTAAATTTGCAAAAAGTGAAAAAGTTTGACATAATTAAAACTTTATAAAGATTTGTTTACTGTTTTCTTGCTTAAAACTTATTGTATAACTTTTCATTGATGAATTTCGTGATTTTTGCCCAAATTTATATTTTATCCTTATGTATTAGGTACGATATCAAAAATTTTCATTAATGGGGTGTCATGATTATGAATTAAATTAATCCTGGATGAAATTTCAACTTCAAAAATAAAAACTAAAACAAATCTGCTATCGCTTTCTTCACTAAAGTGATAATTTGCGCAGTTTTGCGCTACAGCGGACAGTATGCATTTGAAAGCTTACGGTTTTACCTACATTTTGAATGTAGTCACAACCATGGCAAACTGCGGCAACTAAACTTTTAAGCTACTTTTCTACAAAAAATCACGTTTTTTCAAATTTTTTCTAGTGTCAGGCCCACTATGACCAAATTTTACAATATCTAATGAAAAGGGTTTGTTTCGCACAATATTTACAACAACTTTTCCTTTGGCGTCAAAAAAATCCAAGCTATCATTGAAGCTACAGAGCGTTTCAAAGTAATGTACTTTTTTTCAAAAAAAAAAACAGACAAAAAACGTCAGTTCGCCAAGCTTTGAAAAGTCATAAAAAATTCAGATTTCATGATATTGCACCCAAATTTTGAATTTAGACACTTGAATGTTGAATAAAGGAAAAATATTATGAAACAGCTAACGGAAAAAAAATTTTTGGCTGATGGCCAGCGATTCCCCACTGTGCAACCGCGTCAAAATCACTGAAAATCGCATGTCCGATATCGCGAAAGAGTCTAGGCGCAGCCTTACATCAGACGAAAAAAAAAGCAAGAATAAGTGAATAAGGCTCAGGAAGGATAATTTACGGTGCAGGTATAGCTGACTGATGGTAAAAAAATTATTAGGGGCCAGCGATGGAAAAAATCACCTCTAGCGATTTTGAATACATACAAAGCAAGCCTAAGATGCGTTGACATTGTCGTCAGTATGCGAATAACAAAGTACCGGTGTTGGTTCACTCTTTATGCTTTCCTTTTTACGATATATTGCTTGTCGTTAGTGCACACAACATATCGTCAGTTGAATTCAGTACTGGCACAACTCAAATTTCATAGTTTCGAGAAAAACGCGTTTGAAAATTTGCGTCAAAAATTTCTTTTTTCATTTTCGTGAAAAATTCCAATTTTAAGACTTCCCATTTTTATTGAACTTGTTTGGGTCTATCATGTGCCTGTTATGAACAAGTTATAAGAATTTCAACCTCATTTCCCTGTCTTTTTAGGGATGTTTTAGATTTGTGCAATAAAGGCACATCTACCTACTTATTAATCTTAAAATATTGTGAATTTTGAAACGGGTCTTTGTGAGATGAAACTTTATAGTATTTGGCATCGTTTGCCATCAACAACTCGAAACTGCAAAATTTTGAGTTGTGCCAGTATTGAATTCAACTGACGATATGGTTCTCAATGTGCACAACTCGGTATATGAAGTTATTCGTCTCTGTTACACGAGCGATCAGATCTTGTTATGTTCTTACTCATTTGACTCATGAATATGATTTTTTGTCAGAAAAAGAAAGAAAATGACAATGTATGCTCTCGTACTCTCACTCAAGTCAACCGCTGCCGAAGTAGTCCCTTTCCCCACACTTTCCCTCTCACCGCACTACACCTCTGCTGCTGCTCAGGCAACATGATATTCTTCTGCTGCTATTATTTGTTCCCCTAACGACCGGCATATGGAGAGACAGTTGATGTAGTCTAGTCTGTTTGTTTGTTTGTTTTATCCCAGAAACCTATTCACCATATCATCATTTCAATATAGGTTGAGAGGATTCAAGTTTGGTCGCGGTCTGTACACTTCATGATGTGTACATGTGTAGATTAAATGATGATTGCATCATATTCGTTTCATTTTCATCACTGTTAGGGGCTTCATTATTGCGATTCTTAAGATTTAAAGAATTTTTAAACTTTCAACGCGGTTTTCTCAAAACCATGTTTTCAAAATCAGCGAGTATTAGAACTGCAAAAGTTTACATCCGATCGACTTGAAATTTTAACTGTACTTCTTCATTAGATTATCTAGTGAAGTACACACGATTTTAGCGATTGATTACAACCACAAAAGTTATAAACATTTAAAGTCGATTTTTTTGTTGAAAAAATTTTTTTTTCTTCCAAGCGACACTTATGTAGATAACGAAAAAAAATTTGTTTTGGTGATAGGTGGAGTTGGGTACGACTTCTACTGCTCGCCGCGGAACAACTTTAAAAAAGCGGTGCACGGCAAACGTTGCACAGCCGCCATTTTGTGACAGAAATAGCAATAATTTTTTTTCTAATCTGCAAGAGTTGCTTAATCCAATGATATATTATTCTCATACCTTACATCTCAAATGTCCTCTGAAAAAAATCATGAAAAAAGCCTTGTTTTTTGAGCATTTGGTGGATATTACCCCTTAAGTACTGCTGGTGCTTCAGATACCAGAGTAGAAATTCACGCGCAGCGGGCGGGAGAAGCGAAAGGCAACCGGATCGGATTATGCCAGATTTTTTTTGTTCAATTCTTGTGCCGCAGAAGACGGTTTTCGACTGTAGAATAGACAAAGTGGATGGTGGCTGCTGTGGAAGCAGGAGAAAAATTGGTTTTTGTTTAACGATTGGACCGAATTGACGCGAGCTTGAAGAAATAGTCTTTCTTTTATGTTGGTAATAGCTTGAGCACTGTTACACTGTCCTCTACAGGACAAATAGGACTGAAAATTGAAGAGTTGATTTTCTCCTTTCTATATTATATGTAGCAAAACTGCAGAAATGCTCACCAGTTTGACGAAAAGTGCTCTAATATATAATGATGAAAGCTTCTGAAAATGACTGTCTATCCGTGACAGCAAATTTTAAACTAATTCGGCTCTCATGGTATTGCACAGCTCTCCTTGCTCCCCGTACGTTCGGTTCATAAACCGACAGCCACCACACATGCAATGACAAACGGGCTGTTATTTTTCATCTCCTTATGTCTGTTGGTTCTTCCAAGCTGTCGCTAATGACAGCTCCGACATTATTCGGTTTGAATCCGAGCGGGATGTCAAGTGATTATGATTCACGAAAGTAATACTGATGATGAAAGCAAGATGGTTCGAAGCACGTTTTTTCTTAGGCGGGGAATCATATCAACAATGGAAACACATATGAAACGGTTTGCTTCATATGCATTATGGCACCGGCCTAGGAAAGAGGAGAAACGTAGGAGTGCGAGTCGATGACAGCCGCAGCCGATCAGCAGGCCGTCAACAGCGCAAGCTTAGCCAACAGGACATCATCAAAATACTGTATGTGAGCGCTCATGAATAGCTTATTCATGAGGCTGTTAGAGTAAAAAGAGAGAACAGTCGTCAGTACTGTGTCGTACCACAGTCTTTTTCCGAAGCCTGGTGGTGATAGCTCGAGTTTTGGTACACTGTCTGTCCTCTACTCTACAGGATATAACTTAACATATAACGATACCAACATTTTTGCATTGCATATGCGTTGGGAGTAAACGTACTCTATTACACAGCCGTATTAGTGGAATCCTGACCAGGCTTGTAAACGGTCACGGTAGAACGACTTTCCACTGCGATAATCATCTTCTTTTTCCTCTGATGGTGGCAAAGCTCGCTGTCTTAATACATTTTTAAACAAACATGGCAAATGAGTACCTAGTCGTCACTACAACGTTTTCCCATGAACATATTTTGACATTTTGTCAAAAACGAAAATTACGCTCGTTGTGTGCGGAGATTTGGAGAATTACCTATATAATGGATTTGTAATAATATTTCTCAACATAGATAAAACGAAGTTCACAGAAATAGGCCAAAATAACATCGCCAAACGAATGACAGTGTGCATCTTTTAGATGCGCGAGTGTTAATTGACCATCTGTTCTCTGTGTGAGAGGCGACGGTTGTTCTACATTCACGAGTGAAAACCTACTGTGACGCACGCCAAAGAAGCGAACTCAAATAATAGTGTTGACTGTTTACAATTCTGTAGGTGTGTAAGATGCAGTCTTTTTAGTTCACGATTGTCATGATTTTGATAAACATGTATGTTTATTCTGTGAGAACAATATGGATCGAAATATTTGGGCAGTGCGCTGGGCGAATAGTGCGACCATGTCTGCCGCAAAATATGTTTAAACTCGAAATCGGATTACTTTTTTGTTTGATTTATAACGTGATCACGTGTTGTAAAAATTCAAAATAAATAATATTAGTTTTTTGCAATTCAACATAAATGAAGAAAAGAACTTCAGTGCAACTCATATGGAGTTCCTAAGTTTAGTTAGGTTAGCTAAACACGACTGGAAATATATTCGACCTAACGGATTCCTCAAATACCCTATCAGTGTGAAATTCACTTGTTGCTTTGATTCAATTCAATCGCTTCGCGGATATTCGATGACATAGTCACTTGCGGCATTTTTTTAAATGACTGAAGTCGAGTAGAGTTAGGTACTCGAAAAGCAAAGCAAAGCCTTGGTGCTACATTCCGATTCGGAATTCGAACTTCTGTTTGTTCACAGATTTCGCAATCAATTGTTGAGTGCAAGGACAATTGCGGAGCTAGGCGCGTTACGATCCCACTGATAGTAACAGTTTCAGTTCCGAGCCGACCGAGACTCGAACCAACGCCGACTGGCTTGTTAGGCCAACATCGTACCTCGAGACCAGCTGGGAGGGTCGAGTTACTCAAAAAAATCATTGATCAACACTACCCCGGCTAATCTCAGTCCGCCCGCGTACGCAACCCTTTCAACATCACAACATGTTTTTTTTATCGAACATGTGCGTGGCGCGGACCTATCACTTTCATCGAAAAATTAGTCTGTTTCATAAAAGCATCGGTGCGTAGACACATTATGAATTCCACGACCGCGCCATGATGCGGGGCATCATGACAAACAGTAGTGTAGTAGTGCGGTCGGTGGTAGACAGACAGCGCCAGTGGCGTGAGAGAGAGAGAGGAAAAAAAAATCAAGTGGCCCCAAATGAAAGCGAAAGTATTTCTCTTTCCCACCAAGCGGCAAACTGGCTGCACTTGTTTTTTGTTGTTTTGCATTGCGTCGATGATAGGCTCGTTGCATAGGAAACCCGTATGTGATTGATGGGATGGCTACCGAAGTCTGTGCAGCGCCAGCAGGTTCATATCGAAATAATCAAAACAAACACACCGATGAAGCCTCTGGTGGTCAAGTGCCGGTAGTTGATATGGTTAGCGGCGCTGTGTTGGGGCGGTTGGGTTTTTCATCCTGGTTTTATTTTGTTTCATTTTTTTGCGCTGTTAAAGGCGTATAAATTCAATTGAATTATTATTCGAAACTGGTCCGACCGGAGGCAGTGCACCGGGCGGTGCAGGCGCCGAAGAAATTGTTTACGAGACACACAGAATTTATGTCGTTTATTCGTGCGACTATGTTTTACATCGCTAGAGTTTTTATTTCGCCTTTTACCAGGAAAGGTAAAGCAATCACTGTGAAAACCGTAATTGTAAATGAGGTTAGGGGGTATTTTAGAGGGTAAATGCATGGGCGCAACTACGGGGGGGCTAGGGGGGACTTCAGCCCCCCCTAGAAAGTGTTAAGCCCCCCCTAGAATTTCCCAGAGAATGATTGTATTCAATATAAATACATTACATATTACTTACCAGAGCATCAAAATCAACACAAATTGAGATGTCGTCAGTCATTGGCTAAGAACTAGTTCTGCACCCAGGATCGATTCTTAAACCTAGCTCTCTTACTCATCTTACCAGTCAGACAAGAGCTGTAGTAACTCGTGCTGTATCAAGAAGTTGTCGCCATTTTACTCGGTTTTGGGCTGTGTTTCACCAGTTCCCCAGACGTTTCATCACTTGCAAGCAGGGTTGATATTTGTTGACACTCTTGAGTGAAAGTGAAAAAAAGCATCCATAAACGTTATTTTTTTACAATCCTTTCAGAGTTCTCCCTTCCCGCTTTTTGCATGGAAGTGAACTGTCAAAACACCTCATTATATTTCATGCGATGAAAGCAAGACAACAAAATCAGTTTATCAGTTAACGAAGATTGTCAAGGCATCGGTCAGTGTCAGTGAAAAAGTGTTTCGGTGAGGTTCATTTTGGTTGAGTGGACTGTTTGTTTTTCTTTTTCGCTTTGAAGTGAAAATCATTTGGTTGGATTTGTCGTCAAATTTTATTTCGTAACCGTGAACGATGCACGCGATCTATTTCATCTGAGTATAACAGCACGTTACTAGGACGAAAATCTAGTGTATCTGAAAGAGTGCTGCGATCATTGAAAGTGAAAATTGAAAATGATTGGCTGTAATTTTCGAAGAATTTTGCTGGGGAAAATGACTTTTATCAGCACTGCTTGCAAGTCTCTTTCGATCTGGTCGAGCCATCATGCACGCTGCGCCCCTTTTTTCTGGTGCCGGTAGGGTTTGCTGAAGAGAAGTCTGGCATCCTTACGACTCGACCGGTCCACCGCAACCAATTGTCTTTCGCCAGGTGCGTAATGGGGTTCTCTCCAAACAGCGCTTGTAGCTAATGGTTCATGCGCTGTCGCGCCGTTATCCGTCGTCCGTTTGTACTCCACCGTAGATAGTCCACAGCACCTTCCGTTCGAAAACACCAAGAGGACTTCCGTAGAGGACTACCGGTTATGTCAGGGTTTGGTAGTTTTTTGTATCGAAGTGGTCATGTCCGATCAGCACTGTGATTGGTGCGTACGTATGTAATGTCTGAGAAGAACGAGCCGTCGATGAGAACGTGGTCAATTGTTTGCTGTACATTGGTCGAGGAAAGAAGGGACTTTGGACTGCCAGCCCGCAGGAAGCTGCGAAGTTGGTGCATAGCTGGCCGTTGTCTTTCGCCACGGTGTGCAGGCTGTGCGGGCCGATCACCGGCTTATATAAGTCTTTTCTTCCGTTCATGTCCCCAATGACGATCTTGATGTCTCTTCGCGAGCAGCTATCGTAAAGTTTCTCCAGCTGTGCGTAGAACGTTTCTTTTTCTGCATCAGGTCTTCCTTCGTGAGGGCAGTGCACATTGCGAATAGTGTAGTTGTAGAACCAGCCTTTTATTTTCAACAAACACAACCTGTCGCTGATTGCCTGCCACTTCATAACACGACTCTGCATCCTGCCCAGCACTATAAAACCGCTACCAAGCTCATTGGTTGTGCCACCGCTTTGGTGGTACTGTGCCTTGCGGTCACAAATCCACCATACCTTCTCTCCTTTCAAGCAAAGCTCCTGGAGCGCAACAATGTCGAAGTGGCGGGATTCTAGCTGATCCAGCAGAATCCAGTCGACACCCGGTGCGTTGAACGATCTACTGTTACATGTACCGAGCTTCTAATCGTCGTCCTTATTTCGTCGGCTGGGTCATTGCCTATTGTTTCCGGTTCGTTTTGTATTCTTGATTCTTCGTAGTATGTTTATTTTAGTATGCTGCCTTACTAGGGCTGCGATGCTTAGTCTCGCGACGGGGCTGCCGCCATAGGTGTAGCTGGCGAGACACCGCATTTCATAGTTCAGCCGTTCGGTCCGGATCAGTCGCTGTTTGAGCCTCCCTAGCCTGTTGGGTTCAGACAAGCTGCTCTCTAAGGAGAACAACTACCCCTTTCCTGTCAGCATACGACCAAGTTTCCACCGGTTCACCGGTTTTCCCCTGGTTGCTCGTATCCCAGTCGGTAACACGTGGAGGTAGGAATAGGGCATTATGCCTTGAACCACACTGGGGTCTATTTTATTCCTGTACTGGACGGGTGTGCTGTTAAGAAGCACTGCGCAGCCATTTACCAAACCTGGCTCTCCTCAATATCAAATCAGTGTTGCTGAAAGAGGTTGGCGTTGACACTGTGTTCAAGATATTCAGTACATCTTCGGAGATTCTATCTTGAAGTGATTTTTGCTGCTGTTACGACACTATTTTAAGCATTATTAAATAAGCTTATTAAAACTCCTTTTTCTGTTGTTTAAAATTACATGCATGAAAACTAGCCCCCCCTAGAAATTTTCCTTAGTTGCGCCCATGGGTAAATGTGTATGTGTGTATGTATCGTTCACTAATCTTACTCACTCTTCTTAGGAATAGTTTTAAAAAATGGTTGAATTTCAAATTTTGATAATTCGACAATAATAAAATATAAAAGTTCTTCTACTATAAACCCGATGCTATTTTTTCACCATTGGAATCAGTGAATATAATTTTATTACCTTAATCATTATTCGATAGTCGTTATGCTGCCGCTTTAACAAGATCTTCAGTCTGTTTCAAAGTTGACTGCAAATTTTATATCGCAGGTCTCGCAGGCACAAAAACGAGACTTTTAATTACGTAATGGACCAAGAGGCCCCCCTAGTTAACGGTCGGTCAAGTCGTGACCTTTTTTCTCGTTATTACATCGCCCACTCGGCAATGTTGTTAGAAGACCATCATTCCGTGTCTCACCTCAACAGCGAGGCTCGATGTGTGATGCAAACTCTCTGCCTAGATGCTTCTGTGATCATGCGTGTCTCTTAAGGGTCATCTCGTTTGCCATGTTCCCATCAATCTTTTATTCCTAACAACACCGATAGCACAACTGATGCTGGTAACGAAGCCTTTCCAGTACCAGCAGCTTTTTCAATGATACTCCATGTTGCCGTATCTGTTTCGGATAGACCCAAAACAAACTGTTATATAATTTGTCTCAGCAATTGTACAGATTCTGGACAATGCTAATCAATTTTATAAACTTCCTTTTTGTCCACCCGTTCATTAGCATCCATGTTCTTTTTCTAACATTGTGAATTACTTATCGCACAATTTGTTTGAGAGTATCTTCTATCATTAAAGCAACAAGCAGTCGTTTGAACTAGATTTTGGATACCCGCTGGCCAAGCGATGTGTCATCGCTGTAAAGTTCACCATGACCCTGGCCTTTTGTGTCAAGCTCGGAGATTTGCAGAAGCGATTTTTATTTCAAAATGTTGAAGAAACCTCTCTCCTCATCTCAATGGTAGATGAAACCCGATCCGAGGGTAGCTCAACAATTGTAACTGGTTTAGGTAACCATTTGAGCATGCTCACAATCCGTTCTTTGTACAGAACAGCGAAAAATGTAATACATACGCATAATTTATTTATTTTTGTCTTCTCAATCTGCTCTTCTAATTTCATTTCGGCGATCCGATGTGGTGATCGCGATCAATTACTGGGCTTGGAAATCTGTTATGTGTGCGCACGGTTTTATCCAATTAGGTGCCAGAAATTGCCACGCTTTTCACGGATATTGCATGCTTCTTCTTCTTCTCTCTCTCTGGGAAATAAATGCAATAATTGCATTCGATTTCCAAAGAGTGTATCGGTTTCACTTGTTGTTTATTGGCTTACATAAGAGCACGCGCGGCCCTAAGTTAGAGAGCCTCCAAATGGTAATTGGCGGACAGGTGTTCACACGGCAACGCATGATGTTGCTTATGCTCGGGTCTTAAGTCGGAAAAGGAGGGGCAGTCGATAGGTGTGGAAAATCAATCGCCCTAATCTCGATTATTGCACGGATCGTTCGGTTGATAACATTAGTGGCAACACCCGGCACGGGATGATAATAAAAATGGTAGTTTATATCGGTTGTTTTTCATACACGCATTATGTTTGGCGTACAATAAAGTGCGTATTAACTGACTCCGACTTTCTAATTGTTGATCCAGTTGGTGAACAACTCGAAAACTTGTCAATTACACAATCTAACACTTTTTTCTTTGCAATCGTAATCTTCCTCGAACATAATAATGTACCTTAAACTGAGTGATATTTTTTTATTTATGCATGTTTTTTAGTTACACGATACTTTATTCATGCAACATTTGGTTCGACTTATAGTTTTTATTTAACAATTCTGACTGCTGGAACGTCAAAGGAGAAATAGAAATGACATCTTCAGATTCCTTCAAAAAATTACAAAGATCAAACGACGGCATTGCTCAAAAATCATTCAACGAAACCTTTGGCGAGAACCGGATCCGGGCTCAAATTTATCACCAACATGGATATTGCGTCAGCAAAGCAATAACCTGTTTCAACCCGTACGATGCAACCCCTGCTGCATTTACAAATCCGCACCACATTTACACTTAGGGAACATTCATAAATGAAAATTTGGATTTTTTCTAATTGTTCTTTTCTATCACTGTTTTGTATGTTTTGGGTTGTTTTCATTACTTCCTGGTCTTTTGTTGTTAATTTATGACATAAAGTATGTTTTTGATAATAAAATTTGCAAAAAAAATAAATTATCATGTGGGGGGGGGGGGGTTATTGTAAAGCTACGTAATTATCTAGAGGGGGGTCCTGATTTTGTGACGAAATGCTACGATGGGGGAGGGGGGTGTAAAAAAAAACCCTTAAAAAAGCTACGTCATTTATGGATGTTCCCTTAAGATCCCACCGGTTCTACCCGAAAGGTCAGTTGCAGCTCAAGCTCAATGCTGTTGCAGCGCGTATGACATTTAGAACATTCGCCGACCGACAACGAAGAAGACTGCGCTTTCTCGCTCCGGGCTTAGAAATGCCACCAATGGAAACCGGCCGTTTTTGTGTCAAACTGGTCCAAAAATAGACTTAATTTTTACAAAAATCAGGCGGGAATGTTTCCTGCTGTTCTAGGTGACCTTTTGACTGGGTGCAAAATGCGGCTCTGAAAAAAAAAATGAACAGAAATAGCAGTTGACATAGCATAGTTATTCAGTCATATTTAAAGTTCTATAGAATGTTAAAAAAAAATAATAATAATAAAAATTGAGCTCTTGACAATTGTACGCTTATAATTGAAATTTTTCGAATTTATTTCAATTTCAAAGACCTTTGACTCTGAAAATATTCAAAAAAAAAAAATAAAAAAAAAATTGGAATTGTTCTCTTTTTTTCAATATAATTGTACTAAAGTAGTATGGTATTTTAATACCCAGCAATGCACGAGAAAAAAGGTTTATTATCATTCAATTTTTTATCATTCGTTATAGTACACTGCAGGATTTTGAAATAGCGCCTGGAGTTGAGTTCTATTTTCCGAAAACCGGAGGTTGTCATCTTATATTTCGAAATGGTGCCTGTAGTTGAGTTCTGACTTCTGAGCATCATCATTTCAAATTGGTGTATGTGTCTCTGGACATCATCCCGATTCGGGAAATACCCGCGTTGGGTAATATTCGGCCGTTTTTGACGTAGAACTACGTTTTTCTTTAGCCTACCACATAGGGATGTAAATAGGAAAACTATTAACGAAAAGGGGACGAGGAGCGGGGGCCTAGTGTGGTTGGTAACGTCTCCGCCAACCACGCTCGACGCCTGGGTTCGAATCCCACCGCCGACATAGGTGTCGATGGTTGTGAAGTGGCGTGATCCACTCACAACCAACCCAACTGGTCTAGATTCAATCCTAGCCGACACCGGGAGATTTTCTGAGGCGAAAAAATCTCTGGGATCACGCCTTCCGCGGAACTAGACCGACGGAAAATAAGCGTGAATAAAAAAAAACAAAAAAAAGGGAACGAAATATGTCCCTTTTTAAATGCTTATAAATCGGTTTGTTTTCAACCGATTTCCTTCATTTTTGTAGTAATTGTTTGGAAAATTATACACGCAACCACCCAAATGTAGAAAATTGTTGATTGATTATGCAAACTATTGTACTATTGATAATTGTCAAGCCTTGTTTAAACGAAAATTACGTCCTCTGATTGGTCGTTATATGATTGCTTCCCCAGCAAGGTCGACAGAATCATATACCTTGCAATTGAAAACATGCTATTTGGCCTATATAAGAGCCTGTTTCAGCCGAAGCCGCTCATAATAGTTCTGGACAGCGACAAGTTGTCAACAGCAGTCGTCCTTCCTTAGCAGCAGCACTAGCCCTGTGGTTGGTCACCATGTCTCAGTAGCAGCGCGGTTCTTCTCAGCGTGCCTCGCCAGACTGCCATCATTCCCCCACTGTTGGGGCAGCATAAAGATCGTCATCACCAAATCCAATTTTGAACAGCAAAATGCCTTTTTTCAAGGCAAAAAAACTAGTCATTGAAAGTTAATAATTTTTGACAACGTAAGCAAGCATTCTGTGCGGATTCTAGCAGCTACATCTGTCGCGGCCGTAATTTACAGAAGGTGAAATAGCTTCCACAGTGCATGTTGTCCGTGTATCTTAACTCCCTCACTGTTGGGGCATCACAAAAGTTGCGATCAGCAACCGATTTTGAACAGCAAAATGCCTTTTTTCAAGGCAAATAAACAAGTAATTGAAGGGTGAAAATTTCCTAGCATCAACACAAGCAAACATTCTTCGCGGGATCCTAGCAATCGAATTCTGTTGTAGTTTATTTGGTTATTACCCCCACTGTTGGGACAGCACAAATGCTGCGATCAACATAACCGATTTTGAATAACAAACTGCCCTGTTAGAACGCATTCACAAAGGCAGTTAATTCGAATATGCAGAGCTAATATGAAGTCGATTCAGTCAATCAGCATCAACAGAATTTCGTCGTTTCCCAGCTGCCAAGTTGCAACATGATGCAACACGCAACAACGAGCAAACGAAATCGCTTGATGTTACAAACCGCAATAAGATACGGGTTAAAATCGTTGCGTGTGTGAGAGCACCATCGGTGTTTATTCGCTGGAAACAAATATCGAATGCGAACTGTGGAATAATTCGTCTAAAGAATATTAGAGAATTAGACAACTGAACTGATTACTGGCCTATTACGTAGCACCCTTCGGCTATAAAAGAGTGTTTCTGGGAAAACTAGCTACATTCATTAGTCGGAAGGTGAACTGGATGGACCGTCCACAACGTTGACAGCAGTAGCAGCAGATATCGGCACTCAGCAGTTGCAGTAACAGACCATAGCAGCGGATCGCGCCTGTGGCTGCCTTCAAATTAAGCACTTGCCCTGTGGTTGGTCACCATATCTCAGGAGCAGCGCGGTTCTTCTCGCTTCTCAGCGTGTGTCGTCAGACTGCCGTTATTGCCCCACTACTGAGGCAGCATAAAGGTTGCCATCAGCAAATCCAATTTTGAGCAGCAAAATGCTTTTCTCAAGGCAAATAAACAAATATTTGAAGGTTAATAATTTTTTGACAACTCAAGCGAGCAATCTGTGCTGGATAGTAGCAATTTAAATCTGTAGCAGCCGTCTAATTTACAGAATGTGAAACAGCTTTTACAGCTCGTGTTTTCAGTGTCTTTATTACCCCACTGTTGAGGCAGCAAAAAGCAAGCATTAGTAGACTTTGACTCATTAATGAAACACCTACAACAATGCGTTTGTTAATAGTGTGCGTAGTTTTACGTCAGTTATGCGGTCGTGTTTTGGATACAACCTCCTACTTTTTACTGTTTGACTGATACAAAAAATACAATCTACTTTTTTTCCTAGATACTCCCTTCATTTGATACATGCTCAAGAGCCACACTGTAGAAGCACTGCCGTGAGCTTCGTTGTATGATTATTGTGCGTAAAGAGTATTACGGGCAGAAATTGGAGATTTAGGGCTTCTGTGTATCATCCCGATTACGAAAATATCCTTATTGGGTGTTATTCGACAATTCTGAACTGTTTTCCAGAACGTAGAAGTTGCCATTGTAGAAGTCAAAACGGTTTCTTGTGTCGATTTTTGGCATCATCTCGATCATTTTGAGCTGTTTTCCGGAGAAATTGATTTAAATATGTGTTTCATTTCTAAGGAAAGCTACCCCCCCCCCCTTTCAGAAAGAAGAGAGGCGTTGAATCATCATAAAAACATTTCTTCTATTTCGAAATCTTCACATTACAAATTTGGCTCCATTTGCCTAAGACGTCAAATTAAGTAAGGGGCCATTCTTTTTTTTGTAAGGACGTGGACATTACACAACCCCCCCCCCCCCCAAGGTGTCCACGTGGTATGTGGATGGCCCCTAATGCCAAAAATCGAAATTTCAAACCCCCCTCCTACGTAACAATAAGTAACGTGTAACACGATTCCCTCTTAACGCTAGACAACCTGCCCCTCATTTGTATTAGCGCCCTCCCTTGCTAAGAAAGAAGGGGTATCAAATTACCATAAAAACATGTCCTGTTTCTCAAAACCTCCTCATGTATAACATAGTACCTTTTGCTTGATTAGTTCTCGAGTTATGAAGAAATTTCTGTTTCATCAAGAGAAGGAAGGGCTATTGAACCACCATATCTATATTTCAGTTCTTGAGTTATATGAGAATTTGTGTTTCATTTGTATGGCAGCCCTACCTCCTAGAGAAGGGCTGGAGCTCAAAACAGCATAATAACCATCCTCGGTCCCAGAAACCCTTACATACAAATTTTCTCGCCGATCCGCTGACCCGTTTTGGGTTAAATCGTGATTTGCGGATTCCAACTTATTTTTATTATAAGGATTTATTTTTACATAAGCCTTTTTCAAAAATAAGTCGTGATTAAAAAAAAAAAACTAATAGCAATAAATCACGTCTTTAACCGAACGGAACGTCTTCCCTAACTTTTAGTCCCATCGAAAATGGCCTGGGTCAATTCCTGAGTAATCTATTAAATAAAAATAAGTAGGTGTCTGTATAACGGCGTTTCACTCCAAATAGAATCAACGGATTTGAATGATTCTTTTTGTGTTTGTTTTGTCTCGATCTCCGACGAGTTATTAAGCCATAAAAATTACAATAATCAACTGATAAAGTTAAAAAAAAAATGAAATACATTTTCGCCTTTTCCCACCTTTTACTCCAAAAACAACGTCATTAGATTACTATGATTGCAGGCTATGAGCGGTAGACAAGCTGTTGTAGCGTCGTTATTGAGGCGTCGTCGTTGAGTATACAAGCACCTGTTAATGATTCACATATAAAGTGATATTCGTTTTCGCTGCCTACTACACCTTTTCTATGCAAAAGCGCTATAGCGTGGTAGCAGCAAACTCGACATGCATGTGAATACTCTCTACTTGGCTTAGATTTTATTCAAGGGCATATACTGCCGTTCCAATCATAGTAGTCCCATGTTCTACACAAACCTTATGCACGCTGGGTCAACTATGCTTGGAACGGCAGTATACTTGATAATGTAAATTAAATTTCTGGCTTATTTGAGCAAAGTTGCATATAATCGTTTTATTTATCTGATAAATGAAAAGAAAGAACAAGAATAACACTACATGTGCGATGATTTAATTCACCATTGCTCGGATCTAATCAATCTGTTCAATTTTCTCTAAAATGCACACTGACTTAGACCACTGACATTTGCTTATGCTGCAATGATTCTGTTAGCTGGTAAAATAAACGTGTAGTTTTCGCTTCTCAAAAAACATTGATTTCTGTTCATGTTTCGTTAAATAGGCACTATTGCATTCCTACAAATCTCTGGATTTACAATTAATTGTTGAATGTTGAATTGAAAACTATAATGTTGCGAAGTGTCAATTGTACTGTGCTTAGGCAGCAGATCTGCCTCAAAAAGTAGATGAAATATTAATGTCATTGAAGCGAAAATTTCGAAGCTCCGTGTACCTACCAATTTACCATTTAATTTCAAACGTCGGTCGCTCCGCAGTTGCGTGATATTCGATAATGCCCAAAGCCCTGATAACTGGTGGCAATAAACCTAAAACATGCATATTCTCGCATAAACAGCTTTATGACACATGGTCACGTGAAAAACAATTGGTATCATGTATGTTTGAAAAAAAAAAAAAAAGATACCCGAAAAATGGTTGGCCATTAGGTTTTGCGAAAATCAACTGGAAAAGTTATAAAACGTTAAAAATCAACCCTTGATATTTCCCGCCCTTCTGAGATTCTAACGATTTTTTGTTGCCTTTGATCGGAAAAATTTGAAACAAGTTTTCATCACCGGGGCGTAGGGTATTTTGGGGTAATTTGGACCCCTGGGGTGAAGTGGACAGGTGCTTTATCTTGGAAAGTATTACATTTTTGGGTTCCATGTACTACTTCATCCTTTCCTTGAACTACTAAACCCTAACTAATATAAAAATTTCATGGTTTGCTGTGACATGTGCACCGCAGTGCCAATGTAAACAAAGGAAACATCAAAAGTTGATTTTGCTGTAAGTTTTACGCTCGTGTATTTAAGGTTTTTTTGAGAACTTCTTCGATGTTTTCAGTCTAATGAGCTTTGCAGCCGTGTTTGTCTAGTAAAAGAGTACATTTTAATGAAAGATTGCGATAAGTTTGATCGAAAATAGTGGAATTGAGTTTTTAGAAAGGCGTTGGGGTTTGGTTATTATCCTGTTTGGGGTAAAATGGACAGTGTTTTTGGGGTGATATGGTCAGGCGAGTTTGAAGTAAATTCTTTTGTCGGACTGATGCCGCGGGCATATGAAAACGAACGGATAGACGGCGGTGTACAAACAATGAACTGTAAAAAGTGTTGCAGGCAATCTGGGATGATTTATCTGTACAAAAAGTGATTTCAATGCCCCGCAGAGTGGCGGGTTTCTGAACAAAAGTTGGAAAAACCTAATTTTTTTTCTAAAATGCTTGAAAATGACGTATTATGCCAATTTTTGGGTGCTGAAATCATTTCTGATGCCCGAAAATGTTGTTCCCCTAAAATGCCGTTAAACCTTTCTTTTTATCAGATTTATTTTTTTGTTCAGATCATGTTCAACATTACTTGTTCTTTATCGAAAAACTTTATACCCGTATTTTTTTTGTTTAATCCTTAATGTGATCTATTTTGAATTAAAGTTGCCAAAAATCGGAAATCATTTTTCAAAAAATTGTAACTTTTGAGCCGTTTGACCGATAAAAAGATTTAATGGAAAATTTAAGGAATTTGATAGGCCTTTCAAGGAAAAATAAGAAATCGTACGTCAACGTACATTCGTTATATATTTTCCCGTTTCGCGAATTTGGGATTAACGGATTTGGAACGACGATATGCAAACCGGGACCTAAAAATTCGAAAGATACGATTAATTTCATATATGCTGTTCATTATCCGATCATTCCTAACTGTTTCACGAGACTGTACGGTACGCAAGAGTTCTGAAAAATAACATAAATTTCCCCTCAAAACGAAACTCGTTGATCCAAAATCAGATCAAAATTGAGGGAATTAGGTAGTCGAAGTTAAGCTCAAAATTGTAATTTTCGAACATAAAAATCATTGAAATTTCCTGACACAGCAACATTCAGAGTGCTGCCAAAAATTGGTACATCATCCGATTCTCATGAAACTTACATCACACATACACTGACACACACACATACACACACATAGACAGACACACACACATAGACAGACGCACACCTTCACACACACTCACGCGCACACACGCACACACACGCACACACTCACACACACACACTCACACACACACACACACGCACGCACGCATTCACATGCACACACACAAACGCGCGTGTGCGACACACGATCGCATACTCAGTTTCTAGTATGAATTATTGGAGAAGGGAATTTTTTTTGGCCTACTGTGGAACCACTGTGCAATGCCTAAGAATTGCAGTTATCATTCCGTATGCCTGATACCACCTTCTACTGTGTATTAAGTAACAATTGATACTATAAAACTCATATTTTTTACCCTGTCCACTTCACCCCAAACACTGTCCATATTACCCCAATAGCTGTCCATTTTCACCCCAAACGATTTTTTTATGTCCGAAAATCATAATTTTTAGTTTCGTTATTTTTTTTTGTTCTTTTGACCTCAATATCAAGGTTTTTTCGTGCAGAAACACAGAAAACAGATCAATATTACTATAGCACATTACGTTTATGGGATAGAAAAAACAGGTTACGAAATAACAGGAGTTTTCCTTAGGGGGTCCAAATTACCCCAAACTACTCTACTTAAACGATAGCCTTCATTTTTTTAAATATTTTATGGAATAGTTCTATGCGATTTTCGTATTGGTTTCTGTTGATGCCACTTAAATTCAACGTCGGTTTCTGTTAATTTGTGCTGTGACTGTTTTTCAAGAAAGAAATAGACACTGTCGGTACGTAATAAACATAATAGATTAAAAGTAATAATGTGTTTTTGCAAGAATTCTGAGGAGTATTCATACTGGTTTCAGTTGGTTTCGATTAATTTTTTTCCACATGTAGTGGGAATGCTTCCTAACGAAGATGCCGCTAAGGTTATTTTATGAAAGGAATGTTCCCTAATCTTCATGTTCAAACTGATTCTTGCATATCTTCCAGTTGACTTTGACAAATTTCTGCTGTGGTCGAAGTGTTTTTCGTTCAGATGAAGTTGTTGTAAGTAGAATGTTTAAATGCTTAACATGCCGTTGAATTAAAATTAAATTTGTTGTTTTTGTTCTAGTTTTGCGAGTTAAGACACGAGTAGTAGCAGGTCAATAAAAGTGTCAGGCTCCGCAACACTGAAGATAGAATATTGAAAAGTCAGGAAATATACGAGTCCCGAAGGGAAGTTGATCGGTTAAGAACAAGACGAGCTCGAAATGCACGACGTTCGACACCCCATATATCTCAAAATCGTCAGTTACACACTTAGTTTCCATAGTCTTTAAACGAGTCTTGAACAAAAGAAAAATAAAGTATAATAACTTAAACACTTAATTAAGAGAAAAATGCTAATCAAATATTTTCAAATACTACTACTTTATAGATTCGAGATCAAATTTACCACCGAACAGATGCATTGCTGCCACTACCCGATGGCAAATGTCCTTGAAGCGACAATTTTGACAGGAAACTACAAAGGAGAAGTCGTAATAATCCCGCGTATCTCGATTACTCCTACCGATTTGCCGTTAAGTTTTAAACGTCTGCATTTTCCCGTGCGTCGCGCATTCGCGATGACTATTGATAAAACCCAAGGACAGTCACTGAAAATTTGTGGCATAAACTCCGAGTATTCATGCTTCTCACATGGACAGCTCTATGTCGCATATTCACGTGACCCTGACCCCGACATTGTGGAATATATAGAATTTAGTGGCTAGGACCGCCTTGACCACTTTCACATGTTTCGTATATTTCGAATTTTAAGCTTGAATTATTTAGAATTCTGAAGTTTTTTATAAAATCTGTTCCAGTGAGATTGGCCAGGCAGAAGGGTATTACTATATTTGCATTAAGCCAAGCTTTTGAATAATTGAAAAAAAAATGTAATAATTTCCTTCAGAATATTGAAAAGAATGACTGTTTATTTTCAGAAATGTATTAAAATGATTTGATTATGGTTGAAAGGTGCTTCATAATGTTCAATGAAATAAAAACGTAGATTTTTACGAGCGCAGGATTGGAAAAAAAACTAAAAACAAATCAGAGCCGAAGCATATCGTAGGTATGTTTTTTAGCAGCAGTTAGATATTTCAGTTTTTGCAATATAACAGTCAATAAAACTCAAGGCGGCCGTACGAAGTTTGCCGGGTCAGCTAGTACTAAAATTAATAACTTTGAACAAGAAACATATTTGAAATTTTTTCGTGGTTTTTATTCCTGATGACATGAACTAGTCAACAATGTGAAAAGTGTAATATTCATTCCAAAATATTTTTACAGAATTTCAAAAAAAAATATAGAAGATCTGTTTTTGATGCATAGATTCCAAAACTTTAAAAAATTTGTTCATACATCCATTATGCTCTGAGTCTTGAGCTTACGTTGTATGTTGTTTTATCATCTATTTGTCGTTTTGGGCAAAGAGGAAGAATTAGCTGTGACTTAACTGCTACCACACACACACCACACACACACCACACACACCACACACACACACACCACACACGTCGTGAATATATCAAACCATTTATTTTTCAGCTTGAAAGTATAATCGCTTCCTTTGGGTTGTAAAAATGAATCACAAAAAAGTGCTTGTACTTGATTGATTTTTCGTAACTCCACTGTCGTAATTGTTAACATAACGAATAAAAAGCTATAATAACGAAATTTCTCATCTGGATTACTCCTGGATTAATAACAGTGAGTAGTAAAAGTTAATGTTCCGCTCCACGCAACAGTGTGACCTTAGCTGGTATTGCCTTTGGAACCAAAAACGACTAACTGCAAAAACGCCTTTGGCATTGTTTCGTGTGCTCCCGGTTGAAAATGTTAAGCAATTTTCGCATCAAGGTTTAGCGAGAGGGGGAACGAGTTTTACGATGTCTGGAAGAACGCCGGAAGATCGTGAGATCGTTTCGACTGAATGCACTGGTCGAACTTGACTAATGATCACGAGTGTGTATTTGGTTTCTCAAGGACGGCAACGACGCTGACGACGACGGCGACACCGAACACGAGAAGAGATGACCTTTTTCATTTTTCATTTGTTTCGAGCAAATATCACCGGACGGATGAAATTCGTAAATTGTGTGAACTTTATCGATTATGAGTCTCGCCATCTTCAGAGGGGACGGCCAACGGCCTTGCAAACGTTGTTTATTGTTTGGTTTTGTAACTCGCATCGGGTGCTCATTTTTAATTAGAATATGTAATTCACTTATAAATCTCCTTAATTTTAATAATTATGCAATAGATGATGTTTATGTAATTCGATTTTATCCATACAGGTTTGAAACTGTGCTGCTACAGTATTGGGAATTGTTTGAAAATCTACCCTACCTATAACACTCTTCCACACTGTATCTTTCGTAACAACAAAGTGAGTAATGCGTCCGATCCTATTTGAAAATAATTCTCCTCGGTTAAGCCGATTATCACACCACTGAATTGGCTGTAAAATGTGCTTGAAGGAAATGCACCATATCTGTACGTTAGGATAGTCTCATAAGTTTCTCCGCAGCCGGCCGTTCGAATGCCTTTGGCGGACGTGATCAATGAAAATTATAACCAAGCTCACCTGATTATGGCCTCAGCCGAGCATAACGCCGGAAAACAAGTACAGTTTTGCAGGCCACCAAATAATCGTCATATAATCGACGTGTAATAAGATAGCAAACGTTTACACAAATTGTCGAACTCGAGCTCGATCTCGTTCGGACAGGAGAACCCATAAAAACAAGGAACTTCGAACCGAGCTCGGTGTCCCGCTAGCCGACGAAGAAGTGCTCGTAAAAAGTAATGAACCTCGTCAGCCTCTCACAACATGTGAAAGAAACCCCCCCCCCCCACCCTCAGGAAAGCAAATGAAAAAGTGCGGTTTTCCTCATTTTGGTCGCGTCAATAAAAATAAATCCTAAAATAATTGACATTTACCTTCTCAAAGTTGTCATCGACGCCGTTGCCGATCGTATTGTTCGCTCTAACTGCGACGGGTTGATGTCATGGGAATTCAGTTCGAAAAAGAAAAATACGAAAACCGGGAAGAACGAAAAGGTTGTTGTCGGTTATACAGTCGACAACGAATGCTGATCGTTGTGACAAACATGGCTTCAGAATGGTCCACACAGTTACCCCGGCAACTGGCTTGATGCAGTTGTTTCATTAGGTACTTAGGCCACCGACCTAGCCGATCGAGGACGACGACGAGGAGCATTAGAGCAGTATGCAAATTGATGACTTGATGTTGATGATTATTATTTTTCATGGTTGTGTCTTTGCCATGGCTTTCGTGGCGCCCTTTGGAGGCGAATGATTTCATTTAAACAATGTTGAAGTCAAGTAGAGATTTTACTGCGGGCAGAGTACTTAGTTAATGGGTTTACCATTCGAGCCCCATGGAGAGAACCCACGGGACCAGTTTGTGCACCGTGCAACCAACCTAACGTTGGCAATAACCTATTGGAGTTATTTGTGTTGTGATATTTCAATGCAACATTTCTCATCGCAGTTTCGCCGACTGAAAATGTGGAACATGAAAAAAGTAGCTTTTTTTAAGAAGACGATCATTCTGACGATCATTCTTTCTTATCGTCATTTTGAATATTTTCGTTGTTCTTAGCTTTTTAACATTTCATATTTGGAATATAATCTAAAATCTGCTTAAGCATCATAAAAATGCAGAAACCATAAAAGCTGTGATTATCTCCTAGAATAGCTATCGTGTGCTCCTTCAGAAGCTTTATAGCATTCGGAAGAATAGTATTTTTTTTCTATTTTTCAAGTTGAATAATTTTACAATTTAATCACAGATAACAGACATCCAAGCTAGAACAAAAAACTCCAGAAATCGCGTGTAAGATTTCGAATTCCTACACGTTTGGAGTACTAACGACTTCTTTCTGCAAATTGCTACTTTAACCATTTTAGTTATGACAGCGCTGAATTTTAGTCAAAGCTGCCAGACGCATGAAAATTCTCACAGATTAACACTGATTTTGTGAAGTATGAGTATTTTTTTAATCAACACTAAAACAAACAAATTAATACCAAATATAAACTGGGATTGAGGAAATTGTCGATTTTGTCCAAATTACGACTGCTCAAAATTTCTACATCAAAACACGGCAACCCTTCATATTGCGATAATATCGATAACAGCTGGAAAACTATCGATTTGATCAAATCATTTACTACTAAGGGTTCTTAGCGCTCCCATACTGCGTATTGAGACATGCTAAAAAACTGTTGCATCTTTTTACACATGAAGCGAAATCACTTTGGATGTCTGTTATCTGTGATTTAATTGAATGATTTTTGACAACTGCACAGAATCTAAAATTCTTGTTCGATTCCATCTTTTAACGTTCAATCTAGCACAACGGATTCACAACCGTTACTAGGTCAGCAGTAGTGGGCATCCATTTTTTTGGTGTCACTGTCGAACTGTAAACCGCTTCCAAATAAAATTCGGTTACCATCATTATTACTCCCATGGTCTAATGGTTTCGGTCGGTGACTTCTGTGGCATACTAATGGCAAGTTTGAGATTCCAGCGCCAATGTTTACCTTTGCCTATTACACTAAATTAATTTTCCCTCTCTCCCTTGCTTTTTCAGGTGCGTGCCAAGCCAACTCAATTGGTTCATATGGTAAGGTCTAATTTGCATATCGAACTAAATCAGAGCCGAACGGTGGTTATTGATGCATTTTGCGGTACCGTCATTCATGAAAATAAAATCTATGCAACGAACGGCCAGCCAGCCAGCGTGCACGGATTGGCGAGTTTTCCTGCGCCCAAAGGTAATTTATCAATTTTCTCCCATCGGCCCGTATCTAATTGAATTGTAAATCATTTGTAAACCCGTGTATCGAATGCGGTGATATAATATTGGCAGCCGGGCGCCATTTAGCAAACGTTTTTTTTTTTAAATGCACCTCCCCTGGTAAAAACTTCCAGAAGGTATTAATCATGATAGCAACAGCGAACGGCAGAGAACTGTCCTAGCTATTAAATATGGCTGCTCGATGGGTGACAACTTGCGATCTGGAATGCTGCTCAGGTGAAAAGTCCAAATGCTTTGCACTCTCGCGTGTATTTATATAGGAAATGTGCCACGAGTTCCACCTAACCGAAGGAGCCAACTTTCGATTTTAAGTACCTAAGAATTACTTATTCCTTCGGCTCAGCTCAGCAGTCAAACCACGGGTTATAGCGCTTGCTGCTCGCTGGGGGATTTTATGAATTTGTTATGTTCGTTGAACACACTTGCTGGAAGCCGCTAGTGTACTACAATCTGCATGGATTACCGTGCTGGATTTGTACCATTAGCGAACTTTATGATCTTTTGTTGCGAATAGGGCAAAATTTGCGTAATAGGTTAGGGATGATGTTTTTTTGTGTGTAGATTTTGATTGCTCGTTGAGGTTGTTTGAAGAGATTAGTCTTGAAAATGCTGAAGTAGAACCTACTTTTCATATTTGATTTGTTGGTCTTTTCCATTCTGTGGTAACACGTTAGCTGGCACGTTTGCTAAGTCGAACTTTTTCAGCCTAAAAGTTTATTTTAATTTCAGATCCCAAATCACATAGTTAGATGTGATTAGTATTTTCAACCCCTTCTTCTCCCTTACGCTGGTTAAATCGTTGGTTTTTGGTCGAAAAAAAAAACACGGACTTCAAATAAGTGGTACTGATATTTGCTACACACAGTAACAGTTTAGAATGTATGTTGAAATTAAATCTACAGAAAATTGCTGTTGCTTGTTGTGTTTTTTAGCCTTGATTATCTTTTCAAATTTCAGCATATTGCAATTTGTTTATATTTTTTATGTTGATTGTAACGTTTCTATAAACAAAATTGCGTATTTATTTTCCAAAAAAGCGGCAGCGGTTTGTTTGATTGGTATGATGTCTTTGACAAAGTGGTAAACAGCAATTTTGTCCTTGCTGAAGTCACTATACCGAACAAACAAACGATTTTAGCTCAAAAATACTTTTATCATTATTAGGCATTCGGCTCAGGAAACACTCCCAAAGTTAGAAACCCGTTAGAACACAGAACTTTTTCTGACATATAAAGCAGATTTACTGAGCCCAGTGCCTATTATTGTCAAAATATTTTAGGGCCGTTTATTTGATCGGTGTAGCGTCTTCGGAAAAGTTGTAGAAAGTAATTTTTTCCTCTTAAAAAAAAATACAAATATTTAAAAGAAAAAAATAATATTTTGAAAATCTACTATTTTTTATTTTTCATTTCTGCAAGTTCGTTCAAAGTATCAATGTTTGGTATTGTGTAGTTGTCTCAGAAAAAAAAAAGATTTAATTTTTTTTTTAAATACTAGCTGATACCTAACTTGCGTTGCTACGCCACATAATTTGGGACGCCAATCGCATATCTTTCGAATTACCATGTTTATGAGGCTGTACATTTTCTGCACAAAAATCAGGTTTCCTGAATCCCGTTTCTAGAAAATTTCAGTTTCTTTCAAAACTCTAACAAAAACCTTTGGGAAAAAGTAATATGCAATAATGTTAAAAACCTGACGGAACCTTCTCATATCAAATTTATTATTTTGGCCAGGAATAGCTGAAGCATTGTCCTAATTACTAATCAAGCAACACGTGCTAATGGTCTCAAGTGTCGAACGTGAATAACTTAGAGATTTAATTATCGCAGTTTTCAGTTCAAAATAATTTGAGAGTTTTTGTTGTTTTACAAATAAAAAAGGTTTTCATTCATTCTAAAATCTACCTCGATCCAGTTCTGATTCCTGGGAATTTCTGAGAAAATTTTAATCGAAGCACGTTTGGCAGCTGTGATTTGAATTCTTTTTAATTTATGTGCATTGATGTTAGGGATATGTTATGTCTTTGTAATCAAAGTGACACGTCATAAGAAAGTCTCAGATAGATTCGTTATGGCGCAAAGTCCCGTCTCCGGCCCGAAAACTTTTGTATATAAATACGGCTATCGTCGAGATCGTTTCAAGTTTACAGGATACAAATTTACTCTCTTATTTGTCAAAATTTTTAATAAACCCAAAACATAAAAAAAGGATAACAAAACAATCAGCGACTGCAAAGCCTACAGACATCTCGGCAGGAAAAAATACTACTGAAATCTGGAAAAAAAGGAAATTAGATATGGCATACAATGGTTCACAGAAACACAAAATAATCACCCTAATCACGAACAAAACACAGTATATAAGAACCGAATAATTGAATGATACCGTAGCATTGAAAATGATATAAATGATTATTTTATAATTAGATCTAAAACTTGGAGGGATTTAGTACCATTTCATGTTTAGAAATGATTTCCCTACGTTGATCATTTTTTCCTTAAAAAGGGGGAAATGTAGGACATAATATCTAAGTACTACTAATTGAAAACAGAGCAGCTGTTTCGTCTAGATCCCGGGACGTGGATAATAACAACTAAGTTCAACTGCCCACGAACCGCCAACGATGAAACGTTCCTGGTTCTGCCACGACCGTTCCCAAATTATCAGAATTCAACAGTAGGGGGAATAGGGGCATAATGAGCACCCTAACTTGGTTGCTGATTTAAGCATGGAAAACCGACAAAAATTTTAAGCTGTCTTCAGTGCAAAACTTGAACTAACTATTTTTAAATAAAGGTACACTATTCACAAATTGAAAAGTTTATCGTATAATGGTGAAAAACACAAATTAGATTCATGCATCAAAAACTAAAAATCAGTCGATGTGTGGGGCACAATGAGCACCCCACTGGGGCATATCTTGAACCTGTGTAGAAGTACAACAACCGTGATACTTGGCGGCTTGTTTCGTGAATGTCTCGTCGCGCCTTATGGTGGCCAATTCTGCCAGCAGTCCCTTTTTCTGACCGATTCGGTCTTAAAGATTTTCTAAAATATGTTCGCACCATCACTGTAAACAAACACTGCTTATGGAAACAGACAAACTCACAAGTCTACTGAGATGAATTTCACGTAAGTTTATGTGGCAAGGTGTGCTCATTTCACCCCACCTAAAGGTGACCATTTCGCCCCTATCGCATTAGTTAAAGTTAACATGAGATTTTAACACTAATTATAGCTTAAAATCAAAATCTTCTTATAGCTTAAAATCAAAAATTATAGCTTAAAATCAAATTCTTCAATGAGGGTGAAATTCGGAGTACGACCCATACGTCATATTGATGTGTCTACATACTTGATTGAGCCATTTAAACGACTGTAGGAACTTATTTTGTAGTGCGCAATAATAATAATTTTTCCAACATTCGGGAACCAAGTTGATTTTTTCAAATTATTTCCATATTTTAAACAGACAAATCACTTTTGTTCTACATAAAGAGATACTGTAGTAACTACGGAAGAGTTCCACATACCACATTGTATTAAAAACGTGTAGTTTCGCATAAAAGAGGGGTGCCCATTTCGCCCCGTGTGCTCATTATGCTCCTAATCCCCCTACATGATAGGTTGCCGACCGCCATAAAAGTAAAGCGAAAAGTACGTGTTACCAGGTCCCTCTGATTCTCTGTTTCTATTTTCTCAACATAGCATTTTTAAGAAGCTTTTCAAAAAAGAGTCAAAGTAGCACAAAATGGCATCTTTTGCTCATAGAAACGTCTGTGCAAAGTTTCAGCCAAATCACAAACGACAATTGAAAAAAAAAAATTAAAACTAGGGCTACCAGTGGCACCAGCCTCGTACACCTGCAAAAATAATTTATTGGAAGCAATAAGGTCACCATGCGGCGCTAGCGTACAAGTGATTGATAACGCACTTTTCATTAAAAATTTACACGGAGTTTTCTATCAATGTTGTTCTTGAATGTCGTAGTTGCACTTGTACCTTCACCTCCATTTACTGTAACTGGCGTTGGCGGCACATCGTGAAAATTTATTTAGAGGTGGTTTCGAATATAAGACGTGGTTTTGTGACAACCCAGTCATCTGAGACTTCGTTATATCTTAGTGGCGTAGTTAGGGGAAAGGGGGGGGATAGATAAATGTAGTCAATCTTTATTAATTTTCAAACCGCTTAACCGATTATTGTCCAATTCAGTAATTACAGGTCGTGAAGCAGAGTACATGTTTCAAAAACTTTAAATTATGTCTTTCTCATACAGGATGGAAAAAAGCGGATATGAGGGGTAGCAACTATAAATTTGTTCATTGTAAACTCCTAAACGTCAAACATACACACTTCTAAACACCAAAGATGATCATTGTGTTATTCTGTACAAATACGAATCCCGTAATATAGAATTCTTCTTCTGTATCGTGTAATTTATTCTGCATCTCGGTGGCGTAGTAAAATGGGGGTGGGGATGGGGTGGTAATTACAACAACCTTCATTATTTTATAATCGTCTAATAGTTCATCAATTTGAATTTGTTGTATTGCAAAGAAGAGATCGTTAATTTTTATCTTCATTTGATTCAATTGCAAGGTGTTTTAAGTCTCAAGGGCGTTTTCATTATGTTGGTTTCCAACAGATTATCTTCGTTTTCGCAACAGTGGATTGGGCAATTAGTTACGCATCCATCAATATGCGGAAAAATTGTAATGTTATGACGTGAACTATTAAACTATTAAAAAATGTCGATACATGTTTTGAAATCAGATTTCGACTGATTAGAACTGAAAGAAGGCCAATAAGGGTATTTTCGAAACCCAGGTAATATCTAGAGGCCGGAAATCAACCCAAGATGTCAAGATGACCGATTCTCCGGTTTCTGGAAAACGTTCCAAAATGGTCCAATACCATCCAATATAAATATTTCTTAAGCCAGAACAATGCCGAGACCGGAAATCAAATCTACACGTCATATTGAAATCCAAGATGGTGACATGCGGTTTCAGAAATTATCAAACACCGACTATTATGGTTTATCATTGAACCAAAATGATACTCAGAGACCGAAACGGCTACAAAAAACAGCCGGAAATGACCGAATACCACCCAAAATGGGTACTTCTGGAATCGAGATAGTGCCCAGAGACCTGAAATCTACTCTAGATACTATTTTTAAATCCAAGATGGTGACTTTCGGTTTCCAGAAATCGAAATGATGCACATATGCCAAAAATCGACCCCTGACGACATTTTTCAATCAGAAGTGGCAACTTAAAATTTGGAACTGCAGTGTCGAATTTCAGGAAAATAGCCAAACAGATCATTCCGGAACCACTATCAGAGCCTGGCAAAATCATTTTTAATATACAATTATCATAATTGACCCGTCGCTTTCAATTGAAAAGCTTCTGTATCATTTTCGAGCACTCCGTGAGTCACATGACACCCAGTCGAAAGCTTTTGCTGTGATTCTGACAACTGAAGGGCCTGGAATTGATACAAACGCTTTTCGATTGAAAGCGGAGAATATCACCATTACTCTCACATGACGATTCTTAATTGAAAATGACAATGAGCGCTGACGGAGACAGAAGGCTTCCATACAGTACTTCACGCTTATTTATGAAGGAAATATTGAACGGAACTTGCGTAACGTATCTATTGGATGTCGTTGCCGTTCTAACAACGGCTTGCGGTGTTAGAAAACTACCATCAAACGACGCGATGCGGTGCTAATTTCAATTGAGATGTTGGAGGAAAGGAAAGAGTCTCTCTCTCCGTCACTCTCTCCGTCGATTGAATTAGTCATTAGTTTCATTTGAAACGATCCGATGATCGACCATCATTCAAAGAATTACTGAAAAGGAGCAGTTTACTTCGAATTTATCTCTTGCGATCGTTTTTACATGTAATAATGCAAGCCCTTTAACAAACAGCCTTATGTAGTTATACGTCAAATTTGCAGTCATGGCTTGGCAAACGAAATAATCCCTCAATCAAACTAAAATTAATTACTTTTACGGATACTATTGATTCAGTTGAATCTGAAATATAGACCCCAACCTTTATTTTACTAGGCCTTTTAACCGTTGTGTACTCGACAATTTGAACACACGTAAGTACTCGGCAGGGTATCCGGGTACCTACCAAAATGAAATACATCAAAGTCGCTTTTTACGCGGGGGATACATGCCGCGTAAATTCCGGAATCCGCGTAAAAAAAACCGCGTAAATTCGGGAATCCGCGTAAACAAAAACCTGCGTTAAAAAAAATTCCGCGTAAATTCCGGAATCCGCGTAAAAAAAAACACGTAATTTCTTGAATCCGCGTAAAAAAAACGCGTGAATTCCGGAATCCGCGTCAAAAAAGCCGCGTGAAATAAAACCCGCGTAAAAAAATCGCGTTAAAAGCGACCTTAGTGACTTCTTACTTCGATTTTCAATCTTGACCCGTCAAAAGATTGGAAAATTTGTCTAATTTTAGTATACGGGACCTAAAGAGCCATTGGTCCCCATATGGTTTCCGTAAATCCGGATCTTTGGGACTATGTTCAAGATCGGGAATCTGCTCCGAAATGGCCATTTCAGACAACTTATCAGGTGGACTCACAATGAATGAAAATCAACTCCTGGAGTGATTTCATGAATTTTGATACCAATTTTGTTCGGTTTAAGAGACAATTGTACTGATTCGTCTCACCGGAACATGTTCCCGAAGATCCGGATTTACATTAACCAGATGTGGTCACAGTTTCATGTTGGTCCCGGATTCTGAAAGTAGACAGATTTTCCAATTTTTCGACTGGCCATTATCGAAAATTGGTCAAGAAATGAAAAAGCAAGAAGCATTACATTTCGTGAAATGGTTTATTTCCACTAGTTAGGAGCATTCAGGTGAGTGAGTTGAGATTTTCCTTGTTTTTCAATGCAATAAAGTCTGTGTTATATATTGAGATATAGTTATTCACCACCCTACACAAACAGGTGAAAATAGTTATTAAAATGGCTAGATACCTTTTTTATTTGTAAAACAAAAACACTTCTTAAATTATCTTGAATCGAAAAAATCGATTTCTATTTAAATTTCTTTTCGAGCGTCTTAGTAGAACGGAATTGTTTATTGAGAATAGGTTATGTTTCTATTTAATTCTAATACAAAAAATCGAATACCCTTTAATCGAATACCGTCCGCAGATACGTATTTCGGCTGCTATATGCAACCATCAACAGTCCACATATGCACTGATGATGGTTGCATATAGCAGCCGATATACGTATCTGCGGACGGTATTCGATTAAAGGGTATTCGATTTTTTGTAGTAGAATTCAATGGAAACATAACCTATTCTCAATAATCGATTTCTATTTGTTTACATTTGGCGCCTTAATCCTTTTCCACGTGCTGCTTGATTAAAGATTTACACAATGCTGAATCATCCAAACAAATATGCCAGGATTTCCGAGAAATTTTATTACAAGTGAAAACACATGGTTTCTACCAAATAATGGTTCGGTTATCAATGTTCTCTTTATGTGCATGTAAAGAAATTTAAATTTAAACGCGTGTTTTCACTGCATGGTAATGTCATTATATGTTTAAAATTATGGCACATTTGAGAGATGTATAATTGTCGTCATAGGCTAAGAGGCGAAGCAATGCGGGCCGGGTATCAGCTAGTGTTTTATAAAAATGGAGTTGTATAGCCCCGCGATGTCGCAGTGTAGATTGCAATATCGAGATTTTTTCTAGTGTTTTTTTAGTTTTTATTCATACTAGCAACACTGAGAGGGAGAGATATGCGAAGAGAATATTGTGAGCCAAACGAACTGTCAAAATCTAAGCCGAACGAACAAGAACAGTAACAACACATTGAGAAGTATGGCAATCAGGTTCAATAGGGGACGTGTTTATTTTCATACGTTTTTCTTGTTTTATTGCTAAACGACGAATGACGAATGCTTCAAATAGCATTAACACCTTCACGGTTTTTGCGATGCACTTTATTATTCCCCAGGACTTTCATCGTCACCGCCGATAATACGAGTCGAATGAAAAAATTAGTCAACATAGCGCTCTGAGAAGAGATCTGTCACCTCTGACATGTGAAACCCAGTTGAAAAATGGGAGATTTTTTTCATCGCTTATCTCTCTCTCTCTGAGTATCTTCAAGCTTTTCCTATTCAAACTGGCGTCGGAATAAGATTCATTGCGCAAACGTATTATGCAGTTCTTTGTACTGCACAAAAATCTCGGTAAAAAATTCACGGTGAACCATTTAAAAGCGACAAACTTCGATTATTACTGTGTATATTATCTTGCGAGCTGGGGGGACGAAGGGTAATTCGGCTTTAGGCGAAAACTGATTTGGCGCCCCCCTGCTCGTCATTGTTAAATTTTTGTTATGAGCATTTTTAAAGAAATAGGCAGTCTTTGAGAAGTTGACTTGCCGAACATTCAGATTATTATTATCATTCGAGTTAAATTTTTTCAAATTTTTCGCTCACTCATTCGGCGTCCTTGGATTGACGAGCAGGCGACCGTCTGCTTTGCCTTCGAGGTAATCCGCCCTTGCTTACAAGAATTTACATGGAAGGTAGTGCAAGCCCAACCAAGATAATAGCCAAAAAAGGACTCTGTTCTTCTTGTCGAAATCATTATATATTCGTACGACAGCTAATTGATCACAGTGTTCGTTCTAGTCATTGAAATTGTCGATATAAATCAAGATTTAGGAATCTGAAGCCCATTTTCTTCGACTGATTAAAATGAGTGCCACTGCTTAAGTTGTTTCTTACCCTACTCGAACTATTTTTATTACCTCTTAGCCTCCGTCTTAATGACCTAGTGGTTGAGGAAAGACTTATTCTGAAACTGTGCATATTAATCAACAGCTGTTACTACATCCTGGACGCTCATTTAAAATATAAAAAAATTGCCGCTATTTATTTGTTGATTTAAAACGTCATTATTTGCGCTCAGATGTTAATTAAATATCTAATACTACCTACTTCAAATACCTCTTGACATATAACGTAACTAACAATTTCACATTCAGAATAGCAGAGCAAACGATGGGGTTCGTGTTCGCGTTCGTGTAAATTCACATGTCTCAAATGTCTTTCAGAGTTAAACCTAATGCCCAAATCAATCCTAATCAAGATTTCAACGGATGATTACCAACTTTTGACGGCAGCGTTTTTTGTCTCTATCGAAGACTATTGCGATGAGAATCCTAACCAACATACTTATTAGGTGCCACCGATATTCACGCCCACCTGCTGATAGCTATAATCGAATTTGCTAGCTAGACGCCGCCACATGGACACACGAAAGCACGTCACTCTCGTGGCGTGTGTATTTCTCGTGGTGAGAAAATACAACTTGAAAAAAAAAAAACACTTTCGATATCATTCATTATCTAACATCTGACCGGCGCGTGAAGTTAGCGGAGTGGCGGAGAAAAACACAGAATCTAACAGTCACGTGTGCCTCGTCTGGGCACTGGGGGAGGGGTAAATTAAAGCCTTGTAGATACAGTTGCTGAATTGTACCCTCCGTGTTCCGTTGGGAGACTATCCGCAGCTAGTGGGTCGAGGGGGACAACTACATTATTAGTTAATGTTTAAATTATCAACATCAACGCGCGACGTTCACTCCATCTTTGACTCTGCCGGAGGTGATAAAACTAGCCACACAATAGTCAGCCAAATCATGCAAATGCATTCTAAAATGAGCCTAGTTGAAGTAAGTGGTTAGCGCAGCAACGGATTGCAGATATTTTAGCCAACGTTGGAGCTAGGAAATAGTTGAATGCTATTATTTCATTCCTATTTTTATAACACCAAAAATAGCATGAATGAAAAATTAAATCTAATTTTTTTTTCAACCGCAATTGCGACGTATTCGATTGAAATTTGCGGCCTTTGGGGTTAATTTGTTTACTTTAAATTTTTCGTACCAAACCCAAGCCAGCCTTTCACCGTTTCGGCTGGTCAAGCAGAGGACATTAATCCCACTCGGGGTGTTGTCATTACAGTCAACTAACTTCGCCAAACCTTGTAGTCTCTAATGGACTGGATGAAGTCGCGTCGTTTAGATAGGTAATAATATTTTTTTTTTTGCACAACCGTCCGCGTAGGACCGTAGGAATTAAGAACCATTACGAAGCGTACGTTTTCCGGAACAGTCGTGAGAGGTGTTCTCCTGCCGACTGCTGCTGCTGCTGTTGAATGTTCGCGCGATAAGGTTGACCGAGATTGCGGCATTTTGGACGTGACTGGCCGGATTGATTGGTGCTCTGTCTTGTTTGCGTGGAACGAATGGCTTTTTGAAATTCGAGCTCGTTATTGCGGAATGCTTAGAACGAGTTAATATAATCCGATAAAGCGTGTTTGTGCGACTTTGGCTTCTGCGCTGGAAAGCACAAACCGAGCTGGGTGAGGTGGAAGGTTCGCCGGTGGTATCGCGTATAATAAACGGTTGATAAATTGATTTACGTCTTGACCGCAAACGGTTGACTGTAAGCTAGAAGAGATCTATGGGAGGTCATTAACTCGTACGTGACCATAAATCTGCGCGAAAATTATGAGTTAGAAATGTGTTCGATGGAAATGACTAATTTATTGCAATTGATAGCAATAAAAATGTTTCTTTTTAGTTTGTTTTGTTTTTTAATTGGTTGGCCACTTTGAAAAAAATGGCCTGGTTTCAGCGAGAATTGCTCGTTTATGCTACATGTTGGAAAAAAAAGTATAATATTTTTTGTTAAGTGTCAGCAGTTTCGGTTGCATCAGTTGTAGATAAATTGCCGGCCTTTTTCACAGAGAGCAATATATCCATTCAATTTGACAAAGAGATGAATTTCTGACAAATTTTGGTTTGTGTTATTTTGCAAAAGGTAATCAAATTTGCTAACTCATGTTTTAAAACTATAAACTTGCTTCTGAACAACATTAGATTATTGACTGTTATTGGTCAGATAAATGATGAATATGACATTTTCTGCGAATGAGTGACTGCCAATTTATATAAACAGATAATAAATGTACTGATTTCAAATAACAGACCGAAAGTGTTCAGTTATTTTAATCTCTCACTTTTAAAGTGAATTAAATTGCATGAGTTGTTACAAGCTTCTTGAGTTCTTATTCTTGATAAAGTGTTTAATATTCTATTAAGGAATAAAGTAAAATTTTGTCTGATCTACTTATGAATTATATTCTTATTTAGCTTTATGTTTGCTATTCTAGTTATGAATACTTTGAATGGTGCAATTTGAAGACAATCAGCTAAGCAATAAAAAAACATATAAAATTTTATCGAAGGTATTGCCAGTTGCTTGGACATCAATAAAAATGACATCACATAGAAAGGATAAAATTCGGAGTTTTTAAGTTCTAACTTAAACAACGCAACGAAGAGACGTCTTTTATTTTTCGCGTCCGTGTTTTTACAGGAAAATTATAAATACAAACCGACAACAGAAGTATATACATAAATTTATTAAGCTACATATGCCACTAGTGCCAAGTGTAACAATTTGCTGTGATAATAAGCCAGTGAGCTGTTAAACGTGTTAGTTCAGTGAGTGAGTGGAAGTCGCAGGATTGTGGAAAAGTATAAATTCGAATTGATGTTTGTAATAGAACCCTAGACGGCGCAAATATGGTTTATAAATAAGGCTAAGTATTCTTTCCTGCATATTTCTATTCTATCTTAGATTTCATCGATGAAAATGGAGGATTATTTACATAACGCGTTAATATAGTTAATGGAAGAATTGCTGCGTAATAGTTAGGTGGTATTCAGTAGTTTTAGATATTTTTAGTAACTGATATGCTCCCAGGATTTTCTAAGGAAAACTGGTGATGTTGAAGCTATTGAGTTGGTAAATATCTATAATTCTAATCAGCCCACACAACAGCCTTTGTGATATTTAAAGTTTAATTTCGCGTAACGTAGAGTATCATTTACCAAAAAGGAGAAAAGCTGTTCTTTTTCATATGATCACAAATCCTATCCTGTTATACTCGTAGTGATGCAGTGGAACCCGCGGTCTCTAAACCAAACGAGCATCACCATCCCTTTTCTTCCCAAGTAGTACCGCCTTTTGGTCGTGGCCAGCGTCGTTCTTGGTTAGTTGTAAAAGTATTTCGAACCAGTGAAAATTACACAATGAGAATGTAACGCTGATCCTAGGTCCCAAGCACCATTAGTCTGGTTCATTTTGCAATTCTGTTGGTTTGATCAACCACGGAGTGCAACTGCGGGCAGTCTATCTATGCTTTACTATGCTTTATTTAAGGGATTAAACATAAATAATGCCAGCAAAAAAATAACAAAAATAATTTCAAATTCAGCAGCTTAGACCAGAAAAGCCACAAATGAAATGAATCTAGTCAAAATTTAGCCTAGAAGGGCTAAGAAACGCAACAGGACAAATATATTCTAATTTTTGCTGTAAATGGTTCCGTCTTCCATGTATGATTTTTTGATGTAGTTTGATGCGAAAACAAATTTCCCCGAGTTTGGATATATTTCAACTTAAGCCGCAACAATGGCGCCATTTCGAATTTTTGAGAAATCGGAAATTTTTGATGTTTTTTCGACGCCAAAGCCAAATATCGAAATTTCGAGAGTTTGACCACATATTAGCATCTTCTTACCTACCTTAAAAAAACAGATCTTAAATCGAACAAAAATTGGGCACAAAACGATGATTCTACGAAAACGGTTTTGGTATGGTTTTAATATATTCCACAAAGCAAAATAATATGGAGTATGATAATCATTGATCGTAATGCGCTAATTTCTAAAAGTGGTAGTCAAATTATGTCTTATATTGAGAAAAAAGTCTTAGAAATCGTTTGGCAGGTGTCTGATCTAGGTAAAATGTCAGAAACATGTCGTTTTCCCCTACAATACTAAAATAGGTTTATAACGACGTTAAATTACCTTATTTGAAATCTCTTTAATGTAACATCAAGAGTGTAAGCAACACTAAAAGATACAATAACTAAAAGATACAATAACTTTTTGTGGGAAGGGGATCTCATTTTTGGCCAGGACCGGTCAAAACATAAAAATCTCGCTTCAGCTATGTGACAGAATCATCGCAGGTAAATTCAATGTCTGAAACATTTCAAATTATAACAAAGTATTCTCATGGAACGGTTTTAAAATTTAATTTAATTGAAATAAGATCCCAATTACATAGTTCTTAGATTAAATAGGAATCAGTATTTCAACGGTGGAATTGCAATTACAAACTTAAGACGTTCTGTTTAGACTTACCAATAAAGCAGTGCGAAAATATGTCATACCCTTTCATGGGCAATTTGCATTTTCCGAGCGCATTAGATCCGTTGTAATTATATCCATCCAGAGCTTCGTCCGAGAAAACCATTGGAAGAAATTGAACTATCGACATTCCAGCAGGTTTCTTGCGAGTCAAAAAGTTTACCTTGCGAAATAGTTAGAGGTTTTCATATGTTGCCCGATTGAAATCAGCTGAAAAACTTACATATTCCTCGCGGATGCGATCGTTTTGAGAGACCGAATTCTCGAGTCTCTCGACTTCCTCCGGTTCGACTAAGGGGAACGAAAATCCAGTTACATACGGTGCATTTGAGCCGCGAACTTCGTAAATCTCATCGGAGGATAAAACGTAGTATTTTTCCGGTGTGGTTACTGCAGAGTAGTAAAATGTTAGTGCTTTTGTTAATCGCTGCATAGAAGTAAAAGCACTAAGAATTGTCAGGTGAGTTAACTTATCAATGGGCTCGATACGACATACACGATTTGCGTTTGGTATTATATTTATTTTCCTAAATGGTCCGCGTTCGAATATGGTTCACATCATGTGATGATCCACCGAATACCACGTAGTTGCCAGTTTGCGGAACGACGTAGCACGCCGTTTTGATTGTGCTCGTCATGAATGTTTAAATGTTACAGTTTTGAATGTCCAAATTGAAAACAGAGTGCAATTAAGGTGTTTTTTTGGAGCTTTTTTCTCGTGTAGTTCTGTGTAATAGTATTGTTTATTAGAATTTATGGTGGAATAGATTAATTGATATGTATTCACTGATATGTCGTGTGCAATGAATTTTTGAACGCACTGACTCTCGCATGACAGCAGGTAATAGAAAATTCAATAAAGTTGAGTTTGACATCTGATGACTATTTAGTCAGCCTGAAATAATCATGATTGGTTTGGTCTTATCAATATTTTTAAGACTTTGGATTAGTATGTACATCTACACCTGATGTTTGCACTTAATGTTTTAGATACACCAAGCTTTGCCATTTTTCTATCTTTCCAACAGGATCACACCCTAGGTAATGAGTAGCTCAACTTAGTAATGAGCCAACATGACGCATAGTATGCCTCGAATCCGTCAACTACCACGTTCTTGCACGGTCAGGCTTCAAGTAGGGTTCTATCAGCCAAACATGTGTTCACCTCGAAAGCAATGGTTGTGGATAATACATGAAATCTTATGCTTCACTTTTTCGATTTTTCTAGCTTTTGGGCTGCTTATGTTTTGTATACTATGTTCCAATAATGACTAGGTCGGCATTTTGTTAACAAACTTAAGACTATATTAGCTCGATGGATGGTCAATATGGAAATTTTCATTTTTAAATTATTAAGGCTTTGTATGCATGAAACTTTGCCAATTTTTCTATTTAATAGGCAACATTCGCATCGACAACTGAGAGAGAATCGGCGTGAAATGTCGTAGTGTTTCGATGTAAACCGCGTTTCCGGCTCGGGAGAATTTTACTCATATTAACGTTTTCGGAATATAATGATTTCGAGGGGTATACCCAGATACTTGTTCATGTCTCACTGTGACTGTTTAACCGAAGATTTCGTCCGGTCGATAAATATCGCGATTAACGAAAACGCGATGTATACCTTCCCAAGAATCGCGACGTGCGTTCCTTTTTTTCTCGGGATTGGGATTGACTCGGGATCGACAAATAGCTGATTGCTACGAGTAGCATGGGCTACATCGCGTGCGTCGTACGCAGAGGATCGCGACGTTTGGCTAGAAATATACTCATGGTTAGTTTTCGTAATAAGCGTTTTTCGCGGTATCTTATCGTTTTTTTAGAGCAGACAAAGTGTATACGAGAAACGTCGTTGGTCGATCTGTTAGGTAGAAAATGTCCGGTTGACCGAACCCCTAGAGACTCCGCGTCGGTACCTCCATAAGGTCGAATTATCTACATATAGATCAACAACGCGCAACTGATTTCGGTGTAAAGAGGATCACCTTACGAGGAGATATCATATTATTTGAAGTTGTCCCAATTTGATCAAAGGTCCAGTATCCTTGCGTACGATTTATTGTTGCGGTGTAACATTGTCAAACTGAATGACTTCGAATCGCATTATGAATATCGTGACGGAACTTGTTCGCGCGATACTTGTTCTAAAGAACCCGACACTCGAAATCAGCGCATCGTTTACCAAAACGAACCCTGCTGTGTACCTTGCCCTTTCTCCAACATCCCAGTGATTTCTCGTGGAAGTGCAGAGGTGTTCTCGGCTTCCAATAAGCGAGTATCACGTCAACATTTTCCTATACAAACTCCTTCTTTGACCTGCATTCGGATGCGGCCGGCGCTGGTATTGCCTAATATAAAGATTAAGGTCACCGGTTTGTACACATTGAGGATGCATGTTGGTCCCAAGCATCATCTGTTGGTTCTCTGTGTAATTACAGCTGATCTGGCAATAACGGAGTAGCAACAGCGGGCGGTCAATCATGCTCATGCTCATGCTCTAACTTAAACAACGCAACGAAAGGTGTTTTTTTATATTCATAAAATTTTCTCTAGGAATAAATTCTCAAATCTCAAAGTTACCAATTTTCCAATGCAGGCACTAAACTATTAATTATTTTAACAATTAATAGGTAAGCATGAAGATCTCGAATTGAAGCAAAACCTGATAGTTACTTTCAGATTTCGTAACTTGATCTTCTGTTTCTTCAATATGAACTTCAACGACAGCCTTATGATCAAAACAAATAAGTAATTGCTTCCAGCCAAGTTTCAAGCAAACATTGATTTATGAGAATAGTTTCGTGTCGCAGAACCAACTGTGTAAATGAATAATTATTATGTTATAAATTATCGAACTACAAAACCGCTGAACGGTGTTTCCTATTAATGAAAACAACACTGGAATTAAGTAGCGAATGGAATTCAACAACAACCAAAACGCAGACGTTTATTACAACAAAGAATGGAACAAAGCGTTTATAATAATGACAGGTTAATAGTAATAATGAAAATAATTTTGCTATCAAACAAGCAGTTTAGAGTTGGATTAAAACACCCCACGCTCTGGCATTTTTTTATCATTTTAAGCAGCCGAAGGTCATTTTCACGGTCTATGGCGGTAGCCAGCCGGCATGATGAACATTCCATTCTCTCCGTTGTGCATGCCAGCTAATTTGAGTTCATTTTCACTTCTAGCGTGAAACCTCGGCGATTAACAAATGACGGACCTGCGTCATAAAACTACCACCGGCTGCCTTTAGAGTGGATCTAATCTGCTCCAGTGGAGTATTCCATTCAAAGGCGATGTTTTACTTGCAACTAATTGCTCTTCGATGAACGATGAACGACGACTTACTTACGGACTGACTGCTATACTTGAGCTATTCAAAGTGCAGCAGCAGCAGCTGGCATTCCGCGCGCTAATACTAATGCTAATACCGCATGATTTGCACAAAGAAAAAAGACTTTATCGAGTACACTCTGGTTACCTTCGATCCTGGCCGTCACGTGTCACAATATTGCTGCCCCTTCAGACACTTAGAAGTACGAAAAAACTAGCAACTTAGCCAGAGGTCAAAGCCATCAATCCTGAACCAATCCTCGTCGTCTCACCAACTGGCAACTGACGGATCTCTTGTATTCCGTTCAGTCGAAGGCATGTCAAGCATGTGCTCTACCGTTTAATTACAAATTACAAGAGTCACAGACCCTGCGGACCGTCGCCGCGGAAAAGTGATGAATTTTATTCAATGCGAAGAATGACAGCCAACCGGGGTCGGGGTGGCATAATAAATTGTTTCGGTTCAGAGGTTTGCTGCCACCATGTCAAGCTGGATCAAGAGATTATTCAATTCGATTGCGGGCGGCCGCCCGGGAAAATTTTTCTAGTCTAGGATGGATTTCTTTTATTCAAAAAGTTCAAGTTATCGCAAGAATGAAATTGAATAATTATTGGGCTCCGCTTATGTGAAATCAAACTATGCTCTAATAGGATAATGATTGCCTTCTGTTCTGGTGATTGCGTTGCAGTGGGTGGTAGCTATCTAAGATCATAGCTTAAAAAGCAAAAATGCACTTCAGTAGCATAATTTCGTCATAGCCAATTCTGCATTTATTTCACTCGCCACAAGTGCCGTACCATATACAGGTCAGCAAACCTATCAATTATCGATTTTATTATGCAAGCTAAACGACCAGATGACCTCTCCCGAACGAGTCCGCATCATATAATCACCGTTGGTCTCGTTATGAATCGATCTCTTTATATCGCTCTGGCACTGTTATTATATTAACGACATGATCGTTTCCTTACCCGTGCACTGTTAAAGTGATATTTTTGCCTACTAAAAAGTACGTAACTTGCGCCGTGGTCCCGCGAACTGACGCTGCCGCAGCTCGGCGCCAGTAACTCGGGCAGCAGTAGCACGGTCTCGACTTTGTCAGTCTACTTCAGCTGGCGTGGCAGTTCCTTCACCCCTCGATAGGTAGCGGTGACTTACGGTCCTGCCCATGTGATTTGATACGGGAAATATTAACCATCGATTAGATTTGCATATAGTTTAGAACTTTGTGCTTCTGTGCATGCAGTTTATGAACATTGCGCTAGGAAACGATATTCTATTATAACATTTGCAGCACTTGCTCGACAAGTGCAGTGTTGCGCAAGCCAGGGTCGAAGAAACTTAAAATTTGTGCTCTTACAACTGACGTGTACCAAATTGGCACGCGGGTAGAAAAATCAAACGCTTATTTTTTCATAATAAGGGTCCAATTCTACAAAGCAGCCTTCAAGTGCATTGTTAATTCATTCCATTTAAATATATGATACAGCAATCGTAGATCGTCGATATAGATGTGAGGGATAGTGACTATTGATACTGATTTGAAATTCTAAAGCTGTTGTCTAAAACTGTGAATACTGAAGACTTGGAACTTATTTGTAACAAAATAAAGTCAATTTTTAAATCTATGTAATTCGTTTTTAATTTATGCTTTTTTTACTCCTGTTCTGATGTTTCTAAACCTTTCATGGAAAATAGGGAGAGCAATTTCTTGTCTCCTCGAGCTAACTTCGCTGCATGTAATTTGTCGCTCCGAAAGTGACATTCTTAAAATTAGATTATTCAGTGTCACTCCGAAGTGATTAGCTCGTAGAGCAAGTGAACATAGGTGATCGACGGTTCACTCAAAGCAAACCCAGTTTGGAGCAGGCTATATTACGTTACGAGATATTACGGGGTTACGAGATACCTCGAAAATAGAAATATGATAAGGAGTGTGTCTCACGCTTACAGTATGTATTTTGAGTGTTTGACGTTAGGCCACTCCGATGTAAACGGACCAAGGCAAAAAGAAGTAAACACTAAGATTACTTTTCCTTTTTAGCGTCGGGCTGGACTTAATAGAAAAGACAATCACATTTGTAATGTTTAAGATAGTAGGACCAGTTAGAGCCAGAAAGAAAAAAACTGTTCAAATAAAAAAAAACCTAAATTAATCCACTTAGCGGTCAGAACCAGCCTTTCTCATTCAAACTTTTATTTTTCAAAATAGATTTACATGAACGCTTCAATCCAATGAATGTATATTCACTTTTTAGGTTCTAAAATATTGATGTTGTAATCTATACATATAAAAATGCAGTTTGTATGTAGGGGTTTTTGATGCCGATAAAGGTTCCTATGAAAATTTGAGACCCCTCCCTCTTCTGGAAGAAAGGGGTCCCACACAAATGAAACATAAATTTCTGCACATCTCGAGAACTAATCAACTAAATGGAACCAAATTTGGCAGGTGAATGTTTTTAGAGGTAACAAATATGTGCATAATGGTTTTCTTCTATAAGGAAAGGGTCCCATACAAATGAAACATAAATTTCGCACAACTCAAGAACCAATCAAAAAAATACAACCAAATTTCGTATGTGAATGTTTTTAGATGTAACAAATATGTCCATAATGGTTCGACGCCCCTCCCTCTTTTGGAAGCACATGTTTCTGCTCGAATTTCTGCACATCTTGCGAACTAATCAACTTAATGGAACCATATTTGGCGAGTGAATGTTTTTAGTGGTAACAAATATGTTCCATAATCGACCTCAAGCAACATTTTGGATGGTGAGATGGCAACTTCCGGTTTCTGGAAAACAGCCAAAAATGGCCGAATTCCACCCAATATAATAATATCCGGATCTAGAATGATACACAGGAGCTAAAATCGACCACAGAGACCATTTTGAATTCTAAGATGGCGACTTCCGGTTTCTAAAAAACAACTGAAAATGACCAAATACCACCTAATATGAGTGTTTTTTTTTAACCAGTATGACGTTCAAAATCCAGAAATTGTCTCCAAATGCCATTATGAAATGAGTGTTTCTTTAACCTGAATGACGCTTAGAGGCCAGAAATTGTCCCCAAATGCCATTTTGAAATCCAAAATAGCGACTTCCGGTTTCTGAAAAACAGCGGAAAGTGAGCAAATACCACCCAACATGATATCTCCGGAATCGTAATGATGCACTGGAGCCACAAATCGACTTCAGACAACATTTTGAATTGTAAGATGGCAATTTCCGGTTTCTGGAAAACAGCCTGAAATGGACGATTCCCATTAGATATGAGTACCTCCGGAACCAGAAAGATCCACAGAAGCTAAAAATTGATAACAGACACAATCTTGAATTTTAAGATGGTGGCTTCCGGTGTCTGGCAAACAGTCAGAAATGACTAAATACCATTCAATATGAGTATCTCCGGAGCCAAGCCAAGAAGCTAAAAATTGGCCTCAGACACCATCATGAATTGTAGGATGGCAACTTCTGGTTTCTGGAGTAAATATATTCTGAGCAACGCTCAGAAACTTCAACTTAAATAAAAATTATGTTGAGGCCACATATTTTATTCTAAGCAGTTGGTTTTAAACAGGTTTTGGGTTACGTTTCTTTACAAATCTTTTGAACCACATCATAAATTATTATGAAATAAATAACTTGTTAGAGACAATCCGTTTGTATGGCAACTATTTTGTTCAAATAGCTTAAATAATCTTTGAGATAAGAGACTTCCGTTATTTTTACAATTCGATACATTATGGTTAAAGTAAAAGTGTTACTGTAATAAAATAATTAAGAATCATTGCACAATGGTCCAGAAACCAAATTCAGGAGAAATTTGGGTCTAGAGCTCTATGGAAATGTTTCAGAGAAAAACTTTCTTCTACAAAGTTGTTACATATGATAAAGCGCTTATTGAAAAATTATCAAAAAATAGGGTGACCAAAATTTTCTATGCAATCATATATCTAACTTTTTTATTTTTGTTGATAGAATCAAAACTTCTTCAACAATGTTATAGCTACAATAATTTCAAGTAACTTTGTAAAAGAAAGTTTTTCTCTAGCTTTGAAAATAACCGATTTATATTAAAAAAAAAAACATTTTCTGCTCCAACTTCTTTATTTCAAGTTTCACCTCAAAACTGTTTTTGAACGACTTTTTGAGCTTTTTAAGAGAAACAATTTGCAATGCTGATATCGTAAATATCTCAATTCTACTCAAAGTTATTAATGTTTTTCATCCAAAAATATGCGTTTTTGATTTGTTTCTCATTTTTTTTGGGCAAACATAAAAAATATCTATTGGTCTCATTTTGAAGGGCATATTTGACTCTATAAATGGAGGAATTTTGAAAAATATATTATTTCCTAAATTTGAGTAAATTCAATTTAAAAACATGACAAAAATTTCAATAACTTTATACATTATGCGTATAAGGAACCATTCAAATATTACATAACGCAGAGTTTGCCAATTTTCAATACCCACCCATTCCCATGTAACGCAATTCTACTTGTTTGCCACATGCAATATAACGCTTCGCTGAATACCCCCCCCCCTTTGAGCGCGTTATGTATTATTTGAAAGATCCCTAAAAGCACGCATATTTATTTTTTTGGTATTTTTTTTACAACTAGAAGTGATAACCTTCAATTTGATCTCAAATTATCGAAAATGGATCAACTGGTTCAAAAGTTATGATTTTTGAATAATAAATATATATCGAACAGCTGTCTTTTATGGTCACCCTATATGGGGCACCTGTCAGATGTTTGGTGATTTCCATGGCTCACTCATTAACGGGCATTGGTTGTCCGATTTGGAAAACATGAAACATGGTTAAATGTAATCAAATTCCAAAAAAGTTGCAACCTAATTTCCGAAAAATTACTATGAATCCCCTTCGATTCCAGTATGTCATAAATACACAACTGAAGGGAATAAGTACACTAAAGTCGCTTTTTACGCGGGGGATACATGCCGCGTAAAAAAACGCATAAAAAAACCGCGTAAATTCCGGAATCCGCGTAAAAAACCTCGTAAATTCCGGAATCCGCGTAAAAAAAACGAGTAAAAAAAACCGCGTAAACTCCGGAATCCGCAAAAAAAAACCAGCGTTAAAGCTGCATTCTGAGTGAAGGGAAACTGAAATCCGCGCAAAAAATACCGCGTAAATCCCGGAATTCGCGTAAAGAAAGCCGCGTAAAAAAACCGCGTAAAAAGCGACCTTAGTATATACGAATAAAATGAAACTGAAAGTAGCTGTCAAAATCTGCCTTTCCGCAAAATAACATATCTTAAAATTTGTGTCAAAAAATTTGCAAAAACAGACACACCTCCCCTAAATTGAGAAATAGCGATACACTGTCTTTAAAAAAAATGTTAACCTTAATCTCAAGTTTGTAGAACATTTGAACAATGTCAAAAGTAAGATAAGAGCGTTATCACGTAAAAACATATTATAAGGGGGTGCTTTACTTTTATAGTTTATAAATTTGTCAGGTTAAGAGATATTTTTTTTTAATTCTCTACAAACTTGCTCGAAATAGCTAGTTCTACAATGTGTCGGAAGAAAGTTCCCAAGTTCATCAAGAAATAAAAGAGTTGAATCATGGATCCTAACCTCAATTGTTTCGTCCTCCATGGATAGAGAAATGCGATAGTGTTTCCCGTGGTATTCCAGCTCGTATTGCATGTTGTGGCTCTGGACCAAGTTCTGGATTATCTCGAGGGGTTAAGTTCCAACGTAGACATTGCCGTTGATGATTTGGAGATCTTTGACCTGGGTCGAGGAAAAGTTTAGTTATTGCACAAAAAATTCAGAGATGACGGTGCATTTGAGCCTGTTTGGAACTGCCTTTAAGTTGATGACGCAGATTCGGTCGACCGTAGAGCTCATTTCGTTGCCAGGAATGTTCCGCGGAAACGATGATGTGAAAAATTTCACAACGAATGGAGTCCGCGAAATACCGAGAAAAAAAGGAGCTGTTATGGAAAACACGTGCGTCCTGAAACATAACTGTTAAAGTACTATTATGTTGTTGTACTATTACACTACAACATATATTTGTTCAAAACCCTGATTGGATGAGCCTCTTCGCTCATTTTATTGCATGGTGCGAAATGTTTAAAAATAATCTAATTTCATTTACAGAACAATGTTTCACTTGTGGCTCGAGACTGTTATTTGTTCATTTTTTTTGAGTGAGAATGAACGATCTCAACAAAAATTTGTAGCACGTAGGTGCGCGATTAGGTGAAACGATGAATCGAACGGACAAGTCAGCTTCGAATCCAAACATTTGATTTGAAGCAACACTCTGCGATTCATTTGCTGTTGTGGTTTGCTGATACCATATTCTTGTATGACCGAAGAAACTTAAAATCACTACCTTCAAAATTATGTGTGAGGTCTATTTCCGGTCTTTGGATTTCATCATGGTTCAATAAAAACAATCTTGATTGCAGCTCTGATTAGTCGCAATCTGCGATCAGAATAAGGCAAAATAGCAGAATAATAAGCGTAAAAATCACAATTTTTGCATTTTGGTAGACGCGTAGCTGATTCTCCAATTGATTGCTGCAAGAATAAAGGAAATCCGTTGAAAGATGCCTGAGTTATGAGCATTTGAAATTGTACAAATTACGTGACGTATTTTGTTGCATTTAACACCTTAAGTGAGGTTCGCGTGGTTGCCGATTTCACACACTGGGGTATTCAACATTCAAGCTATTTCTCGTTCTTTCTTGCTGTCTTCTTTGCTGGCATTCGCTCCCGAGATCATATACACACACGCGCGCCTGCTCTTTTACTCACGTGTAGTGGCCTTCTCGCGAGCACTACCAATCGAGTACAATTATTTCAAGATGCATTACGATAGTTGTGGAGGGACAAAAAAATATTTCAAATGGGGTAACGGACTACTTCGGTAGCGGTTTGCTTAGGTTGGTTGTACATTAGACTGCTATGAAGAACATACTAAAGCAGTCCGATACCTTACACTTTCCAGTATGCGATACTTCACAGATTCTTCCTCCACGTTCGGCTGTCGGTATACGAAGCAAAACCGAGTAGATGAAAAAAGTAGTTTCGTTTCCGAGCACAGTTTTTTAAGCACTCCTCCTTGTTGAGCAATTTTAGTCGAGTACTTCTACTCGCTAGCAAAAACTACTCTTTTTCAGTCGCTGAGTAGCAACACAGAAGAGTTTTTACGTGACGGTGCGTGCTTGTTGCTACTCAGGGGAATGCATGAAGAAGAAAGAGTATCTCGAAAGCGTGTGTGCAAAAAACTTGAGAAGCGTAGCATATGTCTCGTTCTCAATCAGAACGGAGGAGAAGGGTTTTGCTTCTCGCTCGCTTTGCAACACTGTTTACAGCAGTTATCACAGAGTAGAGTAAAGTAACCTTAGCTTACTAAAAACTGGTTGTTCTCTTGATATGAATTGGAATTTAGAGTAAAATAACCCACAGTTAGGGTAAAATAACCGGAAACTCGAGGGATTCCCAGAAAAGTTCCAACGGAAAACAACTTACCCAGCCAATCTGCATCAGAATCACGAGAAACAATTATAAATTTTAATTTATGTTGAAGGAAATTGAGTTAAAGGGTTATAAACCTGTTTAGTTTCCAAAAAATCGATTTTTTTATTTTGAAATACAACATCTTGAAGCCATTTTTACAAACTTAAATGAAGATCTGAGCAATAGGGCGAAAGTTAGAGCGATTTGCAGCGTGCCTGACCAGGGCTGCATAAGCAAAACTTGAAACTGTATACGCGTTAATCTCGGAACGGTGTTTCTCGAAAAAAGACTTTGCCACACGGCGGTTGAACGATTGATTTTTGGTACACAAAGTTTAACCTTGCAGGAGATATAATTTTTTCTCGAGTAAGGAGGTATAATCTGACGAGTGGTCCACTATAAGAAAATGGTCCACTATAAGGTAATTTACCCTATAAATATTTCTCATGAATCTGATGCAGGTTAGCTATATAAGATGTTTTCCGACGAAAGTTTGCTGGCAATCCTTCAAGTTTTCGTATAAATTGAGGTAATCTGACCGGTGGTCCACTAAAAGAACGTGGTCCTACCAGGGTAATTTTACACTCTGTCAAGAAAATAAACAGTTTGTCGACAGAGTGTCCCACTGAAGGGGTGGTATTAGCAAGGTAGTTCTACCCCATATTAAAGATTCTGAACGTGGTCCATCCAAGGTAGATTTACCCTACAAAGTTGTAAGTCGAAAAGGTAAAATTTGAATTGGTTTCTGGCAAAGTAGAAAAGTAAAAATAAAACACGTTTGAAAAAAGCTTTTATATTTTCCAACCTCTCGAAGTTTTCCAATAAACAATTTTATTCCTCTTAGGCTTTTCATAAAGTTTTGAAGCTTGACTATTCTTAGTTGGCTCACGAAAGTTTGTGATAGATGTGTTTATAAATAACTGACATTCAAAAGCCAAAAAGCTGAAATAGAAAATCAAAATTATTGCACTTTTACAACTCAGAAATAACCAAACTGAACAAAAACTCCAAATCAAGCAATAAAACGCTTCTGAAGGCTAGAAAGAAAAATGTCTAAAATTGGAGCAAAAATTCTTCACAAACTAGAGAAAAATAACAAATCGTGAAAGTAGCAGTGGATTAGGATAAAAAGAGATATTAACCGAAACAGCTTCAAATCAAATCACAGAACATCGACGTATTGCTGTAAAACAAAGTTTACAACTCCTATTATAAAACTTAAAAGCCAACGCCCAGTTTGAAGTAATAAACATGCCACTTAGCACTCAGGGTTTCTCAGTTTGTCAGCATGGTTTCTGAGCTTTTCCTCAAGCCAATATTTTATTCCCATTCACAAATGTACCTTTACCTTCTCTGTATTAACAAATTGTGCCTACCATGTTTAACGTTAGACACAAGCAGCTCGGGTTCAGTAAATAAGACACCTGGTCCGGTTGAGAAGGAAAAAACTATCAAAGAAATAGGAGCGCAGGCCATACATATATTTATCATCCACCTTCGGACACTACCGCGTTTGGGTGGCACAGAAGAGTGAAAGACTTCATTAACGCGCAGACACACATATATTCCATAAAGCTCTGCAGGATCGAATAAGCGAGTGGGCGCTGCTCTGGCTTGGTAGTTATTATTACATGCTAACCGCTCACCTTGTCCTTCGATTGATTATGCCAAATCAGTGCGCGCCAAAGTAACAAACATGTCGGTAAGTTGATTAATCATCGTTCACGATTCGATATGGGTTACGTGCGGCGAGTTGATTCGGTTTTAGGAGGGGTCTTGGACCCAATCTTTTTTGGGTGGACCTTAGTTCCGGGAATATATAGGTTCGTCTGACATTTGCGTTATTACGTTCTTCACATATATTTATATTGAAAGGTACCATGTTTACATCCAAGATCCAACGCAGATAAACAAATTATTGACCTTTTCCGCACAACAGTAGAAGAAGGAGAACAACAAAAAATGTTCCGGTTATTCACATCAACTTGGTTGTATACATATTAAATGCTACTGGAAACCGATGGTTAATAATTCGCAGTGTAAAATAAAAACAACTCTTCGTCAGCTAAGCAGCTTTTTACTTCCTGCCATTCATAAATTGCTAAGTATTTCAATAACATAGCATTCCAGCCTCGATCGGTTGCTACTTAGCAGCCAAGGTACAATATGGAAAATGAGGTAATCCATGCGCATACCCATTCTGTAAAGCCAAACCGCACGTACTCGCATAATAGATCAAACGAAACTTCGACCTCCACCAGCTTGGATACGTTGGCCGTTCTTTTTTTTTCGTCGTCTCACCCTACCATTGCTGCACTCCTCCTCCTCCTGTGCCATAAACCAACTGGCTTCCAAGACCTGTCGACTGCCTGCCGCGCTGCCGTGGCGGGAAAGCGTTTTTTATTGGGTGTGGGTTGGGTCGCGAAACCTGTGTATTTTTTTCCTCCCTCAAACTATATCAAACATCTAGTGCTTTTTCAACGCGATCTCAACGACGCGTTCTATGCAGCTTTACTCTATACTCCATACAATCCCTTTTCTTTATCGTGGGCTACTCAAGAATCGAACATGGTCACCACAGTCTTCGGTCCTATCGCGCTCTACCAGCCAAAGCCTTCGATGGTCCGGTGTCCAATCGCCACAGCCAGTCTGTAACCTGTGCGCGGTCGGTTTGCGTGGTGGAGTCGCGAACGTGTGAGAGTTCCGCAGCAACGTGGTTGCTGCCGGTGTGGTGCGTGCGAACGTCGTAACGCAAACGCAAGCTGTTCTCTGGCGATGTGGCGTCCAATAAATCAAAACCACCAAGTTTCCACATGTCCACAACATCGAGTGACCAAAACTCACACAAAAAATATAAAATAAGACATAACCAACAGCCACTGCGGGTAGAGGATTATTTATGTGTCGTTTGCGTTTCGTAGCAAGTGAAAACTAAATTCAGTAAGTGCGAAATAATTTGTCCGTATTTATCCAGATCTTGAGGGCAGCTTTCGAGCGTGCCGCAATTTTCCGAGAAGGAAACCATTTTTCTCCGCGCTGGTGTCGACACGGAATAAACAGTGAGCCGCTGACAGCAGCCGCAGTGCGGCGCGGTACGGCAAGTGAAATAATATTACACATCGTCCCGGGTCCAAAATAGTGAAGGTGTCGTAAATGGGATCATGTGCGATGCTAATTGTGCATTCATGTTACGACCGGAACGAAAGCCCTTTCTGCGCTGTTTGAAGGACTGCTAGGGAGGATCTTCAGCTGGGCGAATTGGTGGTGAAGTTTTGCTGTGTGGCAGTTTGCGCAGTCAGGTGTGTATGAATTGTCGTGATGCTTAGAATTTCTACGTCTATATAAGTCCAGTTGAAAGTTATTCCTGCTCTATGATCGCTTCTTATAACCCAATTCTCAATTATGCGTTATTATTTCGTGTTATTTACGCAAAATTTTCATAATTTTGTGTTTTTCTTTATGAAATAACTTTATGACACTGTTTTTATATTTTTGGCACTGATTCTTATGAACAGTGAGTCAGTGAACATTCTATCTAAACATGATTAATTCGCGAAAAAAAGTAATAAAAGCTATATTTGGTCGGCGTGCGACCAGACCGAACCAAGCGCCTTTTTTTTAAATTGAGTTTTTGACACCAGTGGATGTTAAATTTGATAATCTATCTTTCATGATAAAACGAAATCATTTGAACAGTTTATAATGGTATTATAACAAAATTTCTTTGCAGCAGTTTGCAGGAAACATACGGGGTGGTTAAACTTTGATCGCCGATTACTCGAAATAAAGTTTTTGGCGCTTGGTTCGGTCTGGTCGCACGCCGACCATTTATGCTCGTTAAAACATTTGAAATATACGACCACATCAACTAGAAGAAACACTTATTACAGCGAGTCTCTGTTAGAGCGATTAGCAAGTGAAAACATGGTATGTAAAACACAAAAAAATAGCATATAAACGAATGGTATACACACTTAATTTATCTCGGCAAACTTGAAAACAACTATGCGTCTCCTTTAAGAGGAAACGATGAGGATGACTTGTTACAGAATTGAAAATACACGCACACCACGGAAAAACTAACGATTTTTGATACAATTTTATTCGGACAACTTAGAAGTGGTGAAAGCAGCACTTTTTCTTATATTTATATTTGTTTTTGAGAGTGTCTATATTTCTAGCATGTATATCTTGAATCAGATGAAAAATGGTTTTGGAATATTTCAATAGTAAAGAAATGACTCAGTTCAACAAAAATTTGCTTTTGTCTGATCCAAGAAAATTGTCAGCAACATGTCAATTTTGCCCCAGTTCCTCTACAATACTAAAAAAGGTTTATCTCGACGTTAGATCAGCTTATTTGAAATCTGTTTATTGTAATATTCAATTGTAATATTCAAGAGTGTCAGTGATCCAGATTAATTTTATCGAAGATGCGATGACTTTGTCTCCAACCTGAAGCGAGATTTTTATGTTTTGATCAGTCCTGGCCAAAAATGCGACCCCCTTCCCTCGCAAAAGGGGAAGGAACATGTAAAGGCAAATTGTTATTGTATCTTGGAGTATCGCTTATACCTTTGATATTACATTGAACAAATTGAACAGAGCCCAAGAGTCTTTTGATGAAAAAACTATTTTTAGCCCTAAAGCTACATACTAAATTTCAACTTTTTCAGTTTCTATTTCTCAAAGTTCGAACAACCATTAATGCTTTGCTAACATTGAGTAGTTTTTTATAAAAAATTAGAAGATGTTGTTTTTTTTTAGATATTGTATAACTTGTAATATGTTCTTATCCTTCTCTTTTTCTTAGGGCGAATAATTTTTTTTGAAGGACTAAAATACCAGCTATTTGTTGGTCTCATCAGCGTTAACGGTTATGTTTAACATAAATTGTTATTTTCCGGTGAACAATTTTCCACCGAAAAATATCAATTAATGAGATGCATAAAATACTATCTACAAATTAATCTGTCTTTGGTAAAACCAATCAAACAAACCTCTCTGGGTCTAATTTATTTGGTTAACTTAGTTTTTCAATTTTTTTTCCTCTACGATCTGACTGCCATCAATGTTTGTCTTACTTTTTGCAGTTTCCATAAAATAGAATTTGATTTAAAGAAATGAGCTCATTGCGCGATATTTAATTTTTAATTTTTGATTAATGTTTTTTTTTTTCTTTTAAAAGACAAAATTATTATTTACAACTTTGCCAAAGGCGTCACACCGATCAAACAAACAGTTCCGGCTTTAGAAATCTCTGTAATCATTAACACAATTTTCACGTTAGTCTTTTTCAAAAACTAGTCTTAATAATTTATTTGCGACATGGGTATTTTCAGAACTAGGATGTCATCCAGAGAATAAATATAGATTCCTGACGCTATTTGTAAATCCAACATGGCAACTTCAGTCTTTTGGAAAGTTGAATAAAATAAGGTAAATCTTCTATTTAAGTACTTTCCAATTTCGGTATTTTTGCAACCGCAAGGACTGTACTAACTTTTATTTTTGCTATCGATCCAGTGCCTAATCCAGAGTACGGCGTCATGTCACTCGGTCTTGGGCTGCTATCCTTCAGTCCCCTCTAACACCTATTACACAGGCATCCTCGTCCACAGTACATATCCAACGAGTGCGGGGTCTACCCGGCCTCTATCGGGATTCCTTTTCCGGCATTCTAACTACATGCCCAGCCCACTGTAGCCTGCTGTGTTTTATTCACTTGACTATACCTGCCGATTTGAATGCCTGCAACACCTCACAGTTGCAGTTGGCCGCCAGGATTGAATGCAAGAATCTACGCTCAAAAACACCTAGAGCTCGCCGATTAGCCTTTTCCAATATCCATGCTTCATGACCATAGGGGACCACCGGAAGTATCAGTGGTTTAAAGAGTGCTAGTTTTGTATGGGTTTGTAGACTGCGGGGCCTTTATGACGAGCCCAATTCTCGTAGCTTCCCTTCTGAGAGGTCCAAAGGCTTCTTCCACTACGGTTGATATCAATAATGTTTATATGGTCGTAAAATCCAGGAGCATGTGAGACTTCGTCATGATGGTGCCACTTCTCTGCACGCCATCCCTCCATATAGCCCCTTCTAATGCGATGATGAACAATAAATTTGAAAAACCGTCACCCTGCTTTAAACCATTTAACATCACGAGCGTACGATATCTCACCGGCTACCTTGATGCTTGATGTGGAACCATCAAGAATGGCACGAATCAGTCTAATTAGTTTTGCTGGAAAACTATGTCCGAACATTATCTGTAATAACTCATTTCTCTTAACTGATTCGTACGCTGCCCTGTAGTCCATGAACAGATGATGGGTCTGCAAGTTAAATTCTTGAAGATTTGTCGCCAGGTGAACATACCTCCCCCTCGAAAACCACGTTGGTATTCGCCAACAAAGGTTCTCTGCAACTGCCCTAGTCAGTGGAATAGGATGCGGGAAAGAAGTGTTCATTTTAGCATGGTCAGATGAATGGCACGGTACAGTTGTTCGCTCCCGACTTTGAAACGCTCGGCGGGAATGCCATCCTTCCCTTTAACCGCTCTTTAACCGCTTTCTTAACCTCGTCCATGGTTGGTGGATCCACAGCTTGTCCATCATCCTCTTGTCAGTGGATCTATCTGCTCGACATACCCCTAGCTCATCCGTCGCTCGTTGGTACTTATGTCGAACTCGTTTTCGCGGTGTAGCTACACTTTCCCGGACTACACTTTGCAGCTTGAAATAGAACATTTTTAGTGTAGTTGCATTGGTATGCGTAATAATAGGAATAGCTGTCAATTTGTTTTGTTTTGGTCATTATCGCCATAATCATTTTGTCTCGTTTCCATTTCATATCTCCATCTCACGAATGTGCTGAAAAAAAATTACCTGACACTATACCACGTGGAACGACAACCAAAACAAACCAGTTTTGATACATACGTGTGAATGTGTTGGTAACTCCCTTCAGTACACTCTGCTTTTTCGGGTGAAGTCCGGGACAGAAAAAGTGTAGTCAGAGACAGAAAAAGTGTGGTCCGAAAAGTGAAATAAAACATTTACGGTGTCCAAAGTCTAGCCCGAGTGTAGCTACACCACGAAAACGAAAACGACATTAGTGTCAAACCACTCGTTGGGCGAGGTTGACGCAGCTGTACCCAACACTTCTCGCGTTGTGGTGGTGAACGTATTGTAAATATTTCTCCACTGTTCGTTCAGGGCTCAATGATCCTGGGCATGCACTGTAAGTCGTCTCAAGGGGATCAGAGAACTCTTCCTTCTCGTCATCGAGTTTATCATTAGTCGGTGCGTACACATCGATGGGCTGTAATTGTTAATTGAAGAACTTGCCCCTCAACACGCTTATGCGGTCACTGATCGGCCTCAATCTAGTAACACGCTTCATCTGTTTCCCAGTTAGCACGAAACCGACTTCTCTTTCTGCTTTCACGCCACCACTGTAGAAGATGTGGTACTTAAATGAAGTGTCCGCAATAGTGCAATAGGATCTACTTCCCGGAATTCAAGTTCTCCCGTCCACCGCACCTCCTGAATAACTGCGACCTCCACATTTAACTTCCGCAGCTCTCTCGCTTGGATACCTGCGCATGCCGATTCGAGTAGAGTCCTTACATTCTAAGTGCCGGGTTTCCAATAATCGATCGCCTAGGTCCATGCTGATTATTCCGTTCCGTATTATTATCTGGATTGTTCGTAGTTGTCAGATTCGGTATGCTACCTTACTAGAGCTGCGATACCTGGTCTCGCGACGGGGCTGCCATCTTTGACATAGCAGGCGAGGCACCGCATTTCATGATTCAGTCGCCCAATCCGGTCCAGACGCCGTTGTACGGCCCCTAACATAAGGGTACAGCCTAGTCAGCATACGACAGAAGTATCAACCGGGGTTGGTTACCCTGCCCAAGTAATACACGTTGTTTTAGAATAGTTGACGTTACCTATTCAATGACACCTCTACCACCAGGAAAGCGCAAAAATTGAAGGTTGCTATAGAACAAGTACCGATACAGTATAAAGTATTAGATAACTGCATGAAAGCAAGCCAACTTGATAGAATGAAGTGGCAAAATACATCTTTAGGGCATCTTCCGCTGTGGTCTATTTTTGGAAAAATTTTATACTAGATTTACACCAGTAAAACCTGAATAGAACTAGCGAATATAGACCAACTTCGCGTTTGTCGCACCGGTGATGTATATCTTGATGTTTTAAACCGCTGACATCTGTCACCCGTCAACAATCAATACCCCCAGCCCTATGTGCCTGTTCGTGATATCCTCGCTCAGCGAAACTTGCCATACATGCTACTTGTTTACAGCTATTTGAAGAGCATCAAGGTGCCCATTTAACAGCGAAACGAATCTCGGATAAAAAAAAACCATGTTAGTTTTAGTAATAGATTTAGTTCCAGCTCGTAGTCGGCAACGAGAATAAAAAAATTGTCCTTAGCTTATAAGATATTTTAGACCATAATGCATTAGACTTAATTGGCTCCGTAAAACATTAATTTGTTTTGTGTCGTGCCAAATAAATGTTGTGTGAACAAAAAAAAACAATTAATACCCCATGCTATCAGTTTCCCATGAGACTCGTTATAATATAGAGCACTCCGCGGAGCGCTCAATATTCAACAAACGGGAATTCGATAATTTCTATGCACATTAAACGGTTACTTTGGCAAGATACTTTATATCCACAACTTGTGGACCACAAGACTATGGATTTTACGGTTTGAGTTTAACGTCAGTACATTTTTCAGGAAAGATTGGTACCTATGATCGAAAAATTACTGCTGCAAGTAGGGCTTCGGAGGATATCGAAAAATATTTGAACGCGGAGATATTCGTCTTCCGTTTTCGTTCCACCAATTTCTTAAATCCTAAAATCTTGCCGTTCTTTAAACTTGGGCTCGTTTCTGAGAATATTGTAACAAGTCTGCATTTGACAGTTTTCAGTTCAGTGTCTTCGGGGAACATTTTTTTGCTTCTTGAAACTGATCGATGTTGGTAGTACCACTATAATTAAGGCAGTTAACGAAGGCTAGATAGCCAACGTATTTGCCTTACTGATGATTGATGGTTGAAACAAAATAGTTGAACCTGGGCGTGATCCTTTACGGCTTTTCAGAATTCTTCCTTTTGCTAAACTGTTCATTTTGCTTTTCGGAAAAGCCACAAAAATCAATTGTGATCGATGTGAAAAATCTTTGTTTTGTTTATCCCACAGCGCCCATGGAAATACCCATGGAAATACCTAAAAATGAGGTATTCAATTAAAATATGAAATTTTACCTACCAATTGGTAGCGTGCAACGTGTTTTAGAACGATCTATTTCTTGTTCCAAAAAGTGACAAAAATAGACCAAAACGTATACTAGTTTCAAAATTTTTCAGTTGAGATCTGGTATAAAACAAAATTTACAACACCGGTGCAGCAGTGAGTTTGAGTTTGTTCCAAAAAAACAGAACAAAACAACGATTTGGACCACCGCTGAAGATGCCCTTAGTACTAACCTACGGCAATGCGCAAAACTGTTGCTATGACAACTGCTAAACAGCGCATGCGCAAATGTGTTGTTATGCGCAGTGCAATCAGATCGACAATCATTTTGATCAGTGGCAGTTTTAATTGATTATAAATTTATGATAAAAAATATTATTCAACCTTTGAAAATGAGTTGTTGTTTTTTCGTTTGAATATTAAAATTGTTTTCGCATAGTTTCAACGTTAACTGGACATAAAGTCTAACAAAACTAGAAAACGTTGTTAGGTATACCATAACAAAAGTTGGAGTGATATTGGTTACACTGCAAGCGTTTTGTTTATCTTCTGATGGCACATTTTGACCCGCTTGGAATAAATATAGAAATCGTTCAAATAATTCAAATAATAATTTGATCGGGTAATTTTACGTTGGCTGCTGAATGCTACGACCTCCGTCTTAAGGAAAACCCCTTTACAGGTACGTAGTGTTGATATTAGATGGTGTAATGTCTTACAAAAATACGTACCGTAAACTGGGGTGAGTTTGATCACTTTTTTTTTATTGTATCTTAAATATTTTCAGAATATACTGAAAACAATATTGTTTGATATTTAAAATAAGTACAAGCATGCATTAAGAAAGATTCAGTCACTACTTCAAAAGTTTAGTAACAATTTTGCTGTTTTTAAATATGCTCTAAAAATTTTACACCAATCATCAGTCCGGGGTGACTTTGATCACTTCACTATTTTGATGAATTTGGAGTAACGTTTTGCTACTTTCACTAAATTAAACAGCCTTAAACGACTTAAACGAGTTCATAAATATGGAAAGCAATTCGGGGGCCATTCACATTCTACGTGAACAGTTTGTGTTGGCGAATGTCAAAGATTCATACAAAATTTTTAGAATATATATGAATGATTATCCACTGAGAGGGAAGGTAGTCTAAAATCATCAAAAACCAGTCCACGTGAAATATGACTTATGCAATTGTCCAAATTTGCATGTCACTTCACGTCTTGTGTTTTTGTTAAGAAGAAATATGTAATACGCTGTGGAGATTATTGGGACTCAACATTGCCTTTGAGAAAAAACTTGCAAAAATAACAATGAAATGCATTGTTATAATATTTGTTCATCTTAAGAACTAATCTGGGAACAAAAAAAAATTACGTATTGCAACTTGTTGTTTCGAATCTGCTTGAACCGATTGTTTGTATGCAACAAAAATCGCCAAAAATACACTTTATTTTCAATTAATATTTTAGCATGAAAAACACTGTTCAAATAGCAGGAAATTCATGAATAGTAGCAGTGCAGACATATATCCACACAATCAGTGAAGATTACGACAAATCCCAAGCACTACGAGCGCTTTTTTACCAAATTTTCAAAATAGAAGAACAGTGATCAAAGTCACCCCGGTGATCAAAGTCACCCCAGTTTACGGTAGTGGTGATATTGTTATAGACTATCGCAAGGTGACGTCACGCACCTGAGTTTGACAGCTACTGGTTACTTTGATTACCTTCGGGTAATGCAGTTTTGTTCTCAATTATAGCAGATCATTCCAATTGTGACCAAAATGCCTTTTAAATGTTGTGCGGGAGGTGACAGTACACTAAGAACAAATATAAATTGAGCAGCATTTCCACTACGAACACGATTGCTCCATCAGAAAAAAGTAGAAAGTCCAAAACATAAACAAAGATACCACTAACTGTCAAAAAAGTGAGGTTAAAGAGATTCGGTGAGATAGTCTATTGTTGAACTTAAAAACATTTTTTCGATGATTTAAAAAAACAATAATTCATGCTTGGAATCCTAAACAGCTATAGTTTGAACCCTAAAGAATCGGATGAGAATTTCGAGACATAGAATTTTATTGACAATGGAAGTGCTAATTTTTTCGGCTTGTGTCAGTTTTTAACCCATTACAGTGGCTTCAGATGAAAGGTAAGTCCCAGCTCCATCATGCAAATTTGAGCCAGTCTAGTGTTCAGCCGTTTTCCAACCAGCTAATTTAATACTTCAACTGAATGCCGTCCAAATTTAATTCAGTGCTACTAAATTAATTCAGTGCTACGATGAGCATTAACAAAAACGCATTTATAAATCGAATTATAAATAAAATACTTACCGTCAGAGCCAAACCAGTTCGAAAATTCAATGTTGCAGATTGAGATGGTTGGGTTTCGGGTTTACAAACCCGAAATCCGATCCCGTCCCTTACCCGCCGGATTCGAGTTAGAAAATTTTTCAAAATGTCGGATACGGGTTAGGTTTAGTGAAAAAATATCGAGCTCGGGTTTGATCGAAGAAAAAAAATCTCGGGTTCGGGTCAAGTTAAATAAGCATAATATTGTCTAATATCATGCAACTGTAAGAATCAAACTTTTTATTGCTATTCGCGGTTTGAAGCATTGGGTCGAAAAAAAATTCGGGTTTGGGTTTGATCGAGAAAAAACTTACGGGTTCTGGTTTTACCCGAAAAAAAAATCGGGTTCATCTCAGGAAGGTTTTCATATCAAATGCAGAGTTCCTTAGGCATCATATACAAATTACGTAACGCATGGATGGGGGAAAGGTGCTGAGCCTGCGTTAGGTGGAACAATTTCGTTGCTAATTTATGAAATTAGAACAGGAAAAATGTATTTAACTTTTTGCTAAGCAACACTACGCACTCCTCTCCGGTAAATTCAATAATGTTTAAAATCACTTTACGTGATTTTGTTTCCAATATTGAAAAACAAGTGAGACGGAGAGGATGTTTAGTGTTGCTTAATTCAATGAGGGAATGGGGGTCTTATCAAACGTTATTAATTGTTACATGAAAGATGGGGGGAGGAGGGATTGTTGTTATGCATAATTTTCAGCAATGTTGACATAATTTTCATGACAATATATTCTACCTTTCAAAATGTTTATTTGTTTGGTTTTCATTTAATAATCCATCCAATTCAAATCAGTTTCCAAATTCGTTTTATTTTTATTTTAACAGGTTAAATTTTAAGGGATCTTATATTGAAGAATCGAGGTTTTAGTAATTAAGAGTTGTTAATGAGAAAATTTTAGAAAAAAACAGTCAGGGCACTGATGACGCAAATTTTTGTACCGTCAAGGTGCAAACGGATTTAAAATTTCAACATAAGAAAGGGTGCGTAGGAATTATTGAAAAAAGTTTGAGGTTAACATCAGACTGAGAAGGAAAGGATACTGTTAAGATTGGTTACAGATAGTCATGGATTGTTGTACGCGGGACTTACAATGCGAAAATGTAACTTATAATGACAATAGAAGTTAATATTTCAGAAACCGTTTTGAACTGATCAAACAAAATAAAATGTCAAAATAAAATAAAATCTACAATAAATCCTTAAAACAATATTTTGTATGTTTCTTTGTTTATTTTATTGCTCATTTAATGGTTTTAACACACTCGTTCAAGTCTCGCCACCAACTCGAACCACCCTACGACGGCACGCTACAAGCCATTTATGCCCATCGGGCTCCCACCGACATGATCCAATTAGCATAACGCGCTTTTTACCCATTACAGTAGCTCATTGACTATCAAATGGACTTTTACACTGGCCGTGCCCAAAGAAAAAGAGAGAAAAATGGACAGCAAATCATCGACTAAAATCGCTTTTGCTAGCTTAGCTCTAGAGCTGCTTGCCGCAACCTGGCGCTAGATTCAAAGAAGTACCCACACTCAGCCGGTCGCTGCTGCTGACAACTCTCGAAATCGTTGGAAAACAGAAGCCGCCGCCCGTTTGTTCGCGTGTCGGCAATCTGCCGCCCGCGATCCCGGGGCAGAGCACGCGTGGCGGCATATTTGAAAATGTACCACAGGAAAATTAAATTAGCCAGGAAATTTGTAAACCAGCACGTCACTAGAGCTGATTTATTTGTGCCAACAGTTAGCCCCCGAAGAAGTTACGGACGGATTTGCTTGTAATGTACCATTTGGCTAGGCCGGACAGGCACGTAAGACCTTTCCAAAACGATTACAGTGTATGCTCTCATGCCCGTACGAGTGCCAGCAGCAGACTGCTAAACTAAGGGAGGCAAATGTCGTGGGTTTCCCGTTGCGCCGCGTGCATCCAATCAGACTCAGCTGATCCGGACCGAATCTGGCGGCGCTGACTGATGGCCCACTAGCGGGAGCGGATATTGTCTGACCGGGGCAGAGCGCAAATTAATCATCGGCATACTAATTAGCTTGACCGTGTTGCACCAATTCACGTAACCTGGGGAAAGGGTTCGTCGCTTATCGATTCGGCTTGTGCAACATCGAATAGAATGAAACAATTTGCTGCCGCCTAACCCACAGACGCACGGATCGTCTCCCCGAGGTGCGTCCGTGTATTGATCGTGTACAACTGTCGAAGCAACTGCCTGTCTGCATGTGCGGTAATAAATCAATCACCGGTTTACTAGCAACAAGTACTCGATGCGGTAATGAATGAATCACTTTTTTGTTTATTCACTTCGTTTGGTTTTAATTCATCTGCCGTTGATGCCTGAGGGGGCGAGAAAAAAATTCGCACACACTAACATAAACTTCTGCGCCGGAGGTGTTATGTTGAATTATTGATTTTTGAGTCTTACAAGCTCCCTGCAATCTGCATGCATCTGTTGGTAGCGTCAAGATGATAGAAAGAGAGAGAGAGCTCGATTTGCACATTCGACGAGCATCGAAGCGGGCTCTCTAACAAATCATACCGATTCAAATCAATCGCTAAAGCGCGAAAAGGCGTGAATGTGAATGCTGCCAGCTAGCCGGTCTGAGTGCTTCGAGGTAAAATGTTTCGTGGGTCGTGAAATTGACGTTCGAATTCCAAACCATTTACTCTCAATCACGTGCCAATAGCATGACTAATATTACTTGCCCGTTGCATGTATACAGCCATTAAATGGACCCTTTTTATTTAGAACTATAAATTACGCCAAAGGAAAATGTACTACAACAGAAATGGCGAGAGATGAATGCAATACCCGCTGTGCAATTCACTGTTTGTTTGTTTTTCCTGCTTGTTTTCAATAATTAAACGATAATTTTATTCAAGCATTCTAGAAATTTTTCTAGCTTGTGACCTTACTGGTAACAAGCGTTGGGGTACCGTACGACTGCATTCGCAGAATGCAGGAAGCGTAGCAAGGAATTTATAAACTTGCATTAGCTCCGATTCAAATATTTCCGAAAACGCCTTTTTTATTTTATGAAAATTTTCTTAATGTTTATAATATGTACACCCATTTGAATAATTCTACACATCCACTATAAGAGCGAATTTGTTCGCACCTTCCTGCTTACCTCCACAATGGTGCATAAATTGAATTTTACAGCTGGATTGCCATTTCGAGAGCTAACTCAACCGATTGGATGATTTATTGGTAATTCTGCTACTTGTTCTAGTATCTCTTCAGCTCAACTGAAGCCATACTTGGTAATCAGGAGATCATTTATTACCTGCAACTCTTGGATTTCACTGCACATACTTAATTGATTTCCATATTGCAGAAACCGAACGCAGGAAATAGTTAACGTGCGCCTTATATCCGCTTCAGTGGGCCTATTATAGGAGTTAGCGAATCTTTACACCTTCATAACATTTTGCATATCAGTTTGGGAAAGCAATTATGACTCAATCAGAATGATGAGCTGGATCTACATCAGTAATGCACAGAATTTTACTCAAGCGTAGCGGAAACAAACAGAAGCCGTGCCAATTTAACGCGTTTTTTTTTTCACTTATTGGCGAATTCTCTATGCTTAACCAACTAACAGCCGCTGTTAAAATTAATGAGTGCACGGCTAGTTTATAGTTTTCATAACTAATGACTTCATTTCTAATCGAGCGCTTCTAGCTTGTAGCCGCCTTCGAGTAGTCATGAAACACAGCAGTCGTACGATTGTATATGAGCCTTTCGGTTCGATCCGCCCTTTCCCGGCTTTCTGGGCGGTAGTGTACCGTTTGACATTGTCGTCGTCGTCGTCGTCGTTCGGAAATCGCACAACGGCACGTCCGGCTTAGCAGAAATACGTCTAATTGAACTGAACTCAAGCTCATTCGGAGTACGTGTCTAAATCCGATCGATTGATTTTTACTGCTTCTCCACCTGGCCGCTTCGAGAAACTGCCGACTAGACACAGTCTGTCAGTCCGGCCGGTCGGGGGTGCACTATTTGACCGTCGTCGTTGTCGTCGTCAAGCATTGATCTCTCACTCTACAAATGGTAAATATACGGTGGCAAAACATTCAATTAGCTTGAATGAAAAATATGAGTTTCGATTGGATATTACCGGCGCGGCGCGGCGGTGTCCGATCGGCGCGGATACGTTTTCCGACAGCGGTATGCCAAAGGGAGAATGGGCGGTGGTGAGAAGTTCTGAATAGGTTGATTGATTGGGCAATAGGTTGAATCTTGTCATGGCAGTCACTTTTCGTACCACGGATCGGTTAGCACCGGGCACTGATCTGTCTTGGTAATTTACGATGCCCGATTGTGGACGTCATCAAATGGCACTTTGTTCGCTCGGGTGTGTCGTAATCGCAGTGCCAGTGGTGGTTTAACATAAAATCAGCGCTCACACGTTGATGGTTGCGATAGTTTGACCAAAAATGTTACGTTTTACGCAATCAATTTTGTTTCAGTTTACTGGTACATGACACTGACCTTTTTCGAATTTACACAAATCCTGAAAATAAAAACAATTTTAAATCAAAAAATCCCAAAACTATCTACTGTCAATGGCGACAATGAGTTGAAGTATTATTTTATCTTTTTTTTTGGTTTATTCTTTTTAGGTTATGTACTTTACATCGTTTGTTGGAAATTGTTCGAAACCCTCATAGTGAAACGGCAATAAACCCAAAAAAAGTTTTTTTTATGATGCAACCTGTGCTGCCGCGCCTAAAGTTTCTGGCGACAACCGCATATCTCCTAAATGTGTTAGAGTTTTAAACAACTATCAACATTACAACGTTTCATGTATCGAGCTATATGTATTCTACCCAAGCCAAGTGTTTTGAATCATGCTTCTAAAAAGCTCTAATTCAATAGGCAAAAAATGTTGCACACCTGACGGAGCGTTTTGATACTAAATTTATTTGTTTTAGCAGACCATTGCACATATTTTCATTGCACATATTTTGCTTCCAGAGAAGGAAGGGGTGCTTTTCTACCCAAAAACCTGCACATTTTCCAAATTTCGCACCAACTCGAGCAGATGTTGTCAGCACTCTCTCAGAATTCAATGAGACTTTATGGGTGTGTAGTGCTTACTAAACCATGCAACTTTGAATACTTTTTATCCATGAATTTATCTTGACTAAAATTTACAACGGGCTGATTTATTTTCATGATTCGATGTATAATACAAGAGATCGAAAAAGATGTCGAAGGACGACTTTTAGGGAATTATTTGTGCTTTTATTTTAAAATATTGAAAAAAATTAAATTTGAAATCCTACGTTTGAAAAAAAAACATTTTAAATCAAAAAAGTGATTTAAAAAATTGTTGAAGAGGTTGTTTATAAGACACAACCCTAAACTACCCCTGTTTACATAGTTGACGTAACAACCAACACCATCATTGCGTTTTGTTATTTTAGCCCAAATAGTTATATTGAGATACAATTTCAACAAAATAGTCTGTCAATTTCATGAAGATTGGTGTTTGAATAGAGGCCCCATGGTATATACGAGTCTGCCCATGGTAATTAATCCAGAAAAACCGCTACGCCAGTTTATGCGAACACACATGCATTTTTCTCACAGGTTGTTCGCATAGCTTGGCGTAAAAACTCGACTATTTCCTACTCTTGTTTTATCAATCGTGTTTCGGTCAAACGAAAATTATTGTCCATCGGCAATTTCAATTAGACAAATACGCACAAACACACATACAAACCCACACACATACACACACAAACACATGCACAAAAACATACATTAACGCTAAGGTGGGTAATCGTTACAAGGGAAAATGCAAACTTGACAGCACTGAGCCAGAAAACAGTTTTTTTTTGTTCAATTTAGGCCCCCAGACAATGCTAAACCTGCTGAATATGGATTACTCGTGCCTCTGACTGGTGAATTACATATGCATGTACATGAATTTGTATGAAAATTAGTATAGGAAATTTTTTTCGCATGTTTCTTCCTAGAGAGCTATCGATCAATCCACTTCCGGTAGTGTCAGGATTGTTTGGGGCCCCAAATAGAACCATAAAAACGTTCTGGCAAATCGATTGAATTTACCCACCGTAATATACACACACGTTTTAATTATTTCATCTGATGCAAATATCCACTAGTAGGAGGAAAGGACACGGTGACTTAAGACCTTTCTGAGGCTTAGTGTTTGTAAAAATATTATTATACAATACAAGTATTCAATCCCCCTTTCCATGGAATATTTGACGAATTAAACGACTTAACTTAGACAAACAGACAATAGTTAGACACTCGAGTAAAACGACTTAACATAGACAATTGCACCTTGTATGGAGTGACGCCAGTTTTTGCAACCAATTGGCAGTTACGCCAAAACGTTTTTCCAATATTTCTCAAAAGTTTTAGAACAAAATAGTTTTCTTTTCGTTTGTAGTGTATGTATCTTAGAGAAAGGAAGCTGAACCAACGAAAAAGTGCATTTTGGTCATTTTGGCTCTTACGTCAACTATGTAAACAGGGGCAGTAAAGATAACAACGAATTACGACAATCTGCCTCGTGGTTATGTCTTTCTTGCAATAGGTTTGGAAATACGATCGACATGTTCTTATGTTAACCCTGTTAAAAGAAAGATGAAACGAATTTGTCTTATAAACATTTGAATTTAGTTATATTCTCCAAATGTTGGAATGGAAAGTAGTTAAATTCATAGCGCCCCAAAATCATTTGATTGTGATGTAGGTAAAACTTTTCTTCCTCTCGCGCATTATACTGTACTTTTTCTTAGAGTTCATTTTTCTATTGCAGCTTTATTTTTCTTTTTGCCGTCTACATGGCTCCTCCTTCTCGGCACACGATGAACGGGATTTTGCCTTTCCTCTCTTACCGTCTGTACGGTACTATCTTAGGGATCAAAATGAAGTTGAAATGTATGTTTACTACCTCTTATACTAGGATTTGGAGAGAAATTGAAAATGGCTTTGGGGCCATCCACATACCACGTGGATAGATTTTTAATGATTTTGGACCCCACCCCCCATCCCCCTCCGTGGACAACCAACTGCCCATATAAATTCTAAAAAAGTTGTATGGACCGTGGACATTACCCAGCCACCCCCCCCCCCTCCAAAGCTGTCCACGTGGAATGTAGATGGCCCCTTTGATGCTAGCCCGCTCATCTGCTAGCTGTTGTAGAATACTATAAGGTACTAGATAGAGTTCCGAAAATGATAGAAAATGCTTCCAAGGTAACAACAAAACGAGGATCATCCCAGGTCTTATCAGAGCCGGATTTAGGTGCTGGCGAGCAAGAGGCAGATGTCTCTTTTCTTAAAAAATCAAAAGGTAAGAAAATTTTAAATTTTGCAATGACTTGACGCTTCGCGAGTAAAAAATAGGTCTCCACTCTTGTCTTCACGTCTGGTCAAGAGCAAGAGGGGGCCTTCGTGTTGGAAGGCCCGGGGCATTTAAGAACTCAATTTGATTCCTCCAATTTTGTAACCCTACCTTCTCTTTATAAATAGCGTGAATCGGTTCTAGCTTTTTCAAAATAAATTCTGGTGTTTGTTATTCAACAATGTATTAACACCATAATAACCACCACTTCCTATCATGCGCTACGTATTTCATTGATGGTCTCTCACGACATATTAGCTCTAGATAAGTCATATTTGAAATTCAAAAGAAAATTTTTTTTCAGCTACTATGTATAATCGAGTCTAAAATTGTAATCGAATATAATCGAGTCTCCATATAATCGAGTCCGACCTGTACTAAAAAAAATAATTTGAGTTCCTACACTGAGCAAAAAAATCATTTCAGAAACAAAAAGTGCTGTTCAAAAAATCGGTCATGCAAAGTTTCTTTTAAATAAGTTTTTTGCCTTTCTCCTAGAAAGGTATAGCAATCACTTGCAAAACCGAAAGTATAAAAGTGCTCCAAAAGGCTGAATGGCATATATCACTCGTCACTGCTCGATGAGCTAAGCATTTTCTGTATGTGTGTGTGTATGTGTGTGTGTATGTGTGTGTGTGTATGTGTGTGTGTATGTGCAGATTTTTATTTTCACTCACTTTTCTCAGAGATGGCTGGACCGATTTTCATGAAATTAATTGCAAATGAAAGGTCTCGTTGTCCCATAAGACTCTGTTGAATTTTATTGTAACCGGATTTTTAGTTTAGAGGTTGTGTATCAAAATATAAAAATCATGAAACATCATTATCTCTAAAACTACACAACCGATTTGAACGAAATTGATTTCAAATGAACGGGCTACCTGAAATACCTTTAACTTTTGAATTTTATAAAGATTGAACTTGTGGTTCAAAAGCTATGACAAGAAACGTGTTTTGAAGACTACTTAATCTCACTCATGTTTCTCAGAGATGGCTGAACCGATTTTCATAAAATCAGTGTCAAATGGAAGGTCTAGTTGCCCCATAAGACCCTATTGATTTGTTTTGCAATCGGATCATTACTTTGCCTGTTATGTTTAAAAATGTGAAATCCAGCTATGAAAAGGAACATATTCCGAAGACTACTTGAACTCACTCACTTTTCTCAGAGATGGCTGACCCGATTTCCACAAAATTAGTGTCAATTAATTAGTCTAGCTGCCTCGTAATACCCCCTTTTACTGTAATCGGACTGTAACTTCGTCTGTAAAGTACCAAATTGTGAAAATCACTAAACTTCATCATCTCAGAAACTACACAACCGATTTGATCAATATTATTATCAGATGAGCGGGTTAGTTATGGGTTAACTGATGAATTATGATTGAACACGTGGTTTCAAAGTTTGGCTGCCCTATACGTTCCCATTTAATTTGATTATAATCGAACTTAACCAACCAAGCGTCATTCTGGTTGAAAAAACACCCATATTGGGTGTAATTCGATCATTTTCCGCTGTTTCCCAGGAACCGGAAGTCGCCAACCTAGAATCCAAAATAGGGTCTGTGGTCGATTTCAGCTGCTGTGTATCATTCTAGATCCGGAGATACTCATGTTAGACGGAAATCGGCCATTTTTGGCTGTTTTCCAGAAACCACAAGTTGCCATCCTATAATTCATAATGGTGTCTGAAGTCGATTTGTAGGTTCAGTGCATCATTACGATTCCAAAAATATTAGGTGGTATTTGGTCGTTTGCCGCTGTTTTTCAGAAACCGGAAGTCGCCATCTTAGGATTCAAAATGGTATCTGTGGTCGAATTCAGCTCCTGTGTATCTTTCTTTATCCGGATATTATTATATTGGGTGGAAATAGTCCATTTTTGGCTGTTTTCCAGAAACCGGAAGTTGCCATCTTACAATCCAAAATTCGGTTTCATTTGCTTGGTTTGTTCTTGAGTTGTGCAGAAATGTATGTTTCATTTGTATTGGACCCCTCCTTTCCAGAAGAGGGAGGGGTCTCAAACTATTATAGGAACCTTTATCGGGACCAACAACCCCTTCATACAAATTTTCACGTCGATCGGTTCGGTAGTTTTCGAGCCTATATGGATCAAACAGACAGACAGACTGAACTACATTTTTATATGTATAGATTACAACATCAATATTTTAGAACCTAAAGAGTGAATATACATTTATTGGATTGAAGCGTTCATGTAAATCTATTTTACAAATAAAAGTTTGAATGAGAAGGCTGGGTCTGACCGCTAGGTGGATTAATTAAGGTTTTATATAAAAAATTTAGTTGCCTTAAACTCCCGTGAAAGAATCAAAGTAAAGAACTCTTAAATTCTTTTAACACTGTTCCACGTTGAAAATGTTTAATAGAAATAAAGAATTTGTTATCAAACAGCCGGAACCCAGAAACAAACCTTTTATTGACAACTTTTCTCTATCTCTTGCAGGCCCGAATAAAGGGTGGGCGGGGGCGCCGGGGGCGGCTTTACTTCCTCATGCGATGAAAGGCGTGATCCCATAAATTTTTCGCTTCAGAAAATCTCTCTAGACTAGTTTGGTTGGTTGAGAGTGGATCACGCCACCCCATAATCATCGATACCTATGTCGTTGGGATTTAAACCCAGGCCACCATCGTGGTTGGCGGGTTACGTACTACGCTAGGCCTTCTGCTGGTCATGCTCCTATGTCGTCGGCTCGGTTATGTTGCGGTACATGCTTCGAAGGCTATGCTGTGTATTTGGTGGGACCAGGTCGGTGTTATTTATTATGAGCTGTTGAAACTGAACGAAGCTATCACTGAGGAACAGTATCGATTTCAATTGATGCTTTTAAACCGAGCATTGCGCGGAAAATGGCCACAATACGAGCAGAGGCACAAAAAATTATTCTACTGCATAATTTATCTATGAGAGTCAAAATTTCATATAAAAATGAGAAAAACTTGTTTCGTGAAATATTTTCTTACTTTTTAAAAATATTGAAATAGAGAAAATCAACATGGTAGCCGTGTATTATTTTTTAATTCGTAATCGCTAAATTTTCGGTTCCTTGTTATAATAAAACTCAATAAACCTAGTGTTGTGTTCAACCTGGTCATTCTGGTCATATTCTAATTGAGGTTTTATAACCTCTATTAATCAATTGAGACATTGAGGTTTTTTTTTTTTTAAACATTGAAAGTTTTCTAAATTGCCTTTTGTTTTCCTCACAATTTGCAATTTTTATATTTAATTCGTTTTAACTTTAATCTCAGTTTTATTTTAATTTCATTTTACACTGTCTCAAGTTAAACTCATCAAATATTTAACTGTGGATTTTCACCTCTGCAATTTATTTCTGATACTTTCCTAGTACAATCAAATGAATTACTGAAAGTTTATAGTGAATTCAACTTCACTGGAAAACTAGGACATTTCGTTAAAACATTAAAACAAGTCACCGCTAGCTGTTCTATCGCTTCAATGTCATCAATTTCCTCCCAGCTGGATGATGTTCCGATTTTACAAAAGGTGATAAACAAAATGTGGAACATTATCGTGGGATCTTTTGTTTGTGTGCTTGTTCAAAAATTTTTGAGACGATTGTCCATTATCATCTCATGTCCAGCACAAAAAGCTATATTTCAACTGCTCAGCATGGGTTTTATCCTGGTTGATCCGTTGCCACCAACTTTCTGGAATTCTCTTCACTCTGCTTGCGCGGTATGGATCGTGGTCTTCAGATTGATGCTGTCTACACGGACCTAAAAGCTGCTTTTGATCGTGTTGATCATGGATTACTTTGCGTCAAATACGACAGGCTTGGAACTTCAACTGGATTGCTAACATGGCTCAGTTCTTATCTACGCAACCGACAGATCGCTGTTAAGTTGGAAACGTCGCAATCCGTCTGGTTTAGCAACAGTTGTGGTGTTCCTCGAGGTAGTATTCTTGGCCCGCTGCTTTCGACTTTGTACATCCATGATGTTACTAAAATTCTACCACCTGACACACGACTTTTGTACGCTGATAATACAAAAATATTCCAAATTGTCGAGAATCATGATGATTGTTGTAGACTTCAATCGTTACTCGATTCTTTCAACGACTGGTGCCTACGCAACTAAATGATGTTGAGCATTCTAAAATGTACCGTTATCTGCTTCCAGCGCAAAAACAGCCGTTGCTGTTTGACTATCGTATTGCTGGCACTTCATTACACGGTAGCGACGTTGTTACTGATTTGGGTGTTTTTTTAGACACTAGTATGTCATTTAGGCAACATTATTCTACGATTACCAACAAAGCCAATCGTCAGCTTGGTTAATTTTTCAGGATTGGAAAGGAGTTCCATTATCCTGGCACTTTGCGCAAACTCTAGTGCTCTCTGGTACGCTCAATTTTAGAAACTGCTTGTGTTGTTTGGGATCCGTACATTTTTGGATACAGCAAATCGAGCGCATTCAAAAGCTCTTAATCCGAAGGATTTGTCGGAGATTGCCATGGAGGAACCCTGATCATTTGCCGCCATATGAAAGCCTCTGCCTGCTGGTTGGGATGAAACCCCTTGAAGAGCGTCGCAAGGACATACTGACCAGGACAGTTCACAAAATCCTCACTGGTTGCTATGACTGCCCGGCTATCTTGACAATGCTTCAGCTGCAATGCCCTCTTCGTCCACAACGTCATCAGCGCTTACTGCACAACGCACGAACTATGGCCAACATGAACCTAATCGTTGGATGGCCCTGATTTGTAATCGACTCAACGTTAATTTAGACTTCTAGTATAGTTAGCTAAAAAATATTGTTTGTTTTGACTTTATTTATGCTATCTGTTTTGGACTTTCGTAATATCTCTGTATATGTTTTGTTTTTTAAAAACATGCTGAGTTGTTGGGAATTGAAAATGCATCATAAAAAATATACACTGTACAAAAAAAAATTAAAAATAAACATTACATTTCAATTTAAAAAAAAGAGTTTTATTTTTTTTGTTAATTTTTTTTTTAAGAAACTTGATGTTAATACGCAACTTGTAAAAAAAAGTCCAGGAAAGAGAAATGAAAAATAATTTTTTTATGGTAGATTAATTTTTTTATAAAAATTTTAATTCAAACATTTAAGGCTCGAAAAATAATAATTATTTAGGAAAATACAAGTTTTTCTTAATTTGTCCATGGTTTTCCAGCAAAAGCCATACGTTTATTGGAATGCTTGATCAAAAATATACAATTCATTCTTTGACAACAAAACGATTGAGCGAACGGTTCTCAAGAAAAGAGTTAAATGTTCTAAGTGATACAAATATATATAAGAATCAAATATTTATTTTCGAGTTTTATTATCTTAGGAACATATTTTTTTATGACATAGATACTTTACAGAACTAGTTTCACCTTATATTTTATATACATCATAAGTAAATGATTTGTCATCTTTTGAAAACAGCTTCGTTTGTATCCTAATTTCTGAAATCGGAACAAAAGAGTAATACTTTTGTGTGGCAGCTATTATTATAGATTTTTATTAAATATTGCTCCATTCTGTTACTCCTTGTTCATATTCTTCATATGATACCCAATAAATGACATTTTTGATGAATTTTTATTACTTTTCTGATTAGACCAATCATACAATTCTTTTGCGCTTGTAATGGGATGTTCATGTTCTTTAGCTAAACTTGCATTTCCTGCCATTGGTTTTAATATGCAACCAATTGCATCGCATGGGCCTTTACCATGAGAAGTCGCAAAAAATGACACTCTGCATCGACGTCATATTTTGTTTTGAACTTGCAAAGACTTGCAAAGTTTTTTTCTATTTTTTTATTGTGAGGCAGCTCCATCAGCCATTAATATCGCTTTCTTCAACTCTATTGTTGTTTTCAAAAAACTCATTTATTTGGCAATGAACACCTGAACCGCAACAGTATCATGATGGAATACTTCCGATATAATGATGAAGCTGATATTCTTAAGTGTTCCAGATTCGAATAGTAAACAACGAAGGGATGAATGGTGGCTTGACTATCATTCCAATAACTACACGAATCACAAATTGATAAGGACGTATTAAAATGAGCTTGACTGTTCAATATTTTTAATTTTGCAATAACGTTTTTATTTAATTTGCGTGAGCTTGATGAGCACCGATGATCAGGAAAGGGTTTACAGCATTTGGGCTTGGTGTATTCCATTTTCACTTTATTCATCTTCACAAAATTCAAACTGTTACTAACACATCTGGAGTAGTGCAATCGTATTTATATACGAAAACAGATATTAGAGGTAACCCAGTAGTTGTTGGTTGCGTACTTCACAAACAGTTATTATTAGTAAACAAGTAGGTAGTGTTGCACGACAAACATATTTTTTATAAAACATTCTGTAAGGGGGAACGTGTAGGTAGGCTAAGGTTTAGCGCTGGAGTTATTTATCCAATCGTTTTGTTGTCAAAGAATGAATTGTACATTTTTGATCAAGCATTCCAATGAACGTATGGTTTTTGCTGGAGAGCCTTGGACAAATTAAGAAAAACGTGTATTTTCCGAAATATCAATAATTTTTCGAGCTTAAATTTAAAATAACTCGAAAACCGATGCCTTTAAAATGTTTACTACCAAGAGCTTTTTGATTTAAAATGACTTTCTGCATCTTTTAAAATCATCAGAATACAAATATTTTTAAAAATGTTTAAATTAGAATTTTTATAAAAAAATTAATCTACCATAAAAAATGATTTTCCATTTCTTCATCCTGGACTTTTTTTTAAAAGTTGCGTATTAACGTCAAGTTTCTTTAAAAAAAAATAAGAAAAAATGCAACCCATTTTTTTTTTTTTGAATTGAAATCTAATGTTTATTTTTAATTTTTATGGTCAAAAAAATTTTTTTTGTACAATGTATATTTTTTTTATGGTGCATTTTTAATTCCCTACAACTCATTCTCAGACAGTTTTTCTATACAACTAACGGTTTCTGGGCTACAATGCTTCGAATAAAACCTGTGCCAAAAGGCATACGCCCTTTTAGAATGTAACTCATGGGTGTAAAAAATCTCTCCACCTGTGAAAAATGCTCAGTTTGCTAAGCCAAATACGTGTGCAAAGTTTCATTCAAATCAAAAATGGTCGATATTCGACCATCGGTCATTTCGCGCGATTTGTCTCACCTGTTAAAAAATAAAACAAAACTTGAAGAAAATTTTTTATAATAAGACGAAAGTAAACCTTTTCAATATATGTATGTGAATGAATCATTCAATTATAACAAAATGAAAACAAAATGGGGCTAAAAATAAGTAAATATATCAAATAATTTGAAAAATCATGAAACAAGTGTTGGAAAACTCCGAGTTGATTTTTATGGTTTTTCAGTTTCGTCACATTTTTTATCATCAGAAGTTGCATTTTAACGTGGCAACAGGGCTAGTTGTTCAGCCTTGTAGGTAACTGCATCTAAACAATTGGAACTGTCGTTCTACTTAACCGCCTCACATTCACGCTTAGAACCAATCGTATTTCTCACCTCAATTACTCGTAACTTATTCCTGTTTTTAAAATATAACTTCCAATCCATATCATACGTTTCACAATCACCACCGCCCGTAGTTTAACCTTCAACGAGGGACTGCAACGCTCACTCGGACACCACAAACGACGAACCGTCCGAAATTATGTGCGGCTCGTGGCTAGAGCAGTGCGCATGGGTGAAGTCGAGTCACATAATACGCTTGACATTGCACCCACTTTGCTATGACTAAGCAGCACCACACCCCTGCTAATCAAAGGAATCGATTCGCCAGCTTAGGCGGCAGCATATCATTAATGCAGTAACGCTCTAACGATAATGCTAGTATACGAAACCGAGCACAAAACTAACTTAACTACCTGCACGAATCCACCCCGAAACCGTATCACGGGCATGTGGAATTGCAGAAAAGCGCCGTCGTCGTTTTGTCGTTGTCAACGGCATCGCGGATGGCGTGGTGGCACAGTTCGTACAGCTTCCCAACAAGGTTAGACTCGAGGAAACACCTTTCGAAAGCTCCCGCCAGCAACGGGCTCAATCAAGGCGAAATTCCTCGCGGCACTCAGCTGAGCTGAATACAGATACTATCCGATACAAGATTTAGCTATTTATCTAAGTGCGCGTATAAATATGCTCTCAACAGAATGGACGCTTGAGTTTTTTTTTCGTACCTAGTAAGTATAGATAAAAAGAGCACGAGGTGCATTCGCGAAAAAAACGGCAAACCGTCTCGATTGATCAGTATTGGAACTTGAACGCATACACTGAAAATATATTTTAGTTTATTCCACGAAAACGTGTGTATTATATACAAAACCTTTTGTTGTTTTCTGCAACGAAACCAATGCGTAATAAATATGAGGGTACTTTCGTCAGAACTGTCAAAGTACGTATTCGTATACGTAACGAAAGGTTTTAAAAATGAACGCAACCATTCATACAAACAAACGCTACATAATGTAAATAGTACGAAAAATTAGTAAGCCTACGCAATAACATATACATTTTACGAAAATTTTTGTTCGTTGTTATCCACGTTCGTACGAAAGTACATCCGTGAATTGTACAATTTATGCGTAATGTTGCAATTCTATTCGATAACTTGGAATACGAATATTCTATACAATCAACAAAAGTGCTGTACAATTTACGAATTCCATGTTTACGAAACGTGCGTGCAGAGAATAACGAAAAAATATTTTCAGTGTAGCAGGTACGGTAAAAAAGAACGAACTGTCCAGTCACTTCCATCAAACGGTTGTGGCACTGCAGCATCCGGGGCTGGGTTACAAGACGAAGAAAAAACCCCACTCTTAGCTGTTGAGTGGACAATGGCGAAGCGAGGTTTTGTAACTTCACAATAGATGAAACTAATTCAATCAGGTGATGAAGCTCGGTTGTTTCTCGAAACTTGAAGCAAAAATGTTTCGCTGGAATGTACATCGTTACATTAACCGGTTAATGTCACGTCAGTTAGATGATTTTATTTTTGCGATGAAGTGATATTATTAAATCGACCGCAATAAATGTTTCAACCCACTATCTTGCTTGACGATGATTGCTGCAGAAGTAAACCGATGATTGTGGGTGGCCGGCCGCGCAAGTGAGCGGAATCGTCTGCTCCCAATATGGTCTGAACTGGACTCTAATGGGGGTATAAATCATCGTAATGCGAGTATTGCAGTTAATAGTAATGGCGTGATTCGGGGATCTCTATCTCGCTCGATTGGCGAGGTTGTATCGGGGGTTGATTTAATCGGCCGCGAAAACGCGAAATGAAAAGTGGCCGGTATTAAGGTTAACGTGCGCGCGCGACAACAGTTTAGCGGATAACCTTCGTCGTGTTTGCCCGAGAAGAAAATTGATTTTAGATTGTAAAAATCTCACTGGCAAACAGCTATTTTGGGTGCAAAGATCCTAGTGCGCTTTTTCGGATATTTTTAGCCCGATTATCATGAAATGATCTTATGATCACATTCAAAATTTGTTATATTGCAATATTTGCCTTACGGCTTTTTTATAGCTTAAATCATATGCATGTGTCAGATTTTATTTATACATTTATCATTTTCAAGTATCGGAATAGTTGAATAAAACTGTGCAATTTTTATTTACCCCTCCACTCAAGTAAAATAAATGCGCATTAATTCAGTTTCAAATAGGACCAAATTTTAAATTAAGCAAGATTACAGCACAATGAATTTTCAGTTATGAACTTTTTATAGGAGCATTTTCAGCTCAAAATTTTGTCTTGACTATTTATTATTGAAATGAAATTTTTGATTACATGTCATGTATCTATTGCTGCTCTCTGCTCATTGAATTTGGTAACAACAAAATAGGTTGCCAGAGATAATTTCATAGATTTTCCACATTTTTTTAATCGCACCGCCCCCTCTGTTACGAAAATTTTATTTCCAATTATGCTTTTTATGTTATCCGCTGATTTCCGGCCGATAAAATTAACCTAGGCTCACTGGCAGTAGTAGCATACCGTATTTAGCCGACAATAATCGCATAAATGTTAATGACAAATTGCACCGTACCGATCCGTATCTTCTGTGCTGGACGTTGCGCGCTCTGCTGCCAACAGCCAATGCGACGGATGACGACGGCGATGACCACGCGTATGCCAATAACGAACATTAAATCAGCAAGAAAATTAATTACGATGCGCTCATCCTTCCTGCATGCATGGCGATGCTGGTCGGTTAACTCATCATAATGATTCATTTTTTTTTCTTTCTTCTGCTCTCTTCCTTTTCAGGTAACCACACGATAGTAATCGCGTTGACGCAAAACATATTTTGTGTTCGCTCACGGTGGACACGACAGGTATGCGACAAGTGGTCCTCCTCCTTGTTGGGGAAACCATTGAACAACGCGCGGTGAAGGAAGTGTTTTTTCAGCTGCCGGTGGCGCAGCCAATTGATTCGAGAGTGAGATGATTATGTTGAATTGACGCTTCGAAAATTATTGCGGGTGCGATGAGATGACATTGATAGCCATGGGGGAAGTGGTATGCTGGTTTCAATTCTGCTGTGCGTTGGCAATGAGTTAGCTGAAGAGTTGAACACATAATCACAGCAAGAGCACTGGAAATTGAAGCGTTTCGTCAAGGTATTGTGAAGCTACTCGATTAATTTATTTTCAATGTTAGATAAGTACAATTCCTTTTCAAACGAAGCATATTTATTTTTGAAAACCTCTTCTGTCGGCTTAAATCAAGGCTGCCGTTATATGCCAAGAAAAAGTTATTTCAATGCCACATCCTGCATAAACTAAGATAAAGATTATCGCGAAAGCTACGCTATGCGATCATATTTTATTCCTGTCCAGGTTGTTGTATTTCGATTCGCCGCGCATCTATCCAGTTTTAAAGCGAAGGTGACAGTGGAGACGAATGAAGATGTTTGCAAAATATATCAGGGGCTCTCTATTTACGTTGGAAGCTTACTCATAACTGTAAAATCACATTGAGAAACTGCCCCTGCCGAAAGCCCAAGATGTCCAGTCTAAATTCAAAATTTAAACAAAAGAAACACTTACGTTATTTATTCATGTGGTGAGCCCCTCGTTCACGGCAAGAAACCTGTCTGTGCCCGGATACAACAGTAAACCGATAAAACCGCCCCGTCACGCGAAGATTTGAAAACGAAAACAAACCCCACCTCCAGCTTCCCACCGAGTCGCCACTGGTCTCCCCGAGCCTGCTCTGTTTACAATTTCCTGCTAATCAAGTCAAGGCCTTCGTCGCCTCGTGCCAAGTTAGCGTCAGCGTCGTTAGCCATTTTTACTCTGTTCACAATTTTTGCGTGTCAAGGTTGATTATCTTACGGGGAAGAAATTTTTTAGTTTTAGTCTAGATCATCGGAGCATTCTTCAGTAGTGACAAGACTTCGGAGTTAATCCGCGAGCATCGTTTGCATTTTTTGGGCAAAACTGCCTCGAATGACTAACTGTTTTCGGTGTGCGCGATCGAATAAAATGGTGCGGTATCTACAGAAATATACAGGATTAACTAAACCAAAGATCAAGAAAGGTTCGTATATCTAACAGAGCAAAATTGGCAAGTTAAATATCTAAGACGGGAATATCAAACAAAACTTGCTGTTTGCAATGTTATTTTTTACAATCTTCAGTGGCGAACAACTATTTTTTTCTTATTAATTAACGTTTTTAGGAGAAAAACTATCTGGTAACTCAGTTAGATCAGGATATTTAGAGAGCGTTTCGCTTTTACGGTCGTTCGTACGTCACACGAAGGATGTTGGTGTTAGAATGGCAGGCGATGCGATCATACGCTTTCCATATTTCACGCGGAAAGATTGAATCTCAAAATATATAGTAAATCTGAATTGCAGTATGGATATAAACGCTACGCGGAATATCCATTTAACAGATTTCGGCTCATTTGCATACACTTATTATCTGTCATGTAAGAGGTAACGTGCTTGAAGATTTATTTATATAGTGATATTAGGAAATGATTTTTTAATTTAAATCCCTGATAAACAACACGATTTAGTATAACCGCACGATACAAATCCCCATCATTCGTTGTTTTGCTTTCGTCTTGAATAGACGCAAATTGTTTATCTCCGTTTGATTCGCAAAATAACGATACACGAGTTATCGTACAGGTGTTTTTTTTTCGATTAGTTCTTGTGTGCGATAACAATAGCCTGCAATATATCGGCAGAAACATCTTCTGCACACTGGTAGGGGCAGCCTACCCCGCCAGTGCGCTGATACGCAGCTGATATATCAGAAAGAATAATTTTCCCGCACCGCTGTTACCCCGCTAGCAGCACGGACCATCATACGATCGAGCGAGTGGAAGTCAACTACAAGTTCATCTACAAGGTCGAGTGTAAGATACGGCCACTGTGTCACAACACGAAGCTGGATCGTCATTGTTTGTTCTGCGGAGACACTCGATTAATCCAACTATCAGCCGTGAGGTCGTGACTTAGACGTTCGGTGAAGTATTCACTTTAGAATTTTTATCATTATTATTAATATTATTATTATTATTGTCATTATTATAATTATTATAATTATTATTGTTATTATTATTATTATTGTTATAATTATTAATATTATTATTACTATTATTACTATTGTTATTAGTATTAGTATTACTGTCTTTTTTTTTATTTTGATCCATTGTAGTTTGAAAAATTGTTTTTAAAATTTAATAGCAACTACTTGATCCCCCCACCCCCCCACATTCGAATATTTATCGTTTGTGTGCGGTAGAGCGTAACGCTCCCGCAAAATGGACGACATGCAGGTGCAACTATTCCTGGATGTGGAAACAAATGGGGTAGAGATTGAGATCTCCCCTCTACCTTCCCCGCTACCTAGCCCCGTACCAAGGGTACCGACAACACGGGTGAAAGCTTACCCAGATGCTTCGAAAGGTCCGTTCGTAGTTTACTTTAGGCCCATAAAGAAGCCTCTTAACATTATACAAATAGGCAAGGACCTGGCAAAACAGTTTTCGGCCGTAACCGAGATTACGAAGGTGAGGCCGAACAAACTGCGAGTTGTCGTGAGTAGCTTGAAGCAAGCAAACGAAATTGCTAGCTACGAGCTCTTTACAAGGGAGTACCGCGTGTACATCCCTGCCAAGGACGTGGAGATCGACGGTGTGGTTACCGAAGGAAGCCTCACGGTCGATGACATTTTGCGTCACGGGGTTGGCTGCTTCAAGAACCCCCTGATTCAAGATGTAAAGATACTGGATGTCAAGCAATTACATTCAGTATCCATCGAAGAAGGAAGAAATTCCTCCCTTCGGATTCCTTCCGTGTAACATTCGCCGGATCCGCACTGCCGAACTACATCTCTTTGGACAGGGTTCGTCTGCCTGTACGCCTGTTTGTACCGCGGGTCATGCATTGCCAAAACTGCAAGCAGTTAGGTCATACAGCCACCTACTGCTGCAACAAGGCACGCTGCAGCAAGTGCGGAGGCAATCATGCTGAGACCGCTTGCAGTGAGGATACTGAAAAGTGTCTTTACTGCGAGGGAACTCGGAATGACCTTTCGGCGCGTCCCGCGTACAAACAGCGCGAGGAAAAAAGTAAGCGTTCCCTTAAGGAACGATCAAAGCGCTCTTTTGCAGAAATGCTTAAGAGGGCTGAGCCACCCTCGACAGGAAACATCTTTTCCTTTTTGCCAACCGATGAGGGTACATCTAACGATCCCGTCGAAGGGTGTTCTTATGCCTTGCCAGAGGGATCTAGGAAGAGGAGAATACTCAACTCTCCTAATCTTTCTCGCAAAGGTCGTAAGATAACCCCTAGCGGAATGATCAATAAGACAAAACAGAAAGGAAGCGGTGAAGAAAAACCGAAGCAAGTACCCCCCGGTTTTAATTTCAAATCAAACCAGGAGTACCCACCGCTTTCTGGGGCACCAAAAACCTCTCGTGCACCCATTTCTCGATCAGAAGACATAAAAGAAACAGGGTTCATAAAATTCTCTGATATTGTGGACGGGATATTTAAAACATTCAACATACCAGATCCCCTTCAAAACATTCTTCTCGCCCTTCTCCCTACAGTGAAAACCTATTTGAAGCAACTCACAGCAACTTGGCCCCTCATTTCAGCTATCGTACCTTTCGATGACTAATACGTCGAAAGAGGTTAGGAATTTTGTCACTGTGTTACAGTCGAACTGCAGAAGTATCATCCCCAAGTTCGATTTATTTTCACATTTGATAAACACATACAATTGTGATGCGTTCGCGCTCTGTGAAACTTTTCTCAATTCAAATGACCAACTTAATTTCAACGATTTCAACATCATTCGTCGAGATCGAGACTCACACGGTGGAGGGGTACTTTTAGGGATCAAAAAGTGCTATTCTTTTTTTCAGAATCGTACTCCCCTCGATCTCGAATATTGAAGTTGTTGCCATTCAAACGAATATAAAAGGAAAAGACCTTTGCCTTGTTTCGTTATATATTCCCCCATCCGCGTGGATTGAACAGAAGCAACTCCTTGATATAGCAGAATTGCTTCCCGCACCTTTTTTGATTTTGGGAGATTTTAACTCTCACTGTTCGCTAAGGGGGTCGCTGTACGACGACAACCGATCTTCTTTAATCTGTAACTTGATCGACGACTTCAATATGACAGTTTTGAATACTGGGGAAGCGACACGCGTACCTAATCCTCCAGCACGTGAAAGTGTGCTTGACCTATCCCTCTGCTCGACATCACTAGCGTTAGATTGCCAATGGAAAGTAATCAACGATCCCCACGGTAGTGATCATCTTCCAATCGTTATATCAATTGCTAATGGTTCAACTCCCCCGAACCCAATCAATATTTCCTACGACCTTACACGTAATATTGATTGGAAGTGTTATTTGTCTATTATAGCGCAATCTATCGAGAATCACGAGGAACTTCTTCCGGAGGAAGAATACGCGTTCTTAGCTGGCTTGATAATCGACGCCGCGACTCAAGCTCAGACGAAACCGATACCCGGGGTAACGATTAGACAGCGCCCTCCCAACAAATGGTGGGACAAAGAGTGCTCTGAGCTGTACGTGCGAAGGTCCGCGGCGTATAAGGACTACCGGGAGTACGGCACTGTCAACCTGCTTCGAAAGTACGAGGCACTGGGCAGGCAGATGAAGAGCTTAGTAAAGGCGAAAAAACGCGGGTACTGGCGGCGGTTCGTAAACGCGTTGTCGAGGGAAACAGCGATGAGCACTCTTTGGGATACCTTTGGGGCGCATGCGGAACCGTGACGTTTCGAATGAAAGCGAGGAGTATTCAGATCGCTGGATACTCGATTTTGCCAAAAAGGTCTGTCCGGACTCTGTACCGGAGCAGAAAACCTTTCGCGACGCGTTATTAGTGACTACGGAAGAGCCTCCATTTCCGATGTTGGAATTTTCAATGGCTCTCCTGTCGTGCAACAATAAGGCTCCAGGGTTAGATAGAATAAAATTCAACCTGTTGAAGAATCTACCCGACTCTGCAAAAAGACGCTTGTTGAATTTATTCAACAAGTTTCTTGAGCTAAATATTGTTCCGCATGACTGGAGGGAGGTAAAAGTCATTGCTATTCGGAAACCCGGGAAACCTGCCTTTGATCACAATTCATATAGGCCGATTGCGATGCTCTCTTGCCTCCGAAAATTAATGGAGAAAATGATCCTCTTACGGTTAGACAAATGGGTCGAAACAAACGGGTTACTTTCAGATACTCAATTTGGCTTTCGCCGGGGCAAAGGGACGAAAGATTGCCTAGCGTTGCTTTCTACTGAAATTCAACTAGCCTTTGCTCGAAAAGAGCAAATGGCTTCTGCGTTCATGGATATTAAGGGGGCTTTTGACTCTGTCTCTGTAGAAGTTTTAAGCGCGAAACTTCATTCGCAGGGACTTTCACCAAATTTGAATAACTTTTTGCTCAATTTGTTGTCAGAAAAGCATATGTATTTCTCACATGGCGATTCGACAACTTCCCGAATTAGTTACATGGGTCTTCCCCAGGGTTCATGTTTAAGTCCTCTCTTATATAATTTTTACGTCAATGACATCGATTAATGTCTTGCAAATTCATGCACGCTAAGGCAACTTGCAGACGATAGCGTTGTATCCATTACTGGTAGCGAGGCCAGCGATCTGCAAGGACCATTGCAAGATACCTTAGACAATTTGTCTGAATGGGCTCTTAAGCTGGGTATCGAATTCTCTCCGGAGAAAACTGAGCTGGTTGTTTTATCTAGGAAGCATAATCATTCATCAGCTCCTACTAACGGGTGAAACGATCTCTCAGGTTTTAGTCGCTAAATATCTCGGGGTCTGGTTCGACTCTAAATGCACCTGGGCTTGTCATATTAGGTATCTGACACAAAAATGCCAACAGAGGATTAATTTTCTTCGTACGATTACCGGAACCTGGTGGGGAGCCCACCCAGGAGACCTTCTAAGGCTTTACCAAACAACGATATTGTCTGTAATTGAGTACGGGTGTTCTGCTTCCGCTCCGCAGCAAACACACATTTGAACAAACTGGAACGAATACAGTATCGTTGTTTGCGTATTGCCTTGGGTTGCATGCAGTCGACCCATACGATGAGTCTTGAAGTGCTAGCGGGTATTCTTCCGTTGAAACATCGTTTTTGGAATCTCTCTTACCGGTTGCTAATTCGATGCACAGTTATGAACCCATTAGTAATTGAAAATTTCGAGAGGTTGGTCGACCTTCAATCTCAATCCAGATTTATGACTTTATATTTTGACTATATGGCTCAAGATATTAATCCTTCTTCATACGATTCCTCCAATGTCGCACTTCTAGATACTTCAAATAATGCTATATTCTTCGACACCACCATGAAACAAGACATTTCTGGTATCCCGGATCAATTGCGACCCCAAGAGATCCCTAAAAATTTTTCCAATAAGTTTAAACATGTTAGTTATGATAAAAGGTTTTACACTGACGGATCTAATCTAGAAGAGTCCACTGGCTTCGGTGTTTTCCACGAAAATTTTACCGCCTCCTACAAACTCGATGCTCCTGCTTCCGTGTACGTCGCAGAGCTTGCTGCCATTCAGTACTCTCTTGGGATCATCGAAACCCTGCCCATAGACCACTACTTCATCTTCACAGACAGTCTCAGTGCCATTGAGGCTCTGCGATCGATGAAGACTGTGAAGCACTCACCGTATTTCCAGGGGAAAATACGGCGGTTTATAAGTGCTTTAACAGATAAAAATTACCGGGTTACCTTAGCGTGGGTCCCTTCTCATTGTTCCATTCCGGGCAATGAAAAGGCTGACTCTTTAGCTAAGGTGGGTGCTATTGATGGCGATATTTATGTAAGACCAATTGCTTATGATGAATTTTATAGCATTTTGCGTCAGAGAACACTCAACAGTTGGCAATCATCATGGAACTCAGATGAACTGGGACGGTGGCTACATTCCATTTTTCCTAAGGTATCGACGAAAGCATGGTTCAAGGGGTTGGATGTAGGTCGGGACTTCATTCGCGTGATGTCCAGACTTATGTCCAATCACTACACGTTAAACACGCATCTCTTTCGTATAGGGCTTGTAGACAGTAATCACTGCGTTTGTGGCGATGGCTACCATGACATCGAGCATGTTGTTTGGTCGTGTACCGAATACTGTGGTGTTAGGTCTGAGCTTGTAGAATCCCTTCGGGCCCGAGGGAAACAACCGAACGTACCCGTTAGAGACATTCTGGGAAGCGGTGATCTCCAGTACATGACACAGCTATACGGGTTTATAAAAAATGCTGGCATTAAAATATGATTTCTTTTATCTATTTGCTAGAATACAATTTCTGTCACAAACTGAAAGAGAATGATACACCCGGCTGGAGACACTGAAACGAAGACTCGGCATCTCTATGTTTACGCAGACACCTCAGACCAAAACTGCTCAAATAGAACATCACTGGTTAGCCACGTACAAATGAATACATTCTGTAATATAAAATAGTTAAAAACAAAATTGTAACACCCCTCCTCTCCAGATATCCTCCTACTGTTTGACAAGCTTGCATGATTGACCATTGAACCGCAAAATCTATCACGCCTTTTTGTTACTTAGAATCTCCTACTTGTCTCTACTTGTGACGTTCAGCAGGTTCATGTTTTATCGCGTGAAATCAATTTTTACGCAGTCGCTATTTCCGTTAAACGATTATAGCCCGCGGACAGGCAATTATGTTTATTGCCATCCGTCGAAGTATAACCAAACTTCTCGTTAATTATCTGCCGTTTTCCAAAGACTGGTTAATTGTCTGCATCCTCACAAATGTCACAACAAAATTAAAAAAGTTGCTCATGAGGGAATATTTTTCAAGCCGAAGGTATCGGGGTTTAGAGCTTAATTTATAAAAAAAGAATGTTCATACAGACGCATATCGATTTCGCAGATATCGACACTTTTTCGCCCAACACCATGCTGTACGCTAGCAAATAAACCTTAAGTCAACATGCCTAAATCTGGTATCAACAAGTAACTCGCATGTGAGCTGGAGCGATAGAGAATATTCGTATCCTCAAGTGCACTGAAGGAATTTACGGTTACTTACTTGCTTCACTCTACTTTGTTGGCCGAACGAATTAGAGGTGTCCAGCTTCTTCTGTCTCAGGCAGGCTCTTACACCGCGCACATTCACGAAGTTGACAGCGTCTTTTTGGTTCTCATGCACCTGCGCTCCACTTTATCTTCCAATTCACCGCCAAGTGTCGGTCGCAGAACTTTTCGCTCAAAAATTCCGAGTACTCGTCGATCAGCTTCCTTCAGCGTCCATGCTTCATGTCCGTAAAAGGCCATCGGGAGGATCAGCGTCCTATACAGAGCTTATTTTATGCGAGTTTGCAAACTACGGCACCTTAGCTGGTTACGTAATCCTTAGAAAGCGCTGTTTCACAGTTTGTTAAATGGAATCTAATGGTTGCTAATTCAAGTTAGTTGAGTAAATTGGGAGAATATTGAAAATAGGTTTTCTGTTAATATTATTGAATTGAAAGTCAGAGACTACTGAAGCAAAAATGTGTCCAAAAAGTGCTCATTCTGAACTAATCTGTTTCGAGTCTGTTTCGAATTTTATCTGCTTGACCTATATAAACAGAAACAGAAGCCGAGACTGTTAAGGCAGTATTAATAATTGTGAATAATCGGAAAGGTACTGATTTTGTGTTGAGAAAAACAATACCAAAGCAAGAGAAAGAAAAGTTTGTTTAGGCGTCAACAGCTGCACAAAATTTGTCAAGCTATTATTTTTAACTTGATACATCAATTCTGGTAACTCATTGAAATTTGATCAATATTCGAACTTTAGCAGTTAAAACCGAGGATGAAAATTGTCACTCACGCTCATTTTGTTTCGCAAGCCGATAGCACATTTGATGTGCACATTTTTTAACAACTTTGTATGACGACCTTGAAGTCCCCAAGTAGTATCACAACATTGACGAAGAGAGTGTTGCTCGTACTCGAACACCGGGGCCGAGAGAGCAGATTTAAGAAAATTATCGCGATGATTCGCCAGAATCTCCTCTTACAGCTCCGGTGTTTGAGTACGAGCAATACTCTCTTCGACAATGTTGTAGTACTACTTGAGAACTTCAAATTCGTCATACATAATTATTGTGTGGAATTGTTGTTATTAAATGAGCTATCGGCTTGTGAAAAAAATGAACGCGAATGATAATCTTCATCCTTGGTTAAAACTTCTGTAATCTCAATCTACTATCTCAGAAAACAGATTCGCTGCACTACTGCACACGGCTACTATGGGATCCGTCTGACAACCCACAACCGGTTGCTCATTCAATTTCAATAGCTAATGAATTTCTACATTCACCACTCCAAAACATTCACTAAAGAATGTTATGTAGGGTATTAGTTCCATTATTTATATCATTAAGCCAATATTCACGAAGAACGCACGGATTAAACACCAAATTTTCACGAAATCATTGATCAAATAAACAAAATATGCTTACGTGCTTTTATGGAATCGCCCAGTATTGTATATTTAGTGAACTTAGCTAGAATTATCCTGAATTTTGTAAAACAAACCATTTTTCAAAACGCTTCCATATCCATCTCAAAACTTAGATAACTGCTCAATTATTCATCTCACGACGCCCTCATATTCATCATACTTTTAATAATGAATGTATCACATTATCATGAATGCATGTAGCCGCAAACCGTTGTAGTAGGTTACCTAGGTATCCGCTATAGTTGTTCACGTGCAAAATTGGTAACCTAGGTAGCCACTGCAGTGCTGTCGATTTATGTCTGTAATGTCGGAATAATTCAACATTTGATGTTTTTCAACACTGTAAAAACAGTTGAAAATATACACAGTTGAAATTTGATTTGTTCAAATTCATCTCATATATTTCTGTTAATTCAAGCTAGTTTTTGGAATTTGAAACATTTTGAAGATTGAAATATTCTTAGTGTAGTGAGTGATTGTGTTTAGTGATTAAAACAAAAAGTGGTCTGCTAGTGATGAATAAAACTTTGGTTGGCTGCTGAACGATTCCCGTTGTAGCCGTATAGAGCAATGCGCGGATTTTGTTTTTTGAGGTAGGTGATTGAAATAAATGAGTTTTCGAGTGCAGATGCCCGAATAATATTAAATTTAGAGCTTTTAAATAAGTTTTTGAGGATTCTACTTTCTGAGAAATCTAAAGTGAACTAAGAAGAATCCATTCCATGGATTAGTAGATTTGTTTAGTTAGATGCGTTATGCGTTTTTTTTGTGTTTTCATGTTTCATGGGCTGAGATGATTAATGGAACAGTTTCCCTATATATCAGTACTGCGAAAATATTTTCTACTGTTTCAAACAGTAATTACGTTTCGATTCAAAATTTAACAGACTTCGCAGCCAAATGTTGTGCCATCGTACCTCGCGACCTGTTGGGAGTCTAAAAATAACATCTGTTATTCATGAAAAATAGAGACCGATGTTCGACTTATTCTGGGTTATAGAGACATCATTTGAAAAAGATAAACCCTGGTTAGGAGAAGCAACTTGAGCAACATGAAGTTAATGGGAAAAGCAAATATACGAATGAGAGTGGTACTTTGCGGTACTTCTTTGATGCTCATTTTCAAATCGAAATTGTTTTTTTTTTTTGTTTAATAATAAAGGAGCGTGCCAAGAAACGTTGAACTTTCATAGATGCTACAATATGCGCCATTAGTAATCTGTGCAATCTGGCAGTATCCAGGTCTTTCATACTGGCATTTTAAGCCAGAATAATCTGAAAAACGCAAATTATTTCAAACAACGTAGGGTAGGGAACATATTCTAAGCAGCTTTAGGAACCGCCTGTATATTCAGACGAAATACTCGAAATGTGTTGGGTGAAACTCAAACAGTAGTATATCAATCTGTTCTTTATCGTTTTCTCTGTCTGAACTTGTCTTGAGATTGTGAAACTAAGTTAGTCAACTTTAACAATAATCAATTAAAGTTACCAATCGAGGGACACTATTCCAATCACCCCGAACCTATTTTAAGCAGTTTCCATCTGTTTTGCAAGTGTTTTTCTGCAGGACCCGAAGTGGCTCCTGGATAGCTGCAATATAGGTCGATTTGTTACAAATGCTGTTTGTTCACAGATTTCTATGTGATTAACGATATTTTTTATATTTGTAAGACAGCTAGACAATCAAAGTTTTCGTTTCCATCATTGAAATTGTCGATATTGATAAAAAAGCAGGAGTTTGAGGCCTGTTTTCTGCGACTGATTAAAATAGGCGCTACTGCTTAAGCCGTTCCTTACCCTATTAGATCAGTGAATTGAGTTTTTTTACGCGGGAGAAAAAAATTCGCTAGACTCGAGAGTAATTTTCTATATGGTGTATGTATTTTAGTATGTATTCACTTAGCTCAGAAACTTTTTTTTCCTGTTAGGTACATTTTCCACTGCGACCAGTGATTTGATCTTTGATTTGATCAGAAACCGTTATTGATGCTCTAGTATTAATCCACTTGGAACAAATATTATTTTCAACAAAACAAACACTAAGCTTTTAATTCAAAACAGAAAAGTAGATGTTTTCATTTATTTATTTTTTTGTAAAAATACTGTAAACTCTAAGGCGGAGAATTGTAAGACAAATTTCTCCTGAAGTTTGAGCTAAGAAGCTTTTTTTTAATTTCAATTCACGCGGTTCTTTCCACGTGGGTTTTACTGGAAAGCTGTTTTCTACACGCCATGTTTTTAATGGTTTTTATTTTTTATTAACAAACACATTACAATGATGTAACATGATTCTTGCAATAATTTTAAACTATTAAGCTTTTGGTGTATAAATTTTGATATTTGATTTTTGTATGAAAATACGCCTTTTTCATAAGGTGTTCGTAATTCTCCAGTAACATGAACCGATTCATACAAATGTATGAATATATTCACAATTATTCACAATTCACAGTTTACTTCCAGATTGCAAAAAGATTGGATAAAAATGTAGGTATTATGAATCAAATGAAAGTAAGACTGGGAGTGGTCATCCTTCCTTTCCGTGCATTGTAGACCAATTACGGTGCTGGTCACTTCCTTGCAGTTAGATGGAAATACAGAAGAATTGAGAGAATGTAGTCCTTGCTTCGCTGGAGACCGAGTATACCTCTGCGTCTCTACAAAAACCACGGGAGTCAGTATTTAAGGGGCGCATTTATGATCAGAATTCATTATGATTCGGCCTATAGTTTATTTTTATTCATTTTGTTATTTCATATTGGTTTATATGTAGGGCATCCTAGTCCGCACAAATGACATGTTGGTGACCTTTAAGAGAAGATTCATATTCGTATGAAGAATATATTCTGTAAACGGTCAAGAATGCTGAAAAAGCGTCGAAAAGGCGGGGCTTAGAGCCTTATACAAACTTTTAGTAATTGTCACAAAGTGGTTTGTTAGAAATTTCCTACATTTACATATTTTTAACTTGGTGATATTTATAGGAAAAACCAGAAACATTTCTATTTTTTTTAATTGTCACCGCGAGACATATTGTTATCAACACAATCATGAATATTTTTCGTGACAAAGTGCTAAAACAAAACATAGTATTCGTGACCAACTCACGAACATTGTTATTTTGGTGTTTTTTTTTTTTTCGCCGATGAAATTTAGAAATGATTGAGTGTGTATATAAGTAATAGCATAGAATAAGTGGAAATTTCGATAAATGCCAAGAGCTATTTACAAATGCAATCCCATTTTCATGGAGAAAGTATATCGCCTACCCCTTAAAATTTTCACGCGCCTTCAAAAAAATGAAGTTTTAGATAGTATTCGTAAACTTTTCAATATTTTAGAAACACGAAAAAATAATTTTGTTGATCTTTTAAGGCAGATGTCTTTTTATATGTGACTCCTGTTGTAATCTTGCTACAAAATACACGAAAATTTTCAAGAAAAACGTCTACATCATATTATGGTTTGATTTTATAATAAACTACTCTTGCCGCTTTCAGCAAGTATTTCCCCCATTTTAGTACGCCAACAAACTTCAGGTGTTCGTCACCATTTATTCTTGATGACTTTTGCAAACAAGATGCATTCCTCCGGTTATAGATCATTCCTTGATTCTTCAATTAAGATCAACTGATACGGGGACTCATTTGAGACAATGCCAATCGAACGTTAGTTCCAGGGAATATTAAATTGAACTATTTTTTTGTTACTTGTTTCAAAAAGGATAGTTACTAGAATCCCGCGGAACTTTTAGGAAAAATCACACATTCTTCAATGAAAACATTTGGCATATGTTTCCTCACGGTGACTCAATAGTAACATTTGTTGAGAAAAGCCCGATGTTTACTTTTTCTGATTTTTATTTAAACCAAAAGAGATGATTACCAAAATCACTGTGACAATGTTAATAACTTTTTTTAGTTTTTTCAAAAAGTCACGAACTCTATTAAACAAAACTTTTGTCAAATATTTTCTTACAAAAGTCACAGTGACTAACTGGGGAAACTATTTCTTTAAAAAGTCACTGTGCATTTGTCAGAAAAATTTAAATGTACCTCTTAATTTCTTGGTGACTATTCTAAGACAAAAAGCCAGTTGTATTTCAAACTATCACTGTGACTGCATAATGGAAAAAATACTTTCGTTTCACAAGTGAAATGATTTCATGACTCTTCAGAGAAAAATAAATAAATTGTAGTTCAATTCAACAAAATAAAAGAAATAATTGTTTTTCGATCAAAGCTTTAGTGTCTTTTGTAAGAAAATAAATTTTTCTATAAAAGGTAATGGTTACTCGATTACAAAAACTATTTCCATATTATTTTTAAAAAGTTCAGAGGACAATTGTAAGAAAAAAGTCCTATTTTATTTGACTCGTGCGGATTGGGATAGGGCTACTTTGGCAGCGCTACCCATTAAATCATTAAATGTAAAATGAAATAATCATGCCATTTATAAAGGTTTCGGTTGACATTCTTTCATAGCTGAAGCTTTTAAATTTTCCATCTAGTATATGCAGAAAAACTAAGAAAGATGTTGGAAATTTATCGCTATGCTATGTTGCAATAAAATTATTAAACAAAAACGAATACTTATTGAAGCTAACAACATGAATTGGAATAAAATGCTTACACATTACCGCAACAGTACACGTGTTTATTGAAGCCAAACGCGCGCTACACTTGAAACATCAAGTTTTCTCGATGCTTATGAACAACAACATTACGATTTTCACTTAGACGTTCTTTTCCACAGTCATACACCACATAATTCTGTAAAGGGTGATTTTCACGACCTTTTTTAATTGGCAGCACTGGTATGTAATGACTTCCGAGTGTCATCTGCCAAAGTCAAAATTGTTCAGTGTACTATGCCATTTCTTCGTGAAAAGACTAACAAACGAACTATGATTACAAATTATAAATTCATGCTTTGTGGAAAATGTGTTGCGCATGTTACGACCATTTGATAATCGCCATAACGTTTGCATTTAAAAAATGCATTTTTTTCGGATAGTGATAGAAAAACTTAAACAGAAATTTCCCATGGAAGGTATTTATATTAGCTTATTCAAAAAACCTACGTCCTTGTTAGAGTAGATTTTACGCTTCGGGTTTGCCCAGGAATTCTTGATTGGACGCAGCTGGTAGGGTGGGTTCACTGACTCGATATTAAGCCGCTCCATCTCCTCCAACAATCGCTTCGAGTAATGCCGGATTCGGCCAGAACACCTCGTCTTCACCCTTATGGTATTTTTGTTAAACGACGCAACTTCCGGCAGGCACTTCGTACTATAAATTTTCTCCTTCACGGCCAGTCCGGAGAGAAATAGGAGCGGTTTTGACATCCCCTTCTCGCTGATTGTTAGCCACAACAGCACCTTCTTGGGGAACCTGGTGTGTGAAATGAACCTCACCGCGGCGCTCACTTCCTTCGTGGGGGAAGTAAAATACGATGTGCCCTGCCAGTCGTTGCCATCCAGGGTGAGATAGGCCTCGTCTTCCATCACCAATACCATATTTAGCCGCTTCCGCTGCCTGCAGCTCCGAGACACTGGTCCCGACGGGACTGCCGCTTCCTGACATGTATATCCATATTCAACAGGTACTTTTTCACTATTAGGCCGGTTGCACCGACTTACCGGCCAAGCACACGCAGTGATATAATCACTTTTCCCTCGGTGTTCCTCTTCAGTATCCTCTGAAGCTTCTTGTCGCTCAAGGTCGTCGGCCGTCCGAAACTGAGCTTTCTTTCAATGCTCTGATTGTTGTCAAATTGTGCCAAGAAGTTGTAGATGTCAGATAGCAGTTTTCAACGCGGCAGGGTACCGTTCTTTGAACGCGCACATTTCTGAACGCTTCATTGTTTTCGCCATTACGGTTAAAGCTCGACTGATAGAACTGTCAATTTCTTTTGCTGACTCATGGCCCACCATGATTGATTCTGCATTGGTAATTTCGTCAGTGCGTGTGAAGGCAAACCCATGAAAAACTGTCCATTTTTGTTAATACAAACGTTCGACCAAGTGAAACCATAATTGGTCGGTGTGCAAACGCCAGAAATTTTATTTCGAGTAATCGGAGTTCAAAGTTTTATCACTTCGTATTTTTTGCGAGCGCCTCAAGAGATGTTTTTGTAATATCATAATACCATGTCTAAATGATTTATTTTTTTCATGAAACATAGGTTACTAACTTTAACATCCAGTTCGGTCTGGTCGCACGCCGACCAATTAGAACTATTATTACCAAAAAATTGGGCCTTTCGTACGGTCTTTTTAAAACGTAGCCGTGGTGCAACATTTGCATGAAATAGTTATTAAGAAAAAAAGAATCAATTTAACGATTGTAATACAGATCTTGTAAACATTAGTATTACATTTTTATATGTTTTATTTAATTTTTTTTATTATTATTTTCATTGACAATAAGACAAGTCTTGCTTTTTCTCAAAATTTTGTTAAGGCAGTAAATGTAGGTATGATAATGTAGAAATGAATAAGCTGAAAATAGGATAGTATAAACGTTTGAAAATGTAGTGCAGCAGAGCAGGTTGGGCGTGAATCCGCAACTTCCTACCTCTTGTACTATATTTGTCAAAGTTTCTCCTATCCTATTTTCAGGCAATTTATTTTTGCATTATCATACTTCTGCCTTAATAAGAGTTTTACTTAACTTTAACATAAAAAATTTAAATAATGTAATAGAGTAAATTGAGATAAGAAAATAAACCATGGAATTATACAATAGTAAGAACGAATTTAAGTGAAACACAATTGATAAAAATCAATTTTATCATCTTCTTTTGTATACATATTTTAGTCCACGATCTTTTTCATTGCCCTTCGATTGATGAAAATTATAAAAAAAATCATACATGTTTTTTGAAACATTGAAATGTTATAAAGGAGAATAAGAGATAAGAAAAAACATAAAAGGTGAAATAAAGATATATGAGAAATAACAGCGCTGCTTTATCATGTCCAGCATTCTCATTATTTAGTTTCCGTTGCAAATATTCAAAATAGCTATTGAGTATTTGTATTTGTGTGTCACTTTGAAAAAATCCCTATTTTGATGTCGATTGGATTACCTCCCGATCTAATTTTAATCAGAACTCTTGTTTTAAGATATTGCAATCAGGGTAGGGAAATGTACTGGTACGCTACAGTAATCACACGACAGTAGCGAGATTTTTGTGATTACCACTGTGGAATGAAACACTACGCGACAGTAGCCGCTACCGAAGTTTCATACGATCTGCTTTATCTCTTGCTCTTTGTCACGAATTCAATATGAGCAACAATTCTCTCGCTCACTTCTTTTCATATTGTTGTCATTGTATAGACAATCTCTGGCTCTTGTGTTATTGACCGTAGCTATCTGTGGTGTTTATTGCATTTATTACGAATTGAAGTGGAATCAATTTACTTAGCGTCGATTTTAATTTGGGCACGAGGACGTTAATCGAATTTGTAAGATTCATGCTTTTATTGCCCTGTTTTTGATTAAATATGCTAAATTTGGATGAGACTTTTGCTACAGCGAACTATTTTCTAATGAATAAGTTTAGAAGTTGGGATTCAAATTTTCTGGTGTACACGATTGATGATATTTGTCGGCAGTACATACATAGTAATTATTAATTTTCCATCAGTGCGTCTTGAACTGTCCTACAGATCAGACGTTTTTTCGGTTGCTTGTGGACTGGTCTTTGACTGCCTATAGCTTCAAAGTTTGTGTTTTGTCAGTGTGTCTTTCAAAGACTACCTGAAAGTTATTTCCCATCAGTCTTTCTCAAGACTACCTATTTTTTTCTCAATACTTGCAATTTGATATTATTTTTGAACTTTTTTCGTATCACCTGAAATGGCTGGACGGAAAAAGAAACCTCGCATCGCTGCGGGGAGGAAAAGAGAGGCATCTCTTTCTGACACTTCGAGTGTCTGTAGTGACAATCCTTTTGATATTTTGCCTGAGCAAGAAGCTGGTGAAATGGAAGTTACCAATATGGAAACTATACAAAATATAAAATCTTTAAAAAAGGAGAAAGTTCTACCTATTGTGGTAACTATTTCTTCTGAATTTAATATATTCAAAAAGGAACTTTCAACGTTTGTTTCTGACGTTAAAGTTACCTATCAAATTGGCCGTAGAGGTGAATGCCGCTTATTAGCCGACTCAGTAAAGGGTCGTGATCGTCTTGTTCAGTATTTAACTGACAAGATGTACAAATTTTTTACATATGACACCAAGAACGCCAAGCCGTTTAAGGTTGTCTTGAAAGGTCTCACCAACGATCAAACCATTGATGAGATCAAACTTACTTTAACAGGATTACTTGGCATAGCCCCTACCCAAGTAATTCTAATGAAACAAAAATCACGAGGCGAAAACAGTCAGAGAACTGGAATTTCCCTTGTTAATTATTTAATTCATTTTAACCGCAATGAGGTTAACAACTTAAATTTTTTTGGAAAAGCACATGCTTTGTATAATGTGCGTGTAAAGTGGGAAATTTATAGGAAGTATGGCGGAGGTGAAAAGCATATCACCCAATGCCGTACTTGCCAACGTTATGGCCATGGTTCCAAATTCTGTAACATGGACCAAAAATGTCTTAATTGTGGAGACTCTTCTCACAAAAAGGACACATGTCCTGTGAAAGAGAGTAAAAATTTTCGCTGTGCGAATTGTAACGGCAACCATATGTCAAATTTTTATCAATGCCCAGTCCGTTTAGAAATTGTTGAGGCAAGGCAAGGTAAACAAAGTTCAATTTCTCAATTAAAACCAACTTCAAAACAAAATTCTCCAAGCGTACCAGTGACGCATAGTTTACCTACTCCTTTGCACACCCGTTTAACATATGCACAGGTTACAGGTAGTTCGAACATTATACCGCCTAGTGTTGGTAGTTCGAAAATGACCGTTAATATGGGTAAGCAAATCACGCTAGAAAATAATTGTACACCTATTACTCCAGCTAATATTGCTGCCGAAAATATTTTTTCTAATGTCAACTGCCTGGAGCCTATTACGGCAGGTAAACTTTCTTTTTTGCAACAGGCAATGTTCGATCTTATGAATGCCATGTTGCAGGCAAAATCAATGTTTGAAGCCATTCAAATAGGCACAAATTTTACTATTAAAATTGTTTCTAATTTAAAATTTAGCAATGATTTTAAATAAAACAATTAAAATATTAAATTGGAATGCTCGCTCATTGAAGGCCAATAAGAATGAGCTTTTTAATTTTTTAACAGTAAATAATGTGCATATTGCAATTATTACTGAAACATTTTTGAAACCTAACATAAAATTAAAATATGATCCCAATTACGTGGTTCATAGATATGATAGGATTCAGGGTTCCGGCGGTGGAGTTGCAATTGTTATTCATCGCCGAATCAAACATCGTGCTCTTCCCCATCTTGAGACGAAAGTTATTGAAACTTTGGGAATTGAAGTTCAAACTGAACTTACCATTTCAATGCACACGCGAGCTCAAAAATTATTTTAAAGGTGATTTACAAAAACTCACCAGAAATCGTTCGAAATTTTTCATAATCGGCGATTTTAACGCTAAACATCGTTCATGGAATAATTCTCAAAGTAATTCCAATGGAAAAATTTTATTCAATGATTGTTCTTCAGGATACTATTCTATTTTGTCTCCGAATAGTCCTACATGCTTTTCTTCTGTAAGAAACCCTTCAACAATTGATTTGGTGCTAACAGATCAAAGTCATGTGTGTAGTGATTTGATCACACATGCTGACTTTGATTCTGACCATCTTCCAATAACTTTTTCTTTATCACATGAATCAGTTTTAAACCCTATGAGCTCTGTTTTTAATTATAACAAGGCTAATTGGGAAAGATACAAAACTCATATTGAGAGAAATTTCAATAATGAGCTTGATTTGCAAAACGAAGTGAATATTGATTCCGCTTTGGAAGCATTGAAATGTGCAATTGTTGATGCCAGGAATCATTCTGTTCCAAGGGCTCAAGTGAAATTTGATTCATCAATAATTGACGAAAATCTTCAACTTCTAATTCGTTTGAAAAATGTCCGCAGACGTCAATATCAACGTTCTCGTGACCCTGTTTTTAAAACTATTTATAAAGATTTACAGAAAGAGATTAAACATAGATTTACTCTTCTGAGAAATCAAAATTTTGAGACTAAAGTTGAAAAATTGAAACCATATTCAAAACCATTTTGGAAGCCGTCGAAGATTCTTAAGAAACCTTCAAAGCCTATTCCAGTTTTGAAAGATGGTGAACGTTTTCTTGTATCCAATGAACAAAAGGCTCAAAGACTTGCTCAGCAGTTTGAGAGTGTTCATAACTCAAATTTGAATTTTGTGAGTCCAATTGAAAATGAAGTCACACGTCAATTTGATTTAATTTCTTCCCAGAATTTTTTACCTGCAGAAATAATTGAAACTAACTTGAATGAGATTGAATCAATTATTAAAAATTTCAAAAATATGAAAGCACCTGGTGACGATGGAATCTTTAATATACTAATCAAACATCTCCCTGAGAGCACAATGGAATTTTTAGTGAAAATTTTCAATTGCTGCTTCAAAATTGCATATTTTCCTAAATTATAGAAAAATGCAAAAATTACTCCCATTTTAAAACCGGATAAGAACCCAGCTGAAGTTTCAAGTTATCGACCTATCAGTTTGCTTTCTTCAATAAGTAAACTGTTTGAGAGAATTATTCTTAACAGAATGATGTCACAAATCAACGAAAATTCAATTTTTGCAAATGAACAGTTTGGATTTCGCCATGGGCATTCCACAACTCATCAATTGCTCAGAGTTACTAATATGATACGAGCTAACAAATCTGAAGGTTATTCCACTGGAGCTGCTCTTTTAGACATAGAAAAAGCATTCGACAGTGTTTGGCATAAAGGTTTGATTGCGAAATTGCAAACTTTTAATTTTCCAATTTTCCTAATCAAAATTTTAAAAAATTATCTTACTGATCGAACTCTGCAGGTTGTCTATCAGAATTCAAAATCTGATAGATTTCCTGTCAGAGCAGGTGTACCTCAAGGTTCAGTCTTGGGTCCAGTCCTGTACAACATATTCACTTCAGATCTTCCTGATTTGCCTCCAGGATGCACAAAGTCATTGTTCTGCGATGACACAAGCATTTCCGTAAAAGGAAAAAGTCTTCGTGTCATATGCAGTCGATTGCAGAAAAGTTTAGATATTTTTTCTTCCTACTTGCAAAAGTGGAAAATCTCTCCCAATGCTTCTAAAACTCAAATGATAATTTTTCCGCATAAGCCTAGGGCTTCTTTCCTCAAGCCAAACAATAATCACGTTGTCAAGATGAATGGGGTTATTTTAAGTTGGTCCGACAAGGTTAAGTACTTGGGACTAATTTATGATAAAAAACTTATTTTCAAAGAGCACATTGAGAGTATACAAGCCAAGTGCATCAAATATACGAGATGTTTATATCCTCTCATTAACAGGAATTCTAAACTTTGTTTAAAGAACAAACTTTTGATTTACAAACAAATTTTTAGACCAGCAATGCTTCATGCTGTACCGATCTGGTCAAGTTGCTGTTCAACAAGGAAGAATAAAATTCTGAAAATGATTTTGAAGCGTCCTCCTTGGTTTGGTACACTCGTATTACATAGACTTACTGGTGTTGAACCATTAGAAGCTATGTCAAATAAAATTATTAACAATTTTCGACAAAAATCGTTGCAATCCTCAATTGCTACGATAAGCTCTCTTTATAGCCAATAAGTTAGCAATTAAGTTAGTTGTAAGTTTACTTCCCCTTTTCTGACAAGTAGGTTTAAATCCCTACGAATGATAAGTCCTAATTGCGAAAGCAAACAAATCCTAACAATCAAAATTACAAATTTCTAACAGTGTTGAGAAGTCACCATTTGTGATTGGACACACATACTCATTATTTACTAATATTTATCATAAATACTTAAGCTACTAACAAATCCCCCCTTAAAAAAAAAAAATTAATTTTCCATCTTATTACTGTGCTAAACTGTCGCATGATTGCCAATTACTGTCATTCGCACAATGCGACAGTCGAGATATCGAAGCGGCTGGAGATCCGAACAAAAGAGAATCGTTACCTATCCATGTTGGCCTTTAGTCTCACGATTCTCTCAAATAGAGAAGCGAACAGTTGAACGCTGCTGTCGAAGTCAGCAAGAGAAGCAACAGTATTTTTCGATAAGGTGTCATGCAAAAATGTCAACTGTTCGACACACTGATTGCAATAACGCATTTTTTGTTCAAACCCTCTTTTTTCTTCTTCTTTTTACAATTTATAGATGTAAGACATCCGAAAATGTTAATGCATAATTTTTGAAGAAAAAAAAACAAGGAATTTAGAAAAAATGTCATTTTTGGTCGGAAGTGTTGCCAGGTAAATTATTTTTGTATTTTGATGTGCATTTTTCGGCAAATTAAGCTAGATTTATTTCAAATTCGCTAATTTTTAATTTCGCTAATTTTTTTGTATTCTTCGGCAAATTTTAAACAAGAAAGACCTGTCACCTTGAGATAATATGGGCCTTTCTCGACATGTTCCATATATATATATATATATATATATATATATATATATATATATATATATATATATATATATATATATATATATATATATATATATATATATATATATATATATATATATATATATATATATATATATATATATATATATATATTCGTTATAATGTTTCAATTTTCTTAATTTGCATTAAACAATCATATTCATTTGAAAATGTTTATTAACTTTCTAACTCAAAGTACAACACAAGAAATGGTTTTTAGAATTTTGCTGGTTATAAGGAATCCAGAAGAATCTTTTCTTCTATTGCAGCAGTGTTGCCAGTTTTTTCCGTTCAATCCAGTATTAGATCTTTGAATCAATGACAGAGCGAGGGTAATCTAATCGACACCAAAACTGGGATTTTTCCAAGGTGACACTAGATAAAAAATTTCCCCAACTCTGAGCAAAACTGGTGATGGTCGTGTCCAAGTGGTATGTACACCTCGTATGAAATGACCCATATTCATAGTGTTCCATATGTAATGATAACATATAGAGTATAAAATATATACCACAAAATAGTCTAAATTTGCTTACCAAAAGCTTAGGGGCCGTTCCTAAACCACGTGGTCATATCTTGATTACTTTTTATACCACCCGTACCCCCCCCCCTCCCCCAGTGTCTTTCGTGGTCTTTCAACAAACCCCCCCGTTCCCCTCTTTATGACCACCTGGTTTAGGAACGGCCCCTTAATGAGTTTGGAAAAATTTGCAGGTTGAATTTTTTAAATGAGCAGCTCTTCCGCATTACCGCTTATCTAACCACAGCAGATGGCGTTCTAAAGACTTAATGTGATGCCCGATCTTTTTCAGGTGCAACTTTAAAACAAACAAAAACTTCGAAAAAAAAAAATCTCTTGCACAGAACAATTCGCTGACTCCTATCTCCATCATACTGTGTAGCAGTAAAACTTAAACTTTGAACTTTCACCTATCTTGCCTTGTTGTCAATTCTCTAGGATATACTTGATGTTGAGTTTAGGATGAAATTAAAAGTGTACCAATACTGCGTGATTAACAGCTACTAGATTTGTGCAGATGTTGTGTGTGTGTTCTTGCTCCTTTTTTTAACATAACCACATACAATGCTAATAACTTAATGACGTCGGCCACAATAAACGATGTCTAATTGAGGAGTACAGCTTGACATGGTTGTACAACAATTTATAGAGATTGCCTCCCAATTATACTAGTCAGAGCTGTCTAATTGGGCTAGCGCTGTTTGGTGGCGTCAAACAAGCCCTGGTCATGTGGTAAACTAATGAGCGACCGAGCGAGCGGGAAGGATAATTGCACGATGGGAGAAACGTTGTCTCTAATACGGCAGATCATAAGTGTTCGCGGCGCGGCGCCCAAGGTGCTGCGCGGGCTCCCAATCGGACACAAAGCGCACCCTCCATACGAGTAGCGTGTTTACAATGCATTCTTTGTTCCTCCGACGAAGGGCGCCCACCGAGAGTAGAATCATAAAAAAAAGAAGATATTATGAAATTTCCTATCAACATCGCTCAATTTGCAATCCGGCGCGCAAATACCGCCCTCCGCATAGTGAACTTCTCGTGGCGGCACCGTTTTTGAACCGCGTCTACCGGCGAAGGCACAAAGGTTTAAAAAGGTTTCTCTTCCCAGCTGTAGATACTACATTAGTAGGTAGGCTGAAGCAACCTGACTACAGTGCATGTCTTTTCCGTGCCACACTAAGAACCTCGTTCTGCACAGCATGTTTGAGGTGGAAAAAAAATCGAGCAAATCGCTTCTGCGAAAGAATTGCTGACTAGCGAGGGAGCACAAGAAAAAAAAACACCGCTATTAGTCTGACTTCACTAACCGTGCCGATTATTACAAAGTAATGTCGAACAGGACCGCCCCGATCTGTTGAAAATGAAGCATGCTTTTCCCGAGTACCGTAGCTCAATGATATTTTGAACTTTCCCGACTGGTCGACAGTTAGCTTCGCAAAGAAAATATAGCCCACGCTACGGTGCCTCAAATTACCCACCTAAACCATTTGCATGTTGCTGTTCATGGGTTCAGCGCGAACTATTGCGAGTTCTCACGCAAAATGAGTTTCTCTGCTCGAGTTCTGCTGAGCAATTATCGACAACCGGCGGAAAGTTTTTCTAAACCTTGCCTAAGACGGCAACGATGGCGGTTTCGGGAGGGAAAAGCCCACCATTTTCCCAAGCGAATCTGGCGCAAATGACACCATACAGATAGTATCGTTAGCTGCCGCTGCTGCCGCTGCTGCTGTTAATACGGCCAGCTGGCTGCGCTAACAGATGCATTGCTCTAGTGGCGAAACGAATGGTTAATTGATTTCTCATCTGGCGGGCGGCTCGCCTGGGGCGAAGTTGAGGAAATAGCCGATGGTGATTGATTGGATTATGAATGCTCTTTAGGGTAATCAACGAGTTGCACGGCGCTTAACCGACTCTTGGAATGGTAATTTAATTTTTACCTTATGCATTCGGTGCAAAACAAAGCCGCATCGGTATTTCAAGGTAAAGTTACACATTGAACATCTCAGAAAGGGTGCTTCAATCCAAGTCTTTTATGGCTGATTTTTTCCTGTTGACACTAAATTGGCTCTATCTGTTGGTCGTTCTCTATGTTATTGAAAATAAATTATTCTATGACAATTGAAATCGTGCATCAATTTTCTACCTGTTCAAAACAAATTTTCAGGGCCATTATTTTAGAAGGAAAAATTAGGTCGAAGACAATAAAATTATACGTTGGAGTTGTTAAGTTTTTGTACAGTATTTGTATTCAGATTTCAAAGTGCTAATAACATAGCTTCTATACCACAAAAGATCAAAATAATGGTCGCAGTGGTCCAAATCTTTCAAAAAAAAAACATAGCTTCTAGCTTACAGTGGTACAACGCTAACGATACTAACTTAACTTTTGCTCTACGACAAGTCACATAACCTGACCATAAAACCCAGCAAACGCTGCATTGGCTAATTAATTAGTCCTGCAAATCACTTTAGCATATTAAGCTATCTTACAATCAGCGGCTGCCCAAGTCTTAAGGTGCGATGATAATAATCGGATTATGCAAGATCTCTAAAAAGAAACTAAATAGGCCCGCCCGCGCTTGAATTTCATTTCGATCCGGCATTTGCCGTGCCGCACTCAGCACTTGCGCGGGAAAATGGCACCTCCCGTGCGGCGGGAAACCGGTCTTCGCACGAGGAAAAGCACCCGCCTGCATTTAAGACGATGCATTCAATAATCAGCGTTAATTAGCCTCCTCTAACCTATTGGCAGCATTTTTCAACCATTTCTCGGTGCGATGCTTCTTGATTGCCTCTGCTCTCTGCTAAGTACCGCGGCATCTTGCGTTGCTCGTTGCGCCGATTAACACTTGGAAACGCTATGCACGACCTGACACGCGGCGAAGAGATGGATGGAAGTCAGCTCGGTCAGCGTCGGATGATGGCGTGCGCAATTGAAGCAAGAAAACGACCATTTCAAAGTGATTGTTATGATTAATTAACTCATTACAGCCATTGTTTTGGGCTTTTTGCCCGCTCCTCCGATAATTAAATTTCGTATTCCATTTTCTCTCGGGGTGGTGTGAAAACCAGGGGGCATGAGAGCATTTGACTTAATGGAAAAATTTTCACTAGACTTACCTACTAGAGTAGCTAATAGCGAATTGCAGCTGTGAGAAGGTATTCTTTGACCGGGGTAATCTATCAACTTGAATGCTTATGTTGTGTTGTGGCGCTGATGAAATCACGTCAATGTTTGGGAGCTTAAGCAAGGTATTATCGTCGGTAAATGATCCTATTTTAATTGACTCATTATAGGTCGTTTCAGTATCGCAACGTCATGCAACTTGTAACTTCAGTTAAGTAGGAAATAAAATTAAAACAAAGGTTTTTAACTGATAGTTTTATTATCGAGCGACGGCTCAGTGATTTTACAGCGTATGTCTTCTCCAGCAGAAAACCATTGACAGGGTGTAAACATCGCTTTATCGCGAAATAATTCCGCACTGCTTGTTTTCGAGCTGGGCACCACCGACTCATTGATATTAACTCAAATGACAAGCTACTAGCTTCGGATGCCGTCTCCGATGGGAGCAAGCATTTTCACGCCACGTAATTAATGGTAAATTAAATCCGTCATGGTTGCTTGCTCGGGGCCGCATTGTCACTTCGAAAAATAAAACTGTTAACCACTTGAGAGGTCCCTACAATATCGTTCGTTCATCGTTTTTCAACTACTCTTATTCAATGATTTCTATTTTTAGTTTTGTGATAGACACATACGAGCGTTTTCCGTTCAATTTCAGCCTTCAGTGCTCCTAAAAATATGTGTAAAAATAATCAGGATTTTAAAATTAATCAAATCCTTTTATATTATTACTAAGCATCAATCACAATTTATGACAAAAGGGCAAAAATCCAGAAAGTCAACATTTTGAAACTGCTGTTCTCTGTTCGGAATGTAAAATTCGAATACTTTTATAACCTATGATCCCGATTGAATGCTATATGCGAGATTCCATTTCCTCAATTCAACGTCTAAATTACCTAAGGTACTAAAAACTCCAATAGGTTATCATGTTTTGTCACAAAAAATTACGAGTTCTGTTGAATAGAAGCCAGCTCGAAGTAAAGCTAAAAAATTCAATTCAATAGCCTAATTCAACAAGGCCGCAAAACCATCACACTTTTTACTATGCTAGTAGGTTCACATTCCAGCTTTGGTTGCGCAATCCGTGACCTGGTGAGCTATATTCAATCAGCAATAAATGTAAAATGCACCATCAATCTAGAGAAAAGAAAGAAGCGAAAAAATAGTGAGAGGCGGAAACTGATCTAACAACGATGATGGCAACGTTTCTGTTCGCCACAGCTTACAATGGGACCCCACGCTGTAGGTCGCTGTCGACCGATGTTCTGCACCCAAACCTTAAGGTGCAGAAAAGCCCAACAAACTTGCTGAATTGATCCTTAGAAAATGGTTATGAATGCGATTACTTTTATCAATAACACCCATCTCAAGCTCAGCTCCCGGGAGTGTTTAGTGGCTATTTTCACTGCACCATCGACCGTCAAAGAAACTCCCTTGAATGAATGTACAGGTAGGTACAGAGGCTATGCTTTTACCTATATTTCTTCACCGCGGCGGAGACTACCTCGCTCGTGGATTTGAAGATGTTGTTACAAGATACCACTCAAGCGCTTAAATCTCCAACGAGCCGGGCGAAGATGAATAGATTCGTTGTGGTGGTCAAAACTATCATTATGCATATATTTTGCCACAGATGATCTCTTGTCACGATATGATTGATTTTTCTGCCATCAATCCCAGAGCGGACGACAGACGGACGGTGACGAGTGAGTACGATCACCACCGCCCCGGTGAGACGTGTGGGAAAATAAAGCCGCCTTCCAGTCATTACAAGTGGTGATGTCGCGTCATCGGGCGCTCTCCAGCAGAAGCGACTAGACCTAGTTTGGTGCAGCGTGCGACGAACTGTGTAAACATCCCGACCCACCTCCATGGCGGAAAAATTTCCTCTCCCCGTGGTCATCAGCGTTGAAAGGTCAACGCAAGTGCTGCACTGCCGGTGATCGCATAACTGTAACATTCGACATTTTATGGGTTTCATGTTTTTTATGGGGAAATGCTTGAAATAGTATGCACTTTTCACATCTGCAAAAATTTGCGAAGGGTTGTTTGAAAAAAAATCGTAAAAATCACAGGAGGGTTGTGTGCAAAGCCACGACCGCAAGGTTGAAGTAGAATATTTATACAAGGAAGATAACCCGGCTGCTTGCGTGTCAGTCATTTTGAAATCAGAATTGTTCCGTATATACCACTTGTTAAACACAACAACAGTATCAATAAATCGTAATAAACATCACACTGCTGTGCATTTGCAGTAGCATCAAACTTCAGTTGCAGGTTATTAATAATTAATCATTATGCACTTTCAAAAACATTTAGTAGGCTTGAAAAAGGCCGATTGCTGCAATTGCAATTTTCATTCAATCATCGCATAAATGCTTCATGGTCAGATATACCCGCTGCTATGCTATCCGTAGCCATGCCACAGTTGTGGCCGCTATACAATGCCATTGGTATCCGCTGTCCCTTCATCAGCTGGCCCAGCTGCTATCGATACTGAGATCCGCTGCAACTAGAGCGCTATCACAGAACAGATATGCAACTTCGAACAAAACTCTGCTGCAAATCCTAGCCCACGCTTTCGCATTCGTTTTTCGCTATTCCAGTGCATCGTTCGAACAGTTCGCTCTAATAGTTTGAACATGCTACGAAAATGTTTTCTTTTTTTGCTTCAATGACCAGACATCCCTCCCAGCTGCCCGGACGAACACATACATACACATTCGCATAGATTCTCTAGGATTCCTTACATTGGATTCGTGAGCGTCCTTGAAAAGGATTCCTGAAAAAAGAATCCTTAGGAATGCCCTGTACATGGCTCTAGGATTCTTGAATAAGAATCGTGATTGGGAATCCTCCGGATCGTGTTTGCGATTCCTTTCACGATTCCGTCACCGTGTTAATCGGTATCCTAGGGATTCTTACTCAGGGTTCTCTGCGTGTTAATAAGGGTGGTCTCGAGGTACGATGCACAGTGGTACGCCCAAACGGTCAAAAATATAAAAAAAGTTTTTTTTTGTTTTCTGCTTATTGTCGATTTAATGGATTGGTTATGTACCTGAGAATGCAGAAAAACTGTTTTTGTTGGCCTATTTTATTAACAGTTAACTTCTGAGCACGAGATAAGGGAAGGTAATTGACACTTGCAAAATCAGCTTAAACAGTACGTGTTTCATACATTGTGTATATATCCGCTTAGGAACAAATTCAGTCGCTTCATCTGTTTATTTTTATTATGAACCTTCAGAAAACAGGTATGTTTTGCTATTGCGATATTGTTTGTATAGGTATGTGCTAAACTGTTATCAAAATTAGTCGTGAGAGGGAACGTAGTAATAAAGTCAAAGAGCACCACTCATATTAAAATTGATGTAAACTTTTGAATGTGTTCCGCGCGATTCAATCATCAAATTACCACCAAACGAAAGGCTCAGGACTCAGGAAAGATTTGGTAAAGGTTCCATTTGCATATATTTGCAGGCAAGTCGATGACAAGCGGCTAAAGATGCTTACTTTTTCGCTTGAATTTTATTTTTTCTGCATAGTTTCTCTGAAGGGTTGTGGTACATTCAGCTCAAATTTACTAATTTGTTCTCAAACATTTGTCTATATTCGAATTTTGTTATTTGGTGTTGAAATACGGGAGTTTCTGAGACAATATCAAATTTGTTTGAGGTTTTTCCAATGATAGAAAAGTCAAACTTTGATCACTTTGAGGGTTTAATTAACACAACCCGATTGAGCTTAAATTTTGCTATGGACTTTTTTCGAGAAAGCGAAACTTTTGAAAACTCCCACATTTTAAAATTTAATAGACAAACTTTTCCCTACATTCTATTGGCACCCTATTATGTATGCATGATAATGGAAATAACAGAAAATAGCACACAAGTTGGATGATAACAGTCCCAAAAAAGGTTGTTATAGTCAAAACACACCTGATTCTGTCGATTTCAGAAGTTTTCAAGAGCAATATTGCACAAAAATGATTAATGACCGCCCTTGCCAACCAATTCGAACCACCTTGCGATGCTCCCCTAACAAGCCAGTCATCATAGGTTCGAGTCTCGACTCGGGAGACCGCATTCAAGAGATTTTTAAGCTGGAATTCAGTAACAATTCACAATCAATATGAATGAAAAAACTAAACTGAAAATCTCTCAACCATTCAAATATTGCTCAACAAATTTTCTTGGATCGTATACCCCGCGTCTGTTAAAATTATTTTAACTAGTTAGTTGAATTACTTAGATATTTTCGTTGGAGTTGGAAAGCGAATTTCTCGACTAAAGACAATAATTTTTTTTCTCGTACCGTTTATTACACCTAACATTGCGAGTAATGCATATAAGGTACAATGTAAAAAAACGATTGTTGTTAGTCAAGATATTCGGTTTTCAACTTGAGCAACAATGAAATTCATTTAAAAAAAAGGAACATAAAAAACATTGCACGTATGCGTACCGGAGAGAACAAAAAATCTCTCGACGAAAGAGCGTCGAAGGTCGCACACTCTTTTTGCTTTTTGGTTTTGTATGAGAACAAGAGAGACCGAAATTATTCTTCACCACGAGCAGGTATGAATGGTATGAGTTTAATAAAATTTTGAGTGTAAAATGCTCTCCACCGCTAGATGTCGATACTTAAAATAAAGAGATTTTGTCTCGTTTTTGGTTCGTTAGTTGAACAGATGTGGCGCTATGCATTGCTATGCCACAGCTGTGGCCGCTATCCGCTATCGCTGGTATCCACTGCACTGCTACTGCTGCTGCTAAGGGATGACTGCCGTTGTCGTTGTCTAGAACTATTATAAGCGGCTTCGGCTGAAACAGGCTCTTATATAGGCCAAAAAGCATATTTTAAATTGCAAGGATGATTCAGACGGATGGATGATTATGATTCTGTCGACCGTGCTTGGTAAGCAATCATATAACGACCAATCAGAGGTCGAATTTTTCGTTTTGACAAGACTTGACTATTTTCAATAGTACAATAGTTTGAATAATAAAATTACAATTATCTTCATTTGGGAAAAACCAATCTATTGCTGCAAGAACGAAGGAAATCCATCGAATACTAACCGATTTATTAGCATTTGAAATTGGACATATTTTTCACTTTTTTCGGTTTTAGATTTTCATTTCACATCCGTATGTAACCGAACTTCCTGAGAGAAGTATTCCCAAGTTGTTTTGTCACATAGCGTAAATAACCGCATAATTGTCACACTGCTCTACTTTTTCAACTTTTTTTCTGCCAAAAAAGCTGCAATCTATATCCTCCTCAGCATCCACTGGAACTCGAAAGTTATTCTGGTCCGGCAACCAACACCGGTGAACCGTATTTGGTATTCAGCTCATGCTCGTTGAATCCAAGAAAACCTAATTGCCGCTGTGATATATTCCAAGTAGTCCAAAATTGACGGCATAAAAGTATCGTTGTAAAATTTTGAACAAATTTAACTTTAGAGCGATGTTCAATGTAAGTGTAAAGTAGTACCACAGACTAACAGACATAACACGTTGAACAAATTTTCAATAAAATCATCGTTTGGATGATTCCAGTATTTTACGTTAGTAACACTAGCACCATCTGCTGTCGTGTTCGCGCTGCGTCATGTATTTCGACATCAGCTCCAGCGTTACTGCATGTGTCAAATGGGGAACTACAAAATATGTATGAGATTGCATGACAGCGCCCCAGACGACGTTTTCGCGCGATGACTGTTATTCGATTGAAAATTTGAAATTAATGTTTTTTGTGGCGATGGAGCTAGGCTCCAGTGTTACGTCTGCTAATCTGTGGTACTACTTTCTTCATGCACTAAGTTTAGTTGAACTGTCTATTTGCAAGAATATAAAAAGAACAATGCATTTAAGGTCAAAATGTAAATGTCTCGTTTTCACGAACAACCCATTTTGTGAATGTTACAATTTTGCGATCATGGGCAGTGCAGGTGGGTTTTACTTGTTGGGTTTAATCAGAGGAAATATGCAATACATCAATGGTCAGAGAGCGCAAGTAAAACTTTTACGAAGTTGAGATCTGTTTGAATATAAGTCTGGAACGTTGGGGGTTTTAGACTTTTTAGCTTGTGAGATCACGGTTTAGAGTAAATTGTATCACATGTCATCAAAGACTTGTGTTGTAAAAGATAACCCGGTTTACACTGCTTCGAACGAGGACTTGGAAATAATTTTAATCCAGTCATACTCTTAGCTGCAGTGTCGAATAAAACCATAAGAAACCATAAAACCAAACACAGAGCTTGACTCCATAGGTTATCCTGTATTTGTCTATTTCAATGAAATTAAACATATTCACAGTTGAAAATAAACAACAAATGATATAAACGTGCATGCTTAAGTACCAATATAACGCGTCAAAAAATAAGATCAGTTCAAAATTCATGTCAGGAGAAAGATTTATCCACTAGGTACGATCCAATACAAGGGACCAGCTCTGTACCAGAAGGAGCATCCCTAAACTATGGTGTTGGCTTCTTCATGTTTAAATATTTTTTGTTTGAACGCCAATCGGACAATATACCCAGCTTTTTCCATCAGCTCCGACCAAGCTGACCTTCGTTTCGTCAAACCACAGCTCATTTAGCCATTTCGTGCTTCTGGACCTACCCAAGCGAAATGGCCGTTGGTAAACTTCAACCTCACTAGAAGATGCTTTTGTGTGAGGTCAAAAACTTTCCTGGGGATTTAACCTCACTTATTTTACTTTTTAGACGACAGATCGTTGGGATTCTATGCCGAATCTAGAAAAACCGAATCACAAAACTCAGTCTTTGGCTGCTGCTCTGCAGTCTCCCCTTACACCCGCTGTACACATTCAGCGCATGCGAGGTCTGCCTCGAAGTCGTCGGCCTCTATCCTGTGTGTTGCCGGTCGCTCATTCGTCATCCGTGCTACGTGGCCAGCCCACTGCACAGTGCACAATGGTCCAGAAACCAAATTTAGGAGGAAATTTGGGTCTAGAGCTCTATAGCAATGTTTTAGAGAAAAACTCTATTCTACAAAGTTTTTACATATGATAAAGCGCTTATTGAAAAATTATCAAAAATTAGGGTGACCAAAATTTTCAATGCAATCAGGTATCTAACTTTTTTATCTTTGTAGATAGAAGAAAAGCTTGTTCTACATTGTTATACCTCCAATAATTTTAAGTAACTTTGTAAAAAAAGTTTTTCTCTATCCTTAAAAATAACCAATTTATATTGAAAAAACACATTTTGCGCTCTAACATCTTTATTTAAAGTTTCACCTTGAAACTGTCTTTGCACGACTTTTAGAGCTATTTAAGAGAAACAATTTTCAATTCTGATATCGTAAATATCTCAATTCTACTCAACGTTATTATTGTTTTTCATCAAAAAACATGCGTTTTTCATTTGTTTGTCATTCTTATTGAGGCAAACATAAAAAAATATCTCTTGGTTTCATTTTGAAGGGCATACTTGACTCTATAAATAGAGGATTTTTTAAAAATGTGTTATTTTCTAAATGGAGTAAAGTTACCCTACCAAGCATCTTCAAATTCATTATTGAAGATGCTTGGTAGGGTAACTAACTAGGCTCGGTGAAGAAGAGCAGTAGAGTCTATATATACGAAGGAAGGGTAAAAATGTATAAATCCGTTACAGACCACGGTGACACAAAGTAACTTTCCAGTTATAGTCGTTAGAGATGCAGAGGTAAGCTTAGTCTCTAGCAACAACGTTTGATACACTTCCTTTCTTCCTTCCCTAACAGACCGTACGGACGTAGCCGGCGCATTTATCGATCTATGCAAAGCGGAAGCTATTGAATTGTTGTACATTGAATATGGTAAATTAATCCCAAGTTAGCCATCTTACGGTGGTTCATTGTGCAAATCCGCTAGCTCAGATCTATCACGGAAGAGCAACTACGAATTGTGCGGTCGTTCAAGCTCAGGCTCTCAATGAATATTGTATTATAAAATTTTTGGGTACGAATGCCTTTTCGTTGCAATCCAATCGTTCAAGGAGTTTTTGTCGAATTGATGTTGAAAACTCGTAAATCCATTGAGAAATGACTGAGATATAAGCGAACAAAATTTAACCACTCTTTTAGGGATTGCATTCTTAGATTTTCATTTAATATCCGTACCTTCTTGTAAGACATAATCCAACATCAGAAATGAACTGATGAAAAATGATGTGTGCCAGTTGTATATAGACACGATTCTTTCGCAATATAAGTTAAGGTTTGAGCCTTCGTACGCTATGCACGAATCTTCACTTCGAGGCAATTGAAAACGGTTGACCAAGAAAAAAATCATGTTACAAATGAAAAAAAAATTGTCAATCCTTATTCTTATTATTGTCACACTTACCGCTCCTTCCGTTGAGTTCTACAAAACCTCGATGACTTAATCTCGACAAAAATAAATACCTCTCACAATAAAACTGGCCAGTAAGACCTTCACAATATTGGCAGAAGGAAGGGGTTTGGAATTTAATGACTGTTTTTAAGCGCATTATTGACGCTTGATTAATATTACCACCGAGTATACAATAACAACTGACACATCCAGAAAACTTGTCTCAATGTGGAAATTCGGTTAAAATTTTAGTCGTGCATCAGATACACCTTGATATTTGCATAATTTTTTTTGTTCAATGATTTTCATTTGCATGTTTCTTCGTTGGGTTCAGTCGTGATCATTTTTCGTTTCCTTTTATAAATTTGATGAATTTTCAAAACTTTAAAAATTATATTTTTCTATAGTTACATATTATTACTTAAAAGTAATTTCTAAAGTAAAAACAGAGCTCTGCCTCTTTTGCTCAAGGTTGCTAACTGTAGCCTCATGCATACGGCTATTATTAATTACCGTACTGCACCAAATTTCGAACACTTAAGCACTAAAAAATCAACGAAAAATGATTTTTCTCATCGATCTTATATGGAACTAGCTGACCCGGCAAACTTCGTCCCGCCATTCTTGTGTTTAATTGAATAATTTCAAATATTCCAAATTCATTGATTTCTTTTCTTGCGATGTGTTTATTAGCGTGGGGAATCGTCATATGCAAAAAAAAAAAGAAACTTGATAGCAGAAAGCCAGAACCAAGTTTTTTTTTCATTCTATTTTTGAGCCTTGCCTTCAGTACATCACCTCTATTCCGGAAATACTTATATTGGGTGGTATTCCGTTATTTTCGTTGTTTTCCAAAAAACTGAAAGTGGTCATCTTCGAATTCAAGATGGTGTCCAGGGTCAATGCTTGGCTTCTATACATTATTCCGATTACGGAAATATTCATATGTAGTAGTATTCGGCTATTTTCCAGAAGTTGCCATCTTACAATTCAAAATGGTGTCTGAGGTCAATTTTTAGCTCCATGCATCATTCTGGTTGAAGAAACACTCATATTGGGTGGTATTTGGTCACTTCAGGTTATTTTCCAGAAACCGGAAGTCACCATCCTGGATTTTAAAATGGCGTTTGGAGACAATTTCTGGTCCCTGAGCGTATTTCTGGTTCAAGAAACACCCAGAATAGGTGTTATTTAGTCATTTTCGGCTGTTTTCCAGAAACCGGATGTCACCATATAAGAATTCAAAATGGTGTCTGTGGTCGATTCTAACTCCTGTGTATCATTCTGGTATCGAAGCATATCCTATTGGATGAAAATCGGCCATTTTTGGCTGTTTTTCAGAAACCGGAGAAAATGGTATTTGGAGACAACTTCTGGCCTCTGAGCGTCATTCTTGTTGAAGAAACACCCATATTGGGTGGTATTTGGTCATTCTCGGCAGTTTCCCATTCACCGGAAGTCGTCATCTTACAATTCACAATGTTACCTGAATAAACAACAATGTTGTCGATTTGTGGTTTCAGTGCATCATAACAATCCCGGAAATACCCATATTGATTGTTATTTGGTCATTTGCCACTGTTGTTTTGGACCCGGAAGTCGCCATATTGGATTTTAGAATGGCATTTGGAGAAAATTTCTGGCCTCTGCGCGTCATTCGCGGTTAAAGAAACACCCATATTAGGTGGTATTTGGTCATTTTCGTCTCTTTTTCAGTCACCGGAAGTCAAAAAAACACCCATATTAGGTAGTATTTGGTCATTTTCGGCAGTTTTCCAGTCACCGGAAGTCGCCATTTTACAACTCAAAATGTTGTCGGAGGTCGATTTGTGGTTTCAGTGCATCATCACGATTTCGGAAATACCCATATTTGGTGGTATCTGGTCATATCTCACTGTTTTTCAGAAACCGGAATTCGCCATCTGGGATTTTAAAATGATATTCGGAGACATTTTCCGGATAGAAACCGCAAGTTTCCATCTTTAATTTAACAATGGCATCTGGAGTCGAAAATTGTTCTTGCTCTCAAAAACCTCAACATATCAAATTTGGTTCCATTTGCTTGATTATTCCTCGAGATGTGCAGAAATTTTTGTGGAACTCCTTCTTTCAATCATTATAGACATCTTTGTTACCCCTAAAAATATTCACCTGCCGAATTTGGTTCCATTTATTTGGTTAGTTCTCGAGATGTGCAGAAATTTGTGTTTCATTTGTTTGGAACCCCTCCCTCACATAAGAGGGAGAGGTGACGAACCATTATAGACATACTTATTACCCCTAAAAACATATACATGCCAAATTTGGTTCTATTTGGAGGATTGGTTCTCGAGCTGTGCGAAATTTGTGTTACTTTTGCATGGGACCCCTCCCTTTTAAAGAGGGAGGGGTGTCAAACGGTTATGGATATATTTGATACCCCTAAAAACATCAGCCTTCTAGAAAAGGGAGGGGTATCAAACCATTATGGACATATTTGTTACCTCTAAAAACATTCACATACCAAATTTAATTGTATTCTCTTGATTGGTTCTTGATCTGCCCGAAACTTGTGTTTCATTTGTATGAGACCCCTCCCTTTTAGTAGAGGGAGGGGTGTCACACCATTATGGATATATTTGTTACCCCTAAAAACATTCATCTGCCAAATTTGGTTCCATTTACTTTTTTTTTTTTTTAAACTCTAATATTTATTTAGGCCCAACCGCAAAGCATAACGGGGCCGAATATCTTTTGGAGTAGGGAAAAGCCAGCTTGAGTAGAGCCTGTACCCCGACTGCTCCTCCTCAAACAGGCATAAAAACCCTCTCATCTTTTCTCTTTTATAAATACAATTTAAAAATACATATCATTTAGACCTACGGCTAACAATAACAATAATAAATAAAGTTCTTCTTTTAATGAGTAAATATCAATTCTTAATACTATTCGTTAAGGTGTGATGGTTCCTTATATCTTTAGAAATCAAAACTTATATCTATGTTTGGTGGATCATGTCTCTCAGAAAGAAGCGATGATTCATGTGTCTCTAAAAAGATCAATAAAAGAAAAAAAAAAAAAAAAAGAACAGAATTAGTGTGAAACTTTTTGATGGAGGTTGTGTTGGAAAAATAAGAAGAAGAAGCAAGGAGATAATCAAATTCGATACTTGATATCTCTTAAAAAGTCATAAATAGGTATTACAAGCGCTGGGTTGTGGCTAGCAAGCGCATCCCGTACTTGCATTGTAAATGTCACTTTCTGTTTTCGGAGAGAATCAATAAGCTTGGTCCTTGCTCTGTGGTACTTAGGGCATACGAAGACTATATGATCTATATCTTCGTACCCTCCACATTCGCACAGATTACTATCGACTAAGTTTATTCGATAAAGGTGTGCGTTTGCAACATAGTGATTGGACATTAGGCGCGAAATAACTCGAATGAAATCTCGAGTTAAATCTAACCCTTTGAACCAAGCTTTTGTAGACACTTTGGGCGAAATCGAGTGCATCCATCGCCCAAGATCGTCTTTATCCCATTTTTCCTGCCAGTTTGCCAGGGCCAGTTGTCGAGGCAGGTGAAAATACTCGGTATAGATGATCGGTCTATCAAATATATCTCCTTCTATGGCACCCCTTTTCGCTAATAAATCAGCTTCTTCATTGCCTGGGATTGAGCAATGAGAGGGGACCCACACAAAGCAGATAATGAAAGACCGATCAACCAGCACTTCTAATATCCGTCTAATTTCCGGAAGGAAATAGGACGGGTGCTTGACCGGTTTAATCGATCGGAGAGCTTCGATAGAACTGAGGCTGTCCGAGAAGATGAAATAATTGCCTGGTGTCTTGAGCTCGATAATTCGCAGCGAATTGTGTATGGCAGCTAATTCAGCTACATATATGGAGCAAGGCTGTGCCAGTTTGCGGGATATGTGATGATCTGTGTTAAAAACGCCATATCCGGATTGTCCATCCATCACAGATCCGTCCGTGAAAAAGGAGTTCTGTACTGGGAGGTGGCCGAATTTTGCCGAAAATATTGATGGCACAACTGTTGGTTTAAGGTGTTCGGGAATTCCATGGATTTCTTGTTTCATCGTCAAATCAAATACAACAGAAGAATTGTTGAGCGATGTTGAAATCTCACGGGATGGAGCAACAACCGAAGGGTTTATCTCCATGGTCATGAACCGCTGGTATACTGACATACAGGGTTTCTGAACAACTTCCAAACACCTCTCATAGTTCTCGATTATCATTGGGTTTGCTATCTCCGATCTGATGAGGAAACGAAGAGCCAACTCGAATAGCCTCTCTTTGAGTGGTAGTACTCCCGCAATGACCTCTAGGGACATGGTATGTGTCGATTGCATGCAGCCTAGAGCGATACGCAAACAACGGTATTGTATCCTCTCTAGCTTCAGCATGTGTGAGGCTGCGACTCCTCTGAAGCATATGCTGCCGTATTCTATTACGGGGAGAATAGTGGTTTGGTAGAGTCGTATTAAATCCTCTGGATGCGCTCCCCATGATGTTCCTGTTACCATCCGAAGAAAATTAATTCTCGGTTGGCATCTTTGCTTCAGGTAATTGGCATGTTTTTCTCATGTGCACTTAGAGTCATACCATACTCCTAGATACTTGAAGCTAGGTGACTGAGTGATGGGTATTCCGGACAGAACTAGCTCGAAGCGAGGTGGTGGTCGCTTTTTTGAAAAGACTACCATCTCCGTTTTTTCAAGCGAGAATTCGATTCCAAGACAACTGGCCCAACCGGTCAGATTATCTAGCGTATTTTGCAGGCTGTTTTTCATGTCTACAGCTAGAGTCGCCGTGACTGATACAACGCAGTCGTCAGCTAACTGGCGCATTGTACAGCCGTCCGTCAAGCATGTGTCGATGTCACTGATGTAGAAGTTGTACAACAGCGGACTCAGACAAGAGCCTTGGGGGAGACCCATGTAGCTTGTTCGTGTTATTGTTGAAGAACCGTGGTTGAAAAGTAAATGCTTTTCAGACAGCAGGTTGATCAAAAAGTTTGTTAATATAGGGGAGAATCCTCTCTGATGCAGTTTCTCGGAAAGAATTTCGATTGAAACTGAATCAAATGCGCCTGTGATATCCAGGAAAACCGAGGTCATTTGTTGTTTGCTGCCAAGAGCCATTTCCGCTTCTGTGGCTAGCAATGCCAGGCAATCGTTAGGGCCCTTGCCCCTACGGAAGCCGAACTGGGTCTCTGATAGTTGGTTAGTTGTTTCTGCCCAGTTGTCAAGTCTACGCAGGATCATTTTTTCAAGCAATTTGCGTATGCATGAGAGCATCGCAATCGGCCTGTACGAGCGGTGATCTGCGGCAGGTTTGTCTGGCTTTTTGATTGCGATAATCTTAACCTGTCTCCAAGCTTCCGGAATCATATTGTTCCTGATAAGCTTATTAAACAGTTTAAGAAATCGTAGCTTGGCCGAGTCCGGCAGGTTTTTCATCAAATTAAATTTGATCCTGTCCGGTCCTGGAGCCTTGTTCTTGCAAGACGCGAGGGCAATTGAAAACTCCAACATGGTAAATTCTGATTCTTCAATAGCTGTTGTATCGCTAAATTTTTGCTGTGATGGGACAGCGTCTGGGCATACCTTTTTCGCGAAATCATAGATCCAACGTTCAGAGTATTCATTAGCCTCATTACTGTCCGACCTATTGCGCATTTTTCGAGCCGTATTCCAGAGATAGCTCATAGAAGCATCTCTGGGTAACGAGCTTATGAAATTTTGCCAGTATGATCTTTTTTTCAGTTTGTGTAGCTTAGACTGTTTTATTTCCAGCTCCCTAAACTGATCATAAAGCTCAATTGAACCACCATCCCTGAATGCTATGTATGATGCTTTTAGAGCTTTTTTTTATCTCGGTGCATTCTTTGTCCCACCATTGCTTGTTGGGACGAATTTTCAACTTGTTCTCAGGGGCAGGTCTCTTCTGAGATTGCAACGCGCTATCTAGCACTAATGTTGCAAGGAAGTTGTATTCGTCGGATGAAGAAAGCTCATCCGTTGTTTCGAGACCCTGGGATATTGTGTTCGAGAATTTTTCCCAATCAATATTCCGGGTAAGATCATACTCTACTTCGACTGTGGTAGCAGAATGGAGCCTGCTTTTAATCGAAATACTGATTGGCAAATGGTCGCTACCGTGGGGATCTTGAATAATCTCCCATTTGCAGTCCAAAGCCATTGAGGAGGAACACATCGACAAGTCTAATGTGCTCTCTCGTATTGGAGGCCTTGCAATTCTCGTAGCTAACCCAGGTATGTTCAATAAGGTCATATCGAAGTCATCGAGAAAGCTTTCAATAAGAACAGCGCGGCTATCATCCCTGGGTGCGCCCCACGCCGTACCGTGAGAATTGAAATCTCCCAGGATGAGGCGTGGAGACGGAAGCAGTTCCGTTATTTGTGACAGCTGCAACCGGTTAATAACCGCTCTAGGCGGAATGTAGACTGATGCGACAGTGAGGCCCTCCCCAGCAATTGTTATATGGCAAGCAACAATTTCTATTGCATCAATTGCTGGGAGAGGAATTCGGAAGAATGGGTAGCATTTTTTGATACCAAGGAGCACTCCGCCATAAGAGTTTCCTCGGTCTAAACGGATGACATTGAAGTCTTGAACGGCAAGTGTCGTATCAGTTGACAACCATGTTTCAGATAGCGCGAAAATATCGCATTTGCTATCGTGAAGCAGGAGTTTAAATTTATCTAATTTGGGGATCAAGCTTCTACAGTTCCATTGTATGATCCTTGTTGTCGATTCGTCACTTCGGCTGTCTGATTTAGACATCGAAGGATACGAACGCGAGGAGGGGCCATTTGGTGCTTAATTGCTTACCCAACATGCAAATTGTTGGAAGCCAAGCCGAAATCATACTCTTGAGGGAATCAGATAGACCAAAAGTGGTAAATATCCATTCAACGATCATTTTGAATGAGATACGTCCATCAGTGGTCGGTATTTCAGATTCCGATGTCTGTTTTTTGGCGGAAGCAGATTGTTTTCCTGGTAGTTTGGGAAACTCTTTATCGAAATTGTTACCTTCAGGATTAAGCTTGAATCCTGGAGGTGACGGCTTAGCAATATTTTGCTTGGAAGGTGGACCACTTGGGGTATCTATATGTGTTTTCTTCTGATCCTTTCTAGGAAGCTTGGGGGAAGATACGCTTGGTCGTTTACGCACGGCTCCACTTGACGGAAGAGGTTGATATACCTCTTCATCATCATTGGGATCGTCATGTTCCAAGCTGGAATATGGGTTTTCCTGTTGCTGTAAGGCAGTCTTAAGCATCTGTGCAAATGACTGCTTACAGCGTTGTTTTGTCGATTTTTTTAACGCTTCTGAGCGTTGTTTATATTTTGGACACGCCTCGACTTCATGTGGATCACCACCACAAAGACAGCATTTTGTCTCTTGATCGCCGCAAGCGTGGTTAATCTCGGAGATTTCACCACACTTGGAGCATTTAGGTTTCTTGTTGCAGTAGGTCTTCGTGTGCCCTAACTGCAAACAATTCGTACACGTCATGACTTTTGGAAAGAAAAGTCTCACGGGTAGTCGAAGCTTGTGGAGCTCGACAAAATCCGGGAGTACTTTTCCCTCAAAAGTCACTCTAAACGAGTCATTTGGGGAATAATTGCCCGTATTATCCTTCGAATACATTCTCCTGCATTCGAGGATTTTTATTTCAGGAAGGGATGGATTTTTAAAGCATCCAATACCTTTCACAACATCCTCTTCGGTGAGGTCAGCCTCGGTTATAACACCCTCTATTTCAACTACGCGTGCCGGTATATAAACGCGGTACTCGATATTGAAATTTGGATCCTGGACGACAGCATTTGCTTGTCGGGGATCCGAGAATGTTGCCTTGAGTCTATACGCTTTGACCTTGTAGACCTCGGTCAAGCTCGAGTACTTTTCCTTTAGAGTTTTGCATATCTGTAAAACTCTGAGAGGCTTGTTTTTGGGTCGGAAATACACGACCCAACGTAGACCAGGGGGTCTTTTACGCTTTTTAACGACATCGAAAAAAGCGTTATTTTCATTATTCGGGATGTCAGAAAAATCCATCCCGGGCTCGTCACCTTCTGAGCAAGATGAGATGTCCGGTGGAATAGGCAATCCACCCACCGCCATAGCGGTTGTGAACTATATGCCGCTACTAATTAATATATGGAATATATTGAAATACTTATATATTTAAAGCTAAAGAGTATGACTATATATAAATAGGAGAGGAAATACGAAATCGAAATATATCTGTATGTATATATGGAAATAAAAAGTTTAAAAAAAAAAAAAAAATATAAAGGTTGTGTCACTTATCTTTATATGTATGTGAATTAGCAGCACTGCTTGCGCTGTCTCTTCAACTGCAGAGCGGCGACGCCGTACGCTTTCCTCCCGTCAGGGTTCCACAGCACACGCGCCAACTAACCACTACCACAGCTCCGTACTCCTCTGCTGCGGGAATCGACCTACGCTGATGCTGGACCAGCACGACACCTTTCAGCACTCGCGCCAAAACAAGCACGACTCACCACCTTCACACGCGCACGCAGCAATCGCGCCGCTTAGCACCACTACCACTGGCGCTGTTCGGCAGTCGGGGCTCCCCCACCAATAACGACGCGTATTCGCACGCCACACAACACCAACGCTAGAAAGAAGCGAGATATTAATTTCGGTAATTCACAGAGCACTCAAGAAAAACGACTTTCCTGCTCGGCTGCCGAAAAGACTATGAGTTCCATTTACTTGGTTAGTTCTTGAGATGTGCAGAAATTAGTGTTTCATTTGTATGGAACCCCTCCCTTTCCGTAGAGGGAGGGGTGTCAAACCATAATGGTTGTATTTGTTACCCCTAAAAACATTCACCTGCCAAATTTGGTTTCATTTGCTTGGTTAGTTCGCGAGATGTACATGAATTTGTATTTCATTTGTATGGGACCCCTCCCTTCCAGGAGAGGGAGGGGTTTCAAACTATTATAGATATATTTGTTAGTCCCAAAAACATCCACCTGCCAAATTTGGTTCCATTTGCTTTCTTAGTTTTTGAGATGTGCATGAATTTGTGTTTCATTTGTATGGGACCCCTCCCTTCCAGAAGAGAGAGGGGTCTCGAACTATCTTAGTCATCTTTCTCGACTTCTAAAACCCCTATATACAAAATTTCACGCCGATCGGTTCAGTAGTTTCCAAGCCTATATTTTTTTTTTTTTTTTTAAAGGTGGCGGGGAAATCTGCAAACAGACACCTGAGAAGAGAACTCAGGGTGTGGGGATGAGACTAGGGGAGAGATGCTGGGGTAGTTACACTCGCCCAGACACCTACTGATCCCTGTCCCGACCCACTAAAACCCCTCCAGTCTCCAGCCCTGGTCTTCCCGGAACGACGGTTAAGTATTACGTCGGGGAGTGGCTTTTGTGCGTGATGCACCCTCTTTACTCTTATAACCTCCTAGCTAACTACCTGGAGACTGGTAATTAGCTACCACTGGCGTGTTGGTGGTTGACCCGCCAAACACGTTGCAGCTCCAGAACAATCTGAGAGGCGGCCGCACAGACCGCGTTCCAGATGTCCGGGTCGTCGCACATCCTCCGGACTAGATTGTCCGGAGTAGTGCCAGGCCCGCTCACAGCCATCATGTTGCTCCTCGCTCTTGCGAAACGGGGGCATACGAAGAAGACATGCTCAGCAGTCTCCTCCTCCTCCACGCACTCGGGACACATGGGGGACACCGCGTGTCCGAACCTGTGCAGATATTGCCTGGAACAACCATGGCCTGACAGGATTTGTGTCAGGTGGAAGTTCACTTCACCATGTCGTCTCCCGACCCAGCCGGATATCTCCGGTATGAGTCGGTGCGTCCATCTGCCCTTTGTGGAGTTGGACCATTCCCGCTGCCAGCGGAGCATCGAGAATGACCTTCTGGTACCTCGTATGCCCCTTGTGTCACGTTGGTCGAAACACTCTCTGTCTTCCTTGATGGCGATGCTGATAGGCATCATGCCGGACAAGACACAGATTGCATCGTATGACACCGTACGATACGCACTCGCAACTCTCAGGCACATGAGCCTGTAGGTACTTTCCAGTTTACCACGGTAACTGTTAGTACCTAGCGCTCTGGACCACACTGGCCCACCATACCTAAGTATGGACGAAACCACGCTGGCAAGAAGTCTTCGCTTGCTGCCATAAACCGCTGAGCTATTGGACATCATACGAGATAGTGCTGCAATAGCCGATGAGGCCCTCTTACAGGCATAGTCTTCCAAGCCTATATGGAACAGACAGACAGACAGAGCTGCATTTTTATATGTATAGATTCGGCTTTGATCGTTAAGAGATAGATAGGCAAACGATCTAAATACTGATTGTCACTTTTCCCAACGCCTGCTGATTCTCTGGAAGTGGCCGTACTGTAAAGAGCTATACATCACAGGATGCAGGACATTCCAATGAACGAAATGATATAAATAGTCAAAACGGTATGTAGTCAAACCTGTTTTGCGCGACATTTTTTTGTGCGGATTTTATTTTGAGCGACTCTTTATGTGCGATTTTTTTATTTGTGCCTTTTTTTTTTGTTGTGTATGAGAAACTTACATATCCGATATGCTTTTCGGCCATTTAGTTTTTTTCGATTCTTGAAATGCATTTCAAATGAATGAACTGCGTCAGCCAATTACTTTTTGAGCCATTTTTACGCAAGAAAAGACACATATAGCTTACAAAATGCTTACAAAATATATTGGTTGGAAAGGTTAGTATGTTTAGAATAGGTAGATGTTTGAAAAAGTACTCAAGGGTATTTTCCAAATCAAAATCTTTCTGAATTTTTTTTTCAACTGGATACTTTTTTATGCGGTCCCTATCCACCAAAAAAGAGTTTTCAAATAATGTTGCGAAAACATTGTTTTAAAGCTACTCATGAAGTTTTAAATGAATTTTTTTATGCGATTTGTTTTGTGCGGTCCCTATCCCTAGCAGAAAAACAGATTTGACTGTGTTTTCTTCATTGATTTTTTTTTTCGAATAGTAGTTAGACAGGGTAAGCGTCTTTTTTTCTTTATCTAAAGGGTAAACGTCTTGTTTTTACCCAAAATAACATTAAAACATAGTAACAAACAACTCCCCGAAAGTATGCAACAATGCTGCGCTGAGTACAAACCGAAACCCTACAAAAGTTTTGTTTGCTTGAACTATGCCGTCCAGCATAATAACTGCAGCACAGCACAACTAAACAACCCGTTGAACAAGTGGCACACGGGCAGTAAAAACGAAGCAATGTACGATGATAAATAAATTATAAGGAGGGATGAAAACCCTCACAATACACAGCGTGCAACAGGTGAAATGCGCCGCTCCGACAGGTAGATACATACCTGTTTAACTACCGGCGGCAGCCGGTGCATGTGAAGGTCGAACACAAGGATATGTGGCAAAGCGTCTATATATAGGAGTCACAATGCGAAGGAACTCTTCCTGTTGCTTGCCGGTAAATACCGTTGATCATAAATATGGGCATAACGTAATTTATTCCGAAATGAAAGCACGCAAGGATACCGCGCGCCGTCTGACGTCGACGAACACGGCAAGGAGGAAATATGAAAAGGAATTTTCAGTTGCCGAGCAAACCGCAACTCAAACTACCGTTAGAAGTAATTTTCGTAACAGCTGATTTATACCCTAAAAAAAGTTTACAGTATAACTTTTTCAACATTTTTTTATAAATATTCTGAATTTTTATGTAAAGGACACCCAATTAAGTACCTTGATGACGACATTACATATTCGGGGGGCTCAAGCTGTCGACATTCTTTATACAGGATATGCGCCAGGATCGGATCGTACAGCTACCAGCTGTCCATTCAACCCTAACGAATATCGATAGTTCGTATATGCAAGGAAGCAAAAGATAGAAGTAGATAACAAACTATTATGTAGCGTTTATGTTCAACTTATTCTTCCTCTCACGAAAATGCACCCACAAAGAAGGACCTGATCCTTCTGCTCCCACAAATCGCGAAAAGAAAACGAAACAAAATACATAGTATCGTCAACCGCCGCCGATGATTATTGTTATTATGAAGCCACCGGTGAGGACACTTGGTGAATGCGACAACACCAAGCGGAAGAAAGCGACCGTAATTAAACCCACATGACGGTCCTATCTACCTTTTCTCCCCGCTAACCTGGCGTAGACGGAATCCACCTGCCGCTTGCCGGGATGGTTGAAGCGCGAGCCAGTCGTCATCTAGAACTCAAACGCAGTATGAGAACGTCTTTTCTAATTACTTTCAGGTCTAAAATTATTTATGATACCTACATCGACAGTTAAAGTAAAAAATTGTTTAAAATTTATTTACATTTATTATTTAAATTCTGATTTGGTGCTAAATAACCATCATGCGTCTTCTGTCTGTCACATGTGCGAATTGTTACACTTGCTTCTGCATCTTACATCCAAAGTTAAACCGGACTCGAAAGCGCGAACGCTCGAAAACATTACAAATGTTTGTCTCACCTGTGTTTTTATTGGTCACACTTCTCTGGTCAGGTTAGGCTCGACTGCGAATCAAATCGCAGTGAATGGGAGTAAATAAGCAACAAGCTTTGGCCTGCACAGTAGGTATATGTACTGCAGACGATCAGTGAAATAAAACTCTGGTGTGGCCACGATACCGAACAGCGATTTTCCCGCACTATCCTCCCATCTCCTCCGAGAGGGTCCAACGCGCAATCCAGTACCGCTGGTTTACGCTCTGCCTCATTTCAGTACTGTCGTTCGGCTCGATAGGATCGCCTCTCTGTTGGATGCACACACACGTGCCTGAATTTGCAAGCCAAAATTGCAAAGTTCAGGGTTATTTCTAATCTGTGGTATTTACCGTCGAATAAAAATATCACACTTTCAGTTTTGTTTTTTACTTGTTTACTGCAACCTTCTGATGCGTACAATTGTCCCGAAAGGCGGAACATTCCCACCCGCAGAATCATCCAACCATGAAGGTCATGGGAGCCATTGTTTCGGAACGTTGCCATCGGCAGAATAGTGCGCACCCGCAATTTGGACCGGATAACAGCGAGTAACTGAATGTACAAGCGAACAAATTCCCTTGTTCTTTATTAGGACTGCGCACTAGTTTAAAAATACCAGCAGCTGGTAAACAAATCGTTTCTATTCGATTGTGTTGAATATGCATCAATTTTTATTTGCTGAAGTTTGCGCATGCTCTATCTAAGTGTTTTTTGGACTGGTGCTAGCCCGCAATCTGGTCAAATAATGGATTCATGCAGGAACCTTGATATTTAATTTAATTATTTTATAGATACGTACTTGTTTCACAAAACACTACTCTTGAAGTCTGTTGCTTATTGTAAGAAAATCTAATTTTTTTTGCTTTGAAAAATTCTCGATTTAATCGAGAATCGAATCGAATCGAATTGATTAGATTAATTACATATCGACAAGTGTAGCTAAGAATATTTGCAAGAATTGTTGGGTGATAGATCAATCGGCAATCAACAACATCGCATAGCATGAGACTACAATATATTTGTTAATCAAGCCATTATGAAAAATTGATCCCTTCTTAACTCAATAACTAGGCTTGTTATGTATAAAGAGAGAAGTTAAAATTCACCGCGCACCTCTGGAGAAGAACTGTATGAGCACTGTGTGTAGCATTTTTTTACACCACACTTTTTTCTTCTGCTTCGTGCTGTACTACTGCTGCTTTTTTTTCTAACTCGAATATTTATTAAGGCCCAATCGCGAAGCATAACGGGGCCGAAAGTCTTTTGGAGTAGGGAAAAATCAGCTTGAGTAGAGCCTGTATCCCGACTGCTCCTCCTCAAACTGGCATAAAAACCCTCTCATCTTTTCTCTTTAAAAAATACAATTCAAAAATACAAAATCAATTCAACCCAAAAACTAATATGTACATCTATCTATAGCTATCTATATGAGAAACGATCTATTTGTATGAACATGTAATTAAAACTGAGGGATGATGAGTCCTTATCTCTTGGGAGTCATAACCTAAGATGAAAAATGAAGAGAGAAAAACAAAGATTAGTATTATCCTTGTAGATCTACATAGAGAAACAGAGAAAGTAAAAGAATTCAGATACGATAATTTATATTTTTAATGAATTGGTAAACATGGGTAAGAAAACTGATATCTTTACTGGCAAGTGCATCCCGAACTTGCATTCCAGATGATGCATTCCGTTCCCGGAGGGAATCGTGAAGTTTAATCCTTGTTCTGTGGTATTTGGGGCATACGAAGACTACGTGTTCGATATCTTCGTACCCTCCACATTCGCAAAGGTTGCTATCGACTATTCCTATTCGATAGAGGTGGGCATTTGCAATGTAATGGTTTGACATCAGGCGTGAAATAACTAAATACTAAACTAAATAATAAAATCCCGAGTTAAATCAAGCCCTTCGAACCATGGTTTCGAAGACACTTTAGGCGAGATGGAGTGCATCCATCGCCCTAAATCGCCAGAATCCCACTTTTCCTGCCAGTTTGCCATAGCCAGTTGTCGGGGCAAATGAAAATACTCGGTATAGGTGATCGGTCTATCAAGTATATCTCCTTCTATGGCACCCCTTTTCGCTAATAAATCAGCTTCTTCATTACCTGGGATTGAGCAATGAGAGGGGACCCACACATACTTCTGCTGCTTGCAGAAAACATTAAGACACTTGCTGCTCACACCACACTAGAGCGAAACAAGAGTAGAAAATCATTTTAGTGAGAATACACAAAAGTTTACCGCGCAGCGCTCTGCTGAAATAATACAACAGAAACAAACTTGAGATTTCTCATAGAATGGGCGATATATCCTTAAGAAACAGTCTATAAAAGAACTGCAGTATGGTTATTAAACATTACGTCTCTTCATGTGAGAAATCTCACCTTAAATTATTATGTTTCAGGAGAGATATATCAGACTTCACCATGGTGTTTTTTGCAAGCTCCTCACATGATTTGCCATTCTCTTCAAGCATGTGCATCGGTTTGCTTATCAGTGTGAGAGCAGTTGTTTTCGCAGTGAAAGATATTCTCCTATACGCTAGTGATTCTCGGAAGAGAAATGACTAACCTGTCTCTAACACTTGCTCAGAAGCGTCACAATCTGTATACATGATGTCATCCACGTGCAGGTACTATTTTCTTTCAGTGACAGAATGTAAAAAAGTAATAGACATATTACTGCGCTTAATAATTCTTGATTTTTCATAACGTTTACGGTGAAAAAATGGACTGTTTTCGGATGGTGGTAAATAAATAACTAACAAAAAAAAAATTAAGATTGATGAATTTCCCATGGAAGGTACTATTAATTTCCCCGTTCATGTTCACGGCCAGTCCGGAGCAAAAAAAGAGCGACTTTGACATCCCCTTCTCGCTGATTGGCAGCCACAGCTGCACCTTCCTGGAGAACTTGGTGTGTGCAATGAACTTCACCTCGCTGCTCACTTCCTTCGTGGGGGTAGTAAAATACGAAATGCCCTGCCAGTCGTTACCATCAAGGGTGAGACAGGTCTCGTCGTCCATCAGCAACGCCCCATCGCGATTTGTCGGAAAATCAACTTGACCATCTTATTCAGGCGCTGCCGCTACGTCATTGTCTGCAGCTCCGAGACCAGTGGCTTCCTGAAATGTATGTCCATGTTCGCCAGGTGCTTTTTCATTGTTTGGCCGGTTGTACAGACCTCCCGGCCAAGCGCATGCAGCGATGTAGCCACTTTTCTCTCGGTTTTTTATCTTCAACATCCTTTAGAGCTCTTGTCGCTCTTGAACCAGGTTTTCTTTCGATGCTCTGTTAATTGTCCAATAGTGCTAAGATGTTGTAGATGGCGGAACGGGCGTATCCGGTACGATGTCCGTTTCGATGCAATAGGGTACCGGACTTAAAAGGTGCACACTTCTGGACGTAATAGGTTCACTGTTTTCGCCACAGCGCACAATGGTCGGAAAATTGAAATTTCCGGCAAAATTCATTTTTTGTGCCAAATTGTTGGTTTTCCACTGTAGATGATTATGACATATAAACAAATTTTTGTACTGACAAAGGGCTGTCTATAAACCACGTAAACTGAGGCAAATGTCTTGTGTTTTCGAATAAACGTAAATAACTCGTTACTGGAACGAGATGAACGATTACTGTTTTCAGCAAAGATGCATATAATTGTAAAACGCTTCTTATGGCTTTGAGAGTTAGTTCGCGATTTGTCCGCAGAGATAGCGCATGAATTTAACTTTTGATAGGAACATCCAAGAGATATGGTTTCTTCAGCAAAGTTGTAAAGCTATTCAATTCGAACGAAACTACTGATGACGAAACGAATCTCGATTGTAGAGCCACCAAATGTTGATACAGTTTTCTATGGTCTTGTTTATAAAAAAACTGTTTTCAAACGGTGCTTGATTAATTCAATGCAATCATTTATAATATTTTCTGTTCTAGGCTGTATGAACAAACTCACTAAATCGATCTTATTAGCTTAAGTATATTTTTGAACCTAATTGCTATGACATACGTTGATAAGTCTCTTCGTGGGAGCGGAGGAAAGGTAGCAGACGTTTCTAAAGGGGTTCTTCTTGCCCAAATCTGCCGCACCCCAGATCGCCTGCCACAGCAAGTAAAGCAAAGCAAAGCCTTGGTGCTACATTCCGATTCGGAACTCGACCTTCTGTTTATTATACACAGACTTCGCCAGCCAACTGTTAAGTGTACAGGACAATTGCGGGGCCAGCACTACGATCCTACTAACACTAACTGTCTCTCCCGAGCCGAGACTCGAACCTACGACAACTGGCTTGCTAGGCCAGCATCGTACCGCGAGACCAGCTGGGAGCAAGTACCCCAGCTAATTTAACGACCTTCTTCTTCCGGAACTTCTCCAGAACATTCAGGCGGGAGATTTGCTGACGAAAAACCCTAGACTGGGGAGTCCTTATCTGAGCAATTCTCGCTGAAACCGTCCCACTGGTGACATGAGGTCTTCCAAAAAGGATATTTTAATGTCTAAATGATTGAAAGTAGCGAAAAAATGAGAAAACCACTTTCGTTAGTTCATATTGATGGACCCCTCGGGCACAAATCGGTTAAACGGTTTTTACAAAAATTGATTTTTAAGCAATTCTTGACCTTTTTATTGATTTATTTCTCTTGAATTCGTCATTGAACCCCCATCAACCAACACATCGTTTTCAAGAGGAATGATAGAGCTTTTATTTGAAGTAGAAAAAAATTGGCCGCCATCTTGGATCTCGCCGCCATCTTGGATTTCATCATAAAAACGTGTTTTTGAGCAAGTTCGCAACCACCGATTTTAAATTTGACATCACCATCGGAGAGCTGAGAAAAAATGTGAGCGTTGAGGTTATCTTGTCATTCTGGTCAGTTTTCAAAATCGAGCTTCAAACAGTTCAACGCATGACGCGCGTTCAATATCAAATCAACGCAATATACTGAGCCTGTGGTGTGCGTATGATGTGGACAGTCAGTATTCCTAGTTCACAGGTAGTAAGTGCACCCACGCACCGTAATTTTTCAAGAGCCTTCAATCAATTGACTGAATTTCGTAAGGTAGCAAACGTACCCTTTTCATCGATAAGAATTTGCTAGGGATCAAAAATGTGACTCACTTTATTGACGCTGGCACAAATCTTCTCCAGATTACTCGGGATATACTTTATACTATACCTTGGTATACCATACCTAAGTTTGTTATTAGGGGCCATCCACATACCACGTGGACAGATTTTTAACGATTTCGAGTCCCCCCGATTTTTAAAACTGACCAGAATGACAAGATAACCTCAACGCTCACCTAATATTTTGAATGTATCTTAAAGCAATTTAAAATCGGTGGTTGCGAACTTGCACAGAAACACATTTTTTTATGAAATCCAAGATGGCGGCGAGATCCAATATGGCGGCCAATTTTTTTCTACTTCAAATGAAAGCTCTATCATTCCTCTTGAAAACGATGTGTTGATTGAGGGGGGTTCAATGACAAATTCAAGAGAAATAAATCAATAAAAAGGTCAAGAATTGCTCAAAAATCTTTTTTTTTACCGTTTAACCGATTTGTGCCCGAGGGGTCCATCAATATGAACTAACGGAAGTGGTTTTCTCATTTTTTCGCTATTTTCAATCATTTAGATATAAAAATATCCTTTTTGAAAGACCTCATGTCACCAGTGGGACGGTTTCAACGAGAATTGCTCATCTTCAAAAAATGAAGTCTGACTTGCTTCATTGTCTGCTGAACAGAGGAGTTGAGGTCTCCAAAATAGTAGAAGAAAAAAGGAAATTAATAAAAAAGAATATCAATACGCTAAACTTGCATTTTACACGGGCGATATATAACGCATAAAAACGCGTGATGAAAAAACGAAGAAAAAAATATAATTCTGCAATGTGTGTGAAAAAAACCGCGTAATCAAAACCTATAAAAATAAGTAAGCATACCAGCGAAACCCTTCAATTTAAAGCATCAAACACTTTGGTTCGATTTTCTTATTTCATTTGAGGAAAAAGAACTTGAATGAATGTTTGGTGCACATGTGATAGAATTAGCCACGCGACGCCTTTGAAAAAATTCAATTGCTTGCGAAATATTGAAGAATGTTTTTCTTACAGTAAAATCTCTCTGAGCATAGTAATGCATCCCGAGTATAAAAGAGAATGGAGAAACGGGAACGGATTCAATCGGTAGAAAAAATATAAACACTTTCTCAGAGAAAAGTTAGCTTTAAATCGTAAACTGGAGACAGAATGATGAAAAGTGTTAACAAATATCACTAAAATCGAAAAGAGAAGTGCAAAATCGGTTATGATTACAATGGTAAACACAGATTTTGCCCTAGAGCTCAAACTGGAGAAAAATAAAAGTTTTTCGCTTTTTAACAATTCCTGTTAATATTGGTGTCGCTAGCAAAGATAAATTTTTTAGGAGCTTAAATGAGTTTTCCCTTAGGCAACGATCTCGGTGAGCAATTACTCTACGGCCTTTTGACGTTTGTCTGTATTTACTAGGGACATAAAATTCCCTTAAATAGTTAAAAAGCTATAATGTTTTCGAGGCAACTTTTTTTCGCTTTTGACGACCAGTGTTATGAAGAAGTACAAACATTTATAATTTATTATTGTTCAATTTTACCTTAAACAGTTGTCATTTCAAAGACCCATATTGCGCAAAAATTTAAACCAAATTGTTAGTATAATAAACTCTTCCACGATACAACACTACAGAAGTCTATTAAAAGACTCTATGCATGAGGATTCATATCACTGTTGTTACAGAATCATTCAGAAAAAAATATGAGGTAGTGTAAAGTTAAAAATATTTTTGCAGTAACAGACGAAGCTTTTTGAAACATTATTCCACGAAGCATTTGTAGCCAACGTTCATAAATTTCGTATCTTAGTGACTATTTCAATCGAGATCGAGCGTATACATATGTATGGCGTGTTCGATGGATCAACTTTACGACTCGAATCCAAATGGAAGGCAACGATTTTTTCGTCAATAAATTTTAATTGTTTTTTTCCCAGATAGTATTTCCAAGTTTTATATAGGTAGCATTGAAATTTTGCCAAAGTTATTTCAGGAAGCCATGTGGATCGATTATGTGCAAGTTTTTTTCTATCAAATTGATTTTTAAAGAAGAGTCAAAACGTTTGAAACACAAAGTTGTTTTTGTGAAGAAAAAAATTATCAAAACAGGTCTGCTTTGTGATTTTAATTTAGCTAGACTACTGTTTTTTTCTCCGAAAGCATTGCTTATGTATGATTTTGTCTTATTTTAATCACTCTCTATTAACGTTTATGATTAGAGCTTCTCCTGGTATATCTGAGAAAAGGTATTCCTCGAAAAAATACCATTTTATAATGAGGTCTTAAAATCATCTTATTGCTTATATTTTTATTTTTGGCAAGCATTCCATTGATACAGATCTTTAATAAAAACGGAATTTCAAATACAAAAAGTATTTAAAATCGTCAAACACTTTGCTATTGAAAATACTTATTTCTTATACAAAGTTCAGAAAAAAAGTAACAGGTCAGCTGCAAATTGTTTTCGAGTTTATTTTTTTTTATTTTAAGATAACGCCTGAGCTAGTTGGTTGCGGTGACATTCATCAATACTAACTTTTTATCAGGATTGAAAAACAATAACTTTTTCTATGTATAGCTTTTCGTGAACAATTCTTTTTATCTTGAGTGGTCTTGTATTTTCATAAGAATTTTGATACGAAAAATTGGTAAGCGCATTGATGATTTTTATTATTTTACTTCTTTCGTAATCTCAAATTCTTCTGGCCCCTAATAAAAATAAAATAATTTTCTCTTGTTAGTTTTGTGTCTGATAAGAATTTTTTACTATGTGTGCCAATAAAAATTTTTTCTTCGAATTTCGTTTAGTAGCTGAGCTCCAAGTTCCACCTTCTTGGAAAAAGTGTTAATAAATAAAGCGGTCAAAGTTTCACTTTTTTATCTATCATAAGAGCACAGGGAATCTATTTTTTATATGCTCAATATCTTGGAAAGGCATTAAAGGTCGAAATCTGGTGTCATAAAAAATATTTTTTGAGAAAAATCGACTTTCCCATTTCATAGACTCCGCTCAAAAATTTTCAAAGCCACAGAGAGTCGAATCGATGATTCATACATTCAAGATGTCGAAAATTGCATTTTTTTAATCGGTCGAATTGTGAAATTTTGACCGCTCCGAAGTTCAGTTGAGCTCAAATTTTACATAGGACCAAAGTAAAATTCTACTCTAAGTCTAAAAATTGAGGGGTGCTACAGGCTCTAGCTCCAGCTACGAGACAAAACAATCGCGTCTTCAATAAAGTTAATTAATTTAAAATGTATTATGTCTGAAGGCACGTTATACTTGTAAAAATACAGAAAGCTTTCCACAGTGCATAATAACAAGTGTTGGACTAATTTTTCTGTTGTCTATTCAAAAAAAAAAAAAAAAACCGCAGGGATCTGGTTGCTAAAAGTTTTGTCTTAGGGGTTGGGTAATAACAGAATGTAATCTCTCATGCTCTTATGCTTATCCACATGTAGGGCAGTATGTAGGTATCAATTAAAAGAAGCTTTCCTCTGTATAATAGAGACGGTCCTACAAGCAAAGCTACATTTTTGTTTAAAGACTTCATCAATGGAAAAACCTATACATTTTCATGCGAAAAGCGATAAACACCCGAGCAAAATGTTCTGGTCACAGTGATTGGTTCATACAGAGAAAAAGATGGTCAACTTTCAAGCGATTTCGAATGAATTGCGGAAAACATAAATATTATTCTCTCGAAACTTTGTAGTGGTATATATTTTGATCCGACATCTGCCATTGGTTTCACAAACATCATGTTTCCGAAACAAACCCTTGGATCTGAACTGTAATGGTTTACCACTTTGAAAAACACAAAACATTACTTCACATATTATTGCATGAATCATTGACCAATCAATTTTGTTCTCTTTAAGATCAACTAGAAATATATATTTAATATTTAAATTAACATTAACAATAGCTTTCAATCATAGTAGAAACGGACCGATGCACTATATTTTATGTTATTTGTATTTTTCGTTCCATATAACACTCAAAAAACACTTCTAAATTTCATCAATAATCAGTTTCACCTAATATATGTTTTTTTGCGTCTAAATCACACCAATTTCGGATATATCATTTGTTTGTGTCAGAAAGTACCCTTTCGCCGAGGAAATTAAATTCTCTTCTGGGAAAGGTCTCCAAAAATATGTTTTTTATTTATTTATATAGGTCTATCTTTGCGATTTGGCCTTTGTAAATGTTACATTTTGTCTATTGCTTCGTAACCGCCCCCGGTGTTCAACTGTTATGATATGTTCGCGGTCCTTCTACGCTAGCGATCACTAGCCGACCAAGGCGGACGGAATCAGGCGGAAAAGTCACTCCTCGCATGGCTGATTCTCCCTACCACCGGGCGGAAACCAGTCCGGAGTCAGAACAAAACAAAAGACAATGTACACAAAATAAATAAATTCAACCGAGCGAGACAGGAAGCTTATTGCGGCTTCGGCTCTTTGGTATTGTTTTGGGCCATGGGGCGGAAAACTATATACGGTGGTGCGTTCCAACCGCTGCACAGCCGGGGTACATAGTGGAACTCCTGCTCAGTTACTCGAAAATACGAATTATAATTAGATCACACTCGTTACTGCAGCTATCGTAGTTTTCACTCGGACTCGATCGGGATAGAGCTCGATCGCGTCATATGCCATCCCTTCTAAAGGGTGAGGGGACAAAAGTCGTTAAAATGCTAAATTCTCTTTGGAAGGGTCAGCTGAGTTATTCCTGCCAGTAAGCAAGTGGAACGAAAGGAAAATTCTCCCGACCCAATGTAGCGATCAACGCAGTGCTGTTTGAACTTTCCTTCTTCCGCGTGGTTACCGACGGGATGGCACGTGTCCGCCCGTAAAAACAAGTGTAACTAACCGTCTGACTGTTGCAGGTGTGTAGGAAGTGATCAGACAGAAATGCACCGGCTTTACCGCAGGCTGTGCGCTATAGAACTAGGAATGCAACAGGTTGGCGGAGAGATGGGGGAAAACTAGAGTGCTCATACTTTTGAGTCGTTTTATAGAGGGGTTAAAAGCCGTTGTTTTGAGAAGGGTCCTTACTTTCAAAATCTATCACACAGTTTGAAACACGTCGAAACTGGTGTGAAATAGCAACTTATGTCTTGAATTGTCTGTTATATTCTGAATTGTCTGTCATGTTTCGTAGGTCTGTATTTATATCTATAAAAAATCTCGATAGTGTTGTGTGTGAATATAACCGACAATTAATATAAGTTTTGTTTTAATTTGAAACGTCTCAATTTTATTACAAATGAACCCTTTCTCCGAGGAAATTAAATTCGCTTTTGGAAAAGGTCTTCGAAAAATAGTTTGTATATAGCGTTAACTATACAGTTAAGGCCAATTAAAGCTAGTAAAGCTAAGTGAAGTGGCAGCCGCTTGAAATAAATTTTTCGTGTCCAAGTCCGTTAGCGATTGGAAGTCTGAGCGGTGTTCGCACATCAGCTGTGACCACTTGTACCTATATACAACATTTACACACGCAACGGTTTGTTTTCCACCCAAGTGGAACCTACCTTTCTGTCGAGCGAACGAAATTACTAAAATCCTATTTGACGTCTTTTTTATCCCAGTATCCACTAAACATTCCATTTATAAATAAGTTAGCTCCGGAATAAACTATTGTTTCATTGTCCAAAAAATCACCACAACTCAAGAACTTTGAAACGCCGCGCGCGTTCGCGTTGCGGCCGAATTGAATATAATAGTAGCGGTGATCTTAAATTCACGAAACCGGCAAACAATAGGAAAAACGCGCAGCAGTTCAGCACGCTGCTGTTCTACGAGCGTCAGTGCCACCCAGTCCACAAGAGATGGTAAAATCAAGCGAAAATCCTTTTTCCTCTGTTCGCCTTGAGCACTGCAGAATATGAGCAAAAAAAAACAATACAACAGTGCCGTCGATTTTCGCGGTTTTATTCGCGCCGCACGGCGCACCTTAGCAGCCTGAATGGCGGATCGTGACGAAGAAGCGCCGCTCCGGATGGGACGCAGTTTAGTTGCGCCTATTCCGTCTTAGCCCGTTTTTATCCGATGCAGACCCAATAGGTTTGGCTTGGCGGCAGAACGGCTCGGCTGACCACCAACCGAAAACTTGCCCGCATCTCTCTGCCTGGGCTGCAGGAAGTTATGGTAGGTTAGCATCTGCGATGCACTTGCTGCTCTGTTTTCGTCTGGCTATCCTACCCAAGAGCAGACACCAGTTTCGTTTCATGGTGACCGTTGAAAGGTATTGAATTATCAAGTAAATGCAATAAACAAAATATATTTGTTTATGTAGTCACATTATTATTTGTACAATCACATTTTTTCTTACTTTTATTCATCATTGCTATTCAATAAGTTCCTCGATTCTATTTCATATAATATTTGATTTCACTGTTCCCAAGTTACTCACTCTCACTCCGTCATTAACTCGCATGCGACCTACTTACTTTCTCATGTTCTCTCTCAATTACTCACTACTATTTCATTTAGTCAGTGTGCCACTAAGCCACGATATCACGAAAACCTTGGGTTCTCGGTCCTGACGGATTCGTGTGGGGTTCCGATGCTGGTTCCAAAATCGAGGTCCAAACGTGCTCTTGTCGTTTTGTTGGTTGTAGACGGAAAAGAGTGGGACCAGACTGGGGCATGGATGGATTTCAAGAAAATGTATATGAGGGACATGTAGGGTAGGTCACGGCCCGCCAAGACATCACGAACGGGAACAGCTGGTAGCCTACCTCCAGCCTGAAGGGAATCTATCAATTTAAACCTGGCGTCACGATACACAGGACATGGCCAAACAATATGCTCTATGTCGTGATAACCTTCACCACAGGCATGGGTTGAATGACTGCAATGCAATGCATCTACTTACTTATTTATACATTCATCTACTCATATACACATCCACTCATTTACTTATCTACTTACTTACTCATATACTCACTTACTCATATACTCACTTACTCATCTACTCACTTACTCATCTACTCACTTACTCATCTACTCACTTACTCATCTACTCATACACTCATCTACTCATCTACTCATCTACTCATCTACTCATTTATTCAGTTCCTCATCTACTCATTCACTTTTCTGCTCATTTACTCATCTACTCACTTACTTATCTAGTTACTTTCTCATCTGCTCATACACTCATCTACTCATATTCTCATTGACTCATGTACTCCACTAATCATATAGCGTAAAACGGGGCGGGGAGAAACAGTCTCCGTTATATCTTGCAGTGTGCAAAAAATACTGTAATGTCTAGAACGAATATAAAAGCTTCAAAACATGGGTCTAGCCTTTCTTTTTCAATAGTGTAAACACTATTTTAATGAATAAAGAATCCTTTCTTTCCTCGAAAAAAATGTTGCATGTTTCTATTCTCCCCGCAGAGCGGAAAACTGTGGATCTTACTACACTAAATGAAGGCGCAGCTTATTGTTTTTGAAGTGAAATAGTAGCTAAACAAAAAGAGTTAGATGCTTGGTGTTAAAGAACAACTTGTAGAGCCGACTTCAATGTTTAATTTAGTTAACAACATAACCCATGTTTATAATACATTTCAAAGAGGAAATTGCAGTTTGGTTCCCAAAAAACATTTGATTTCACAATTATTTCTTTTTTAATGCTTTTTATTCTCTCTTATTCGACGTTTTTAAGACACTATTTATTACGAAATTTACTCAGCTTTCCAACGAAACCAACAGAATTGAGCCAGCTATCACACTTGTGCTCAACATCGTTTAGCGCAAACATAACCGAAAACTGAAAATAGTGACTAACTCCGCAGCAGTTAAATTTTGGTCATGGTCGTAGAATGATGATTTTTCTTAAAATAGGTCCTGTATTATCTGTTAAAGGATTCAAAGTGAGCTCCCTAACACAGATACTCATATACTCACTTATCTACTTATTTACTCATCTACTCATACACTCATCTACTCACTTGCTTATCTACTCACTTACTCATCAACTCCTTTACTCATCTACTCATAAACTCATCTACTTATATACACATCATTTCATATATTTATCTACTCATGTACTCATCTACTCATATACCTATACACTCACATTCTCGTTCACTGACTTACCAATCTACTCACTCACTCATCTATGTACTTACTAACTCATTTACTCATACACTCATCTACTCATATACTCATCTACTCATATACTCACCTACTAACATACTCATCTATTCGTGTACTCATCTACTCACATACACTAAGGTCTTTTTTACGCGGGGGATGTGTTCCAAAATTGTATGAGCTTGGGTAGAAAAGACTTTTTTGAGTTGCAAATATAACAAAGAAAACCGTCTTAAAATGTTTGAACCTCGTTTGAATCTGATAGTGGTCAATCCAAAATGCAATGTTTCAAATTTTGAGTATTTACACCAGTACTAAAAAACAGAAACTATAAACTTTGATAAGTTTTCGACTGTTGGGATGTTGTGTACTTATGTTATACTTTCGGCTGAGCAGTCACAAAAATTTAGAACTACTTATTTTATACTATTGGATAGTATAAAATAAGTAGTTCTAAATTTTTGTGACTGCTCAGCCGAAAGTATAACATAAGTACACTTAAAAACAGATGTATGAGCACTCGTGGCCTGAAACAAAAAACGTGATTGAAACGAGGTCGATATCTTGTACCGTTTTTGAGTAATGAATGAAAGCAACTCGCGTGGAAAAAATATACGTATCTACTCATATACTCATCTACTCATATACTTATCTACTCATGTAGTCATATACTCATGTACTAACCTACTCACATACTCATCTTCTCATCTACCTAACTACTCATATACTCATCTACTCATGCACTCATCTGCTCATTTACTCCACTACTCATCTACGCATATACTCAGTTATTTGTATACTCACCTACTCACATAGGCGTCTATTCAGACACTCATCTACTTATATACTCATCTACTGATATACTCAACTTCTCATGTATTCATCTACTTATGTACTCATCTACTCATATACTCACCTACTTACATATTCATCTACTCACATAGTCATCTACTCATATACCCAACTACTCATATACTCAACTACTCATGTACTCATCTACCCATGTACTAACCTGCTCACATACTCATCTACTCATATACTGAACTGCTCATTCACCCATCTACTCATTTACTTATCTACTCATATATTCACCTACTCACATATTCGTCTACACATATACTCACATACTCATACCACTTACAGTGATAGGCATAAATAAAAGCCCACCTTGAGTATTTAGAAACATTTCTCGGTTTCTGGACTATTTTATAAAAATCTGCAGCCGTCATTCCATACGATTGTTCGTCATTTATCACTTTCTCAGGTAATTAACAAGTTTTGTCATTTTTGTTGGATTTTGTTTACTCACTTACATGACTTCTTGAATGTGTGCAAAAATGTGTTGACAAAAATAAAAGCCCACCCCCAAAAAGTTTATATGATATTATTGAAAACCTTTGAGTAACTCGTCGTTTTCACATGTTATGACAGCTAGGGCTATGCGATGTTATTTACAATCACTTAGTGATTCAGTCGACGCGATATAAACAAAGTGTTGTTCAAATTGGCATATAAAATTCGATTTTTGTTGTTTACACAAAGAGTTTTCCTCAAAATTCAAATGGGTGGGTAAAAAATCAGCATGCAAGTCCGAAGTCTAGTTGTTCAAGATCATTTGAAGCAGATTTCGCAGCGGAAGATTGCAGAGAAGTTCGGAATAAGCCGGGGAGCAGCCCGTGGAATTGTGCAGAAGCATAATACTTATGATTCACTCGCTGAAAGATCCAGAAGAGGCCGTCGTCGGAAGACCGATAGCCGGACGGATCAACGAATCATCAGGGAAGTGAAAAAATCTCCCAAAATATCGGTCAAAGTGATTCAGGAAAACTTATCGTTGGCGGTTTCGACTAGAACAAGAGCAGATTCAAAAAAAACCTCCATTCATCAGCAAGAAAAATAAACTGAAACGGTTGGAATTTGTCCGGAAACATGTAAACAAGCCCAAAGACTTTTGGAAAAAAGTACTTTGGACTGATGAATCGAAATTTGAGCTTATCAACAAGAAGCGGCGTGAAAGAGTGTGGCGAAAAGATGATGAAGGGTTGCAGGAACGTTATTTGCAGGCTACAGGCTCTTGAGTTCATGCTCAGCTAATCTGCGGCGTACTGTTCTAGTCGAAACCGCCAACGATAAGTTTTCCTGAATCACTTTGACCGAAATTTTGGGAGATTTTTTCACTTCCCTGATGATTCGTTGATCCGTCCGGCTATCGGTCTTCCGACGACGGCCTCTTCTGGATCTTTCAGCAAGTGAATCATAAGTATTATGCTTCTGCACAATTCCACGGACTGCTCCCCGGCTTATTCCGAACTTCTCTGCAATCTTCCGCTGCGAAATCTGCTTCAAATGATCTTGAACAACTAGATTTCGGACTTGCATGCTGATTTTTTACCCACCCATTTGAATTTTGAGGAAAACTCTGTGTGTAAACAACAAAAATCGAATTTTATATGCCAATTTGAACAACACTTTGTTTATATCGCGTCGACTAAACCACTAAGTGATTGTAAATAACATCGCACAGCCCTAGCTGTCATAACATGTGGAAACGACGAGTTACTCAAAGGTTTTCAATAATTTCAAAAAAAACTTTTTGGGGGTGGGCTTTTATTTTTGTCAACACATTTTTGCACACATTCAAGAAGTCATGTAAGTGAGTAAACAAAATCCAACAAAAATGACAAAACTTGTTAATTACCTGAGAAAGTGATAAATAACGAACAATCATATGGAATGACGGCTGCAGATTTTTATAAAAAAAGTCCAGAAACCGAGAAATGTTTCTAAATACTCAAGGTGGGCTTTTATTTATGCCTATCACTGTATATACTCAATTACTCATATACTCACCTACTCACATACTCATCTTCATATACTCATTTACTTATATACTTATCTACATATATACTCATGTACTCACTTACTCATCTACTTACTTGCTAATCTACTTACTTACTCATCTACTTGCTAACTCAACTACTCATCTACTCATATACTCAATTATTTATATACTCACCTACTCACATACTCACCTACTCACACACTCATCTACTCATATACTTATCTACTCATATACTCATCTACTCATTTACTCATCTACTCATATACTCATCAACTCAGTTATTCCTTTAGTCGCTTATTTATCTGCTCACTTCAACTCGTTCAACACTTTCTTCTACTTACTCATCCTTTACTCACTTATTGTTTTACTCATCTATTCTTCTTCTGACTTATTATTCTAGTCGCTCATTCTTTTACCCACCTATTTTTCTACTCACTCATTCTACTCGCTTTCTTAGCAACTCACTTTTTCAGTGACTCAATTCCTCATCGACTTACTCACTCACACCAGCTCACTTGCTAAACCTGCTAAACCTTCACCGATCCACTTACTCCTTAAGTCATCAACGTACTCACTTATTCACTCATCGACTGACCTACGCATTCGCTGATCGAATCACTCACTCTTGCCAGCTCACTCGATTACTCAGTCTTTGTTATTATCATTTAATTATTTTTTTTTCATTGTCTTGCTTGCTCACTTTCTCACTTATTCGCTTATTTATCTACTCACCCACTAGCTTACTCACTCTCTTATTTACTATTTTGCTATTTTTATTTACTGTTTTACCTACTGTTCTTGCCCAATGACTAAATTACTCACTCATTCCCTTACTTACTTAATTTCTCGCTTACTCACTGTTTGACTTAGCATGCACAACATATAAATGGAGCCACTCTGACATTTGTAACATACGAACTTTACCATTTGCAGTACGCAAAAGTTTATTTTTTACACGATTTATGATACCATAATCGGTTTCTGTGTTATTTGCCTCGAATACAGAAAATAACTTCTTGAAAACATTTCACAAACAGCCCTTCAAGGTGGCATTCATTCGCATATTTATTCGCTCATATACATAATGACTGATTTATTCACTTAAGGTCTATGTTTGTTTTTTTTTTTTTTTTTTTTTTTTGGTAGAAGTAGATATTTTATTTTTTTATTTTTTAATACTTAAATGTTCTTTCCATGAAATATTTTTATGGATGGCCGGCACTCCTTCATTATTTCAAAATATTTTTTTAGCTTATTCAAAGGTTTACCGGTTTTAGCAATTGGCAATTTTAAGGTATTTTCGTACTTCATGAATTTTGACAAAATGTTGGGTAGAAACATCTGATTTGCAGAAATAATCTTTATAATAATCATCTCTGTACCGTCTCATGAGTTTAATCATATATCATGAAATTGCCACCTTTTCCTTTAACTCTCTTGTCATGTCACTGAAAAGTTTCGAACGATGAATAGAGTTTTTTTTATTATTCATCGAATAAGCAGTCGTACTCGAAAGTGGTGATCCTTATATGAAGGTTAATATGATTACTAAATCCGGAAAAAAAGGACAGCCATGAAACTTCATCTCACCAACAAGATGGTTAATGATAAATTTATTGAGTAAAAATTAGGCGGAAGGAAAAACTTTCCAACAGAACTATTGTTTTCCTGATCCAACATTTTACGTCATAAAAGTTGTTAGTTAACTGTGAAGAAGCACAATCCAGCCCTTTTAAAATTCCATAGCTTTAACAGTTCAATTTTCAAGTGACGAACCAACATGCACACAAGTGAGTGCAAAACCAAACTCATCCGTAATGCTAAGTGAATTGCTCTGCCGAGCGCTTTAGTTCCACGTTCCGATTTCGGATCAGCGATGCATAATCGATCGAAATGATAGCTATCCGGAGCGCTACCGAGTGCTTCTTCCCGTCCGAAAGCATAATCCCAAGACCAAGAAAAAAGGAAGAAAAGTTAGGTACTCATGAACTGAACACCAGTGCGAAAGCACGAAAAGAAACATCAAACCACAGAATCCAATCGATTACGAATGTGTATCAGCTTACCTCTGCAGGGGCTGAATGATGACGTTTTCTGAGCTCTCTGTGTTTTTTTTTTGTTTTCACCACATTTACACCTGTTATTGATGGACATGGTCATTGATAGGGATGGGAAAAAAATCAATGAAATTGGTCCGAGACAGTGGGAAAAGGAAGCACGTGGTCTGTGATGATTGAGACACGGGCAGGCGCCGCAGGTGGAAGCACGAAAGAATGAATGAATGAATGAATGGATCAATGGATGGGAAAATCTCGGCCCCGGTTGTGATCGAAGGACCGTGTGGCTGTGCCATGTAAATCGGTTCTTGTGGTCGGCTTACTGGAAGCGGTTAGGAGTTTATTTTCATTCAGGAATGCCAACCGATCTGCAGGTGGTTTACTGTTCACTCATTGATGCTACGAAATCAAATTGGATACGCGATTTACGCTGGTTTGTGGTGAAATTGAATCAGGGCATGCACGTTAATTTGAGTAGGAATGTTTTCTGAAATTTAGAGCCGTTATGCATAGCAATCTAATTACTTGTTTTATCCTAGCTAGATTTAATACTGATAGTTCTATTCTTTTTTTTTTGCTTCTTTCCAGATGCGGCGCAGGTCTAGAATGAAGGTTCTTAAGATTTTGCAGTCGTTCTCGCAAGGTAATTTCACATTCGAATGGTATCTTGTTTACATAGCTTTTTTCTGTTTATTAAACATTTGTTATTTTAGGTACATTCATAGCATTTGTACTACTGCTCTTGTACTGCGGAATAAGCCTAGCAGAACCGGGCGTGAGTGAACGAATGTCTTTCAAGCATTCGATTGCAATCTAAAACTAACATTCATTTCAGTATCTAGACTTCGACAATCTGCCGGAAACGAACTTCACGTGCGCCGGAAAAGTGATCGGAGGATACTATGCCGACCTGGAAGCATCCTGTCAGATGTTTCACGTGTGTACAATCGGCCAAGGCGATGAACCGATGGACATTAAGTTCCTGTGCCTCAACGGGACGGTTTTCGACCAGGAAACACGCGTCTGCGAACGCGTCGATGAGGTTGATTGCTCTAAATCGGAACGGTTCTATTACCTTAATTTAGAGTTGTACGGAAATACTGTCATCCCCGCGCCGGAAGGTAAATTTCTAGTTTTCCTTATTTGGCTTTTTTCATTATTAAACTGCTATTTATTCACAGAGAGCAGCTCGGAAGATACCTCCAGCAGTGCTAGCAACCCATCGTCGACGACTTCCACGACGAGTACGACAACCACAACAACGACAAGAAGGCCAACAACTACCACACCATCGCGCAGATACATCTTCAACAACAGTAAAGGAACCTCCGTTGGACCTTCGAGTACTCCAACCGCGCCAAACCATTCCTACCCATCTTCGACCCAGAAATCACCCGAGGATGACGAAGAGTACGAATACGAAGACGACTACGAAGATAAGAGCGTCGGAAATCCATCACTTCCAACAGCCCAAGATGATGGCTCTTTCTCGCCGCAACAATTTACTCTGCACCAACAAAATCAGCCAAAGCCGCAGGATGCGGTTAAACCTGGCAGCAAGCCAGCCGTATCTTTCCAGCAGCAACATTTCCAAAATGGCGGGACGTTGGCAGTGACGAACTCACATGTGACCGTTACTACTCACACCACTAGTACTAACGGAACTAGTAATCCTAAGAAAAATTCTCAACAGTTCAATTTAACACAAAAAGAGAAAGTCATTCTCGAGCATCAGAAAGCTCAACAGCAGCAGGCTTACCTGCAGCAACAGATGCACGCCAAACAACACGAGGAATTACAACGAAAACAGCAGGAAGCTGCTGTACAACAGCAGCAGAAAGCTATCCAGCAGCAACAGAAACAGGTCCAGCAGCACGAATCCGAAATCAAAAATCACCAGGCGCTGCTCATACTGCATCAGCAAAAAATTACTCGCCAACAGCAAAAGCAGATGCCATCAACGACGCGACCTCCTATCTACAACCCTTACGTGACCATAAATCCTCAGCAACAGCAGCACGCTCAAGCACCAAAGAGAATTCCGCTTCTGGCGGCGGAAATCCCCCTTGAACCGCCGGAACATTCCCCACAGCAGCCACCCAGCGCTGCACAGTTGGCTCCCTTTCGGCTGCGGGCACAGGGCTTCAAGCTTCCCTCCCAGCAGCGGCCCGAGCAGGAGGATCGCTTCGAAGGCTACCGGAGGCAGTTACCCCCACAGGTAATTTTTGAACAATCAGGAAACAGTTTACCACTTCCTCTACGTGATCATATTGATTATATTCACCTTTTTAGGTCTCCTTGCACCTACCCTTTGAACAGCTGCGCCACCAGAAAGACATATCGCTTCAGTTCGATCCGGACGTTGAGGACTTGACGCAGATTCCCCAACACAAAGAGCTCAAACGGTCCGATCCTCCGCTTCACAGTTCGATCCACGGCAACCACGCACCACCGGTGGTATCGACCACGATAAGTGCCTCACCGACGTTAAAATCCAGCGAATCCAAGCCAGCCATTTCGGTAACGCCGGAACCAGCCAACGCTAGCTTCCAGGACGACCCCGTCGAGTATGACTACGAAGAAGACTACAGCTCCGAAGCGGCCGCGGACACACCAGCCAAGAATCCTAGTTTAGATAGCGTTAAGTCAAACACAAATAGCGAAATTGTAGTTGCGAGCAAACGTTCCGGAGAGAATCAGCTCAGCGTCCATACGGTCAGTGCCGGTGGTGGCACCTCTAGCAAGACTAGCACCCCAAGTAGCAGTAGCTCTAGCAGTAGCAATAGTTCTAAGGGCAAAACAAATACTAGTAGATTTATCATCAACAATGAACATCACAAGAGTTCAACCAGTTCGTACAACCGGGGTCGAACCGATCGAGTGTACGATAAACGACCTTCGACTACGGGGTCGTCAGTGTCGCAAAGACGACCCAGCTATTTCGCTCGAACGCCGAAGGTGATCGTTACGACCAGCACTTCGATTCGAGACAACAACGGGCGAACGATCAACTATTCTGTCAGCAGTAGCGATCCGTCCGCACCTTCGACGACTGCTTCCAGTCAGCCAGTAGCCCGAAGCAAAGTGGTAGGTGCGGTGCGATCATACGACGAGTACAAAGACGATGACGTGCTCACGGACCCCTTCTTCCTTGACGTGCCCAGAGTGCCGGGAGGTGGAACTGGACGCTCGAAACGAGACACTTTGACAGTACGGAAGCGAAGGAAGCAGTTCATGTTTATTGTTCCTCGGTTTATGTGACATTCATCACTAGAAAAAGTACATTACGTCTAGGCACTACTACAAGGGTGTACGTATTGCTCATCTGTTTTGGCAAGTTATGGTCAAACTTCTTAAAAAAAAGACAAATCAACCAACAGATGTACATAAAGAAGACGAACAAAATTGCTCCCATCCTTCTAGTTGTAATGTAGGCAAAACTAATGTTGATCAATTATTCCATTGTAAATATGCTGTGCTTCAAGCAAGACATACAGACAACAACAAAAAAGCGACGATGTAAGAATACTCAATTAATTTTAGTAACGGTTTAGTAGGACACGCTTCTTAAGATACACAATGAAACTATTTCGAGCAGTGAAAGTTTGCTCTAACTCGATTTTGATCGGTCCCCTAATCGTTCTCTTAATTAGCTAATTTAAATCAAACTATTTCACTGCTTAAGTCCTTAAGTCCTGTACAGAAGGTAAGCTAATTATAAACTACGTGTAATCATGTAAGCAAAGCTGTATGAACAAGTTATGAACATTTGACGATGAAAAAAAACAAGATCTTTTTTGCATTGAATCGAACATCACCTGATTTGCGTTGAGTTAACGATTGTTGTTTAGGGAAAATAAATGAAACTAAAATGCCAAACAATCTCTTCAAATGTAACCAACTTTCTTTTGCAAATAGTTGTTTTATCACATAATCTTTCTCCTTTCTGTCCTAAATAAAATAGTTTGACACAACATTGCGATGTGGGTCCCTTGGTTTTTATCGCGTTTTTTTTTTTCCTGTATGGCTTATCACTGCGACCACAAAGGTTGGTCCATTACCAGAGTGTTTGCTGTATGCTACATTTTTATTAGCAATACAACTCGTGAAAGTCAAGTGGTATGCTTTTTATTTATCCGTACTGATATGTATGTTTTTCACCCTTCCCATTACACTATTCCTGCTCCTCCTGGTAAGTATCATCAATTATAATTTTCTGGAGAAGTTTTAACTATGTGTCCTTCTGGGTAGTTTTTCTTTTGAGATTTTGTCAGGAGTTAGTCACAGTATAATCACAGATAACAGACATCTAAGCTAGAACAAAAAACTTCAGAAATCGCGTGTAAGATTTCAAATTCTTACTTGTTTGGAATGTTAACGACATCTTTCTGCAACTTGCGACTTTAACCACTTTAGTGATGACAGCGTTGGATTACAGTCAAAGCTGCCAGACGCATGAAAATTCTCACAGATTGTAGAGTCGCTGTTTTTGTAACGATATAACACTGATTTTGTGAGGTTTTTGTATTTTTTTTTTTTCAATTCAGCAATAAACCAAACAAATTTATTGCAAATATAAACTGGGATTGAATGGAATTGTCGATAATGCACAAACTACGATTGTTCAAATTTTCTACATCAAAAAGACGGCAACCCTGCTTATTGTGATAATATCGATAAGAGATGGAAAACTATCAATTCTATCAAATCATTGACTTCTAATTGTTCTTAGTGCCACCATACTGTGTACAACATGCATAAAACCGTTGCATCTTTTTACACATGAAGCGAAATTAGCTTGGATGTCTGTTATCTGTGGTATAATAAAATCGACTTGACTTGCCCATGTATTTAAATAGACCATTTTACGAGACGTTTCTGAACTCAATTCATGAATACAATTTTGACAGAAAGCTCGGAACCGCTGACATAATGCACGTAAAAGCAGCATCAATATCGGCAGGTTCCGTAACACCTGTCAGTTCGTAAAATGGTTTATTAAGGGTACGTTTAGACTATTAGACATGTCGGTCTGATTATGACTACGGCAAAAATCGGAAGTCTGCTCGATTTACCGTTCGACATACTTTGTCGAACCCGTTTGTAGGGAAGTGTTCACACTGCTTGCACAAGTTAAAGAACTGCCAAATGAATTTTTTCCTCCATTTGAATATTGGCCAGGACACAAAAAACGAAAATGATGTTTGTTATTGCAAGCCAAAATAAAAAACTGAAACAAATTCAAAGGTTGCTATGTCCTTGAAGTCGAACGAAAAATAGGAACGTTTCTATTCCATTCGACATATCGAACGGCATGTCGAATCACAATATCGAATAGGTGTAAACGTAAACCAACATTGCATTCGATATATTTTCGAGCACTCAGCTCGAATCAGATGAAAAAATCAGATAGTCTAAACATACCTTAAGACGAGTTGCTCGTCGAAGCTTTCTTAATACGGCCCATTTATTCTCATGCAGTACCAAAAACCACAGAACGGATATAGATTCTATACAGGTACGAAAGATGGTATGAAGGTCTTATCGCAGACAGACGTCCAAGCTGAGTTCCAAACTTGTGTAAATTTTTTGTAGTAGCAATTCGTAACCAGATAGCGCTACCAGTGACGCCAGCCTCTTACACCAGCGAAAAAAATGTATTGTAGCGATAAGGTCACCAAGCGGTGCTAGTGTACAAGTAATTTATAACACAATTGGGTTTTTTAGCTATATCAGTTTTTTATGTCATCTGAAAGATCTGCATTTTCTAAGTAAAACGTGATTTACAAGAACTTTCTATCGTTGTCCTTCGCTTTTTAAATCACGATTTAAAACTGCTCGAAATCGCTACAATGACAGTTCGCCCATATACCAACTGTCATTGTAGCGATTTAGAGAGAATTTTTATTCTTCATTTAAAAAACGAAGGATAGTGATAAAAAGTTTTAAAAAATCACGTTTTGCTCAGAAAATTACACTCTTTTAGATGATATATAAAAATCGGAGATCCGTGAATAGCTAAACAACCCAATTCTCTTTGAAAATTCACATGGAATTTCTGATCAATGTTGTTTAGCTTGAATGTCTGTCTGTGGCTTCAGAGTTCGAAATTGGATGCAGCACGGTACGTCATTTTGTGTACATCTTTAATTTTTTTTAAATTCACTAAGTCGAGTGCAACATGAACAAAGTCAAAATGTTACAATTTGAGGTTACCGGCTGACCTGCATTTCAACAAAATGTTCCGCTTAGAAAAACGTCCCGCGAAATGTTTAGCATTCATCTGAAGTTTCGCATTCATTCTACTTATTCTAGTCATTTTGCTACTAACTGTGTACGCATTTGACATATGCTTCTTCACGTCTATAACAGCTGAATCAAGGGAGCATAAGTGCGAAAGAAAACCATTCAGTGGGAAAGCGAACTACACACTTTCAAAAAATCAGAACAGATTTCCCTAGCGAAAATTAACGCTTTTGACGTAGAACTACGTTTTTCTTTAGCCTACCACATAGGGATGTAAATAGGAAAACTGTTTGGAAAATTATACACGCATCTACCCAAATGTAGAAAATTGTTGATTGATTATGCAAACTATTGTACTATTGATAATTGTCAAGCCTTGTTTAAACAAAAATTACGTCCTCTGATTGGTCGTTATATGATTGCTTCCCAAGCACGGTCACCAGAATCATATACCTTGCAATTGAAAACATGCTATTTGGCCTATATAAGAGCCTGTTTCTGCCGAAGCCGCTCATAATAGTTCTAGACAGCGACAACAGCAGTCGTCCTCCCGCAGCAGCAGCACTAGCCCTCTGGTTGGTCACCACGTCACAGGAGCAGCGCGGTTCTTCTCAGCGTGCCTCGCCAGACTGCCATTATTCCCCCGTGTTAGGGCAGCATGAAGATCGTCATCACCAAATCCAATTTGAACAGCAAAATGCCTTTTTTCAAGGCTAATAAACAAGTCATTGAAAGTTAATAATTTTTGACAACGTAAGCAAGCATTCTGTGTGGATTCTAGCAGTTACATCTGTCGCGGCCGTCTAATTTACAGAAGGTGAAATAGCTTCCACAGTGCATGTTGTTCGTGTATCTGAACTCCCCCATTGTTGGGGCAGCACAAAGGTTGCGATCAGCAACCGCTTTTGAACAACAAAATGCCTTTTTGGCGTAGAGCTACGTTTTACTTTAGCATACCACACAGGGATGTGAACTGAAAAACTGGGACGAAATTTGTCCCTTTTCAAATGCTTATAGGTCGGTTGGTTTTCAACCGATTTTCTTCATTCTTGCAGCAATCGATTGGAAAATTATACACGCATCTGTCCAAATGCAGAAAAATGTTGTTCGAATCTACGAACTATTGCACTATTGATAATTGTCAAGCCTTGTTGAAATAAAAATAACGTCCTCTGATTGGTCGCTTGCTTGCTGTATGTGTATGATATGGAATCATGTGTGTATGTGTGTATGATATGGTATGATGTGTGTATGGTATAATGATATGGTATGATGTGTGTGTGTCTATGATATGGTATGATTTGTGTGTGTGTGTGCTGTGTATGGTTTTTAACTCGGCACGATCTGCTAACTGCTGAAACCGGTTCACGAAATTCACAACCCTTGATTAGTAGACATTATAACTCATTACCCAAGTAAAAATATTGGTTTTATCAAAGTTTTATAGCGCTCAATACAGCCAAAAAAGCGCTATCAAACTTTGATAAAAACAGTTGTGTTACTAGGGTAATGAAACACTCAATGCATTTGTTAATAGTGTACGTAGTTCTACGTCATTTATGCGGTCGTGTCTTGGATACAACCTCCTACTTTTTTTTCACTTGTCAAATTTTTCATTTCGCTTGGAACTGTAACCTATGCTTAAGGGGTTATATACCTTTATAGTTTTGAAAAAATCGAAAATTGTTTCATTTTCTTAAAGTACAACATCTAGAACATTTTTGAAAATTTTCATAATGATCTGAGCAAGAGGGAGAAAGTTAGAGTGATTTGAAGCGCGCCTCGCTACGGCCGCATAAGCTGAAGCTGAACTTCATACGCGTTTATCTCGGAATGGTCTTTTCTCAAAAAATGACTCTGCCGTGTTTACGATTGCGGTCCGCTGAGCCGATTTTCTTCATCCTTTTTTTAAATGTTCGTTATTGGATTCCCCGGTCGTTCAACATGTTGAACTTCGTTGATTCCTGGTATATTAGTTAACCACTAATATCGTAATTAAGTTGAACCACTTTTATTACTGTTTGGAAAACGATAAATATATTTCTATTACTTATCTGTAGTCAGTATAATTGGACTTAGTCAAATAGCGATATATAAACTACTTAACAATTATCTATCTATCTGCTAAACTGGTTGCACTGCCCGCGCAACTAAGTAGAACCTTAGATTATTGAAACATAGATATCCAACTCAACCAACAATACGGGCAACAAAAATGTGGCGCCCCTCCGAGGATGATGGCGGTTGGGTGAACTACATTTAATGAGCACACACAGAAAAATATTAAGGTAATTGCTATTATTTTAGGCTTAGTCAGATTTGTGCGGTGTTTTTAACAGACTAATCTTTATGGTCTAGATAATAATAATGATTTATTACCCAGTGATGGAAACGAAACGAATATGATGCAATCGTCGTTCATTCATCATATGTGCACTTCACGATGTGTACAGGCCGGGACTAAACTCGAACCCTCTCAACCTATAATGAAATGATGATAGGGTGCATAGGTTTCTGGGAGAAAACAAACACATGACTAGACTACATCAGCTCTGAGAAGCGATTCGATCGTTGCGTTTGTCTCTCCATGGGCCGGTAGTTAAGGGAATAAAGGATAGCAACAGGAGAAAATCATGTCGCCTGAACAGCAGCAGAGGTGTGGTGCGGTGAGAGGAATGTGTGGGGGAAGGAACTACTTCGGCAGCGGTTGAGTTTAAGCGAGAGTAGGAGAGCATACACTGTCATTTTCTTTCTTTTTCTGACAAAAAATCATTACATGAGTCAAAAGAATACGGATATAACAAGTTCTGATCGCTCTCTGTAACAGAGACGAATTACTTCATATACCGAGTTGTGCACATTGAGAACCACGTATTGTGGTGTACACTAATGAATAGAAATATATCGTAAAGAGGAAAGCAAAAAGAGTGCACCAGCACCGATACTTTGTTTTTCGCATACTGACGACGATGTCAACGCATCCTAGGCTTGTTTTATATGTATTCATTAATCGCTAGAGGTGATTTTTTTCCTTCGCTGATTACAACAGGACTAAAATAAATGTCAATGTATGAGATGACCATGATATGAATTATTTATTTTGATGATAGTATGACTAATCGTTCATAGTCGTTTCAACAATATGTTTTTAAGCATAAGCAAAGATGACTAGTACACAATACGTTACTCTTGCAGTATGCAGTGGACACGAGTTTCGCTGCGCGTGAACGAAAATTGAACTAATTTATATACTGTTAATTTGGTGATGACGACAAGGTGGTGAAGGTGAAGCATGTTTTTCAATATCATTGTATGGTCCTGTCATCTAATTTTCAATAACCTTATACGGTATTGCCATCTTGTTTTCGTTTTCATCTAGCGGATTGAGCATGATAAATCGATTTTGCTAATAATCACAGTTTTAAGGTCATCAGATGGCACCGTTATGAAGGTGTTGCGAGCAAAATGTATGAAGTTGTTGTTTGTACCAATTTTAATAGCCGATTGAGAACCGCTATACAGCTTTAATCCCTTTGCGGAACTGGTTGGGTTAATAATTCTGCCTCAGCCGTCAAATAATGCTGTAGAATGTTCTCCTATTCGGTTTGTAGCTTCCTTAGCAGATTATTTTTTGTGATCTCATTCATTATCAATTTCACTATTCCTTGCTTGAATGTTTAAATCGATTAATTAATATTTGCAAAGAAATCAAATTTGGAAATTTTTACTCATCCTTTTAAGTTCTATTTAAAAACGATACAATATTTATTTTTGTGAATACCGCTAAACGCTATTTTTAACTAAGATTTTACATTCCTGCGTTGAAAATCGATGTTATATACGTCTCTTAATATCCTCAAAATTCACTTACAACGAGTAGCAATACATAGCATAACTTATTTCGTCAAAATTCACGAACGTGAAGTACAACATAAACAATGTTAAAATAATTTAAGTGAATGTGAAGCTTTTTTTCTTTTTGTCACCTTCAAGAATTCGATGAGAGTATCTATGAGATTTTTACATTTTGGGACTCATGCTAATTTGTAAAATTACGCGAGGTTTCTTTGCAGTGTTGTTGTAATAAATTGAAATTGCAAATCATCTAGATTATATTGTAAAGTCGATTGAAAACCGCCGTACAAATCTGATTGAAAGTAACATGATATTTTTCTGGGTGTGAGAATATGGTCAAGCTCACCACTGAAATGATAAGGAGTACCATGATATTTTTCCGAGTGGATATGCTTTAGTTCACCCAACGGCCTACAGATGGCAAGTTCATAGTGTTGCTTTGAGATTATATGCAGCGAAGCCAACCTGGATATCTATGTCTCTTTAGTCTATGGTAAAACATAACAAATGAATCTATTAGTGATGGGAAATATCGCCCAAAACGTACACAGCTAACGTTTGCGGTAAAAAAAAAATTTCCAGATGATGAAAAAAAAAACTATTTCAGATTGTGATGAAAAAGAAACTATGACAGATAATTGAGTTGGATGAATTTCCCATGCAAGGTTATCATGTTAGCTTCCTCGCAAAAAAATATTACGTGCTTGCGTGCGGCCTTCCGGCAGTTAACCGTAACATTTGCCATGGCGGACGAAAACATGCGTGTAGCCATGTTTTTAAGCTCTTTCTTCGTTTTTTTTTATTAATTCCTCCTCCATTTTCGCGACAAAATTGTTGGAATAGATCTTGCGCTTCAAGTTTGCCCAGAAATTCTCGATGGGAAGCAGGTGGGGGACATTGGGCGGATTCACCGACTTCGGTACCACATCGATATTCAGCCGCTCCATCTCCTCCTACGATCGCTTCGAGTAGTTGGCCGACGTCAAATCTGGCCAGAACACCGTGTCTTCGCGCTTATGGTATTTCTTGATGAACGACGCAACGTCTGTCAGGCACTTCGTACTATAAATTTCCCCGTTCACGGCCAGCCCGGAGCGAAAGAAGAGTAACTTTGACATCCCTTTCTCGCTGATTGTCAGCCACAGCCGCACCTTCTTGGGTTGTAGATGCCAGAACCGGCATACCCGGCGTCCACAAAGTGCCACACGATGTCTGTTGTTGACGCCATTTTGAAACCCATGAAATCGGGAATTTTTTGTCAATTTTTTTACCGCAAACGTTATTGCGGTTATAGTAACGGCCCAAACAGAATGGATACGTTTGCGTTGCGTTGGCGTCAATTTGACAGTAAATGTATGGGCTAACTGTCAAATTGCCGCAAACGCAGCCGCAACGTATCCATTGTGTTAAGGCCTTGAATGACAAATCTTACGATACTGCGAATGATAATTCAAACTACCGGACGAGTTAAACAGTTTGTTTTGGAAAGTCTTTGAGTTTTACGCCGGGAGTGCTTTCTACGGAGTAGTTTCAAGCCGAAGTTCATTTTGAAGGTTGTGTAATAAGGGAAATAATTGAAGCAGGCAAAATTCTGTCAATTTTTAAATGGCCAAAACTTCACGAAAAATGAACCAATTCAGACAAAACAGGTTTCATTTTACTATAAAACTGTCCTAGATTCCTAGTATAACTTGAGAACTGGACGTGACCAAGGGTCACTGGAAATGTTTCAGATTTCCGGAGTGTGTGCCAAAGTGTACATTTTTGCAACGCGTAGAACTTTTTCTGACATTCTGTTTCACATAGGTTTATATGTTGTCAATAAATCAGAATTTATTTCAGGTTCATTGGTAGCCAAAGATTGAAAATTCGCCAAGGAATCATCGAGGTATGAATTTATTAAGTATGGGTGTTGATTTTGGCGGTTTTTTCCCTGTTGGGTACTAATTTTCTTTGAGCTTGCAGCACTCTAGCAGAGTTCAATCGAACATTGTGGGTGTGTAGGTCTTATTAAACCAAGCAACTTTGCAAACTTGCGTTTGAAAATTTATCTGGATTAACATTTAAAAAGGTCAGATTGAAAGTTGAGACCATGATAATTGTTAGTCAAAACTTCGATCATCATGTGACAAATTTCAGGAACTCATTGCTGAAAATCGCACTCTTCAGGATGGGGTAAGTTCATCGAAGCAGTCCCAATTGTTTGCATGCTTTGGTTGGAAAAAAATTTCAAGAATAAATGTGACAATGTGTACCGTTTTTTGAACCCGTTTGTCCCGTTTTTATCCCGAGAAAATCTGGTCAGCCTACTTCAAAAATATAAGAAAATGAGTTTAAGATCCTACTCTGAAAAAAATATAATTTTAAAAACAAAAAATGATTTTAGAAAATATCGGTGATCTCAGATTTTTTTAAATGAAGTATTTTAGATAGACAATTTAGTTGCCTAAAACGTTCTATGCGTTGCAAAAATGTACACTTTGACACACACTCTTGAAATCCGAAACATTTTGGTGTAGGATGGTCACACCAAGTTCCCAAGTAATACTAATATAATACTGTTTGCCAGTGGAATGAAACTGGTTATCAAAATTGATTCATTTTTCGTAAAGTTCTGGCCATTTAAAATTCGAGAGAATTTTTTTTATCTCAATTATTTTTTCCACCCCCCTGTATAAATCAGGATACTTTTTTGGCGCAACAATTTCGTTGATTTGGATTTTTAGTTGAACTAAAAATTGTTTGTTGGGTAACAGATACTTTAAACTTAAACAGTTCCAAGTTAAACTAAACAATTACCAGAGAATTACCAATAGACTGCCGCTATGCTGTCCATCATATTATAAGAGTTGGCAAGCCAAAGAAAATGCATTTTATTACAATTTCGTGTCATTGCTTTTTATGAGATGGTGCGAAAAGTTTGGATATTTTTTTAAAGTTCTCCAGTACTGAGTTGTCGAATTCATCTGTTCATAGGAAACTAAAAACTATAAATACCTTTTTAGTTACCATTATTTCTCAGAAACTCAGTGACATCCGGGGGGAACCTTTACACCACCCCCAACAATGTTAAATCTTGTCGAATAGCAACAAATACCCAGCGGCAAAAGCAACTCCTGGGGAAGGGTAGGTGAGGTCTCCTTCTTTTGGGTCTCCTCCAGTAACCAGCCGCACTGACTTGTGCTCACCCTTATAATATCGATAATTATCGTTAACGTCAAAAAATTAACGATAATATCGATGTCAAGCATTTATCGATATTATTGATAAGTATCGATAAGTTTCCCATCACTAGAATCTATCTGACAACATGGTTGTTCTGTCACAGTTGATTCTGCTCTATTGCTATTGGTGGAACGACTGGAAAGAGAATTGTTTATCAAAACAGTGTTGTTGTGATAACCTCACAGGTATGGCGTTAGTGCGCGAATATAAATTAATATTAATCACTATTTATTTTCAGGTATTTCAACATAAAAATCAATTTCTGATACACGAAGTTTAACTTTTCCGAAAAAAAATTAATGCAAGTTTCAGCGCTCAAACATGACATGTTGTTTTTTCTGGAAAAATGTTCCCGTTTGCACTGAAAATGAAATATATATAAAAACGAACGATACCCGGCACACTTCTCAACTGACGAAATAATATGAGTTTTTTGATTGCTGCGTCGCTATCGTAAACACCGCAAACCACTGCCAAGAAAAAGCATTTTGGGGAAAAGGCCATTATTCCCCAAATAATTGGTATTTTTTATGAATGAACGTGTTTTGTTGTTGTTGAATAACTGAACTATCAGAAAATTACTATCTTTATGTAACAAAAAAGGTGCTACACGCCTTAAAAATATTCCAAACTTTGCTCTTTTTTCTCGAGCAAAAAGGTATATCCCCATATCGTAAACAAGTTCAGATATAAAGAATAATCTCGGAATAATTTAGAGCTTGGAGTGCAGTGTAGCAATTTTTCACTAATATCGTTTCTGCAGTTGTAAACAAATAGGCAGACAGAGTTATACTCAGCTGTTCTTTTTTTTCCTATGACAGCATTTGTAGTTGTTGTTGGGGTTTTTAAATTACACTCTATTTTACTCGCGTAGTACACAAGGTAAAAAGAGTAGTTTTAATGTAACCCGAAAGCCCGAAAGGTAACACGAATAACTGCAGAGCAGAAGTGTAGCTCAGGCACAGAGAACAGAAATTCATTTTCGAATAAAAATATTGAAAACCGCGGGTAAAAATTTGAATAAAAATACGTTAAAACACTAGCGACATCTGCATGTGGTAACCCAGTCGCACTGCATATATGATACACTGCAAAAACAAATTCGACATTGATAGGTGCGAAATAATTAAAATGACCAGAAAAACAACTTCAAAACTTATCAAAAAGGACAGCAAGTTAGTGGTGCATTCATGAGTATTCGTTTAATGACAAAATTATTGCTAAATCGTTAGCTATGATTTACATGTACAAGTGACTTATTGGTTTACCTTGACTGAATTTTATCATTGCTTGTTCAGACTCAATCATGTTTTACTTTAGATTTGCGACAAGAGTAACAGCTGGTTTCTTAAACATCTCTCTCTATCATAATTGAAACCGCTGAAATGAATTCAACCTATCTGCCTCTCACAATGGATTTCATTTTGTTGAGATTTTCGAATGGACTGCAATAGTTAACTGGCGATTCTGAAGGGCGCTACCCACGCTGCCAACCGAGCGGCGCTAAAAAGCCTCTTGTAAATAAATACAGTCGCTGTCAAAGCTGCTGCTGTCTGCGAAGTTGAGCTCCTCTCTGTGTTTCGTAGCCAGAGCAGCAGCAGGTCTCGTCGCGAAAAAGGAGAGCACCAGCTCGCAAAAGGTGAAAATTGTCTCGAAAAAGTGGCGATTTCTGCGAGTGTTTTCGTTCTTTTTGGATCGAAAAGTCAGCCAATTGGTGTCCTAATTAGATTACGATCGAAATTGGTGTGTTTTGCGTGGGTACAGCAGCCCTTTCCCGTGGTTCGGGCTAGAGGCCACTGTTGAATGCCTCAAATACGCTGCGCTGCCTTGAAACTTTGAGGCTCCCTTGTTCGAAGTGAAATAGACGTCGACGGTAACGACGACGAAGTAGAAGAAACGGAGCCATCAACAGCAACAATAGCAGCATCAGCATTTGCAACACCACAGCCAGAAACAGCCGAGATGTTCAACTACGGCAACGTAATGATGACCGATCAGTTCCGGAAGGTGGAACAGTACTCACCGAAATCATCCCCACGGGCGGGCGGTGCGGGAGGACGGTCCCCGGTTGTGGCCCGGCAGGATTCGTCCGGAACGCTCAAAACCACCATCCAGCTCGGCAAAAACCCTTCGATAGTGCACAGTGGGCCTTTCTACCTGATGAAGGAACCACCAGGTGAGTGATTGCTTCCGGAACGCGGGCGCATCAATATGTTGCGACTCAGCATTATTTATTCTGTAGCAGACAGTACGGTTGAAGTGCGTTGCAAGGTGTTAGTATTTAATTCGATTCTTTATAACATAAATAATTTAACTTAGGTTCAATTTAACTCAAAAATTAAATAAAAGCCAAACTGTTATTTCGTCGATAGTGTGTCACTAGATTCGTTTTCTTTTTCAGGCGAAGGCGAACTAACCGGGGCGACCAACTTGATGGCCCACTATGGCCTCGAACATTCGTACAGTAAATTTAGTGGTAAGAAGGTAAAGGAGCAGCTCTCATCGTTTCTGCCGAATTTGCCCGGTGTCATCGATGGACCAGGACATCTCGTAAGTAGCGTTTACAAACAGCTGATCGTTTGAAATTGCTAGAGTCATAATGTCTTCTACCCACACTGGTATTGTTTGACGATGTACATGGAGAATGCTACGGTAATTTGGTACCTGGCAGGGAAAAACCGTATCTTAATCTAATAGATTTTATAATTTAGACTTCCGATATTTTGCCACATGTATGTCTCTCTTTGGTTTTCCAAATCACTAAACCAAAAAGTGATGCCTAAAAATTTGCTACAGAACCCGTACCGGTTAGGAGAAATACGCCAGCTGCTGAAATTTGCAAAATACGAATGAACTTTTATAACATTTGCACTATTGGACTTCTGCAACATGATAGTAGGTTGCCTTATGAATAGGTTTGTTAGTAGAGATCGTTGGATCGGCCACGAAGTGATTCAATGAACTAACTTTCAGGTAAAAGCATAAGCTACCGCTCGGTGCTTTCAAAATGTGACTCACCAGTTTGAGATTTTTTTTTGAGTTCAGCACCACAGCAAAGATTTACCTTCGTTAGGTTCAAAAAATCCTTTATTATTGTAGGATATCGACTCTTTTATCGACAGGTTTGTCCTATTATCGCCAAGAAGGTAAAAGATGTACTAAAGTGTGTATTTCTGGCATCTTTCTGCAAAAGATGAGTTCTCTAAGCTTTTGCAGATAGCCCGATACCCTATGTGCTTGTTTTAATTACTGGAAGTTTGAATATGGTTTGCAGATCTTGCCTTCTGGAAAGTCTGTAGGTACATGAAAGATCGAGCAGTTAGAGTGAGTGAGTCGGCCAAACTTACTTGCTCACACTAAGGAGCGGGGTCGTTCAATTGACAGTCATTTTGCTTGTTTCTATGTGTTAGTTCTTCCGTGTACTACTGATATTTTCAACAAAAAACTTGTTTGAATGCGATTGCAATTATCATTTGCTACATTTCTGTGGCACACAGTTTTTGTTGACAAAGCTGAAGTGGAATTTCCTGAAGTGATTAAGAGCTGCCGATGTTACCGTCCGAAAATGAACCCTATTTGCATCCTCTGTGACCTTGCTCCTAACGTTTCCAAATTGAGTAATGCATGATATTCCGGGAGATAAAAAGGATCTCGTCAAGGAAAGTTGCGTAGTGCAAACCTAAATGCACAGCCTCCGTATTCGTTCAATTTTAATAACGAGCGAAATATGAAACGGATCCCAAATGTGAGCAGCATATTCGAGAACGCTACGAATAAGATTGCAGTACAGTGTTTTTAGAGCATAGATATCCGTGAAATGCCAAGCGTATCGCTGGATGAAACCAAGGTCAACATATACCTTTGATAAAATCAGGGCTGTTATTTGCACGCACCTTGCCCTCAGTGTGTTAGTTTTCGGTCATATCATCACGAAAATGGTACCTACACATTTGGACAATCAACATGCTTTTAGGTAGTGAAAAACATGAAAGAGAGAAGTAATCAAGAAATTGATTTGTCCTTAGTTTTGATACTCGAAACGATTTGATACATTAATCGCTGTACCATGATCGTTCTGAGTATACCACGAGTTTTAGGAACAATCACGCCTCATCAATCCCTCATCCAACATTTGAAAAGGCCACTTGAAAAAAATACAGAAAAAAAAACAAAATAAGTGTTCTCAATCCATTCTCTTCACTCTAGCAGATTGTCTATATAACGCTGGAGAGCCGAACAATCGAGATCACTTCCATGATGCGAGGACACAAATCATTCACGAACAATGCGAATATTGGCGGCCCCATGACACTGCCTTGTGGTGATTGAAAAAGACTCTAACAAATTTCAGTAAGAACGGATCAATTTAAGCAGACAATTAGGGAGACCTAACGCTCTTACCTTGTCGCAGCCACGCACGTGAGGCACCGTGTCGAATACTTTTGTAAAGTCAATGCAAAGTCAACTTGATTGCGCAGTTCAATCTCTCGAAACAGCATATTTGTGTAGCACATCAAGCTTGTGGTTGTGGAGCGATGCCGAACAAATCTGTGTTAAAATTCGATGGCATCATACAGTGCTTCATGAACCAGCGTTTCGAAGATCTTACTGATGCAAAATAGAAGCGAAATCCCTCGGTAATTCACGACGTTATGACGCTGGCCGGACTTATGGATAGAAAACGATATCAAGGACCAGACACTTATGAAGGACCACACACTTATCACTCTTACTAAATCTACAAGTAAACAAATTAAAATTTACCTGTACCGTCAACCGCTTTCGAGCGAAATTCAGGAAAAGACCGCCCAATGTCCAATTGTTCGCTGTTTTTTACGGCTTACCAAATGTTTGGAGAGAATGTGGCAACCTACGCTCTCTGCCTTATCAGAATGAAGAGAGGCAAAATTATCGGTGCATCATCTTTATTCATCAAAGGTTTTCGGCATTGGCGATGTATATCGACTCCCATGCGTTTAACAATGACACCTTCCATTGGTTTTACCAGTTTTGCACTCCTCTTTTTGCTCAATGCGGCCGGTGATTGTTGCGAGTGTAGTAGTGAAATATAAAAAAGTTTTTTTTTTTCAAAAGGGGGGATTTTTTAGTAGCTTAAGTATTTATGATAAATATTAGTAAACAATGAGTATGTGTGTCCAATCACAAATGGTGACTTCTCAACACTATTAGAAATTTGTAATTATAATCGTTAGGATTTGTTTGCTTCCGCAATTAGGACTTATCATTCGTAGGGATTTAAACCTACTTGTCAGAAAAGGGGAAGTAAACTTACAACTAACTTAATTGCTAACTTATTGGCTATAAAGAGAGCTTATCGTAGCAATTGAGGATTGCAACGATTTTTGTCAAAAAATTGTTGATAATTTTATTTGACATAGCTTCTAATGGTTCATCACCAGTAAGTCTATGTAATTCGAGTGTACCAAACCAAGGAGGACGCTTCAAAATCATTTTCATAATTTTATTCTGAATCCTTCGGAGCGTTTTCTTCCTTGTTGAACAGCAACTTAACCAGATGGGTACAGCATAAAGCATTGCTGTTTGCACTCCTCTAATCAATGCCACTACACTTGATTCGCCAGATTTATTGTTCTCAACTGTTTTTCTGTGCTTCTTCAGACGAGCTTTGCATTTGCGGCGTGTTTGTCAGCGTTGTAATCTTTGCATAGAATATGAAAGATTCCTGATTGCCATCGCTGGGGACCTTATCTTTAAGGTTGCATAGAATTTCCCGCGGGGTGTTGTGTGTTGTTTGATTGGATTTGTGAAAACTGGGTAGAACCCCAAGGTAATTCTGGTGAGGGTTTCTTTTTCCGGTTGAAGTGTGGTGGCATCTTGTCGGTGTTTATTTCGTTTAGAGGATTTTTTGAACAAATATCTTGTTGAAACCATTCTGTTCGGCTGCTTTGTAGATTCTGCTTCTTTCTGCTTCAAATTCGTCTTTCTTCAGAGAAATATTAAAAAGTCTATGCGCCATGGCATGAAAAGCTGATTGTTGCTGGGTGCCAAAGTCCACGGTTCACGGTTATGTCACGGTTATGTCGATGTCACTCATGAAGAGCTCAGCTTGAAGAGCTCAGCAACGGGGACAATATGCTACACATACTAAATCCGAAGACTTGTTTGTGAATCTTTCCACGGAATTGGAATATACAGACTTCTGCCACAGAAAGGTATGCCTCTCTTTTTGTTTGTTGGAACACGCTGACGTTCTTAATGATACCGTAGGCTTCGCAGTGCATCCGTGACTAACACACTTGGGAACAACGCAGCGACATTGAAGGACACCAGAATTTCGTTAGGGCGAGCTTACAAGTCCCTGATTTGGTCAACCAGCTCCTTAGCGTTTTTCACGCTATGGTTGATAGGGAAATTTTTAATTTAATTACTTAACCACGCAGCCATTTTTTTCCGTTGGTGTACATTTGTTGGAAGAGATCGGGCGCTTTGCTATTGGATTCTTATGAATTTTTAGTAGATAATAACAATGGTATCCTCGGGTTTGGAACGAGAAGGCGCTTTTCCAGTTTTTTATCCCCTATCAAACGACAGATTTTCTGCCGTATGCTGTTCGCCTCCTCTACCATTGTGCCGAGTGGGTCTTTAGGCTTTCCGTTTTTGAATTAACATTCTTCATATGGATCTGCACTGAGCATCTTAAATACACGATAGTCATTAGGCTGGAACAAAAAATAAATGTTAGCTCCCATGCACTTTTCGTGTTCCTTATGGGTCCCATAACAACTAATTTGTAGGAAATTTTCCTGGGAAAAACTCTTCTGATCACCGTGAGGCGCTACGATGCTTGTAGAAACAGCTATTCACCCCAAACTGATTGAATGTCTGACAAACGACCAATCATTGAAACTTTACAGCAACACTGCTACAGCATGCTGCCATTGCAAGCTTGCTTAACTATGAGAAATAATTTCGCGTGGAATTAATTTTCAAAGTGTGATTTTTGCTCATAGTATCTTCGGGGAAGCCTCCAAGATAAATTTAAGCGATATCATTTCTCATCAAATGGTTGAATTTGCAACAGCAGCATGCTGCAGCAGTATTGCTAGTAAAATTCAATGGTGAGCCGTTCGTCAGATATTCAATCAGTCTGGGGTGAATATCTTTTTTCACAAGCAAGGTACCCCTTGCAGTCTTTCGAAGAGTTTTTCCCAGGAAAATTTCCTATAAATATCATGTATTGATATATTTTAAGGAGCCAACTGGACATCTCTAGAGAATAAGTATTGAAAAAGTGGATTTTTCCATATAAAATCGTATGGAAACTTTAAAAATCGGGCGCAAATCGGGCGTTTCACCGATCGATCTGAAAAGTTACACAGCTGTTTTAGGACCCATAAGGAACACGAAAAGTGCATGGGAGCGAAAAAATAACACCATTGCTTTTTTCCCATATAACCGTGTCCCAGTCTAATAGTCATAGTCTTCTTTTCCCATAATCACAACTGAATTGCCTTTATCAGCACGGGAGTAAACAACGATGCGCTCTTGTAATTGTTTAACGGTTCTCTATGTCTGTCTTTTTGCATTTTACTCGTAACAGAAACAAAACTCGTAACAGAAAACGTTCTCTCCAACGAAAAAAGATTGAATATACAGGATACCGGAAGCAAACGTGCGCGCGCACAGCGATTCAAGAAGTGTAGAGAGATACCAAATTTGGAAAATCTATACTGAGCGTCTTAGCAGAGTGATTTAAGAAATCAAAGGAAATAAAAATCGGTTTCCGTTAGACTCTACTAGAAATTTGGAAAATAAATATTGAATGTCAGTCCGCGCAAATATATATTTCAAATGGTTTAAGAATCTCAGCGAAAAAAACGTTGCCCCAAAGCTCGAAATAACTGCCCTCAAAAGGTTATAGCTTTTTCACCATTTTTGTGATTCTGGTTCCCCTAGTGCAGGGGTTTTCAAACCTTTTGCTCGGCGGAGCAAAAATATTTACCGGGGCACCTACATTTGTAACTCAATGAGTAAATTTATTCAAAACGGCAGGTTGGTTAGCAAATTATGACTATAGTGTAAATCAAGGCGCTGCGTCCTGTCACCTCTAGCAAGAACGTCCCTATTTTAACCTCCTCGGGGTGCTAGCTGGGATACGAGTAACCTTAGTGAAGATCGGGTCCCAACCTAGGTGGGAATCTTGGTCGTGTGCTAACTTAGATGAGTGTCTGTAATCGTTTGTTTTCCATATTGGGCAGCGTATAACTGCGTCTGATTCAGAGCGGACGGCTGAGCTAGGGAATGCTAAAAGTACCCTACTACGAAAATTCAGACGCGAATACGAATCGAAACAGTCGGAACGACTGAGACGAACAAAAAGTGACAAAGACTGTAATATCGGTGCTTAGCATGGCATAAATATACTCGAACCAGCACGCGTTAGCATATTGACCAGGAAACTACGAAACGTGAACGTGGGAGTCGCAGCCATCCAAGAAGCGCGACCACCGGAGATGAGAGACCGTTAGTTTCGAGCGGTAGATTCATCAATTACAGCCTAATGTATACGCACCGATAAGCGATAAACCCGATGATTCGAAAGAGTAGTTCAAAGATCACTCCGATAAAACATGCGGAGAGTACCAGAAACATGATGTAAATATCGTCACTGGGGACACAAACGCACATTTTGGATAGGATTAGTTCTTCCGGCTCGTGTTCGCACGATGGCATAATTGTGTGACATGCCTGATCAGGGAGACTTATCGGGAAGGTAAAGCAACCGGAAAAAGTCGTTGGTAGAGAGAGAAGAAACGCGAGCACTGCGAACGATCCCTTTGTGGAAGCTGAGGTATGGTTCTCCAAGCACGACATCAGAAGGTTTTATAAAGTAGTCAACGAAATACGGAACTGAACTGTACCCATCCCTGCCGAGTGCAACGGTACAAAAGGGAACGTGATAACCAGTGAGACAAATTTTCAAAGTCGGCTGTTGGCAGCTGTTGCATTGCCACAAATAGAACCTTTTAAAGTAGTTTCTGTCCTTCATTCATAAATACTTAAAGTCTTTCGAAAAATATATTGTTTCAAAAAGTATTTTGCCGATGTGGAGACTGGCAGACAAAATATCTGGAGCTGGCAGACAAAATATTTTTCTCTTTGCGATTGGTTTTACTTTTGATCAAAAATGCCGCGTAGCACTTGCAAATGCTTCGCGGAACACGATTTGGGAGTCCCTGATCTAATGTATGCAGAAGTGCCTCAAAGTGCAGAGTAATTACTCGCCAGGTTCGTCCTTTTTATGTTGGCTTATGGAAAAACTCATTTAGGTCTCTGGAAAAGTTATCTTCACTAGGAACACCAACATTCACAGGAATGGTTAGAAGGTAATAATCTTTCATTTTTTTCCAGTTTGAGCTCCAGGGCAACACCTGTGTTTACCTGTGTTATATTTCCTCTAACAATTACTAATTCGTTTGAATCACTGCCTTAAAACTGGGCATCGCGCTTCATAGTAATTTACATAACACAGAAAAACGCTGATTCTTGAGACAACGAAGCCGAGAATTAGACCAAGTGGTGACAAAACGGCTGAGTGCTGAATTAATAGTACAGTTGAAGTATTCTACGGCAGCATTCACAGGTGGAGATGATTAGAAAAATTGTCAATCGATGTGAAAAAACGCCACAAAATCTTGAACTCAGAATCAGTTTGAATAAATCAAAATTTAGAACGTCATATCCTTCTACGTAAATTCGTTATCGTTCACAAGTATCAAATCTAAAAGTTGATCGTAGTGTCGCTCGTTAGTAACGGGGTTTTTAAGTCAAGTTGTGTAAACCAAACCCGTCTAGTAGAGCTGAAAAGGCAACAGATATACGCGACAGAGCCAAATCAACAACAATATCAATCAATTATTAACACCCAGACCCTGTCTGAAGCCGCTATCCAACTCTTTATCTCACGGCTAACCTCATTGTCGCATGTCACTTATGTACCCTGGTAAATAAATTTGCCGACTACTTCAAATGATTGCCCATCAATCACCACCGCAGCATCAACGTTCGACGGGCTACCACGCTCTCTACCAACTACTTTATACTTGGTTTTAGCAGAGTTTTTGACAATTCCTATTTTCGCAGTTTCTCTCTTGAGATGTTCCAAGGCATCTTACATCGCCCGACGGTTAATACCAATAATGTCGTCGTCCGCAAAATCTAGGATCATGTGAAACAACCTAACTGATATAATGGTGATATAAGTTTGACAGCCGTCATCCTGCTTCAAACCATCTAACGTCACGAAAGCGTCCGATACCTCAAGGTCGCAATGTGAACATTTGGCCCGCAGTGAAACGTCCCTCGAAAACCACATTGGTCTGCACCAACAAAGGTTTCCTGCAACGGCCTCAGTCTGTTGAGCAATATGCGGGAGTGAATTTTGAACACGGTATTGAGGAGAGGAGAGTTATGTCTCGATAATTGCTACTAGTCCGAAGGTTGATGGATGGCACGATGCAGCTGTTCGCTCCCGACTTTGAAGAGTTCGGCGTCATTCCCAGCTGCCTTCCAGTTCCTCAGTTCTTTCAATGCTTTCTTCACCTTGTCCACAGATGGTGGATCCACAGCTCCATCCAGTGGAAGAAAGAATACAACTCTCCCTTTTAGCCAGTTACCAGAGTTATTAATTTTGATGATTTGAAATGAAAATTCAGTAACAGTTCATAGCCAAAACTCTTAATTACACACGCGAAATTGTTGTAGGCAATGTCAACAATAACAAAATTTCGATATTTCGTCAAACCATTTAGCAATTTTATTTTATTTTTATTTTTTTTAATTGCAACAGACGTTCTACACGATTGACCTATGTGTATTAAATTACATTTCTCTTAAAAACATCATTTAAAGTGAAAAGTGAGCGGTAAATGGAGGGTGAGCGGTGTACGGGCACCTACATTTGGTTCTGGTAACTGCCATCAACACCAGTAAGAACGTTCAGAGACAAATCACACTTACAATCTTTGTTCCTCACAGTACGACTTCGATCAATAAGTATGCAGTGAAGCACGAAGTTGAGAGTGCGCAACAACATACGTGACTCTCTGTGATATGAAACCATGATACTACTTACGTGAAGGATATCTTACAAGCTGGAAAAACAAAGTTTGCAGAACAGGTTTATGGTATGAACCTTGAGTATTCATTAGATTGTTATTAAATGCTTAAACGAAGAATGTAATGTTCCGTTGTTTTCAAAGTTATATTTTACTAGCTCTAAGAGAAGCTAGTGGAACCTAAAAAACCCTTTAAAAAAGTAGTAATATTCATAAGTAAAAGAGCCTGTTGATTGAAAACTTTATTTAGCATTTATTTGATTGATAGGTTTCTTTTTTATGGAAAAAATGATCTTTCTCGAATAATTGCAACCAGAGAGTGCATTATTACATGTATCATAAATATCGACTAACAATTTCATGTTGAAAATTCACTTTATTTTCTCTATTAATCTTTTCTTCGTCTCAACATTACAATTTAATGAAATAGTTGAGCTGAATGCTTTCAGTTTTTAATTAACATCTAATCATTACACAATATTCATCTAATCATTACTTGAAAAACAATCATGTAAAGCTTACGTGTACTTGCTATTTTCGAACGAAAGATTTTGCGTTCTAACAACGAGGAATGTTTTGGTTTAAGCCCCACGGACGTAAATCAAATTCAAACATAATACCGACAGTCACGAGATGCAATAGTTCAGTGAAGCCACTGTCAATAAAGTACAACATAATTTTCCATTGCACTTGCACCCGAGCTAGTGCTTTGTGAATCATTGGTACCTACACAGAATATCACCAAGCTTTACCTTAGATCACGGTTGGTCATATATGACACAATATTTTTCTCAAATGCGTTTTTTGAACAACGCGGGATTGCAACTCTATTTAAAATTCTAAGCGATATATTCGATTACGTAGGTGTTTCTCATATTCAAACTGCTATCAATTACCCTTTTTGCACCTTTGATAGCCAGGCAGCGTATTTTTCATCAAATTCTCGAGCCCTCCGAGCTACACGCTCGGAACTATTTTCATCATTTGTATTGACAGTATCGCTTGTATCCTTTTGATCGGATTTCGGCCCACTGCAACCTTTACAACTGCAGCATCCACAGGATGCATCAACAGAGAGAGTTAAGGTAAAAAATAGGATGACTAGGGTTATTTGAACAAACGATATTGCTCTCATATTGTTTGTTACTGTTGCAGCTAACACAGACTGGTTCAAACTGCGTTGATTTGAATAAAGAAAAAATGATTTATAAATTGACTCAAATGCTCGTTAATGAGGAGTTCAAAATGCCATATGGTGGAACGCCGTAAAGCTAATTGATGATAATGTTTATTAGCCCACGGTAATGGACTAACCCTTACCTTTTGTTATTTCGCTAGTTGGCAAAGAATAATTGCAACAAAATCACACTCTAATTACAGGACAACAGCTCACTCAGAAGCGTTATCGAGAAACCACCAATCGTTGGCAAAGAATTACTTCCCCTCACGAGCGTACAATTGGCAGGATTCCGTCTGCATCCCGGACCGGTAAGCCCACAGTCATCTCACAGCATCCTCAGGAACAGTACATAGTAAATCACTTCCTTCATTTCAGCTCCCGGAACAGTATAAGCACCTGAAAACGGCACCCTCTAGGAAGCATAAGAATAAGCATAAGAAACACAAATACAAGGAGGGCATTGCGCCCCAGTCCGAACAGTCGGCGCTTGAAGCGTCCGGTCTGGATACCCACGAGAAGAAGCACAAGAAACAGAAGCGCCATGAGGACGACAAAGAGCGGAAAAAGCGGAAAAAAGAGAAGAAGCGCAAAAAACAGCGGCACAGTCCGGAGCATCCGGGCAGTGGGACCACCGCGATGCCGCCTCAAACGCAAGTCTTCTAAATGTACACAAAAAAATTAACAAAAGAAATCAAAATAATTGGGGGAAAATTTACATACACACACAGCTGCAACAAAAAGTAACATCGTTAGTAGTTAGTAGTGGTAAGCCTATTGATTCATTTCTTTCTAAGTTGAACCTCGAATGGGAACCAAGTCTGGTTTTCGAAGCGAAATAAGCCCATTCACTCATCGATCTTGAAATGAATGAAAAAAGTACATATAATTAACAGTATAACTAATATTGCATCATGGCAAAAAAAAAACAAGAGAGCATAACTTTTAGGAAGCACCTAGTTTTCCCTTGTTTTGTTGATATATAAATAATATTTTTGAATGCAAAAGTGTTTCCTTACCACAATTATCCGTAAGTAAAGCAAACAAATTGCCGATCGAAAATCGATTGGGGATATTGCCAATTTTTTGAGAATAGGAGTGTGTCAAAAATGATCATTACAAAATACTAAATACGGTTTGCGAAAACGAGAACATCCTACGTTTAGGCAGTGTCGCTGATTTTTCATAAGCCGCACGAAAAAAAAAAAGAAACCAACAAAACTCTTAGCCATGTAAGCTAACAGTGGAGTGAAAATATATACTGTTTTTTTTAGTTTCGAATTATTTTCACAGAACACTGCGCTGCGGACGAAAAGAACTAGCAGCAGTATATCCGCAACAATCTTTCCTTGTACAGAAGTGATTGACATAATACGTTCATCCGATAGATAGCAGGTAATTTGATCCCGTTTTATCATCTTTCCAACCCACAACAGAGTTCCCCTTTTCCCCCGCCCCGCCCCTCGCTCACTGAGCAGGACGACAACGTGCAAAATAAGCATGATTAAATTTTTAGTAATGTGTATTTATAATTATTAATTTGAGTTATTATTTAATTTTATTTTCATCTAGCAATACATTTGACGCAAATGATAAACTCTGTTGTTTCAATTTTTGACTCACGTATGTATGTAGGTCCTTGCGAAAAGTGAAAGGCTTGATTTCCGCGTTTGGTAAGTGTAGTAAATAATGAAGCTAAATAAAATTTTGATGAATATTGGTGAAATACTCGCCCTAAGGTATGAGAAGCATTAAGCAATCGAAGCTCTGAGGGACTTGAAATAGCTAAAATTTAGCAAAAACAGGATAAAAATAACTATCAGAGACTGAAACACGGAATAAACTCAAATTTATCCTGATATCACGGATAATCGCTCCTAACGGCAAGTACAAAAGCGATAAATGGAAGCGACCTTTGAGATTGAGTTCTAAATCACTCCTGATAACCGGAAAAGACGAAAACAGAAAATTTCATTTTATTGTATTCAACACTGTGTTTGAACAAATCATACAGACTGAATTAAAGTGTTGTATCGTGATTGGAACAATTCAACGAAAAGCTATTTCAAGTATTTACACATGTCCATCAATCAACTTCTCCTGATGATGTTCAAAAAGTTTCATTTGAGATTTTTAAGTAAGTCACCTGACATTCAAACTTTGATTTAAGTTTAACAATTAAACTTGAAAATTTGAACGATGAAACTATTCAGTGTGGTTAGAGAACAGATTGATCTTCAATATGCAATACAGTTTGTGTCAATTGTGCATACAGTTGATGAGTAATAAGTGTTTGAAGTTCATTTTTGAGATGGAAACTGATTTCTCTCCACCGGGAAAAAGTTAAAGCAGTGATAATGGAATCGAATATCCTAAAAATACAATATATTTAAAAAAAAATGCTTCTACAACATCTAAATTTCATGCAGGAACACATATGCGCAATATGTATTTGCATTAAAGCTGGAATTATTGATGGAATGCGGAGACTTGTTTTGTATCATGGTCGGAACAGCTTACTTCTGAGACTACACAACTTCACTTTTCCTGTGCTTGAAATAATGATACGTGGTTCTCAATGTGCACAACTCGGTATATGAAGTTATTCGTCTCTGTTACAGAGAGCGATCAGAACTTGTTATATCCTTATTCTTTTGACTCATGAATATGATTTTTTGTCAGAAAAAGAAAGAAAATGACAGTGTATGCTCTCCTACTCTCGCTTAAACTCAACCACTGCCGAAGTAGTTCCTTCCCCCACACATTCCCTCTCACCGCACCACACCTCTGCTGCTGTTCAGGCGACATAATTTTCTCCGGTTGCTATCCTTTCTTCCCGTAACTACCGGCCTATGGAGAGACAAACGCAACGATCGAATCGCTTCTCAGAGCTGATGTAGTCTAGTCATGTGTTTGTTTTCTCCCAGTAACCTATGCACCCTATCATCATTTCATTATGGGTTGAGATGATTCGAATTTAGTCCCGGCCTGTACACTTCGTGAAGTGCACGTATGATGAATAAACGACGATTGCATCATATTCGTTTCGTTTCCATCACTGACTATGAAACGCACCGCTGATAGCTCTGCAGTGTAATTATTGTGCGTGATGTCCACACGTGTGAGAAAGTACACCATAATTCATTGTCTCGCAAGAGAGAGATTTCAGATTTCACCGCAGTGCGTTCAGGTAGCTCAGCAGATAAAAATCGTTTGACGCTCTCTTCTAGCATGAGCGTTGATTTGCTCTTTAGTGTGACGGCAGTTGTTTCCGCAGTGCAAGATGTTCTCCTGCACTCTAGAGGTTTTCTGAGGAGAAAAGACAAGCATGGTTTTTATCAGTCTAATCAGCTTCCCCGGAAACCCGGAATGTTTAATGTCCATGAGCTCTTTTCGGTCGATAGTGTCATAGGCGGCTTTGAAGTCGATGAATATATGGTGCGTGGGGGTTCAGTTTCAAGGGCATTCCTGGAGGATCTGCCGTATAGTAAAAATTTGTCCGTCGTAGACCGTCCTTCCACGAAGCTGGCCTGATAGCTTCCCACAAATCTGTTGGTTAGCGGTGAGAATCGGTGGAAAATGATTTGACGAAGCAATTTGTAGGCGACATTCATGACGGTGATCGCACGATGATTTCCACAGTCCAAATTGTCGCCTTTCTTATAGATAGTGCAGATAACTCCATCCCTCCGCTCCTCCGGTAGCTGTTCTGTATCCCAAATTTTTGCAATCAGCCAGTGCAACTTAGTGGCCAGCTTTTACGGGCCCATCTTTATAAGCTCCTGCATACTCCCTCTCCAGGCGACACTTTTTCTTCCGGAAACTTTGGATTCACTGCATCTTCTTTTGTCTGTGTCTACATTCGTCGTCGAACCACTCGTTTCGTTGGGTTCGCCCCACATGCCCGATGACGTTCTCTGCTACGATTTTGATGGTGTTCCAACAGCCCTCGAGAGAAACTTCTTCCAGCTGGTTCCCTTCTGGCAGCGCAACTTCGAGCGAATGCGCGTAGTTTTCGGCGACGTTAGGCTGCTTCAGTCGTGCGAGATCTAACCGGGACGGGCGTCGGTACGGAATGTTGTTAACAATGGAGGGTTTTTGGCGCATCTTCACCATCACCAGGTAGTGGTTCGAGTCGACTTTAGCGCTCCTGTAGAGTCTGACGTCGGTGACGTCTGAGAAGTGCCGACAATCAATCAGAACGTGGTTGATGTAGTATTTCTTCCTGACTTGGTGACCTCCAGGTGTACGGTTGTGCTGGAAGCAGGTACTACGCACGGCCATGTTTTCGGAGGCGGTAAAGTCGATAAGTCTTAGGCCCATTTCGTTGGTCAGCTGCCCAACAAACAATTGGGCGGAATAAACCTGCTAATAATTTTAAAACAGCTGAATAAAATCTGTATACAGGTGACACGGATTGCCACAACGCTTAGGTTGATTTATCAGCTGAACAAGCAATAAATTCAGGTTTAAAAATACTTATGAAATACTTCATGCCATTATTCGATTGTTGGCTGGTTAAGCGCTATTTGAATTTAAAAAAAGGCTATTAGACAACAATAACTAAACACTGCACAAACTGGTTCAATAAACGCTTCTAGATATTTCCCAAAAAACATTTTTTGGCTTAATAAGCGCTTTTATAGCTTATCTTATTCAGCTGACGACTGAACGTAGGTCGAATAATGTATTTCTAAGTATTTAATCAGCTTTCAATCAGTCGCTTTTGGAAAACTAAATCAGCTACTTGTTACATTCGGCTCCCTAAATAGCAGAACAAGGGCTTAATAAAAATTACTCAGCCATTTGAACAACTTTTATACATGCTTATCGATTCTGTAGAAGCGATTATTCATTCTTTGTTTATTTGTTTATTTCTAAGTGCATCATCTGAGATAAAGTCTTAATGAAAAGAGGATAATCATTAAAAGTAACTAGAGTTAGTTAATCTACGTTTAAAAATATGACTAGGCACACCAAATTCATAAAGATGCTCGACACTCGTGAATTTTCTCACACAAAAGGCAACAGGTTCATAATAACCATAGTTCGTGCGGACTCCAAACCACACTTACGTTTTCTAGTAGGGGTCGTACAAGTGAGCAGTATAAAGCTTTCATACAATGGGGATCCTTGAAATCACGTCCAATTTTTGCGATGAATCCTAATTGCCGACTTGCTTTCGAAACAATTGCAGCACGGTGTCTATCGAAAGTCAGCTTTCTGTCAAGAATAACTCCAAGATCGTCGACGTAATCTACTCTGCGCAGCACTTCTCCGTCGACAGCATAATCAAAAAGTATTGGCCGTTCAATGCGGTGAAAGGTTATCACTTCACATTTTGCATTTCCTCTAATTAGAGAGTTTAGTTTACACCACGTCACAAAGGTATTTAAAAGTGATTGTAGATGATAACAATCCTCGATGGTGCGAATCGTCAAGTAAATTTTTAAATCATCGGCGTAAACTAATCTGCAACCAATCCCAAGTGCATCAGCAACGTCATTGAAAAAAATAATGAAAAGAAGCGGTCCTAGGTTACTACCCTGTGGTAAGCCAGACTTGTTCGTGAACGCAGACGATACACTTGATCCAAGCCTCACTTGCAAAATTCTATTGCACGGGAATGATTCAAGCCATTTAACGAACCGTGATGAAGCACCAAGACGGGAAATTTTGTTCAGCAGTATCCGATGATCAATTCGGTCGAAGGCAGCTTTGAGGTCAGTGTAAATAACGTCAACCTGTACGTTTCGTTCAAGTTCAGAAATGCAATTCGACGTAAAATCCATCAGATTTGTTGTTACAGATCGTCCAGAAACAAAACCATGCTGGTCCAAAGAAATGTATTTGCGTGTGCAATTCAATACAATAGAGCATACAATGATCTCGAACAATTTAGACGCAGCTGACAGATTAATTATTCCACGATAGTTTTTGACATTTCGTCGATCACCACTTTTAAAAACCGGAAACATATAGGAGTGCTTCCATACCTCAGGAAACTTCCCTTGAGCTAAAGATTGGGTGAAAATTGTGCAAAGTGGAGCAGCCAGAAAATCAATTCAACGGCACAAAAGAACGGCCGGTATTCCGTCGGAATCAACAGTGTACGAACATTTAAGTTTCTTAGCGGCGATAGTAATCATGTCATGCGTGACTTCAAAAATTTCAAGATCAACAAGGTCGACTGGCACATTAGCCGCAGCACGCCGAGCATCGTCATTTGAGGCACAATCCGTGGCAAATACTGAGGAGAAAAGTATCGCAAAAAGCTCACAAGAATCAGAGTCCGAGCAGGATACCATTTCCTCCAAATAGACGTCCGAAGGAGTTGAGCGACTTTTCCGTTTTGAATTAACGAAATTCCAAAAATTTTTCGGATTTCTGCGCAAGTTTGTTTGAACTCCCAGGACATATGATTTGTAAAGACTAGAGTTAACCGCCGATATTCTCCACTTCTTTGTACAGCTTGCAGAAAAACTCTTTGACAGCCAACAGTAAATGGCTTATAGTCTAAATAAGCGCCTATATGACAATTCCATGGCTAAAATTGTACATTCTGTCTTTCTGAAAAAGTGCTTTTTCAGTTTAATTACAACGCGTAAATTCCGGAATCCGCGTAAGAAAAAAACCGCGTAAATTCCGGAATCCGCGTAAAAAACCTCTGCGTTAATTTTGCGTTCTGAGTGAAGATAAACCGAAATCCGAGCAAAAAAAAACACCGCGTAAATTCCGGAATCCGTGTAAAAAAAACCGCGTAAATTCCGGAATCCACGTAAAAAAAGCCGCGTAAAAAGAAACCCGCGTAAAAAGCGACCTTAGTGTAATTCAAAATATATATTCGTCTCAACTAGACAATTATAGTTGTTTAGGCAATTCGAACACAACCTAAAGTGGCCAAATACTACCCAGTATGGGTATTTCCGGAATCGTAATGATGCACTGAAATCACAAATCGACCTCAGACACCATTTTAAATTCCAGGATGACGATTTCCGGTTTCTGAAACACAGCCGAAAATTATCAAATACCTTCCAATATGAATATCAGATACCAGAATAACGCCCAGAGACCAGAAGTTGACTTCATATGTTGATTTTGAAATCTAAGATGACAACTTCCGGTTTCTGTAAAATAGCGCACAAAACGATCGAATGCCACCAAATACGGATATTTCCGTAATGGAGATGATGCACAGAAGCTTGAAATTAACTCCGGGCACCATTTTTATTCTAAGAGTGTGACTTCTGGTTTCTGGAGAACAGCTGAAAATGACCGAATACCACCCAATATGGGTATTTCCAGAACCGAATGGCTATACAGAAGCCAAAAGGTGAGGATGTTCTTATTTCGATAAAACCCATTATTTCAAACGATTTCGAATTTATTCGTATCAATTATCCGATTCGTCATGAATTTGCAGACTACAAACAAATCGCAAGGAATCAAACAGTTTGGAATGTTTGAATTTTTTAAATAAAGAAAAAAATTGGCGGTACAAAGTTTGCCGGGTCAGCTAGTAGATTATATGAAAAGATGAATTTTAACTCAAAACCACCGAAAACGCTCTCTTTACCATGGTTACTCTAGAGCACCATTGGTTGGGATGCAAAAAGCCTTTAGAAAAATTCACTAATCCTACTCAAAATGCATAAATATGTTCTAAAATAATCAGTATATTGTTCAAAAATATATTTTTGCATTTTAAGAAGCATTTGTAAAGATTTCCAAAGACTTTTTGCATCCAAACCTGTGGTGCTCTAGAGTAACCATGGCAGGGAGAGGGTTAAACAGTCAACACATTTCAATCCTAACTTTTCCTCGCCCACTAATACGAAGAATTTTGGTATCACGAACAAATTTTTTTTTTAACGAAAAGACTGTTCTAAAAATTTAATAGGGAATCTCAAGTTGGTCATCGAAAACCCCAAAAAGGCAAAAACTGTGGAAGAGCCAGAATACCCCCAAACTCAGTCTCAAAGGTTGAAAAAATGTGCAGCAAATTTGTTTGCTGGCAGTTCAGTACTTAAAGCGAAAATAGGTGTACGCATTGGTGTCATTCTAACGTTAAGGGGTTATATACCTTTTTAGTTTTCAAAAAACCGAAAAAAATTTTATTGTATTTTCTTCAAATACAACATCTTGAGAACCTTTTCACAAATTTTCATATAAATCTGAGCAGTAGGAAGAAAGTTAGAGCGATTTGCAGTGCACCTCGCCACGGCCGCATAAGCTAAACTTGAAGCTTTACACGAGATTATCTCGGAACAGTGATTTCCGAAAAATGACTTTGCCGTGATCCTAATTGCGGGAAAACTACTGAACCGATTTCCTTCATCTTTTTTTTTTTTAATTTTCGTAAAAAAAAAAATTTAATGCAATTTTTAGCGCTCAAAACGTGCATTTTTTGGGAAAAACGTTCCCATTTGCACTGAAAACAAAATACTCATAAAAGCGATCGTTCAAGGACCCGGCACACTTTTAAACTAATGAAATAATATGAGTTTTTTGATTTCGGTTGACCCGCTGAGTCTCTATCAGGATCATCGCAAGCCTCTGCAAAAAAATAGCGATTCGGGGAAACGGCCATTACTCCAGTTATTGGTATATCTCACAATCAAACGTAAAATATATATAATATATAATAAATTGTTGTTGATAAACTGTACTTTCAGAAAAATACCCCTTTGATGCAATGAAAATGGTGCTATGCACTTAAAAATAGATTCAAACTTCCCTCATTTTTCTCGGCCAAAAAGGTATATAACCCCTTAATTTGTCTGAAAATCTTGTGGAGGTTTCGACTACTTCTACCGGAAGAGAGAGACGTAACTTCACAGATTCGATGGTTATGGCGATGATCTGGACGAACAACATCGAGCCACAGCACGATATTAAAATACAAGCAGTGAAATTAGTCACCCTATAACAGCGATAAAAGAAAACCTTGCATTTGTTGATATAAGTTGTATTTATTTTTTAATATGTCTTCACCACGTTGTCTTCGTGAACATTGCAACGATTTTTGTTTTTGTTTTATTGTTTTTTTTTGTCTGTGTTTCGTTCAAAGTAAAACTCACAAGTTTGTTCAGCTGTGGATTTCACTAGTAACCACATAGCATAGCCAGCTTGCTCTATCTTGTCTGTCGCAGTTCTACCAGCGTGCTTCATCTAACCGACGCGACAAAATGATCTAATCTGAGGTTCGTTTAGATTTGGCAGCCTTAAAATGAACTTTCCATATCCGCGTTTTTTGTTGCTTTTGGTAGAAAGCTAGAGGTTTGTTTTCATACTACCGAAACTCACTGGAATATTCGGAACGCTCGAAAACATTCCGACAGAGTAAAACTATGTGACGGTACGTTGCTAATTTTTGAAAGACATTTGAAAGTAGGCGCTTCAAAGCAGAACAGCTGGGTAGCACGGAGTACGTATTGCTTGCAATTTTATTTTATAAGCTGTAAATAAACAGGACAGATCATGCTTCTACCGTTATAGTTATTGGATGTTTTGTTGTAAATTCTTTTTTCATAATATGATCACCTGATGACAATTCGTAATAAATTCAAATAAAAAATAGAAAAAGAAAAATTAAGAAAGCTAACAAAACCGTTTGCGCTAATTGATCTGCGTTTGTCGAAGCATCAGCGTTAATGGAACCCGTCTATTTATTTTGGACCCCGTCTATTTATTTTGGCCAATCTGTGTCTGCGATTGGTGATTTCGAGAATTGTTTGAAACGTTGTGCTTTTCCGAGTTATCGATTGCTAACGGTGCCAATCTGCTTTCTTAGTTTGCTGGTTGTTTTTCGATTAATATTGGGGTTTCACGATCTGTCTCTTTCTTGCTGTTTCGAAACATTTGGCTTAGAACTAAATATCTAAAAATAGGATACTCATTACTAACAATCTGAATGTAGGTTTGCTTTTGCTCTGCTGCCTTCGCGTGTTTCACGTTGATTAGATGAGATGGCTTGGGCCATTCGAAGTCTGCCTGGACCGTTCCGCATCAACACACTTGGGCCCAACGATCGCGAACAGACCCCGGCCGCTAGTACGGCTGCCGGTTTTTGCTGCTCGCTACGAAGTCCTTAAATGCCATCTTAATTTCCATGTCCATATTTTCATCGTCCACCAAATCGTCTGGGTCACCGTCCTCGCTGTGAAAGAAAGTTACGATTAATTGTTCCAGTTGCAAATCGTGTAATTGTGCAAAACGTACTCGAACTCTTCGAACGCAACCGGTGCGGCCGTTTCGAGGAAGTCATTCTCCTCTTCCGTCATCACTTGTCCGTCGGGTCCATAAAATACAGGACTGTCGGTAAACTCTTCGCCAGTCGCTTCGGACACTGACGGTAGAACAACAGGCACTGAAAAATGGAATTTATCGGGGTCATCTGTTTCAAATGAGAGGAGGTTTTTTTTTGCAACATACCAACTTCTTCATTGCGTCCCCAGGACTTCTGTTGTAACTCTAACACCGTTCGGATGAAACGTCCAGTCGAACAGTCTGTTGTGTGCTCTAGAGAACTCAACGTGTCGATGATTTCCATCAATTCCAACCGGCAGTCTCGTTGCAGTTCAAATCCACAGAGCTACAACGGCAATTGTAACGATATCGATAGTATCACGAATTTAGGTTTAACATACCTTTAAACACTGGCAGACGCACTTTATGTTTCCTGGGCCCTCTTTACTTAGCAGGATGTTAGCTGCACCGGTAATCCTCCGTGCTAGTTCAGCATTGCGCTTGGCATCCTGAACGAAAGAAATAATTTAGATTGAGAAAAAACGCTGAAATTTCGGGGGCTGTAATTTTTGTTGGAGTAGAGAGAAACCTGTTCGCGTGGAATCTAAAGTTATTCCTCCTCAAACAGGCATAAATGATCAATTGAACATGTTTGATGCTTTTTTTCTACTCCAACAAAAGTTTAGTTTAAATAGATAGAAGTAAAAGACAGTGAACCTAAATCCAATGCCAGGGGAAAAGTCGACTTACCTGCGGCTTTCGGAGCTGCATGTACAACTCCGCCAGAAAGAGAGTCGTTCCGCGCACCTTGATCTGCTCGTTTTGCATAAATCCCGACAACTCCGAATGCTGGTGGTCAATCTTCATGCTCAACAGCTGGCGCAGCACGCTTTCGGGACCACCGTCCAGACTGTCCAGCAGATGACACAATCGGGCTCCCATGTAGCGAAAATTTTGCTCCTTAATCGACTGCGGGTGAAATAAGCGAACCAGAAATTTTGGCAAGTTCTCCAAAATCCGATACAAACCTGTTCGAAGATCATTTCCACAGCGTTGCTTAGCACAAAGTGATTGTTGCGGAACTCGGCAAATGTACCCTTCAACTTTCGCTGAATGTTTTCAAACATGCCAGGATTATCGTACAGCTCGGCAATCACCTCCGTCAGGTACTCCAGAGCTAGTGTTTCGTTCTCATTGATCTGAAAATATTACCAAACAGGATTGTGGTTATTTGGGTTGTAGTGAACTAAGTTCGATCCATAACATCATCAATTACGCAGGCATCTATCGAAGGAAGGTTAGCCGCAACTTGTTCGATGCGATCACAAAATATTCAATCGTGTGTGTGTGTGTGCAGATAACATGAAAGCGTTGGCACAAAGGCCGATGTACAACCATCAATTTTATCAATATGTACAACACCAGTATTAGTTCGCAAATGAAACATAACAACTTCTTATGATCTTAATTAGTTCCAGTTCCCTTAAAGCAACAAAAAATCAAAAATTCCGTTAACCTAGTGATACAAGCATGCTTTTTAAACACTTTCTAGGGTGCGTCTATTGTAAACCCTACCTGCTCGGCATCGCCTTCCCCTCCGTAATCATTGCCAGCACCACCTCGCATGTGCTGCTGGTGGTGACGATGGTGATGATGCTGCTGCTGTTGTTGATGTTGATGATGTTGCTGCTGTTGATGATGATGGGGTTGATGGTGCGACTGCTGCTGGTGGTGATGTTGAGAGTTTTGGGCATTTTGTAGTCTGGCTCTTACACGATTCTCGTGCATTGGAACAGGACCATGTCCGCCCACCGCCGCGGCAGCCATTCCACCCAGGATCGGGTGATGCAGGTGATTGTTAAGCGCTGTCGACGAGTATCCCATCCCGGCCACTGTGAAAGGATAGTGGCCAGCAGCATTCTGATGCAACGCCATATGCGGCGGCTGTTGTTGCTGTTGCTGCTGGTTATGGTGTTGTTGTTGCTGCTGCTGCTGTTGAAGACGCTGCTGTTGTGAATGCGGCTGAGAATAGTGCTGGTTCGGGTGATGCTGATGGTGGTTATAGTGCGAAGGATTACGCATCTGAGGCGTCAGAAATGGGGAGTGGAAGTGAGGGACGATGAAGTGTTGGTTGGTATCGGATATGTTTGTGGCCGAAGGTGCAGAGACGTTTTAGTAACGATCCGTGCAATTTAGGGGCATTCGCAGAGAGTGTATACAATAGAATGTAAATAATAGAATATGTTGACACAGGATTAGTTGAATGCTCTTTTGAATTAATATAGAGATACTAGCATAGTCTAAGTAAAGTAGCAAATTCTAGTGTTGTATTCGATTTTATATCGTTTGAACAAGATTCATTCTCTGCCATCCATCCAAACGTTCGCTGGTAACAACTTTTCTGTCGATTACATTCATTTCATTGTTGGTTATCGCAAAACCATTTTCTTCTCCAATTTATTAAATACTTTTGAGAGATAGATTGAATACAGCACTGTTCGGCTCACTATTAGATACAACTCAAACCAAGTTCATGCTCATAATATATTCGAGGAACAGGTAAAAAATCAGTAATATTTACAGCTTCACACTCGCTCTAACATACCTAAACCTTTTATTCGCACCTATAATTTTTTTTTTTTGGGTAGCTAAATTATTTCCTGACTAACGGTACCACTGGCAAACCAATCTGTGGGAAAACTGACGCTACACCACATTCACCGCATTTTTATTTAACCCTCAAAATCTTGTCTGTACACCTACAATCTAGAGCAAACAAAAAATATACTCACATCCTTGTTATCATTGTAGCCGTGATAGCCCGTGTAAAACGGCTGTTGTTGCTGCGGGCCCACATTGGAAATCTGAATATTTTTCAGCCGATCCGATAGGTTCGATTTGCTGATCATTTCTGTCCCATTGACCAGGGCGCCATTGCCCATGTCGTGCTGCTGCGAATATTGTGGCGCGTTTGGAACCATGTTGAATGTCCCACCACCACCTCCTCCGCCTCCACCACCACCGGCACCGTTGTTGTCAACTCGATAGCGTTGTTGCAGCTGCTGCTGAGGCTGCGAGGGGTTGTATTGGGTCGGTTGCTGCTGCTTCGGAACGAATTCCGGTGCGTCCACAGAGAGTCCTGAAATGAAATGAAAGAAACAGTGTAACGTTAGTATGGATTACAACTAGCACATCACGAGTATCATCTTTTATCTTTATCTTTTACGAACTCCAATCAATTTATTTATTTTTATTCATAGATTTACATTGCCAATAAAGGATTATCCAACAAAGAACTCAATGTTCAGATGAGAAAGCAACCCACACTCCCAATCGATTTGAACAAAAAATCGAACTCTGTACCGTTAGTGTCCGTTAGCAAGCGAAAACTTAAAGCTGACAAACGGTATGGATAGCGTAAAAGCTCGCAACACTTAAAACACACATCCACTAGCAGATCGGCCGAATTGCGCACAATAAAACATCAAACTGAACTGCCTGTGCAATTGCAATAAGCCGCCAGCCACCAGGTGGTGGAGTCTGTGTCATCAGACCACCAGGCAACTACACTGTTGTGTGTCCCCCATTTACGGCTTCGATTGAACAAACTTTCGTTCGGTAAAATTGTCGAAGTTTTCGCTTTTCTCCTTCTTCAAACTCCAACTGCGCTGCTGCTAGGAGTGTAGCCTAAACTTGTTGAGTACAATCATGGCTTTCACACTGCAGTGCCTCTTACAAAAAACAGCTGATCGCGACCTGGAGTCGATCAGCACGAAAATGTTAGAAAACTATTGACCGATTGAATGATACCCAATATTTTGACAACTGAGCAATAACAATACACTGTTATATTAGCGATTCTCTTGCACATGCACCAAGTACAGTTGGTGAAAGTCATTATAACTTGCGTAACTGTCCAAACGGCTTTTGCTGCAGTTGTATCTTTTTTTCTGTGTCACTTGGCAGTTAGATCTATGAGTCATCGGCTTGAGGGGAATACATGTTTAAGATGCACCAATGTTGCCGCTGATTCATTACACGGTCGGCAAGTAGTCCAATGTTAGTGCTCCAGAACAAATTAGTGCTGGGAAAATCTGTGTCTATAAGCATGTAGACGCATCCAAAAATATCTCACGAAAATAGGAAAGCATAAGAAAGAGAAACTTCAACAAAAAAAAAAAAAAAATGAAAATTATAAAAAAAATTAGAGGGTTGCATCTGAGATACACTCTCACTATTAACATAGAAATATGCGAAAATTGATTGCTAAGACTATTAATTAAATTAATTATTGGTTAAATAAATTGTTGAAATTTCGACAAAAGAGAATCAGCCTATGCTAGTTTTGTCCTAATAAATTAAACAAATATATGCGCTCCGCTTGTGACATGTGACAACGATATGAGCCGTGAAGTGAAACGACGAGTTGCAGTTGCGAACAGGGCTTTCTACGGACTGCATAACCAGCTAAGGTCCCGCTGATACTCCCGGTGGCCCTTTACGGACATGAAGCATGGGCGTTACAGTTCTGCGATCGATACTTGGCGGTAAACTAGAAGATGGAGTGTGGCGCAGACGCATGAACCACGAGTTGTACCAGTATACAAACATGCTGATATAGTGAAGGTAATACAGCGGGGCAGGCTTCAGTGGGCTGGACATGTAGCCAGGATGCCTGACGAGAGAGCCGCCAAAACTATCTTCAGTAGAGAACCAGGAAGAGGCCGTCGACTCCGTGGTAGGCCTCGCACGCGGTGGAAGAAGATGCACGATCTGCTGGTGTGCGAGGAGACTGGAGAACGGCTGCCCAAGACAGAAGAAGCTGGACATCTCTAATTCGTTCGGCCCTGGACCGGTGAACGGTCCGTTAGCCCAAAAAGTGAAGTAAGTAAGTATATGCGCTACATTCTAACCTGGCCGTCTGCACCAACTCATTTCGTTCTGCGTCAGAGCAGTGCGTCTTGAACTGTCCTACAGATCAGACGTGTTTTCGGTTGCTTGTGGACTGGCTTATAGCTTCAAAGTTTGTGTTTGGTCAGTGCGTCTTTCAAAGACTACCTGAACGTTATTTCACATCAGTCTTTATCAAGAATACCTACTTCTGAATTGTTTTTACCTTTTTTCGTTTCATCTGAAATGACAGGGCGAGAAAAAGAAATCGCGCATCACTACGAGAAGAAAGAGAGAGCATTCTCTCTCGGACAATTCGAGTGTATGCAGCGAAATCCTTTTGATATTTTGCCTGAGCAAGAAGCCGGTGAAATGGAAGTTATTGCTAACGAAACCATACGAAATGTAAATTCTTAAATAAGAAAAAAGCTCCGCCTATTGTGGTTACTATTTCTTCGAAATTTAATGTGTTTAAAAAGGAACTTTCAACGTTTGTTTCTGATGTTAAAGTTACCTATCAAATTGGCCGAGGAGGCGAATGCTGCTTATTAGCCGATTCAATTAAGGGACGCAATCGTCTTGTTCAGTATTTAACTGACAAGATGTACAATTTTTTCACCTACGACACCAAGAACGCCAAGCCGTTCAAGATTGTCTTGAAAGGTCTCACCAACGATCAAACCGTTGATGAGATCAAAATTACTTTGACAGAATTAGTTGGCATATCCCCTACCCAAGTAATTCTGATGAAACAAAAATCGCGAGGTGAAAACAGCCAGAAACAGCAAGAGTTTCTCTCGTTAACTATTTAATACAAGCAAGAGCAAGAGTTTCCCTACAACAGCAAGAGTTTCCCTTGTTAACTATTTAATACAGGCGGGGTTCGAATCCCAACGCCGACATAGGTGTCGATTGTCGTGGGGTGGCATGATCCACTCACAATCAACCCAACTGGTCTAGATTCAATACTAGCCGACACCGGGAGATTTTCTGAGGCGAAAAATCTCTGGGATCACGCCATTGCATGAGGAAGTAAAGCCGTTGGCGCTGGTCCATTAATAAACGGGTCGTAAGTTAGGGTCCTGGGTGGAGTCGCCTCCCCGGGCGTTGTACACTGGGGCAACCCCATACAAAACTTGGACAAAACCTAAGAATTTTTTTTCCGGAATTTTATTCGAAATCGATATTTTGCAGAAACTAGAATGCCAACATACCAAGAATCAAGCATAGGTTGAAAAGAATTCGCATGTTCTAGTACATCGTGAGGTAGGAGAAGTTGGGGTTTAAAATTTGATATCAAAAAAATATCTCGATCATCTTTACCATCCTACAAAATACAGGTTCTCCTAAATAATAATGATATTATGCATGAAACCTTTCCAATATGACTTCTTATTAACGAATAAAACTTAGATAGATAAGTATATCTTACTATGCCACGATTGAGCACAACGTTTCACACAGATAAAAAACTCAATTTTGCACTAATTTCAAACATTTGAAAAAGTGATTTACCAGCGAGTACCATCTCTATATTCTTCTTAAATACAAAGATTTGAGTCTCAGCTATTCAAAAAACCCAACTTTAGCTGCCGCTTCAAAAGTTATCTGATTGTTGGTACAGCATGTTTTTACATATAAATCGTGCGTTTCGTGGCAGCGCTCTATGACGACATAACATTTTCACAAATTCGTGAAGCGCACAGCCAAAAGTCAAGTAAAATTGCAATTCAGCAAGATGTATTGAACGATATGTTGATTACATCTGATCCCTTTTTGTCCAGTTTAGGAACAAACTTCGATTCAACTAATACCCGTGAAACAAAAAAATAGCCGTCGTGAAATTCAGATCTTCCTGATTTGCCTCCAGGATGCACAAAGTCATTGTTCTGCGATGACACAAGCATTTCCGTAAAAGGAAAAAGTTTTCGTGTCATATGCAGTCGATTGCAGAAAAGTTTAGATATTTTTTCTTCCTACTTGCAAAAGTGGAAAATCTCTCCCAATGCTTCTAAAACTCAAATGATAATTTAACCGCATAAGACTAGGGCTTCTTTCCTTAAGCCAAACAATAATCACGTTGTTAAGATGAATGGGGTTATTTTAAGTTGGTCTGACAAGGTTAAGTACTTGGGACTAATTTACGATAAAAAACTTATTTTCAAAGAGCACATTGAAAGTATACAAGCAAAGTGTATCAAATATACGAGATGTTTATATCCTCTCATTAATAGAAATTTCAAACTTTGTTTAAAGAATAAACTTTTGATTTATAAACAAATTTTAAGACCAGCAATGCTTTATGCTGTACCGATCTGGTCAAGTTGTTGATTAACAAGGAAGAAAACGCTTGAGGGGATTCAGAATAAATTTCTGAAATGATTTTGAAGCGTCCGCTTTGGTTTGGTACACTCGAGTGGTGTTGAAACATAAGACGCTATGTCAAAAAAATTATTAACAATTTTCGACAAAATTCGTTGCAATCCTCAATTGCTACGATAAGCTCTCTTCATAGCCAATAAGTTAGCAATTAAGTTAGTTGTAAGTTTACTTCCCTTTCTTGACAAGTAGGTTTGAATCCCTACGAATGATAAGTCCTAATTGCGAAAGCAAACAAATCCTAACAATTAAAATTACAATTTTTCTAACAGTGTTGAGAAGTCACCATTTGTGATTGGACACACAAACTCATTATTATAAATATTAATAATAATAAATAAAAGATATGAAATAAACTGAAATAATTTAGAAACTCCAAAATTCACTCTTGCATACCATATTTCATCCACCTGACATGATTTGATACATGGAGCAATTGATACGTATGAAAATTCCCAGTGTTTGCTCAATTTGTTTGAAAAATTAGAAAAAAAACACAGACATATTTGCGTCTCACGAAAACGGGGAGGAGTCTAGAGGGGTGGCATCTTTACCAAAACTTAGAGCAACTATTTCCCTTGAATAAAAATCCAAGTTTTCCCAAATCGGCCGTTCCAGTGCTGAGAACGAGCATTTTCAAAAAACAAGTTCCGTCCCGGGTCTTTACGGGTTAAAATTATACTATTTCGGGAAAAATATACATGAAGCAAGTTAATTGGAAATTGTTATATAAATTGATCAATTTCACCCAATTCCATGGTATTTATCATAAATACTTAAGCTACTAACAACCCAAAAAAAAAAAAACAACCAAAAATGACCAAATACCGCTCAATATGGATATTTCCGTAATCGAGTGTCGAGGCAATGCACAGAGGCCAAAAATCGACTGTGAAGGTTATTTTGAAATCTCTTCCGGTGTCTGGAAAACAACCTAAATAACTGAATACCACACAATATGGTTATTTCTAGAGCATTTTTCACTGCGATCACTTATTTGAATTATTGCGATTTTATACAAGCATCATCAGGGTGTCGTACCACTTTCAGATTGAGTGTTTTTCACTTTGCTGAATACAGTCAGCGTCCCAGTAAGGTTTTACTGAACAAATAAAGTATATTGTGAGATGTCATTCAACTATCTATTGGTTGTATTAAGTTCTTAACAATAGTAGTAGTGGAACATAGATGTTCCCAGGTTTCTCTGTCTAGTTTACTGTTGTTGTAGTTTCTGTTGGCGAGAAATGGATCAATGCAACCAATCATGGGACCAGAACCGTTTTGTGGGGTCTCAGAATGTGCTTTCTGAGATTCCAAAAAATGGTTCTGGCCCTATGAACGGTTGCATTGATCCATTTCTCGTCAGCAGAGCAGTTTTCTCGTTCCCTTCGAATACCACAATGCCCAGGTTTCCAGAATAGTTTCGCTTTACTATTTCTAGCTGCCTGCTGTAGTAATTGAATAGAACTTAAAACTAATTTTGAAGAACAGGAAACGGATTTCAGTGCTTTTAAAGCAACTTGACTATCCGAAAATATACAAATATGTGTATGTCTATAGTTGATGATACCTAGAGGTCGTAAATAAACCCCAGATGCCCTTTGAATTCTTTTAGGACCACCACATTATTTTCAGAGTTATTTTATTACTGTAGACAAACATTGTTGACATAAACATAGTTTATCGTAATCTTAGCGTCTATCATCCAAAGAATTATTGCAAAGAAGAAATTTTTTTGTTAAGCGATTCCAAACTTATAGAGGATGGTGTACATTTGACAACAACATTTTAACGTTACAGCAGGATGATGTCCTTCAAAAGTATTCAATAGAAAATAGATTTGAAATTACGTAGAAACCAATGACATACACAGAACAGAATTTATACAATTAATAAAAATGAAAATAGGATGTATCTTTAACTGCTGGTAACTATCTAAAATATTAAAAACTATCTGAGCTAGAAGTAATGTTGAAAATATGGCTCTGTAAATTTCAAAACTGTCAGAGTGTTCACAATCAATATTTAAAAAAAAAAAAAAACGATTCGTATACTAAATAAATTTTGCTTTGAATTGAGAGTGCATTATTTGTTTGGATAAAAATACTGAATTAAAATGCCTAAATACAAAAATAACAGTGAGAAAGTTATTCAAAAACGTAGACATTTAAAACTTTTGAAAAATGTCGCAGGGCTGAACAAATATTATGAGTAAGATTTAATGAGGGGAAGCGAAAATTACAGAAAATTATTAGAGAGAAAACAGTCAACCACTTTGGAATCAAATAAGAGTTTGAATTCAACCGGACACCAATAGTTGAAAATAAAAAAAATAATTTCAGAACACATGAAAGCAATAAAACAATAATAAACCCAGTATAATTATTTGGGAACTCACATTGAAATAATAAAGAATTATTAATTTGCCGAATGTTTTCAAATTGTTTAACGATGCTATTTGGCAGAATTCTAATTGTCATGAAAAATAAGCAAGTTTCGCAGAACATAATTACCAAAATAGCATAATTGTACTTCGAAATGTAATTTTGTTATACTCGAATGAAAAAGTAGATAACAGAATCGAGCTTCAGCAGTCAGAATATCTGATTTGTGATTGAATATTTGCCTTTTGTCAGTTGTACAAATTACTTGCGTCTGCTTCGGTAGTTGACATGAGAAACCGACATTCATAGTAAATAACACAAAAATTTCTCATTTTATTTTCTATGATTTTTTTCGAAGATCGACTTATTCTTTTGAGTAAATCATAATTATTGTGATTGTCGATACCGAGAGATATTTCAATCTCTAAAACAGCACAAAACAAAGTTCAAAGTGAAGTTTTCAAACAAGTAAACATATGTACGTCACTACTTTTTCGGGCAATTGCGCACTACAAAGTTGAGAAATTCAACGAAAAAAAGTCTAAAAAACCAGTGTGCTGGCAAGACATTGGCAGTTAGCTAGCAAACAAACGTACATAATGGCTGATCAGGTTAAACTATTAAAAACCTGTTTTCTGTGCCCTGGAACATTTTCTTTTACTTCTAGGTCTTTCTCATTTGACTGTCATAGTGATGTTATCTCCATTCCAAGCTCAGCAACTCCATTTTTTTCTAACCTATTCCTGCTGGCTTTCTGAAGACAGTGAAACAAGAAGGCATGCACAGCAAATGTGGGTCCCATTGTACTTTTTAAGCAAGTGTGAAAGAAAGTTAAACCCAATCAACTTACCTTTGGGAGCCCTCAGTGGTACGAAGCTCGCTTCCGGACGCTGCTGCCACTTGCCACTTCCACTTTGCTGATCCATTTTTCCTGTTACAAAATCTTCAGCCTGCAGTCTCACTGTGTTTAATCCTAGCAATGAAGAAAATTTCCTCGATATAATATATTCTTTTGTTTCAATTTGATTCATTATAAAAAATATCAGCTTTCACTAGCTTCTCTACTATTCTGTAAGTCACAATCACAGTTCTCAGATCATATTAAATTTTTCACATCTCTGGCGAACACAAAACTGTACTTTAAAAAATCTTTTATTTCCAATGCAACATGTGTCGAATTTATTGAAGAATTATGTCTAAATGATATCTTCTGAATCCAATCTACGATCAATACCGTTGCACTCCCGGATTGTTTCGATCCGTTGTTCTTCTTTCGCCTATTCTTGCTGCCACGAGAAAAAACGAACTAGAAATTCAGCTGTGCCAGCCAGAGGAAAATGTCTCCTGCTCTCGAAAATGGATGATTGACTACGGGAAGCAGAAGCACAGCTTTTTCGCCGAGGAAAAACAAACCAACCGCTGACTAACCTGGTCATGAAACAATCGCAGACAATTGTTACAGCTTTTGGCAGGCTGTTGGGTGCGGGAAGAAATGAAACTAAAACGCTTAACCCCTGTGGCGAGCAGAAAATTCTTTGCACAAAACCGAAACACAACACAATCGCGATTTTGGCGAGCGACGACAAAAAACGCGAGACATCCGCACTTTGACAGCTACGCAATTATTTTTTTACTTGTCTTCCTCATTTTGGCAATGTCATAATCGCTTATGTTTTCCATGCTCTTCATTTTTTCCTAACGGTTTGTGCCTGCAAGGTGAACGAGAAAGAAGCTTGCTAGATAGAATTTTTTCTTCATTTACTACTTGAAGCACGTTTCACGTTAGTAAGAAAGAGATACCTTCATAATCATCGTCATCGTCGATTTTCGATGTAAGAAGATTCGGCCTTGGCTTCGAACCCAATCGATGGCCGAAATTAAATGTTGTTGTCAGGGTTGCAACATTCAATTCGGTACAATAAAAATTAAGTACAATAATTATTAGTTGAAAAATCTAACCACTCGTCAAAATACCCGTTTAAAAATCTGTGCAGAGCATTTATGTACCCCGTTGCCTTCAGATAAACCTTGTTTAATTATTCAATTAATCCTAGGAAAGGAAAGGATCTAAAGGATTCCTTTAGATTATTCCTAGAGCAAAGATTCCACCAAATATATAAAATGGGCCTATTACAGACGGTGTTATGAACAGATACGCAAAGAGTGAGGTCGAAAACTCCAAGTGAACCGTCAAATCGAGGCTCCAAGTGTGCAAAGTAAACAAACTCAGGAGTGTTACTTTTCGTACAGAATGTGTATTGTAATCAGTATAATTGTTGTGAACCACGTGCAATTATGGTTTGAACGGAAAATGTGTTCGTTATGCTCGTATTATGAGTGATGCATTGAAAATTTGAAAAAATGTATGAACAAGCTTTGAAACTCAGTTATGCATCCTTACAAAGTTTCGGAATTTCATTACACTTTCTAGTGCGTATGAAAAGTCATGCGAAATTAAATGTGGTTGCCAGAATTGTTTGGAATAGAATATTAGCAAAGGGTTGCCATATTTACTGCTTTTCTCTTCGCGTATCTCTTTATAACACAGTCTCTAGGGCCTATTTGCCAAAAAAAAAAAAAAAACAAACCAAGTTTTGATATTCTGCGAATTTTTCAGCAAATGTCAGCCATATACTTCGACAAACATTCAGCAAATATATCGATCAACCGTAAACCAGCAAGTATTGCCATTTCGTTCGCTGAAGTTCTTGAAAATTCTGCCGAAAACTTGTAGAACACTTCGCTGAATTCATCAGCTGTTGAGTTCGCGGCAATGAAATATAAGTGTGTGGCAATTCTGGATCGATCCCATATGAATGACCAGCGTCAAATGCACCTCCCTGACACCGTAATCTCATTACCTATAGTTTGACTGTACCCTTATTGAGATAAGTGACTTTTCACCTACGCACACTAGTAAACGTGTAAACCCGTGTAAGGTTGCTTTTGTTTCTTCCAACCTGTAAATCATCGTATCTCGTTGCTTCGACTTTGATCACTTTTTCACCATTTTTGATCAATTATATTTAGCGCCTTCTTCCGAATTGTGATCACAAATGAGAAAATTTATTCAGAAACAAGTTTAAAACATATACTGAGTGTTCAACTGAATTTTTGTCCAGCTGTTAAAAACTAGTGGCACTAACACGTAAAAAGGTCTATTATAACCCCTCAATGCCGAGCCCTACGTTGCCAGTATGCCAGATAAATCTGGATTTTGCCAGATTTCTGTTTGCGCGCCAGACAAACAGATAAACCTCAGAAATTTGTAAATGAGCCAGATACTTGCCAGATTTCATCCGCGTCGTCTCGCAAAAAGGTCATTACTGCGAGATGGGCCGTGCCTGGCTTTTACCTACCTACACCCGGCGAGAGCAAAAAAAAAGGTCATCACCTTTAATTCTGCCAGGAACTTTATCCAAAATGAGTGACAGATTTTTGTCAGACTTTTTATTTTCGTTTTGCCAGATTTTATTCATAACTTAGTGGTAACGCTGGCCGATCCCCAAATAACAATGGCCGCAAAGGGAAGATATCTGACGTGCTCTTCACTCCCGTTCAGTGTTGCCTAATCTGTCGATGTCGCTGTTTGTAGCAGTGTGAGGCACAGCAGTGTAACATGCCATTTCATTCCCGCGTATACAAAAATATAGGCTACGAACGTGTCAAGGAGGTGGTCAAATCAAACAGTGCACTCCATCTTTTAAAGGTGCAAGCATAAACAGACGTGCCTCATCGAAGAAAAATCCTGAAAAATCTTTGTCCGCATTCGAAACGTTACACTCATGCGCCACCATGTGAGCTTATTGCCTACTATCTTATTTTCGTAAAACGGCTTTTGTCTTTGCTAATGGGTGTGCGCGCTTGCTTAAATCAACACCAGCGACATTATTAACGGTTTTTATCTTTGATAACGAATGGGCATGCTTACCTATAGCGACACTAGCGGCAATATTGCCTACTAAGCCAAAATTTTAAAATAATCGTTATTTTTCTGGTCGATGAAATCGTCATCAAGTGGCACGTCTGTTTGTCTGTGGTGCAAGTTTGTTATGAAAGTGATGGTAATTACATTTTTACGAAAAATTGTGTACATGTGTAATGATCCTGCCTGTGCGTTTGAATTGCATTCGCGTCGCCAGCCTCACACACACTACCATGCGTCAGTTCCACCTTTATCCAAAAGATTGCGCTGCCAAAACTATAGCTCGATTTCAGGTGGAGTTCCCAGTCTTCTTGATATGATGTTTTTGTTAAAGCTGTAAAGTTCTTATATGTAAAACTGTAAAGTTTCTTATGTGTTAAATCAAAATACCCAAATTTTTCGTGATCTTTTTATTTCTTCCCTGATTTTTATTATCGTTATTCAAAGGTAGAATTCGGTTGTTAAGTTACTCACGGATTTCTGATTTTAATATACCAGGTAAAAGAGTGTAATTTTCTGAGAGAAACGCGATTTTTTAAAATTTCATATCATTGTTCTTCGATTATTTAATTAAAAAATAAAAATCGCTCCAAATCGCTACAATGACAGTTGGTATATGGACGATCTGTCATTGTAGCGATTTCGAGTAGTTTTAATAACAACGATAGAAAGTTTTCGAAAATCACGTTTTGCTTAGAAAATGCAGCTTTTCAGGTAACATAAAAAACTGAAAGGTATACCTAAACAACCCAATTAACTACTTTCTTTAAACCTTCTCGATAGTTTTCTGCAGAAATCTGGTAGTGACTGAGTAGCTTAAAAATAGAGACCAAAAAGTCACCGAAATGAGACTATAAAAATATAAAGAAGAAATGCAAACTACGAAGTAAAAAAATATATTGATCAGTGGAAAAAGCTTGTAGATTTCAGGATATAAAAAGATTGTATTAGGGTGAAAGTGAATGAAGACTCTTCGATACAATTTTGAGGTTAGGTTTCTTTTCACTTCGCGATTTTGAGCGTAAAAATCACAGCTTCCATTTAATAAATAACGCTCAAGTTGCTACTCTGAGCGCTGGCGGATATGAAGCACAGACTTCAAGCCAAAAACAAGAAACTTCAACAACAACAATTGCTACTCTAGCATATGTCAGTGGTGCAAACAATCGATCGAAGTTTCACACCCGTAATTTTAATGATTTTAGGGTGAAACGGGACGGTGGCTTTATTTTGTACAATTTTCATGTTAGGTTTCATGTCACTTGACGATTTTGAGCGTAAAAATCTCAGCTTCCTGCTCAAATTGCTACTCTATGCATGCGTCGGTAGTGCAAACAAACGATCAAAGTTTTACACTTGTAATCTTAATGATTTTCGAGAAAATTACCTTGTAAAATTTGGACAAAAATCGAGCACGGAGTTTCACCTTAAGCCTGTATTACACTCTTTGACCAAGCGTCAAATATTTGGCACTTTTTGACAGATAGAAATTTGGTCAAAGATAATTGTTTGTCACTCTCCAATTTTAACATGGGGCAAACACGGGCAAACAACAACCATGATGTCAAATAAATTTGACCATTATGCCAGAAGATTAAATATTTGACCATTAGACAAAGAGTGTACTACAGGCTTAAGAGTGAATTATCTTGCTAAATTCGGGCAAAATTCAAGCACGGAGTTCTACCTTAAACAAGGCAATCGAAAAAAAGTAGGAGGGTGGTATTCAAGACACGACCGCATGACGTTGGACTACGGTATTCTTATATTCCATTAAAACAAATAATAGAGAGAATTGCAACTCTAGTATTTGCTGCAATTTTATCTAACAGTGCATTTCTGGATGCTGAGACGTTAAAACGTTATAAATAATAATATATACTAAAAGAATGGATATCTTTTATTTAATCGCTGTCATTTCATACATATTCCAATCAACCCTTTGTTTGCTGCACTACCAAGACAATCATTTAATTGAGCGAATTGGTAAAATTTTCCTATCTAAGCAAAAAGCAAACTTTACGAAACTATCTGAAATTGGAGCCCAGAACGATTCAACCGAAAATTTTAAATTTGAAAATTGTTTGACATTTAATCGATAAAACTCATGCTAGGTTAGTACCAGCCCAGCATATAACTTCATGTATTTGAAAAAAAAAAAAACGTTTGGTTCAATAACTCAATATAGCAAGAGCTCAATCACACGTTTTTCGTAGTTGTTATCAAGGTTTGGGCGAGTGACAGGAAAATATATTAACTTCTTCAGTTGTGATTTAGAGCATTTCTAATTGTTTTGTTATTTTTCACGATAGCGACAAGTTTGTTTCTTTCTCTGTGTGCGAGAAACAAAATCAAAACCGCGCACCGAGAAACAAAAACGAAAATTTAATGAATGCTCATTGAGAAAACTTGCAACTCTTTTTACCAATAAATTATGATACACAAAAGAACCCGTTTTGATCTAAATCAAATTTCTAGTAAATAAGTGTTGATCATTCACAGGTAGTAATTTTTCCTCGATGAATAAAGACTGGCTGAAGAAGTTAAAATCGCTGCTGTAAAATCAAATTCACAACTGTGTTCGTTAAGACGTTTTAATATTTTCAATGACAATAATAATCTTCGATAAACACCCGCTATAGTTATTCACACACATGCTATAACTATCTAAACACGCGTTAAAACTATTCATACACACGCTGTAGCTATAGCTATCCATACACACGCTATTCCTTTCCATACATCCGATACAACTATCTATACACACGCATAAGCTATCCAACCATGTGCTATTACTATCCATACATACGCTATAACTAATCATTACACACGCAGCAGCTATCCACACACAAGCTATAACTATCCGTACACACGCTGAAGATATACACGCAATAGCCATAATATGCTACACATGCTAGTGTCTTACACACGCTATAGTTAGCCATACACACGCAACAGCGCCATCCCTATCATCGCAAATGTCATAGCAATACAGATGCACATACGCTATATGTGCACACTGCACACACACCCAACGTTTTCACCCAACGATATCTGAATTGGATTACCGCTGGTGGGGTCCAACTCAGATCGATGGAGCACCGAACTGAATGAAGAAATGCAGCTTCCCACTACCTCCGCCGCTGCTGCCTGATACCACCGCTCTGGTTCTGCTGCAGCTCAGTTTGGCCGCTGGAATCAGCCACCGCTGCTGATTATACAAGACCGGCCTGGTGGCCTTTCACATGTTAACTGATGACTGCTATGAGACGACACAGGCTATTATATAGCCCAAAGCAAAAATCCATCCGCGAGCAAACAAGAAGCGAGCTTGTGATTGGTTGAATGTGCACGACTTTTAACACAACTTTTAACTAGTTTAGTATCGAAAACATATTTAAATTATTATATGACAATCTTGCGCAATATTTCCCCTATCAATCAAGCCATTGGTGTTTAGAATCTGTTCAGTGGTAATGATAAAAGAAGCATTTTAAAACGGTGTTGAAACACCTGTTGCAGCTACCGAAAGCGAGCTCGTTATTGGTTGAAAGCTGTGAGACTGTTTACAAAGTCAGATCGGTTGTATCCGTTAGTGTCGACTGTGCTTGTGAAGAGAGGTGGTGATTGGTTGCTCGGTATGATTTAGACAATCGATGTGATTTATCAATTTTTCAATAGTGTATCTCGAGAAATAGGATATTTTTGTTACATAAATTCAACCGTAAAAGAATTTCTGATCGGTTGATGCCAAAACCTCGAAATTCTGAAAAGTAATGACTGATGTATAAGCGCTCAAAACCTGACCACTTTTCCCTGGTTTTCCCCGGTTGAATTACTAGATTTTCAAATTCAGGTGCCTAACTTCGATATAGACGTTAGTCCAACGTCAAAAAAGATTGCCTTGTTTGAGGTAAAGAAAGAAAGAGGATTGTCACTTCGTACTCTGATACTATTCAACTACTAAATCCCGAATGGAAAAAAAAAGTTTTAGGTGAAAAAGAAACCATTCTAGTCAAAAAAAAAAAAGACACTTTAGAGACCTTTCGTTTGAAAAAAGAGACTTTTTAGAATCTAGCCTTGGTGCTTACATTCCACTTCGGAACTCGACCTTTCTGTTTATTATACACACCTCCGTGTACAGAAGAATGCGGGGCTAGCGCTATGATCCTACTGCAACTAACAATCTCTCCTGAGCCGAGACTCGACTAGGCTTGTGAGGCACCATTTTTCAAGTGAATAGATTACATACTGGTTTTCAACTTCAGCTCTTAGGTTCTTGAACACACCTCTGGTGTCACCCGGTCAAATAATAAAGGTTTCTCTACAAGTTTGATTCCACTACGGAAGTTTCTTTTACACAATGAAGCACAACCCGAAATTTAGATTGTATCTAAAATAATAATTTAATAGGCTCCATGCGCTTTTTGATACAAAATAGCAGAATTGCTTGCTGTTGTTCGTTAACTGCCACAGAGAGGAGAAACGCTGACTATAGATAGACTTGCCTGTATATTTGCTTTCTTAATAATGTGATTCCGATTTACAATCTTCTCTGTTCTGGCTGAAAACGGGAAAAATGATATTCGTTTTGAATTCGTGATCTTTCTTGTGTCAATGTTGCTGCTGTCGGCCTTGCCTCGAGCACTCGGAACGGCTTTATAAGCACCCTCCGTTGCACGAAATATCAGCGCGTTTTAGGTAAATGTATTATATCGCGGATTTTAAAGTACACACTTAATTAGAAGTTGATAGGTTTTCCAAAGGAGGCGGCTGTGTGGGCTTCTCGCAGCGCTTCCGCACAAGTTGGATGAGCATGACAGACACGGGCGACGTCCTCAGCTGATGCACCGTACTCCATAGCAAGGGCGGCCTCGTTGATCAGTTCACCGGCAGCCTGTTCGTAAATAGGAAGGTTGAAAAATGAACAATTCTAGATTGATTCACTCTGCTTACCGGTCCAATAATGTGCACACCTAATACGCGGTCAGTTTGCTTGTCAGCTAGCACCTTGACGAAACCATCGGTTTCATTGTTGGTCTTGGCACGTGAATTGGCCGCGAACGGGAATTTACCTACGTTGAAAGACACGTTCTCGTTCTTAAGTTCCTCTTCGTTCTTGCCAACCCAGGCAACTTCGGGATGAGTATACACCACACTGGGCACACAGTTATAATCGATGTGGACGTGTCCACCAAGCATTCCTTCTACGCATGTTATGCCTTCATCTTCAGCTTTGTGTGCCAACATCGGGCCGTGAATGCAATCACCAATGGCGTAGATGCTGGGCACAATCGTTTGAAACGTGCTATTCACTGGAACACGGCCTCGGTCGTCCTTAACGATGCCAACGTTTTCCAAACCAAGATCTTGTGTGTAAGGCCGACGCCCGATGGAAACGAGCAGAACGTCAAACTCAAGATCTTGTTTCTTACCATCCTTAACGTTTTCAACGCTGACCGAGACTCCGCCTCCAGTCCGACTGGCACTCATAACTTTCGTGCCCAGAAGGAATTTAAAACCTTGCTTGGTTAATATTTTCTGGAAGCTTTTGGAAACCTCCTGATCTATACCGGCCCCGCCAATTGTTGGCAAAAACTCGATAGCCGTCACTTCGGATCCCAATCGGCACCACACCGAACCGAGTTCCAAGCCGATAACACCAGCTCCAATCAGACCCAATCGTTTCGGGACTTCCTTCAGCTTCAAGGCACCCGTCGAAGAGATTATCGTCTCCTCGTCAACATCGATTCCTGCGAAAGGAGTCACCTCGGAACCGGTTGCAATCATAATGTTTTTCGCATTGACAGTCTCCTCGCTGCCGTCCGCTTTCTTCGCTACGACCGTGTTTGGTCCGGTGATGGTGCCAATCCCATTGATGTGGGTAACCTGGTTCTTTTTGAACAGCTGAGCGATGCCGCTGGTGAGGGATTTGACAGCTTTTGACTTTTGATCCATCAGGGCAGCTAAATCCAGCCGGACATTGTCGACCAGAATGCCACGTGCGGCCAGATCACCTGAGTGGGCCATATGGTAGTAGTGGGAGTTGTTCAGCAACGCTTTCGACGGGATGCAACCCACATTCAGACAGGTTCCGCCCAAAGTATCATTTTTCTCGATGCAGATAGTCTGAAACAAGCGAGCAAAAAAACAATATTAAAACACAACCAAGTTTACTGCAGGAAAATGTTTTTAGGTAAAAACTAGATGTCTAACAGCTACGCATATTGTCGTTCTACAGTTGCATCTGAATTATCATTATGAGTCTACATGTTACTATGTCAAGACCATTTATCAATAAGAAGCTAACTTCAGTAGTCGTGTCTCATGAGCCTGATAACGTCAACAAAACAAAAAGTGCAAAGCAGAAAATAATTTTCGATCGCATGAGGTAGCGCAGCAGAAGTGTAGCTTTAGCTCATTACGACTCATCACCTTCGATCGACAATGATTTTTGTATCTATTTCAACCTGCTAGACCCAAATCAGGTGCCCACACTCACCTTCATGCCGAGTTGAGCGGCTTTGATGGAAGCGACGTACCCACCCGGTCCGGAACCGATAACAACCAGGTCGGCATCATGTGTTGTCGAGTAAAAGCGACCGTACAGAGCGCCCAGAATGGCTCCGTGGTTGCGCAGACTGGCGGCTGCATTGCCCTGCAACGTAACACATTCAAAGAAAATTGCTTTTGTTACAGGAACACGTCAATAATGTGCGATCGAATCTACACTTAGCATTAGTGTCTTCTTATTGCATAATCAATTTCGCACCGAACCACTATCATTTTTTCCACTCACCTTGGCAGCTATATTCACCAAATGCCGAACGTTGCACTGCATTTTACTTTGTGAGGCGGATTATTTTACGTCTGCTTCTCTTCGGAACAAACACTTGTCCCACGGGAATGATGGCGCTAGATGGCAGATACAGAAGTTGGATAGAATTTGCTGGGAACGCACACCGCCTGATTTCCTTTCGGTCGTCGTTACTCGCGATCGCTACGCTTCGCACTTTTGACGTTTGCAAATTATGATGTCAGATAACAAGAGAAAAAATGAAGGAAATTGTTGCTCAGATGACGTTTTAGGGGTAAGAATGTCAAAGCCAGGGCCGCCACAAAATAAATGAGTTAAATGACAACTTGGGCAATGTTGTGTTGCATAAACTTTTGCATTTTATTAGTTAAAAATATAAAAAAAAAACAGCTGTCAGAGTGCGGGTTTTCTTTTACAAACTGCGAGATTACGAGATGATTTTCGGATAAATTTCGTGGGTTTAGTGCGATTTTTTAACAGTTGAACTTGGCTTTGGGACCTGGTTAGAGTACACGCAAAATAAAAGTTCAAAAAGAAAATTGCAAATAACTTTAACAGTAGGTAATAGACATTGTGATAATAGTTTCTTTATTATGCTTGAAAAAAAGTTGACTTCTTCAAAAAAGCATTTCAATTTTGCTTTCCATTTTCAAATCATAAAAGTAATTCGTTTATTTTGTTTGTATAAAAATTTATTTCGCAACTTGATAAACAAATTTTTTTATCACTTCTAATTAACACTTTGCATCGAGCTTTCAAATCGCTTTGCTTGACTCTACTGTACTCTACATGCACACCTAATTTATTTTGGCAAATTTCTCAAGGGCTGATAGAACTCGGCAATGTTTTGTGCAAATATCAGCATTATATTGAAACGAATATTCAGCAAATATATCGGTTTATCGCAAATTAGTGAAGGCCCAAACACGATGGATACGATTGTGTTGCGTTGACGTTTATTTGACAGAAAATGTATGGGCTAATTGTGAAATTGCCGCAAACGCAGCCCCAACGTATCCATTTTGTTTGGGCCTTAAGTATTGAAGTTTCTCGCCGAAGCTCCTGAAAATAGGGTACTAATGCTCTGTTCCTGTTTTTTATTTTAATCGCTTTATGCTTTCTGGCTTATAAATACATGGGCATTCTTAATTTTATGTTTACAAGCATTTTTTAGTTCCTTTTACAGGGAAAGTCGTCATAGACGCAATGCAAAGGGGATGGGTTAACCCCCTGACTTAATTCATGAAAAAGTTAAGGTTTTTCGTACTCAAGATTTGTATGTTCCAACATAACTTTTGAATGCAAGAAGCGATTTCAAACTTGGCATACGCGTTGTTGTACAAAGGAGGTGGTCATAGAACTATTGGAAGAAGGGCAGCCCATGAAGAAGAACGAGGTCTTATTTGGCTTTTTTAGCTATTTACGGATTTATGATTTTTCTATATCAGCCAAAAAAGTGTATTTTTGTTACAAAAACATCATCGTCGTTGTTCTATCTTTCTTTGTATGAACTGTCTAATAATTTTAAATTCAAACCCAGCGGCGAAAACCGATGGGCAAATTTTTATTTTTTTATTCTTGCTGATTTTCCGTCGGTGTAGTTCTGCCACTGATGTTTTGCCAATCACCGACGCTCGGGGAGGCGACTCCACCCAGGACTGGTACTTACGGCCCGTTTATTAACGGATCGGCGCCAACGGCTTTAATTCCTCATGCGATGGAAGCAGCGGGCTCTTGTGGCCTTCAAACTCCATACATTTTCATCTCCCACTCATTGATTCTGGTACCAGCGATTCTGGTACCCACTTTTTGGTTGGTTTGCCCTAAAACAATCGAAATAGAGTCAACGTCCCATGATTGTTGGTGGTCCCCGTGGTTCTGTGGTTAGCGATGTCGGTCGGCTAGCTCTCCCACACGGTTGTGATATCGGGTTCGATTCCCGATCAGGTCGAGGATCTTTTCGAGCTGGAAATTTTCTCAACTCAGCACTGGGGCACGGTGTATCGTTGTACTTATCCTACAACATACAAAATGTGCCGAAAACAATATCGATAACGAATTCTCTCAACTAATCAAATTGATCGAGACCGCATTAGCCACCCAGGCAAGCGTGCGATATTGTTGTCCCATGATTGTTGAAGCTACCAGCTACGCTAGGTCCCCGCCTTGAAAATTTTTACTGTTGATGTTGGTTTTTCGAATGTCAAACACGGACAATAATGTCAAAGTACAAAAATTGAATAACTTTCTATTTTAGAATTTGCAACAGTTCTCTGTATTCTCTGAGCTGCAAAAAAGTGCTACGTGTTTTTGAAAGCCAGTTTTCTCGTGTTTATTTATACCATCAAGTTGTTGACGTAGAGCTACGTCCCTCAGGAAGTTCAGCTACATTAATAAATCGGTTAGTTTTCAATGGATTTTTTTCGTTCTTGCAGCAGTCGATAGGAAAATCTTCTACGAACTCATCTAAATGAAGAAAATTGCAATTTGATTATTCGAACTACTGTACTATTGTAATAAATAAATTAAAATGCGAAATTCAACCTGGTTGCTTAATGCTTACTTTGCCAAGCACGGTCGACAGAATTATAGACCTAATAAATCGGAAATGTACTATTTGGTCTATCTAAGAGCTTCAGCCTTAGCTAATCATATTAATTCTAGAGAGCGTCTACAACAGTTCGCACTTGGTAACCTTTTTGCGGGAGCGGGCAGCATCAGTAGTAGATACACAGCCGACACTTCCTCCAATGAACATTTGCCTCATTTTGACAACGCACTAACGTTCTGAAATGCTCGCCATATCCGATTTTGTATTAAACAACAAGCTGTCCTTTTCAGGATAAAATAAAAAACTAACTTAATTGTTTGATTTTAAATGTTGCAATGGTTATAAATTTGACTTTTCCATGCCGCAGAATGAACTAAATTTTTTTTTTCCTTCAGCGGCACTTCCTCCAATGAAAAGCTGTCATATTGTGACAACACACAAACGTCGAATTTTCAGCGTGAAAATCAACTTTCCACTGTGTTATCAAAAGAATGCCTCATTTCCATTGCCATGGATAGCACAGATATGCAATCAGCTCCATATTCGATGTTGAATTGAACAACAAATTGTCCTTTTAAGGACGAATTTAATACTTAATATTTTCAGGTACCCAACAAACAATCTTGTTAAATAATGGCTTCTTAAACTATATGTAGTTTTGCAAGAATCCGCATAACAACAGCTTAATAAACTGTAAATCAAAAAAGTTGTTTGTTGGGCAGCGTTAGCAGTAGCGGGTATCAGTAGCAGTAGTAACAGCGTCAACGGTAGGTGCAGCGGCACTTCCCTTAGTGAAAAATGAGGGTGTTGTGCAAAGCCACGACCGCACGTTGACGCAAAACTACATAAGGCTGTTTATGGCTATTTAAAAATTCAAGATGTTGACTTTCGGTTCCTGGAAAATGGCCAACAAAGGCCATATACTGCTAAAGATGGGTATATATGGAACCAAGTGGATGCCTAAGAGCCGGAAATCGATTCCAGTTGCCATTTTGAAATCCACAACTTCCGATCTGAAAACAGCTATAATGACCAAAATCACCTTATACGAATATTTTCGGACTCGGAATGATATTTATAGACCGTAAATCGACCCTAGTTGCCACTTTCAACCTTTCCTATTTTCAGAGAGTTTATTTATTAGTGTTGTATAAAAGTTAATAACACTGATGCTGATATAAGATAGTGTATCGTAATTTTAGCGTCTAGCATTCTTAGAATTACTGCGAAGGAGCAAATCGCTTAGAACTTATAAATTGCGGAACAATGCAAGTATTGTAACAAACAGTTGCATGTAGTTCTACATCACAAGGGTTGTGATTTTCATCATTCATTTTAGTCCTCTGTTACCGAAATTCGGCAATCGAGTCTAAGTGTGTAAACGCTGGTTGTCTCTCAATAAATAACTAAAATAATTTTTCTCGCACATACGTCTTTTCTTATCTACTATATACATTTTGAAGAATACAATCAGCATTTTACTTTTTAAATAAAAATACTGAACTAAATAGCGAAATCTTGGAAATATTCACGTGTCGCTAACTGTGAACTTTCTCTTCTCATATAATATTTAGTTGTTCTAAAGTTTTCTCCGCAGTCCACAGTAATTACAGGTTGGATTGTCAAAAGAAGAAACACATAAACCAAATTTTTACCAGTTCTTAACGAGGTTCAGTGAATGTGTTGATTATTTCGGACCGCAAATATTTCACTGGTTGTTCCGTTGCATAATTGAAAAACACAGTGAATACACTAAATAACTGAAAATCGAAAACAGCGTTGCCTTTTCTACCTCTAAGAAAACTCTCTCCGACTGATGATAAGGACCCTGTTTGAGTTTGTAGTGTGTACAAACCACCACGTGGTCGACTACAAATTTTCAATGGCACAAGACTCGCAAATAGTTGATGCCCCTTATGGAAAAAACACTATATTATGTTGATGAACACATGAGGATATATTTTCACAGGTGTCTCAATAACTATTGCCGAGTGGTATGCCTCGGTGTCGACCACGTGGTGGCTCGAAGTTGACCATTTGTTGCCTCAAAACACTTTCACCTTAAGCAGGAAGGTTACCTTGGATGGACGGTGATATTTGCGACTTGAGCAGAGTCCATGAGTTTAAAATATATATTTTCATTAATTTAAATTTATAATACTTCTGAAATTTGTTCTTATACCGTTCTCATTTACAACTTTGTGATTTGCTTTAAATTGAATTTCTTAATTTTCTAGATCGGTTCCAGTAGAGAATGCTTCTTTTTTTCTTTCATTATAATACCGCCTCTTGCCGTCCAGGCGAACGATGTTGTTGATTTGAGTTTGCTTTTACAAAACCGTTTCCTCTATTTGTTTGAAATTACCGGATAATCCATTTTTTTGTGTGTGTGTTTGATTGTTGTTTGTAAGTTTGCTTCGTTTTACTGTTTAATGCTGAAATGCGTGAATGAAGGAAAAACTTGCTCTGTATTGGTTATCATTTCAAACTGGACCAAATATTGTGTAAACATGTAGAAACTGTGCGGAATGTCGGTTTCGGGCTTATTTGCTGGATGCTGAGCTTCTTAATTTAGTTTGGAAAATGTATTTATTTTTCTAATCGAATTTTGTTTTGTACATTAACGATTACTATTGCGGAGCAACAGTTTTCGTGCTTTGTTCGATAATTTAGGTAAATTATGTTACGAAATTTTACAATGCAATGACTGTGTGACGACAACCTGAAGAAAAATTGTTGGCTAAGTGTTATTTCATACTGTTCCAATTTGATATTCTTAGTTCGATTGAAAATGGCAATAATATGTGATTGATTTCGAATATTTTTATCTGAAATAAAAAAAAAGGCAACAAATATGGCTGACGTGATTCCGTCAATGTTTAAAATCAATTGGAATCATGGCACTGTTGGGAAAATTAATTGGCGCATTTTTTTGAGCTGTTTTTGAATTTCGTGATAAGAAAAGTACGGTGTTGGCACCTCCAAGTTAATCAGATTATGGCAATCGAATGTTAGTTGAATAACTCGTTCGTGGCTCTCATTTTGGCACATGATTTCACAAATATCCTAAGCCTCTATCGGCTCTTTTGTCAAACATTGGAATAGCTTAAGTGTAAACAATAAATAAAGGTTTTCCGTTAGGTGCTCGTGTCAGTCATCTTACTAAACCATGGGCTGGCTGTTGGCTAAGTCGGCATTCGACCAGAGTTTGTTCCTAAAAGAGATTGCAGGCGAAACAAGTACCCATGGTTATCCATTTCGAAAGTCAAATGGAAATGTACATGTGCTAGGCTCTATACATAGGTCAATATTAAACAATAGTCTATCACAAAATGATTATAAAATACTAAACAATACTTTACGATTATACGTTCAATTGATTACAGTTAAATATATTGAGAACACCGAGAGATGAAACGTGCAGACTGTCGAATTTTCGCTTGCGTGGTGACCAATAATAATTTAATTATAATCAATCTATGTTGAAATCTCATAGTGTAACTTGTCATTTCTCTTTCTATGCTATAGTTGCGTTGTGTTTATTCTGTTTATACATCACAATACTTGCGGTTGGCTTTTTTTTACAAAATTAGGGACAACAAAACTAGCAAAGCGTTTCTCGGCTTCGGTTGTGATATTTTGCTGTCTTTGTTATTAATAATTATCCATAACCTTTTTCCTCTTCCCCCAAAAACTGGCTGCATTCGACTAAAATCGTTCAATTTTAGTGAACAGATAATTTTATAACTGTCATTTCTTATCGTTGTCCATTTTGTTTTTGTCTAGAGATGAGGTCACCATGCTTCCGCCGTTTCCGGGATACATTTTGTCTAAGTGCTTGATGGATTCGTTGAGGAAGTTCTGTAATAATAAGAAGTTTAGTTGAATCTTGTTGGTGTTTATTTGGTTAGTAGAAGAAAGTACCTGAATAGCTGTCAGTGCTGCAACGATGGCGGGCGAACCGAAACCGTGCGAGATAAGTGAGAAGTGCGTAAGATGTCGCTGTATCGAGGGATCCAAAATGTGCTGCGGCCTGGTGTTACACAGCGGAGACCGATCTTGATTCAGTAGATCCATCAGCTCTTTTGTGATCTGTAATAAGGCATGGGTGAGATTGCCGATGAATGGAAGTGATTGATAGCGCTGTCAGTGTATATTGCTCGTACCTGTTTGGTATTGATGAGCAGTTCTTTCCGTCGGTACGACTCCTGCGGTTCCGAGTACTGTCGGGAGAGGTATTCGGCGACCTGGCGCGCCGGGAACTCGGTTTCGCAAACGTAGCCGAAATCACGCGCCAGATGGATTGCTTCGCCTTCCACTAGCGAGGTTAGCAGTGTAACGTTAGCTGCCTTGCGCCTTCCCGCCGGTAAGTTGAGACCGATTTTCTCTAACTTTTCCCTCAGCAGTCGTCCTCCGTTTTTACTCTTTGCCCTGTCGCGTCGAAAAAAAAAACGAAACGAATAAATTATCGTGATTCTTTGCAGTTTGTCTAATTTAAATACTGAGTGGGATGGTGATTTTAATTGTTCAAGTTGTAACGAACGAGGGAAGTCTTACCGTCTTAGGACACCCCCCAGGAGGGACGCGTTGAGACATTCAGGCGGCGCCAGGCGTCGCTGCACTTCCGCGACCGTCACTTTGTATTTAGAGGTGCTGGAAAGAAGACTGAGCCGGCCGGGAACGGAGCAGAACACATCGGATGGGGAACCGATGTTCATCTGGCTGCTGTCTTTCTTGATGTCGGCGATGGGGAAATCTAGCGGGTGGGAAAAAACGGAACTGTTATTTGATGGATCGGAAAGTGCAGGTAATAAAAATAATGTTACGGTAGGCGCAGGAATGTGAATTATGATTCGTTTTAAACAATTGTCGAGGTCAGAGTAATGCACGTGGAAGAAGACGAAAATTCTACTACTATACACACAATACTATATTACAATTCGAGACGCGAGTTCGCTATAATTTAAATTGATTTATTTAGAATACTTGCAATATTGAAATTGACAACGTGACAATTGGGAAATAAAAACGAATTTCGTATATTCGAGAAAAAAAAAATTCCACATAAGGACACATTTTTCGTGTTAAGCGAAATAGTTTCACGCAATGCAAAAATTTTTCAAGATGTTATCAATGCGAGTGTTGCAACTATTGGGTTATTTTATTCGAAATCAGAATTATTTACATGAATTTAGATGATTTTTAATATTCCATTACTTTTTACAGGCCGTAACGCGTAAATCGCAGTGTTTTTTATTGCATTTCAAAAATCAATTCTATCGAATGAATTAGAAAGCATCTATGAAAAAACAGTAGGCAAAACATGATTGTATCAAAATACAAAAACAAAATATAGTATACCAGAAAAACTTCTTTTTTTCCATTTTTGACGCTTTACATTTTTTTCGGATGTTTTCTTGTAGCTATGCAAACCATGAGGCGATATCTTGGGTATCCTTTTTTTGTTTATAAATGCATATTCATGAAAAATATTTTCCAATAATATTTTTATTGTTTTTATAATAAATTCATGGCAATTTCACGCTAAAAAAATCTAATAGATTTTTTTTCTGCTCCGATTATACTCAAAAACGCTGCAATTGTAGCTTTATCAAAAAATTTTAGACCCATATGGCTCTTAGGGTGACATTTTCTGTCATAGGGTTGTATATTTTGAGCCGTTTAACCGATTTTGAATTTGGACCGGTAATTGGACGATTCAGTGCACACCGGCTGATGAATGAAAATCGTTGGGGTTTTCCAGCATAGCCTCCAACATTGGTACACCTGGAGATCACCTAACCAAACAGAAACTCAAATCGACCACGTTTTGGTAGATGGTCGGTCCTTCTCAGACATTATCGACGTCAAAACACGTCGGAACGCTAACAGCGACTCGGATCACCACCTAGTGATGGTGAAGATACACCAAAAACTATCCGTTGTAAACAACATACGGTACCGTAGCCCGCCAAGGCCGAAGTCGCCGAAAACTACACGCTTTCTCTCGAAGCTGCACTGCCAGAAGAAGACGAGCCGGAAGAAGCACCTCTAGAGGCCTGCTGGAATACCGTCAAGTCGGCCATTAGCAGTGTAGCGGAAAACGTCTTAGGTCCCAAAGTACCGACTCGACGTAACGAATGGTTTGACGAGGAATGTCGGCAGATATTAGATGAAATGAAAACAGCGCGGGCAGTAATGCTGCGAAAAGCCAGCCGTCAGAACCTGGGGCGATACAAACAGAAACGGAGACAGCAAACTCCAGGTAAAAAGCCCGGAGAAGGCGTAGTTCTAACAGTTCTATCAGAAATTTAACGTATTTCGCAAAGCCGAAATGTGCAGGGATAAGGATTGCAGTATCTTGACAGATGATCGTGAAGTGACCGAAGGGTGGAGACAGCATTTCGATGATCACCTGAATGGCGTACGGGCAGGAGACCAGAACAGCGACGCAGGAGACTCTCTTGGTGCAGCAAGCGACGGAGATGTGCCACCCCCATCGATAGGCGGAGTTGATGATGCTATCCGGCGGTTTAAGAACAACAAGGCAGCTGGAAAGGACGGTATTGGAGGGGAGCTTCTCATGATGAGTCCGGGCAAGTTGGTCAGTCATCTGCATCGGCTGATTGTCAAGATGTGGGAAACGGAATGACTACCGGAGGAGTGGAAGGCTGGAGTTATTTGCTCCGTCTACAAGAAAGACGACAAGCTAGATTGTGATAACTACCGAGCGCAAATAATTTTCCAGCGACTGTCACCACTAACCAACATATTTGTGGGAATTTACCAGGCCAGGTTCCTGGAGGTTCTATCCACAACGGACCAAATCTTTACTCTGCGGCAGATTTTGCAAAAAATTCGCGAATACAGAGTCCCTACGCATCATCTATTCATCGACTTCAAAGCCGGTTATGACACAAATAATCGTGAAGAGCTATGGAGAATACTCGACAAGAACGGCTTCCCCGGGAAGCTTACCAGACTGATGAAGGCTACGATGGAGGATGTGCAGTGTTGTGTGAGGATTTCTGGTTGTGTAAGGATTTCTGTGGTCTATCCGACCCATTCGGATCTCACAGGGGACTTCGACAAGGTTTCCTGCCTGCTGTTCAATATTGCGCTAAAAATTGTTGTGAGGTGAGTGGGAATAGACACGCGGGGCACGAATTTCGTTAAATCCGGTCAATTAATCTATTTTGCGGATGACGCGGACACTGTCGGCAGAACATTTGAGGCGGTGCCAGATCAGTACACCAGACTAAAATGTGAAGCAGAGAAGATTGGATTGAAGATAAATACGACTAAAACGAAGAAAATGCTAGCGGGTAGTGCTGAGCGCGACAGGGCACGCCTAGGTAGTGTTGTGATAATCGATGGTGATTAGTTTGAGATAATCGACGAGTTCGTGTACCTTGGCTCAATGGTGACTGAGAACAACGATACCAGCCGTGAGATTAACTAGGAAGCGAATTATCAGCCGAACTTATGCCCACTATAGGCTTCACAAAAAAATACGGTCGAAACGTCTTAAATTCCCGTTCAAAGTGCAGTTTGTATAATACGCTTAGTGAACCGGTTATTCTCTACGGGTATGAGGCGTGGAGAATGCTTGAAGAGGTCCTTCGAACGCGCGTAGTTTTTGAACGACGGGTGTTAAGAATCATCGTGGAGTATGATCTGGCGAGTACGGTGTGCCCGTGGGATTGGAGGCAGGTAGCCATCAAGGTGGCGGCTCCTCCTCCTGCCGTAGCATTTCGTCAAAAATTCAGACCCGCCTCTAGGTAATTACCGGCCTTTCCGTTGAGCTTTTCAAAGTCGGGAGCGAACTACTGTCCCCTCAATCGGATCATGCTGAAAGTGTGGGCTGATGAAGAATATTCCTCAGGCTGGTTGGATTGGAGGGTCTCATATGACCGATCTACAAAAAAGGCCCACCGACTGGACTGTAGTAACTATCGGGGCATAACTCTTCTTAATACCGTGTGCAAAATTCTTTCCCGCATCCTGTTCATTTGACTGAGGCCGTTGCAGGAAATTTTTGTTGGCTAACAAAGATGTGGTTTTCGAGAGGGACGCTCTACCACGGACCAAATGTTTACCGAGAATTCAACTTGCAGGCTCACTATCTGTTTATAAACTTCAGGGTAGCGTACGATTCAGTTAAGAGAAGTGAGTTATTGCAGATAATGCTTGAACATGGTTTACCAACAAAACTAATGAGGCTAATCCGTGCCACCCTCGATGGTTCCACATCAAGCGTCAGGGTAGCCGGTGAGATATCTAACGCTTTCGTGTCGTTAGGTGGTTTGAAGCGGGATGACGGGCTGTCAATCTTATTGTTGAATATCGCATTGGAAGGTGATACACGGAAGGCTGGCGTGCAGAGAAGTGTCCCCATCATGACGAAGTCTCACAAGATCCTAGGTTTTGCGTACGATATCAACATCATTGTTATTAATCGTAAAGCGGTGGGAGAGGCCTTTGAACTTCTCAAGAGGGAAGCTGCGAAATTTGAGCTTGTCATAAACTCTGCCGAAACGAGGTACATGTTGGCTGGTAGAGAGCGTGGTAGCCCGTCGGATATTGGTGCTGCGGTAGTGGTAGATGGGGTATCATTTGAAGTAGTCGACGAATTCATTTACCTTGGTCCCTATTTCGGTGACGCGTGAATCTTGTGGTTAATCGTTGGTGGGAAACTGGAATATGGTGTCTGGAGCAGACGCATAAATTTTACATAGTCGGTTATAGTCAAGCGGATAAAACACGCAGGCTACAGTGGGCTGGGCATGTAGATAGAATGCCGGAGAAATGATCAGCAAAAACTATAACGTATGCGTTAAAAAATGGATCGCTTCGAGTAGTGGGCAGACGCCAGATTCGGCCAAAACAACGCGTCTTCGGCCTTTTGGTATTTATTGATGAACGACGCAACTTCCGGCAGGCAGGTGACAATCAGCCACAGCAGCACCTTCTTGGGGAACTTGGTGTGTGGAACAAACTTCACCTCGGTGCTCACTTCCTTCGTGGGAGAGGTAAAATACGAAGTGCTCTGCCAGTCGTTGCCATTCAGGGTGAGACAGGTCTGTCTGGCACGTCGTGATTTGCCGGTAAAATTGACTTGATCATCTTATTCAGCCGCTGCCTCTGCGTCATTGCCTGCAGCTTCGAGACTAGTGGACGGAACTGCTGCTACCTGACATGTATGTCCATGTTCACCAGATACTTGTTCACTGTTTGCACCGACCTCCCGGCCAAACGCACACAGCGTTGTAGCTACTTTTCCCTCGGTCTTTCACTCCAGCATCCTTTGGAGCTTTTTGTCGCTCATGGTCATCGACCGTCCGGAACCGGGCTTCCTTTCAACTATGATTGTTGTCCAATAGTGCCAAGATGTTGTAAATGCCGGAATTGGCGTATCCGGTGTCCACGTACTGCCACACGATGTCCTTTTTCGACGCGACGGAGTACCGTTTTTTGAACGCGCACACTTCTGAACGGTGTAGCTTTACTGTTTTCGCCATCACGGTTAGAGTTCGACTGATAGAGCTGTCAGATTTTTTTTGCTGACTCATGGATTAATATGATTGATACTGCAGGCGTAGTTTCGTCAGTGCGTGTAAAAGTAAACCCATGAAAAATCGGCAAATTTTATCCATTTTTTTAACGCAAACGTTATTTAGCAGGAATCCTGATATGGGCCGCCGACTTTAGGGTAGACCCCGCACCGCACTCGTTGGATGTGTTCTATTAACCATCCAGGTTTAGCTAATCTTCTGTAGTTTTTGGGAAAATAATATAATCCTTTCAAAAAATTACGTTTATAAATCAATAAGGATTTATATTTCTTTTATTCTTTTCTTTAAAAAATTGTTTCTGGGTCTCAAAACCGTAAAAACGGAAAAAATAGTTTGTAGGATTGTTTTCGCATGGTTACTGTTGATTAAGGTACAGTTTGATATATTTTCTTAAAGGTCCACCAATTACCTTCAATTCATTACCAAAAGATTCAAAATCGTTTAAACGACTCAAAAGACACAGTTTATAGGGTTGCTCAAAAACAAATTTTTGGGCAACTCTATAAAATGAGGTGTCACCCAAAGAGCTAAACAATTTTTTTTGATAAAAACGACAATAACGATTTAACACCATAACAACGGATGATCGGAGCAAAGTAATTTTCGGATAGGTATATTTTTTTGAATGCAATTCCTATACGTATGGAAAGTTTTTACTTCATCAGAAAAAAGAAGTCCTACCTAGTACCGAGCCTGTATCATGAATTTTCGCAACACTGAGGAACATATTTACACAGCTGTGTGATAAATAATGATATTGTAGGGTAACGACCCCATAATTCGCCCACTTTATTTGAGTACCCAAAATTCGCCCACCAATTTTTATTCATTGTTCGCAATATAGTGTCAACTCTTAGAACCGTGTTTAAACATAAAAAAGAAACAGCTGAGATTGGAAATAAATTATCATTTGGCATAATTCAATGACAAACCCCGTAAACAATTCGTTGATTAGTGGGTGGGCGAATTATGGGGTCGGGGCGAATTATGGGTCCCTTACCCTAACAAAATATTTCCCTGTAGTACTAAATGTATTTAAAATGATGAACAACAGAATAGTGAATCAAGTCTTTGATTGATACCATAATTGTGATTTCATATTTCAGATGAAGCTCTCCGAAACCATTTGTTTTCTTTTGTGTTCATTTAACTTTGAAATAAATCAACACAATTTCGTTGATCTTTTAGCCGGTAATTAGCGGCGCAAATTTTACCAGTTTGAGGATTAGCGGTGTTTTTGTACATAAACATTGTTAGAAAGTAGCGCCATATTTGAACAGCTTTGTAGTCTGGATAACGTAACCAAATCGTCCTTTTCTCCCGAACTTCAAGATAACCGTTTCAATATTTTTCACCTTTAATAAACATCTTTGTTGAATGAAATCCAAACAGCAGGCGGAGAAAAAAAATTGAGCTTGTGAACATTTCATTTCTGCACTCCGAGCGCCGTCGGTTGGCCGACTCCGGTTTTAGCATGGGTCGGTGTAGAATAACGAAATAATAAACAACTCCCGAATATGACACCTTCTCGGGGAGACTCCCTCTCGGCAGGAGTACTGTACGGTGTGCACCTTTTAAGGCCCACCGGTTTATACAATACACGTTATTATTTATGTTGCGAGAGAGACCCACTATACAGTCGCCGGCCGCGCCGAAAACTTCAGGAGGTCGGTCCGTAATAAACACTGCCACAATGCCGAACGGCACTTCCGAGCTTCGGATTACAATTTACAATACATCTTTGTGTGCACTTTAATAGCCTCTTTTTCTGTACACACTGCTTTCCTTTTGCATTCACGCGAGAGCTAATAATCGGGTCTCCCTCTGTGATTTACCCTGCGAACATAACGAATGGAACTTTACGATGATGTCTGTATTAGCTTGACATTGACGCGAAGTTCTTCGATTAATTAGCACCTCTTTTTTGTCCGTCGAGGCCGCCTAGAACCTTTCTCTTGCTACTACAGTTGAGTACGTATTTTATCGCTTAATCTTTTTGCACTTCTTTGAGACGTTGCGTGCTTCCTAGCGATCTGATTCGAGAGGATTAGCGCGTCGATCAGCTTGTTGTCTGACCAAGTGTCTGACAGTCGGGAATGGATTACACCGCTCTGCAATTTGAACATTCTCTAGGAAAAGACTTTTTAACTGATCGCTGAACACCATCAGAGAAATAGATTATGTTTTACACAATATATGTATGATTCCTAAATTCACTGACTACAATTTTTTACCCCGTGAAGCGGTGCTATCTAATAAGCCGATCGACCCAACAGATTCCAGGCGATAGTATCGCGACCGTTTATAGAGATCGTGTTTCCATTCTTTCATTTTCACTTTTGACGGTGCAGAGTGCAGTGCGTGGCACTTGGCAGCCATAAATACCGTATAGAGATTAGGGCACCAGCAGCAGCCGGTCAGCAATCAGCATTAACGGAGATCATCACCCGTAGATAGTAGCGTCATCCCGAAGGAAGTCATTGACAAAGTAGTGAAGCGGAGCTGCACTGCAACGAGAAAAGCCACAAATCCGACTCGATCCGGAGCTCCACAGTTGACAGTATTAGTATGCTAATGAGATCTTCAGTGTCTGTTTTGGGTTCGCTACCTGATGCGTGCACCTTTGTAGGTATGTATAGCCATGCAGCTTGTTTATAATAATCTCATTATAATGGTCACTTCCTCACTTGGCAAACATCCGACTGGCGGGGAGGCATTAATATGCGCTTGCATGTGGTCAGACACTTTGTTTTTTTTTGCGGTGTTAAAAGTGTATATTTGTTTGGGTTTCTGGTATTTGGAAAATGCTGCGAGTCGGGTTTGTAAATCATTTTTGTCCAACATCATTTGCAGTTCTGCATCTTTTTGATGGCTTAGGCTTAGGCCTGGTATTATTAACTGATGTGTTTTTTTAATGAAATGAAATCTAAAAATGAGACGTTAGTTTTTAACTCTTCTCATTTTCCTTAGTTACACCGAAGCCCGAGAGATCTACAAAACTCATCATGATCGAACGTTATTAGGTCATAGATATTTGACCCTATCCCCACAGCGAGAAATCAATTTTTAATACACAATAGGCACCAACTCTATTGATTATCATTATTCTGTTTTCTAACCGTTTCTCTAGCAAAAACTCTCGAATTTGTTTTTTTTTTCAATAATTTTTAATTAAAAGATCAGACGATTCCCTAGACGTTATTTGGTGACAATTTTGCTCTATTTCTTGTCATTATTCGAATATATCGATTTATGAAAAAAACTTTACCCATTTTTAAATGTTAGTACAGGTAAATTTTCGACAAAAATGTAAAGTTGCTTAGGGTAGTGCTTTTCTAGCCTCGACTTACATTTCTTTCTAATAACTAAACAAAAAAATACTCACTTTTCAGCAGCGGCAGATCGCTCATGAAGCCCGCGTTCTCGTCTATCACCGGATTCTGACCATCGTCTACGGCACTCTGCAGCGCCTGGTGCAGCGACAGCGGATCATGCTCGTGGGCTCCAAGCCGGGTTGCTCCGGCTCCGCTGCCAATGGAACCGCTGTAATCGCTCCGTCTGTCCGAGTATGGAAAGCCATGTGAAAGCTGCGTCTGTTGCGATTCCACGTGATAGGCGAATAACAGTAATCATGAAACAATGAAAAAGAAGAAGAAAAAAATGTTATTCGTGGAAAGCCATGCTCATGGTTCGATTTTAGATTTGTCGAATTATCCTGAGGGGATTTCTGGCGAGTAGCAGCTAGCGCGCAAACAATCCTAACGATCGGGAACATTTTCAGCGCAGGGAAAAACAACTTTTCCGGTGCGAAAGTATGTGAAAGTTTGTCGCTTGAAATTCAAGGGAGGCACAGCAGAGAAAACAAAATTTGTTGAATCCTACCGGCTGCGTTATGCAAATTGCGGAAGGGTAACGTGGAAAGGGGAAATACTTGTGAGTTGTCTTAATTTTCTTAATCGCTTTTCAGCCGCGTGTTTGCGATTCTTTCAGACTTCTTTTTTTCTGTTCTGACAAGGTCAGCCGATGGGAAGCGATACATTTTGTAGCCATTGTTAATGTCAGCTGATGACCAATCTTTGGGTACCATCAGTTGAGAAATCAATATAAGAATTATTTACGTCCACATTCCATCGATTAATTGGCTTCAGTTTGATGACTTCTAGCGTCTATCGAGGTTAAAAATCCTTCGAGTAGCCGGCAGCCTCGCTGTACAGTTTAAATCGATAAACATATGTTTATGAATTTTCCGTCGTTTATGATACGCAACATTGTTGACATTCCGTTAACTTGCTGGAAACGACCCTTCTCTTTTGAAACGGATAACGACGGCGTGCCACGCGGGGGTGGAAATGTTTAGGACAACGCGGAGGCGAAATGGAGGAGGAGGGATAGCGATACGGAAGCTGAAGTTCGGAGTTATGCGAAAATCTGCTCTTCTCGGTGTATTATTTTTTGGCAGTTGTCTGTTGAACGTGGCTGTGGCTGTCACTATTGTTAGCGTTATCGTTCGAAACGATAAGACGCTGACTGAGGAACGAGTCAGCCCGGTCTGTCAGTGCTGGAATCTAGCCATCTCTCAGGATGGTTGGAAATAGTTGCTTCAGAAGTTTACTTTCTTGGTGAGTATGTGAAGAAATACCTATTTTGTAGTGAAGGGTTAGATGAAGTAGATCGTTAACTAGATTGTTGCCGAAATTCCGACGAATGTTGAGGTTGTGTCATAGGGTAGATTGCTTTGTATGGTAGATCAAAATTTGCGCAATAATATATTTCCCATGCTAAGGCAAATGCCAGTAGGAACTGTGGCGTTAACGCTTCTTTCTGCTGATAAAGTAAGACGGCCAACGTTTCTTGTGTTTTGGTTTTTTGATTTTTTTATACTTAGCGAATAAGATAGATTACAGTTTTGGGTGATTTTAGTAAATCAGAAGCCGTTATTCATCCACGTGTACCATTGGATAAAGAATTTGGCATCGCTAGTGTCAATTAAAGAGTGGTTGGTTTCATTCCAGTGTTCCTTGTAACTGTATTGTGAACGCAAGTATAAAAAATAAGCGAAAAGTATGAAAAGCTTCACTAAACGGAGTTTATACTCGAGAGCTTTGTGGACGTGAGAACAAAATTTGCTTGTATGTGAAGTACAGTTATTGTATATCTCAATAGATATTTGTTTGCATCTAGGGTAAATGACCCAATAGTGGAGGAGCTAAGCACGAGTTATGCATGTTTAGCCATGTTTTGGCTAAGAAAAACGAATCTTGCTGGTCCGTTTCACTATTTTATGTTGAAATGGGTTCTATTTGATAATTTTGCACCTTAAAATTGACTTTGAACCCGCTTTGAGGGTTTAAATTAACTAAAATAAGTTGCACGCTTTTGTTCCAATAGTTGCGGTAGAGTTCCTATAGTTGTGAATGGGTGTTCCTGTAGTTGCGGTATATAAAACATTCGTGTTTGCTTGGTTAACTGAAGGTATTTGCCTCGCTTGAAGTGGTTTTTGATTGTTTTACTATTTATCATATTGTTTTTAATAGGTTGACAAGTCGGTTTGCAAGTTCAGTTGCAAAATTCAGTGTGGGTATGTAGGTTTTATTAGCTTAGCTTAGCTTAGCTTAAGCTTAGCTTAACTGACTGCACATATCAATGGTTGCACTCCGTGATTGATCCGAATCAGTAAAATTGCACAGTGAGTCAACTGAATGGGGTTGGGAGTGACTGACCATTCTCATTGTACAAGTTTTAGTGACGCAATACTTTAAAGGATCAATAACGACGCCGGCCACGTCCTTGCAATCAGGTGGGAAGAGAGAAGGGATGTTATTGTGACTCTTGCTATTTGGAGACCGTGTTTACCTCTGAATCTCCACAAAGGTCACAGGAAGGATCAGTGAGGGTATGTAGGTTTTATTAAAATAAAACAAATTTTGCATACTTTTTATAAAATGTCTTTAGACTAACATTTGAAAAGGGCTGAAGTTGGCTTGAGAGAAAGACCAATGGCGCACATTTTGAAATATTCAGAAGAATTTTTTTTTTTCACAAATGGTGACTTCTCAACACTGGAAGTTAGAGTCTATTACCTCTGCTTCGTACCATGTTTGCGCTTACATTTTTGACGTTAGTGTTTACTAAAAGAGCGACTGAAGCTGTGAAAGGCTCGTTAAAAGAATTACAAGACCAAAAGCAGTGGGTAAGCATCGATTAAGAGGTCATAAATGCATAATACAGCATTTTAGGGGTGAGAGCGATAGCTTTTGTGGCCGATCATGTATGAAGTATCGGTAAATACACGGTGGCAGGGTAAGGTGGGGTTCAAAAGTTTAATAGTAATAAGTTACATCATTTAGGTATGTCCCCTAGTACCTGCTTGTCCCTAAAATACACAAGTAGTCCCACATACATATGTTCTGATAAACGTAAATCAGAATTGCGAAACATACCGCAACTATAAGAACATAGTGTATCCTGTGATCCAATAGTGGAGGAAGTAATTTATAAATAATATGATCATCTATTAACGAACTTCACCTGTGCAACAGTTTCCATAATAAACTGTTATCTGGGAAAATAATTATATGAGTAATAATCGTACTAAAACCACACACAAATCTTAAAACAATCGTGGACAAAATAAGAAAATGGGTAGTGAGTGGTGCCTTCCGGGTAAGTTTCTGAAAAATACAGTATTCTTCAGTAATTTGGATATTTTCAGTATATATTGTTGTAGTAACCTATGTACTTATGTTTAATCTATTATTTCTTCAACATGTAGCATAAGCAATTCGGTTCTAATTAGTTTAAACGATGAATTTAAAAGCGATGCCGCAACTATTTATGCTACCACAACTATTGGATCATCTACCCTAACGATAGAAAGCCAGACTCGCCAGACTCATCTAAAAAAGCGGGTGATTTCAGTTAAAACTCACCAATAAATCAACCAATCCGGTAGAATGGTGCCCACCATTGCAGTTTTATACATATTGATAGGCATACCTTAGTAGAAACTTCGTATAAAATTTGTATTGAATAGCGCAAAAAACACCGGAAACATTCTGCTAAATATTTGATAACTGAAATTACACTCTCACACTGATGCAAAAAACTTCGCCGCATTTTTCATTTTTAGTTTTTTCCCTCAACAATAGAATTTGCAAGAACAAAATGTTCAAGATTCTACTGCTTTATTAAAACTTAATATTCCTTATTACACCAAAATGGATTTTTTCTTTTTGATTTTCATGAGAAAATAACTCATAACTCATTTGAATAGGTTTTTGCCTTTCTCCTAGAAAGGTATAGCAATCACTGGAAAAACCAAAGGTATAAAAGTGGTCCCAATGGCCGAATGTCATATACCACTCGACCCTTTTCGACGAACTGAGCATTTTCTGTATGTATATATGTATGTGTGTATGTGTGTATGTGTGTGTGTGTATGTGCAACTTTTTTTTCTCACTCACTTTTCTCAGAGATGGCTGAACCGAATTTCACAAAATTAGTGTCAAATGAAAGGTCTAGCTGCCCCATAGGTTGCTATTGAATTTCATTGTAATCGGATAGTAACTTTGTTCGTTGTTCATAAAAATGTGAAATCACATAATGAAAATAAACATATTGACTTTCTCCTAAGGATCACTGGCTAATAAAAAGGTAGAAAAGTGATCCAAATGGCCGAATGTCATATACTACTCGACTCAGTTCGACGAGTTGAGCATTTTCTGCATGTATGTGCACCTTTTTTTGGCACTCACTTTGCTCAGAGATGGTTTGACCGATTCTTTCTATCTTGGTGTCAAATGATGGGCCTATTTCCCGCTTAGGTTGCTATTGAATTTCATTGTAATCAAACTTTTAGTTTTGGCGCTGCGTCAGAATGTGAAAATCGCTCTTATATCTCAGAAGCATACATAGTTTAATTCTAATTAATAGGCTTTTAAACCCTTGAACATTGAATTTCATACTGTTCAAACATGTGGTTTGAAAGTTATAGAAACAAATGTAACCCGCCGACTGTTTAAAACTATAGCTACGATCAAAATATGTGGCCTCAACATCATTTAAATTTGATATTGTACTATCTCAATGTTCGCGGCCTTGCTCGGGATTGAAGTGGAAATTAAAAGTCATTTCTATCATTTCACTTTTTGCCTTTCTCCTAGAAAGGTATAACAATCACTGCAAAAACTAAAGGTATAAAATGCTCAAAAGGGCCGAATGTCGTATATCACTCGACTCAGTTCGACGAGCTGAGCATTTTCTGTACGTGTGTGTGTATGTGTGTGTGTAACGCTCTCCCAATCTCACTAGATTTGCTCAGAGATGGCTGAACCGATTTCAATGAAATTAATCGCAGATGAAAGGTCTACTTGCCCTATAAGACTCATTTGAATTTTATTGTAATCTGATTTCTATAAGAGGTTATCAATCAAAATGCAAAAATCACGAAACATCAATATCTCAGAAACTACTCAACCGATTTGAACAAAATTGGTTTCAAATGAACGGGCTACCTTAGAAACCCTTGAATTTTGAATTTTATGAAGATTTAACATGTGGTTCAGAAGTTATGGAAAGAAACTTATTCTGGAAACTATTTAATCTCACTCATGTTTCTCTGAGATTGCTGGATCGATTTTCATAGAATTAGTGTCATATGGATGGTCTTATTGCCCCATAAGACCCTATTGATTTGTTTTGCATACGGATTATTACTTTGCCTGTTATGTTTAAAAATGTGAAATCCAGCTATGAAAAGAAACATATTCCATAGACTACTTGGACTCACTTTTCTCAGAGATGGTTGAACCGATTTCCACAAAATTAGTATCAAATGAAAGGTCTAGATGCCTCATAACACCCTATTGAATTTTGTTGTAATCGAACTGTAACTTCGTCTGTAATGTATCGAAATGTGAAAATCACGAAACTTCATTATCTTAGAAACTACTCAACCGATTTGAACAATATTGATATCAGATGAACGGGCTAGTTAAGGGTTAACTGATGAATTATGATTGAACACGTGGTTTCAAAGTTTGGCTGCCCTATACGTTTCCTTTTCATTTGATTGTAATCAAACTTAAGCAACCGTTATGTTTTAATTTGTAAATCAACGAAAGTCTATTATCTCAAGTATTACACGACTTTTTTTTTTATTCTCGCTTATTTTTCGTCGGTCTATTTCCGCCACTGTTGTGGCCAATTACCGACGCCCAGGGAGGCGACTCCACACCCAGGTCCCTAACTCACGACCCGTTTATTAACGGACCGGCGCCAACGGCTTTACTTCCTCATGCGATGGAAGGCGTGATCCCAGAGATTTTTCGCCTCAGAAAATCTCCCGGTGTCGGCTAGGATTGAATCTAGACCAGTTGGGTTGGTTATGAGTGGATCACGCCACCTCACAACCTTCGACATCTATGTCGGCGGTGGGATTCGAACCCAGGCGTCGAGCGTGGTTGGCGGAGACGTTACCAACCACACTAGGCCCCCGCTACACGACTTTTTTGAACATAACTAGTGTCATACAAACGAGTCATCTAACAAACTTACAAATAACAAACTTCATAACAATTTGATACGCTGTTCAAAAGTTTTGAAAAGAATATAAATTCAAAGACTATTCAACACTATACCTGCTTTGATATATATGGCTTCAACATGATTTAAATGTGGTATCGTACTATTTGAACGTTCCCGGTATCGCTCGTGATTAAATTGTTCGAAATTAAGAGTCATTTCTTTTATTTCGCTATTTCTTAAGCACTAACATTACGTCGAATTTCATATTCTATTTTTTAATTACAACATCAATATTTTAGAATCCAAAGAGTGAATATCCTTTATTGGATTTAAGCATTCATGTAAATCTATTTTTACAAATAATAAGTTTGAATGAGAAAGGCTGAGTCTGACCGCTAGGTGGATTAATTCAGGTTTTTTTTAATTTTTTAATTTATATTAAACTTTCAAACAACACATTAGTAAGTTAGTTAAAGCAAAGCACAGTCTTGGTGCTACATTCCGTATCGGGAGTCAACCTTCTATAAGCAATGCAAAAAAAGGCTCAATTTTATTATTTGTTTTTAATTGTCATTTTTGATGTGGCTGAACCATTGCCCAAATGTTCGTTTGGGACAAAGGTGTCATTTTGTGCTATTAGTATTTTTTTTCAAAGTTATGACTAATGTTTGAAAAAGAGTTATATAAAATATAAAAAAAATATTGAAAAATATTTGTAATCTTTAGTACCATTACAAATTTTTTTTTTCAAGGAGCCTCGTAGCCACATTCTCAGGCTTCCTACTAACCCTTCCTTTATGTTGAATTTTATATCTCTTAACAAAACGAAGTCTCTCACACAATAAAACAGGTCAGAGGCATGATGTATACAGACATGGTGTAACGGTATGTCAAAAGCAGAATCGGCCATATTGGAAACAGATTTGATTGCGAAGAAGTTTGTTTATAAACAGATTCCGTAAAAAAAACTATCGCTTCATTCAATTCATCGTTTAGATGCATTATATTGTAAATATAACAATGCTACATACCTTGCTATCAATATTTGTGCTTTTCAAAAGCACCTCGCAAGTTAAAAACTGAAAATTGGAACATTTCTTTTTCAAATGAATAAGGAAACGTAAATAAACAAGGAATTTTTTTTCCTGTTGCATAGTGATACTTCGTCTCCAACCTTAGTAAGCATAAAACCTATCCCTCACCCCGCGCCTACTTTTTGATCAAACCGTAACACCATGTTCTACTCATCATGGTCAGAGGGACATTCAGTTGAAACCTCTCCACGGAATTGTTATTGGTGATACTGTGAAAAAGCATACACTCAAGCACGAACTATAATAATCATTTCACTTACTCTCAATAGTGATTTTGCTAATAATAGAAGTGCGGAATACAGCAAACGCCCGGGCGATGTCACAAAAGATCAATGTTCCTGATCGCAATATTGAGTCCATAGAGGGAAAACATTATAAATACTACAAAGAATTTTCGAGCAAGAACGTTATGTTTGATCAATGTGACATCTTCAGCAAAGTTGTGGATAATAATTTTGTCTTTTCAAAAAAATATCCACCGCGAAAAAAACCCTCGTGGTACCTGCAGGGATACGAGTAACTAAGTGAAGAGCAGTGTAACCAATTCGTGCTGACAGGAAAGGGGGCCTGGCCTCTTCGGAGAAAATCTCAATTTTCCTGAGCGTCTGCGTAATGGGCGGCTCACATCAGCGTCTGATCCGAAACGCTGAATTAAGAAACGTATTGTCTCGAACGCTATAGTCAAAATGGCAGTCCCAAAACGATATTTTCTAGCGGGGCTCTAGTAAGGTAACCTGCCTAAAGAATTACACGAACAATAAAAAAATAATTCGCATCATTCGGCACGTACCTAGGCATTGAAGCACGGTACCTGGAACTGCAAGCCATTAAATTTTGTTGGCGGAGACAGGGTGCTGCTTGAACCCCGCAAGCTCAGGGTCGTGGCTCTGCAGAAGATTCATCACAATGTTTAGAAGGTGTGGAGAGTCCTCAAGGCCCAGTTCTACCAAAGCGGTGGAGCAACCAATGAGCTGGGAAAGGGTTTTTGTGTGCTTGGCAGATTTCAGGATCGCGTGATTACCTGTTAGGTGCTCGACGAGAGTATGAGTTTGTTGAGGAATAAATATCGTTTCTTCAACTACAGTATCATCAACGTGCACTACCCGCACGTAGGGACGAGGAGGAAAACCTGGCCACACCACAAGCGAGCGCGAGTTGGTCGACAGGTGGAAGCAATTTTTCAACGAGCACTTCAATAACGGAGTAACGAAGGGAAAATTAACCTTGGAGTGCCTGCAAGTTTCCAATATCCTGGAGATCAAACGGGAAACACGGCAAAGAGGCATTTCCCTGTATTATATCCAGGATTTTGGAGGAAGAGAGACTACCGGAGGAATGAATGAAAGGAGTTGTATGATCTCGAAAAATATTTTTTTATAAAAAATCAACTTTTTGCGTCTTAGAAAATTTTTAAGCATGAGGCCAATGGCATATACCTATATAAGGGAACATTCATAAATGACGTAGCATTTGAAGGGAGGAGGGAGGGGTTTGCAGTTTTGTGACGAAATGTAACGAGGGGGAAGGTGGGGGTTCTAGTTGTTCTTTTTTATTACTGTTTTGACCGTTTAGGGTAATTTATATTACTTCCTTGTCTTTCCTTGTTCATTTATGACTCAATTATGTTTTGGATAATAAAATTTGCCAAAAAAAAAAATATCATGTGTGGGGGGGGGGTTGTTATAAAGCTACGTAATTATCTAGAGGGGGGTCCTGACTTTGTGACGAAATTCTACGATGGGGGAGGAGGGGGTCAAAAAAATCTAAAAAAAAGCTACGTCATTTCTGGATGTTCCCTAAATAAAACAACTTTCGAATTTCGTTTAGTGGTAGCGCTCAAAAGTTTCATCTTCTCGAATAGAGTCCCCATGCCAAATTTCAGCGTTCCTGAAATTGTCGATATCGATTTTTTTTTCGGATGCCAAATATCTTAAAAATGCATGAAACGTTGAGATCTGGTGTTACATCGAAAGAATTTTTTTACAAAAAAAATCGAGTTTCTGGGGTTTAGAAATTTTTTACGCTGGGAGTCTTGAAACTTTGACCGCTTTGTGCCACGTGTTTTCGATGTCCGATCGAGCTGGAATTTCGCATGGGTGCTTTTTTTGAGAAGACAAAACTTTTGAGTCCTACCGCCAAACGATATTCAAAGATCAATTTTTTTTCATACATCTCATTGGCACTCTAAGTAGCATACATCGCGGCCGAAACTGGTGATGTACAAAACCTAATTAGACCAGTAGTTCCCGATGAACCTGAAACCGTGACGCTGCTCACAGAGGACAACGCGGAAAGTGTTACGGACAATATTTGATGGAGTGTGAACCGAAAGCGGAGAGTGGCGCAGGCGTATGAATCACGAGGCACTGCTTGGAGAGATTCCGATTGTGCACCTGACGAGGGTCGGGAGGCTGCGATGGGCCGGACATGTCGCGAAGATGCCGGACAACATGCTCTAGGTGGCTTGACTAGGTTAAAGCGGAGTACCGAAGATAGCGGAGGAAATTTTTTTAATACGGCACGAGCCACTGCGGCTCTAGGCTACTGAAGTAACTATGTGCAAAAAACCTTTCATTTTTAGAAAAAAAAAACAAAAAATTATTAAAATTAATCGTTTGAAAAAGCTTATTTACAAATGCAAAGGATCTGATTTTTTTAAACTGTACATTTTTAGCCAAACATTGATGCTTGTTCGAACTCGGACAAATAAAAACTAGAAAACTAGAAACAAATTTACTATTTAAACTTTGCCGAAGCTCAACCGTTTAAATGCTGGAAATGTTTTTATCATTAATAAATACACAGCATTTGTTTTTTTTTAGAAAATTATACCTTTTTTAGTTTTTTTTTCTCGAAGTTCGAAAAAGGATCAATGTTTTTTTGAAAGACCACATCTTTGTCGAAAATTTATTTATTTATGTATTTATTATTTATTATTTATATATTTATTTATTTATGTATTTATTCAAATTTCATCTGACATCGTGGTCTTAATGATATAATTTTAAACCTAGTTAATGTTAAAAATACAGTTCGCAAGCGTTGTCTAACCTGACACAAGAAACATTTAAGTCGAAGACGTGATGGCCTTCTTGAAAACAACTACGTATAGTGTTGACTGGATCGTTATCACCGTATACGGTGTTCCTCGGTTCTGGCAGAATAAGTTGCCGTGGACGCAGTACTCGTTCTGGGGCAATAAATTCTCATGCGATCCAGCAAGCTGGAACTATCAATTTCTCCGTGTAGTATTTGGGCGCCAAACACAGCTTGGTTTATATCTCGACGGGACTCCAGCGGCTCTATATCCAGTAGGGCACATCGATGTTCGTAAGGTGGCAGGTCGTTAGAATTGCGCCATGGAAGTCTTCTTTGCGCACGACGGACAAATTTATGCTGAACAGATTCGATTCTGGATTTTCACACAACTTCATATGGTGACCATACGACCGATGCGATCTCGAGTATCGAACAAACTAGGGAACAATAGTTGAATAATGCAGCTTGAATGTAAGTTGGTAGTCAAGCAATACTCAGACTTCGTCAACCCGTTCAAGCACCTGACCACCGATGACATAGTTGTACAGGATAGGTCTTTTGAGTCGTCGATATGAGATCACATAACATTTTGTCACACTCAATACCAGGAAGTTTGACTTGCACCAATGAATGAATTTATCCAGTAGCTTCTGGAGTTCTGTGCAATCAGCTCCATTTCGTATTATCAGGTAGATTTTCAAATCGTCAGCGTAGATTAGCACTCCACCATTCGCAAGAGTTAACGTCATGTCATTTTAAAATATCACAAACAGCAGTGGATCTAGATTGCTTCCTTGAGGCACGCCAGAGGAGGGGGTCAAGCTTTCAGATATTGTTGATCCAATTTTCACGAAGAGCTGTCTGTTGCTCAAGTAGGAGCGAAGCCAGCTGCAAATGTTGTCGCAGATTCCAAGACAATGCAGCTTAGCGAGGAGGATATCGTGATTAACGGTGGCTCTAAAAATGATTGAAATTTTCAATACCATTTTCATATAAACATTTTTCAAATATTAGTCGGAATTCAATAAAAAAAATATATATAGAACATCTGTGCAATGTTCCAGTCAGATCCATTATGCTAGATGGAAACGGTTTTGTAAGTGATCCCACATTTTTTAAATTATGTTTTTTTCCCCTTCGCAAGACGGAAAGAGATTTAATTTCGTGTGTAACACGAATGTACGAAAAATGAATCTCATTTGGTGCTGACAAACAGTGAACTCAGAACTCTACTCTCAGCCACGCAACATAATATAATAACACGATGTATCATGTTGCGGCTTAGAAGAAGGGCAATTAAATTCTTTTCGTGCGGCATGGAAGCAGATAGCAATACTCTCAACCACGTGAATCATCGTCTTTCTTAAGACATTTCAAGACTTTATATGAAGTGTAAAGAGTTTTACAAAACAGGCCGCTTTTCTCCTATAAGAAAATTGAAGTATCTACTACTTTGTCTCTGACACCATTTTACTCGGATTTGTAATATTCTACTAATTTTTAACAAGAATTTAGGTAATTTTTCAAATCGGTTCGTTTTCTACAGTAACGTAGCACTTGCACAGTTTCACTTGCATAGGGAACAGCAATATCTCCGCCTATTTGAGTACGATCATCAATATTATAATACAATATTTTTTTTGAGAAGCGATTTCAGGTACTGAAATCTACTGTAGTGATGAAGGGCAGATTAAAAACTGTGTTTTTATTACACTAAAAATAGTCAATTTCTCAGTTATGTTATACCAGATCACAGCTATTTTTATGGGGTGATCTATCAAATTCTTCCAAAATTAGTTTTCAAGGGCATAATGCCTCGCATGCTTTATGGTGTGGGTTTTAGATCTTTTGCATGCTTTATGGTGTAGGTTTTAGATCTAAAAAAAGCAGATTTGTTACTACTTTCTCAACAATTTTCATTTTTCAATTCATTTTTAGGGCATCTACTCAATTTCACGAATAATCATTGGTTCTACTTGACTTTCCTATTTTTTTCTTGATTCGCAGGGGGAACAAGTTCTGCTTTTAAGTTTTATCCGATCCGACTTTGACGAATTAGATTGTTTTACGCGTATTTCAGAATTTACCCGAATATTGGTATATATGAGCGCGAATGACTCCAGTACACATTTGTTTAAAGATGAATCGACAAATTTTTGCCTTATTTTTAATAGCTAGTAATTTATTCCGTGATATTAAAAATAATTCTTTACTTTAGGGAATGGTATTTGAATTGATAAAATTTATTAACCACGTGGTTTAGGAATGAAATGTTCGTTTTTAAACAATTTTGTTAATTATGGCGATAGCTTTTAATTATAGGGTGAAGATATTTTGATCGTATGATACAAGGATTGTTAGTTAAAATTTTTTCAAAGCTTTCAGGAGTTTTCGAAAACGTTGAATTTCGAAATAACTTTCAAGATTTCGGTCCGATGTCGATCACAAACATTTCCAGTTCAAACAGTACCTGACTTTTTTTATTCACTTTGGGACTTTCACAGTCGAACGAACAAGATTCCAAAAACAACGATTTAGCAGCCTCCAAATACACACAATGCACAGGTGTAAATCTAATTTCCGGAGATCAATTCAGCCGCTGCTGGTGAGTCAAATGTTGACCTCTTTCCGTGCAAAACGGTCATTTATTTCTGCTGCCACTTTCGTTACGACACGGCGCCCGCCGGAAAAAAAACCCGAACATTCCTCCGCAATGGGTTGACTCCACGTGACGTGACACGATCAAGATCCGTGGTTGGCCGTGGTGGGTACGCAACGCATGCAGAGTGCTAACAACGCTAGCATGACTTTCGTTTCCTGGGTGCTGCCGTTCGGACCTGCCAATCAGTCCGATTAGTCCACGGGAACGAGTTCAATCATCCTCGTTGTTGTCTATGGTTAATAAATCGAAAGGTAGCAACTGGGCCACGTGTTGACTTGCAGCCGCGCGGTACGCGTCTCTATTTAATCGATGACGGTTTCACGGATTTCGAACACAGGCGTCAGGTTGAGATGATTTACAGAAAATAATTAACAAAAGGCGATTTGATTTTTTGCGTGCCACCTTCCTCTCCGTTCTTGAGACCTGACACCGGGCGTTTGAACAAATATTTCAATTTTATTGCTACAACTTGACAGCTGAAGCTGCTTGTCGTTCGGCGCTGGGTACTTCGGAGCACGGATTAATGTTGTATGGTTTTTACGAGTTTTTCGGACTGCCAGTGGAATGATGATTGAAAGTGTGAGATAAAAGATTTCGCTATGGACAAGGTTTTTTTCTCTACCGAGAGAGATTGATGACCGATCGTCAAACGAGGGAGGCGTAAGACGATACCAGGAAACCAATTTGAGTGTTTTGAAAATGTAATCGTTTTGAAGTAGAATTTTGGGTGCTTACCACATGCTGCTGAAGTTCGGATTCTCGGTGCGATCGATGCAGTCCCAGCTGCTCTTGGGATGGTCTTAGTCCGGCCAGCTGATTATAGTGATGCAGGGGAGCGTGATGAAGCGAGGACAACGGTTGACCGTAGGGATCTGTACTTAGATAATCCAGACCATGGTTCTAGATAAAAAGAGAGAGAGAGTTGTACAGAAGATTAAATTTGGGTATATGAATGAGAGTTGTGAAATACTAACCTGTTGCTGTGGAGGACTCTGCGTGGTATGATGAAAGGGAGGCGGAAAGTAGGGTGGCTGGAAGTCCGACTGCAACGTTTGGTGGTGCATCGTGGGGCCGGGACCGTGCGAGCCTCCGTGGCTACCGCCGTGCCCGCTGGTCGGTCCGTTACGGCCTGTGTGACCACCGGTGTGTGTGGTATATGCCGGACTGCCACTCGTCAGTCCTATGCCTCCATGACTAGTAAGCCGCTCCTAGAAACCAGGCAGGCGCGTACGTGGACAGACATCGTATCGGGGCAGCAAAAATAAGAGAACAACAAAAAAACAAGACATGCAAAGATAAACACAGAGAGATAGACCGAGAAAAGAAAGCAGAAATTAGTGCCAATGAATAGGCCAGGTTTATGAGGGTTACAATTTATCAATCAAAATATTTTTTGTCGATGATGACATGTGCTTTTTTGCTCCTTCACGGCTGAGTATGGGATTTTACTAGTCGTCCAATTGCGCCTTTCAGTTTTCTTGATCGTTTTGATTATACACAGTTGACCACACGAAACGACCAATAAATTTTATTGGAGAAATTGGAATACGCTAGAACTAGGAAAGATTCAATCTCCGCGTTGATTCATTATGTGGGGTGCGTTTGATATGGCGAGATTTGGAAACAGGAATACAGATTTATTGGCACTGCGATCGAATGGCGTGGTTGTTAATTTTTTCAACAGATGGAGAAGAAAGTCATTTGCAAAAAAAATATACATCAGAGTCTGCTGGAATGTATCAGATACCACTGATTTCTGCGTCAAATGCATACATTTTATCATCCAAAACATTTCAGTGAAGCTTCGAATAACAACGAAAATTTGAATCACGAAGATACATTGTGGTATAGATCACCTTCGGAGTCAAAGTGAATATGTTTTATGTTTTAGCATTTCAATCTGGTCAAGAGCAGTGTCAAGTCTTTTTCCACAACCTTCAACAAATTTTTGTTCTGAGAATATTGTCCATCAACAATACTTTCCACTTTTATACAAAAATGGGACATCAACTTATCTAAAGCAGGTATTAGACGAAGCAAATATTAGCTATTTTTGGTACAAATTTTATTTGCACAAAATAAAATCCGTACAAAAAATAGTCAATATTTGCTTCGTATAATAGCTGCTTAAGAGATAATACACAGAGATATAATTCAAAACATCAGCTATTATTTGATCCATTTGATGTTCGAGCGTAATCAGTATTGGTATTTCGTAAACGTGTATTACTAATATATTTTTGTCTGATAGTCTAATACGGGTAGAACAAAGCAGAATTATCATTTTGATGGGAGAGTTGCTGTTATTCGATTCCCAATTCTTCAAGGTTGAACGTCAATACTCAAGATATTTGTTGTTGTCAAAAACATCGTAAATGAAAATCAAAGTCTTGCTAGTTTTCTTCAAACTTATATAGATTTTGAAAGATTAAGGTGTAACACGATTGGTCGGAGCGGAATTTTCGATTCATAACAGGTATTTTGCAAATTGTCTCTTGTGTGACAAAAAGTTGGAGAGGTTAGGTATAAGACATGACCGGTAGTAACGCAGAATTATGACAGCTTGTCTTATGTGAATGTAATTCTTGTAATAGGTTAGAAAATACACTCGCGCCAATGATGGTCTGAAACAGTAAATTTTAGTTTTATTTCCCTTTCAGCTCTCTTCCTAGCTATTTTCCATAAGCCGAAAGTCACAATATTCTATTTCAAAATGGCGTTTGAAGTCTATTGGTTTAATATTTTTCGTATCAACAAGCACGATAATGTTTTATGTGTATATACTCCAGAACTACCATAATCTGTTATAAAGTCACGTTTCTTGTTTTATATTAATCACTAATCTCACCAGCAAATCCATATTATTGTAAGATGATCCGAAACACTTTTCCTTAAGGCAAATGATCTCGTAATAATATAAAACTTTGCAGAAAGACTAACTTAAGGCGGTAGAGTAGAGTAATAGAGTATGAGGAGTATGAGGATCAACTATATTAGTAAGTGTACTTAAGTGGGCAATGTATGTTATTTCAAGGGGATGCGAAAAATAAACGAGGACAGAAGGTGTACATAGACAAAGTTTTCCTCATGCAGACGGGACTCGATTCCGCAATCTCCGATGTCTTCGGCATGATGTTTTGACCAATTAAACTACTGGGAAGGTAATTTTCCCTGAAAATAATATCGATCACCCTCTTCTATTGCGTCCCGTTCCAAGAACGCCTCGATTAACCACACACACTGTCTTGTGGAAATTATTTTTGTTATTGAGATATTGTCTCTCACACTTTGTATAGCGACTTACTATATCTACGGTTGAGTGTCAGCGAGACGTTTGTGGCAAAACTTCCACTGAAATGCATCTAAAGGGTGAGATATCCAAGGTTGCAGGTTCGAGTCCGGTCTCGATGAAGAATTTTTTTTAAGTCACACCTTGAGTCCTGTTTATTTTTAGAATATGAAAATATGGTGAAAATTGTTGTTAAACTCGACACATAAGAGTGATGAGATAGATATCAGAAGATATACCCTCAATATTTTTATATAACATCACCAACAGCTCTTGAGACTATTTCTGCTTGACTACTTGGGCTTCGGCATACAACTGAGTCCTTCAGAATAGTGTACAGATATTTATAAGTATGTATAGAAATGTTTCATATTTGTGAAAAAAATATTTGAAATTAGACAAGAGATCGATTTTCAGATTGCGTGCGGAGCGCTAAGGAACGCTTGCAGTGCTATCATCTTGCAAATAAACAAGCAAAGTAGTATAGCTGCTCATCAAAAGATTGTGATCTGCATATTTTTCGGTCTCAATATTTTGCATATTTGAATTTGTGTGCGACCTAACTATGGCATCACCAGACATACGAACATTGATTGAGGTTAACAATTACACTTGGAAATTTGCACGATGAAACTATTCAGTATGATTAGAGAATAGATTGATTATTATATGCAATACAGTTTCTGGCAATCGTTCATATAGTTGCTGAGTGATAAGTGTTTTAAGCTCTTTTTCCGAGGTAAAAACTGATTTCTCTCCGCCGCAAATGGGTAAATAATAAACGCTATGAATTTTTATCGAATATGTTTCATTTCGTTTCCTCAATTATTTGCTCTATCGACATAAACCACATATAGGGTAGTTTGGGGTAATATGGACCCCTGGGGTGAAATGGACAGGTGCTTTATCTTGGAAAGTATTACATTTTTGGGTTCCATGTACTACTTCATCCTTTCCTTGAACTACTAAACCCTAACTAATATAAAAATTTCATGGTTTGCTGTGACATGTGCACCGCAGTGCCAATGTAAACAAAGGAAACATCAAAAGTTGATTTTGCTGTAAGTTTTACGCTCGTGTATTTGAGGTTTTTTGAGAACTTCTTCGATGTTTTCAGTCTAATGAGCTTTGCAGCCGTGTTTGTCTTGTAAAAGAGTACATTTTAATGAAAGATTGCGATAAGTTTGATCGAAAATAGTGGAAGGAATTGAGTTTTTAGAAAGGCGTCCTGTTTGGGGTAAAATGGACAGTGTTTTTGGGGTGATATGGTCAGGTGAGTTTGAAGTAAATTCTTTTGTCGGACTGATGCCGCGGGCATATGAAAACGAACGGATAGACGGCGGTGTACAAACAATGAACTGTAAAAAGTGTTGCAGGCAATCTGGGATGATTTATTTGTACCAAAAGTGTTTTCAATGCCACGCAGAGTGGCGGGATTCTGAACAAAAGTTGGGAAAACCTATTTTTTTTTCTAAAATGCTTGAAAATGACGTATAATGCCAATTTTTGGGTGCTGAACTCATTTCTGATGTCCGAAAATGTTGTTCCCCCAAAATGCCGTTAAACCTTTCTTATTATCAGATTTATTTTCTCGTTCAGATCATGTTCAACATTGGTATACTTGTACTTTATCGAAAAACTTTATACCCATATTTTTTTGTTTGGTCCTTAGTGTGATCCATTTTGAATTAAAGTTGCCAAAAGTTTTTCAAAAAATTGTAACTTTTGAGCCGTTTGACCGATTAAAAGATTTAATGGAAAATTTAAGGAATTTGATAGGCCTTTCAAGGAAAAATAAGAAATCGTACGTCAACGTACATTCGTTATATATTTTCCCGTTTCGCGAATTTGGGATTAATGGATTTGGAACGACGATATGCAAACCGGGACCCAAAAATTCGAAAAATACGGTTAATTTCATATAGGCTGTTGATTATCCGATCATTACGAACTGTTTTACGGGACTGTACGGTACACAAGAGTTCTGAAAAACAACATAAATTTCCCCTCAACACGAAACTCGTTGATCCAAAATCAGATCAAAATTGAGGGAATTAGGTAATCGAAGTTAAGCTCAAAATTGTGATTTTCGAACATAAAAATCATTGAAATTTCCTGACACAGCAACATTCAAAGTGCTGCCAAAAGTTGGTATATCATCCGATTCTCATGAAACTTACATCACACATACACTAACACACACATACACACGCACACAGTCACACACACTCACGCGCACACACGCACACAAGCACACACGCACACACACACTCACACACACGCACACACATGCACATACACACACAAACGCGCGTTTGCGACATACGATCGCATACTCAGTTTCTAGTATAAATAATTGAAGAAAGGGGAATTTTTTTGGCCTACTGTGGAACCACTGTGCAATGCCTAAGAATTGCAGTTATCATTCCGTATGCCTGATACCACCTTCTACTGTGTAAAAAGCAACTATTGATACTATAAAACTCACATTTTTTACTCTGTCACCCAAAACACTGTCCATATTACCCCAGTAGCTGTCCATTTTCACCCCAAACGATTTTTTTATGTCCGAAAATCATAATTTTTAGTTCCGTTATTTTTTTTGTTTTTTTTTGACCTCAATATCAAGGTTTTTTCGTGCAGAAACATAGAAAACAGATCAATATTACTATATTACATTACGTTTATGGGATAGAAAAAACAGGTTACGAAATAACAGGAGTTTTCCTTAGGGGGTCCAAATTACCCCAAACTACCCTACTTGTGCTTGGCTTCAACAGCATTTTTACTGTTTGTTGGTTTAAATTGGTTATTTCTTACAATTACAACGTCATGGTGTCATGACAAAACTGCAAAGTAAAACATCAGTATTTTTAACAACGGCTATTACCCGTTAACACGCAAGTTCATTAAGCAGACAATATGTACAGTAGGGAAAGCGAAAAATAAGCGAACTGGAAATATGATACAGATTTGGAAAAATACACCGCATCCCGACGGGACATGAACCCGCAATCTCCCTGTCTCCGATATGGTGTTTTGACCAATCAAACTACGGGGTACAGTGGTACTGTATCACAATCTGTATGCGATCACATTCCACTACCGACTTATTCTATTGCTCATCCCTAACTACACACACTGCTGTGCAAGCGTTATTTATAGACAGAAAGGAATGTCTCATCACACACAGAAGAGTCAGCTGATGCTGATAACTCTTATAGACTTGTGTGATCGAGAACAAAGGCAGTCTGCGTCGTGCTTGCAAGTGCGACACAACAACGGAAGGTGCTCTGCGCACCGAGAAACAAAAACGAAAATGAATTGAGAAAACTTTACCGATAATTTATGGTGCTCCTTTTACCAATAATTTACGGTACTTAAAAGAACCTTTTTTGATCTAAATGAAATTTCTAGTAAATAAGTGTTAATTATTCTTCGGCAATAATTTTCCTCGATTAATAAAGATTGGCTGAAGAAGTTGCTGCTGTAAAGCCGAATTATTCAACCGTGTTCGTTTAGGCGTTTTAATACATTTAATGAAGTGTTAATGAATAAACGAGAAAAATTCTAAATCTTCGATAAACACCCATTTTGGCTACCCACACACGTGGTATAGCAATCCATACATACGAACCAATAAGAAATGTAATTCGATGGCATGCGCTTTTTAAAGCGACCAATATTCGCCACTACCAGCTTGCTGCTGGTACAGAAAGAACCGTCCGCTTTGCCGGCCAAAGAACGAATGAGAAATCAATTCGATGGCGTGCGTATGATACCGGTACAGTTTTGGAATAAAAATGATGGGGTGAAATGTACGAATGGTACCTTTCATACCAAGATTTCGTCAGTTATTTGGAGAGAGGGAGGAGTTCAGAAGAATAGGTAATGGCAAGAAAAGTAAAACAACAACAACAGCAACAAATCGTTTACAAAGTCAGATCGATTGTATCCGCTAGTGTCGGCAGTGCTTGGGAAGAAAGGTAGTTATTGGTTGCTCGGTATGATTCAGAAAATCGATGCTATTTACCAATTTTTCAATAATGTATCTCAAACAATAGGTTGTTTTTGTTATATAAACTTAACCGTAAAAGAATTTTTTTTTGTCATTGAATGATGCACAGTGAGGAGGAATGGCTCCCAGTCGTTTCTTTAGTTGATTCAGTGTGCATCTTGAATGGCTCGGACCCATCACGGAGTAGCAACCATTGATATGTACAGTCAGAACTAAGCTAAACTAAGCTAAGCTAAGCTATAAACTTAACCGTAAAAGAATTTTTGATCGATTGATACCAAAACCTCAATATTCTTAAAAAAAAACGACTGATATAAAAACGTTCAAGAGTGGATCACGCCACCTCACAACCATCGACATCTATGTCGGCGGTGGGATTCGAACCCAGGCGTCGAGCGTGGTTGGCGGAGACGTTACCAACCACACTAGGACTCCGCTCAGTCAAGATTCATTTGTTTCGGGAAAAAATAAATTATATTATAATGATGAGAAAATATATCAAAAACCCATTCCATGGTAATGTATTACATGGAAAAATGCAACAAGTAAAAAAAAAACGTTTGATTCAGTGCCGTTTTACTTTAAATCAGAAAACAATTTTGTGCTCTATGGAAATAAATCGCACACACTTGTGCGTGGCCTCAACGGAATTTTTACTTATCTTTCTTATTTTTATTGGCTCTTCTGCAAGTCAAGTTTTACGTACGTGATTCCAAAGACGTAGCCGCGCCGTTATTGATTATTGAATCACTAAAACTGGTACAATAAGAATATCGGTCACTCCCAACTTCATTCAATTGATTCATCGTGCAGTTTCATTGAGCAATTACGGAGTAGCAACCATTTTAACTTATCTGTTGTTTTTCTGGCGCTATCCTGACTGAGAGAAACCTCCATTCTAAAGCTAAGACACATTTTCGAGATACGTGGTCGTCGTCGTAAACTGGGAGGCACAACAACGCGGGCTGGGTATCAGCTAGTATATCGTTGATTATTACCATTCAACAACTATTTACGATTAGATCTTAAATAGGTAAATTATTTATTTTTGGCCAAAACTTACCTTAAATCAAACTAAATTAACCTAACTAAATTTGTTACCAATCGAACAATTATTGCCTTTATTTTTGTCGTCCCGAACGAATAAAGATTTATTTTACCGAGCGAAAAAAACCGCTTCAAATTTGTTTTAGATTCGCGTTATCAAACATTCATGAATGTGTCGGCATCATTGCTATTCGCGACTGCGATAAAAATATTTTTAATTACTCGAACTTGATGATTCCAGACATTCCAATTTTTACTGTATTTTCAAAGCAGGCAATTAAAACCGTACACCTGAAGTCGTTACGCGAGAAATACGTGATGCGTGGAAAATCGCTTAAATTCTGAAACTGTCGTAAAGAACTCGTAAATTCTCGAATCTTCGAATAATTTGGGTAAAATACGGAATAAATTCTGTGATCTGCCTATAGAAACCTTATGTTTGCTGCCGAATACTTTCGAAAAAAAAAAAAAAACTGAAGAGCGAAGTTAATTCTACTGGCGGATTGAATTGAACATTTGGAAAAATAACCGACATTCTGCTAAACGATTTGATTAATGTCATTCAGTTAGAACTGTTCAGTAACTTCAAAAGTTTTCGGAATCTGCTGACTATTGACTTAGACTAATCCTTCGATTCATCATCAATTCTGCGTTGTGCTTTATGACGAACTAAACCACTCCTATGCAGAGCAGAATTTATGGACACTTCTAGCATTGAGTTTATTCTTCACTACAGGAAAGTTTTTGGCGTATTTCCAGATATCAGTCATCCCTCGATTGAAAATCGAGTAGCTGCAAAATAAAATACTACTCTCTCGAGTGTTTTGTTGAGTGCATTGATTGCAGTTACACTCGAAAAAACTGTTTTCACGAATTTTGTGGATGAGTCAATGTTCCTACTTATTTACTTTTTCCCAGTAACTAGCTTCTCAGAGCTTCCCGGAATCCCAGAGAACAGAATTGTCCCAGGAGTTGCGTTCTCTGATTTTTTCCGGGAGTATATATAGTAATTTATTTTAACTAATTTTGAGAGTCTTTGAGCTTGGTTAGAATCTTTCCAATTGCTTTCAGTTGAATTGCAAGACTGAAAATATCTACAGTGTTCCGCGCTTTTTGCTTTTCGAATAGATACCGTTTTGACTCAAACTTCGAACAGTCTCCAACTTCGAACACCAGAATAAAAATCGCATCATGATATGTAGAATAATCAAAAGTATGATTAGGGTAGATGATCCAATAGTTGCGGTATCGCTTTTAAATTCATCGTTTTAATTAATTAGAGGTGAATTGCTTATGCTACATGTTGAAGAAACAATAGATTAAACATAAGTACATACGTTACTATATCAATATGTACTGAAAATATCCAAACTACTGGAAAAAACTGTATTTTTCAGAGACTTACCTGGAAGGCACCCTTCACTACCTATTTTCTTATTTTGTCCACAAAGTTTTTAAGATATGTGTGTGTTTTTAGTACGATCAATGCTCATATAATTATTTTCCCAGATAGTAGATTATTATAGAAACTGTTTCACAGGTGAAGTTCGTTAATTGGTGATCATCTTATCTATAAATTACTTCCTCCACTATTGGATCACAGGATATACTGTTCTCCTGTAGTTGCGGTATGTTCCGCATTTCTGATTTACGTATATTAGAAAAGATTATGTGGGACTAATTGCGAATATTAAGGATAAGTAGGTACTAGGGGACATACTTAAATTATGTAACTTATCACTGTGGAAGGGGAAGGTTGGGTTCAAAAATTACCACACCTTCCCCTACCCGGGGATACATGATCGGGCACAAAGTCTGCCGCCCTCAGCCCTAAAATGCTACGTTACTTATGTATGACCTCTTTATAGGTGCTTACTCACTGCTTATGGTCTTGTAATTCTTTTGACGAGCCTTTCGCAGTATGTACAGTCAGAAACTAGATGGCTCTTTTAGTAAACACTAACGTAGAAAATGTAGGCGCAGACATGGTACGAAGCAGAGGTGATAGACTTTAGCTTTTTTCAAGAGAAACACAAGAGAAAGAGACGTTTAGGATAGTGTCTAGTTTTACTTGAACAAAAAAAAAAAAAAAGATTTAAAAAAAAGTGAGTTGATATGGAAACTGTTATCTCAGATTTCCAAAAACCAAGGTTTATAGACAAACACTTTAGTCGCCTAAAATTCATCTAAGCATTTCAAAATGAGCGCTATTAGTCTTTTTTATGTCCAACATTGTTTAACGTTGAAAATGTTCCATAAACATGACTGAATTTTTGTTAGAAAAACTTTTTAAATCGTTCAAAAAAGATTTAGGTAAAGTGACTATCCAAAAAATCAAAATTTAAATCACTTTTTATTTTTCATGCATGTAGGATCTCAAATTCAATTTTCCAATATCTTTATATAAAATTTCAAGCAATTTTCTAAAAGTCATTCCTTTACAACTTTTTTCAATATCAGTCAATATCCAGATACGTTGGTTTATAAAAAAAACTGCTCAAAAACTTCAGCCCTTTTTTAATGTTAGTCTAGAGAAATGTTATGAAGAGCATGCAAAATTGTTTAGTTTAATAAAACCTACATACCCACAAACTCTCACTGAATTCTGCCAAAATCTGATCAAGTTGGTGCATAATCCGTCTCTTGGTTAACTTCGTGCATTTTTGTATTCACTTGCCAACCTACTAGTCGACCGATTAAAAACAACATGATAAATACTAAAACAATTAAAAACCACTTCAAGCGAGTTAAAAACCTTCATTTAACCAAGCAAACACGAATATTTTATATACCGCAACTATAGGAACACGCATTCGCAACTATAGGAACTCTACCGCAACTATTGGAGCAAAAGCGTACAGCATATTTTTTTTAATTTCAAGCCTCAAAACGTGTTTAAAGTCAATTTTAAGGTGCAAAACTATCAAGTAGAGCCCATTTTAACAGAGAACAATGAAAAGTACCAGCTAGACTCGTTTATCTTAGCCAAAATATGGCTAAACATGCATAACTCGTGCTTAGCTCCTCCACTATTGGGTCATTTACCCTACTAGGTACATGCCATTTCGTTCCTCGGAATGTCCTTTACCCAGTGATGTACAGCTCTTCACTGTAGGACCACTTCCAGGGAACCAGCAGGCGTTGAAAAAATTGACAGTCAGTGTTGAGACGGTTTGCCTATCTATCTCTTAGTGATTACATTGAAGTGTTTGAAATTTGAATCAAAGCCGAGTTCTAAATTCTCTTTAGTTTCATTAACAAAACATGTTTAAATGTTTAAATGGAACGAATATAAAATAACCAATATGCTTGAACTTTAAGATCGACGAGAAAATTCATTTTTTGTTGATTTTTTAGTTCAAGAAGTTACATCCTAGCTTAAGTGTTCGAAATTTGATGCAGTACGGTAGAATATTTAAAGGAGCACCTGACGCGACATAACCTACAAACATGTAGATATCATTCATTGAAACAAAATATAATAGTTCACTAGAGTCTTTTTTATGCATAATATTAACGCATATCCTCGTGAAGAAAACCTTGTAAATTCCGATATCCGCGTAAAGAATACTTATGGAAGTTTTCAGTCATTTCTGATAAATACTTTCCAAATCAAATCAATAGCAATGTCATTTCCACCTGCGAATCAAACTAAATATGAAGGGAAAATATAAAAAGGTTAGGTCATATTAGTGAATATTCAGTAATTAGATTCAGTAAACTCATCGGATTTTCTGAATAAGCGATTTGATAGTGAAAAACCATGAACAACTTTTCTGAAAAATCTGCGCAAAAAAAAACGGTAAACACCGAAATTTGCGTAAAAAACCGCGGTAATTCCGAATATCGCGTGAATTCCGAAATCGAAGACGTGTAAAAAAGACCTTAGTGTACATAATCCGATAAACTTTTAACCTAGATACCATTGAGGTGAGTTTTAATTTATTATCCTGATTTTAACAACCCCCTGCTGTAATCTGAGTTGGTAAAATGCGAACTACTCAATAGACAACCCTGGCCAGAGCTGCCAATTTTTCTTTTCAAAACATATCTGCGACTACTTGAAAAACCGAAAGAAAGGTTAGGAGATGGTTTTTCAAAAAAAATAATTTAAAAGTAGTGAAGAAATTACATAGAATTCAGGTGGAATTAAAGGATTGATGAGTCCCTAGAATTCAGAGTCGGCAATCATCCACTACAAACTATCAAGACTAATGAACCAAGAGGCATATTGATGTGCAGCAGAAATCGTCGTCTAGAAAAGTTATTATTGCAATAACACTACCCTTACTAACACGCAGAGTAAGAATCCCCAGGACACCTTTAACTCGGTGACGGAATCGTGAAAGGAATCGCAAACACGATCCGGGAGATTCCCACTCAGGATTCTTATTCAAGAATCTTAGAGCCATATACAGGGCATTCCTGAGGATTCTTTTTTCAGGAATCCTTTTCAAGGACGCTCACGAATCCAATAGAGAATCTATGCGAATCGTATGTGTTCGTCCGGGTAGACGTTGAAGAATAATTGCGAGATGAGAGTAAAAACTAGGTATATCAAAAAAACTAGGTATATCGTTATTTATGTGATCGAGTATCAAGTGACACCCACGAGAAAACCGGAAATATTGATTGAAATGAGGATAATCCTGTATTAAAATAATTAAAAATAGTATAAACTGTTCCGGTGTATTAAAAAATAAACTGGGTTAATATCAATAAAAATCATAATAAACTAGAAGACCCCAAACTTCTGAACAAAAGATATTACCTTAATCGCTGGGATGAATTGATTCACCCACCCTGAAAGCAGCAATAACTTGCTTTCAAAAGCGAACCCGTCAGAAAGCCTAACGTGGTTACCTATATAATATATTTTAAAACTATAATTTTAGCACTCTGCTGTGACTCAAAATTGGCAGCAAAAGAGAAGCAAAAATCGTTTGATTCAAGCCAGTTGCGTCAGTATAAGCCTCCCAGCATGTTAGTTTTATTGTGGCTAAATTTCGGGTCCGGCGAATGCGAATTTCGGCACAAATTCGCTGCCGAAAACAGTCCCAAATTGATCTGATCCGTATTAGGTGATCATGTCGTAAAAAGTTACAGTTCTCCGGTGGAGCTGGGAAGCGCCCGCCACTTGGCATACCGCTTACTTCCGGCCTGGCGGGCGTCAGTTAACAGCCAGCAGTGCAGCGACATAAGCAAGCGATGCCGGTTTTAATTAGAGTGTTCATCGCTAATAAATGCGAAACTGTTTTCGAATCGTAAAGTATTTCGGTACGAGTGAATATACCTGCACTTCGATAACGGATGACATGTCCACGTACGCCAAAGCCATGTTTTTGGCTGTTGAGTTCGCGGTTCCGTGCAGCTGTCGCTTGTGGTACGCTTGATCTGGGTCTGCTGAGCGCGAATTCCGGTCCTCCGGCTTCGGGCGCAAAACGGGTTCAGCACTTTGCTTCTCTTTGGTATTTCGGGGCTCGTTACGTCGTTAATTTCAAATCACGGTACCAACAATTTCAAGCAGTGTCAACACAGTCGTTTGTTTTACAGCTTGTGCCATTTTGACATTCCATTCACCGACGGTGCGCCCCGAGATCGTTCCGATCGCACCTAAGAGACAATTGTGCGGACTGAATCGTTGGATATTATAATCAATTAGCGGGTAGTTTTTTTGTCTTCTCTGTTTTGTCTGTTGAAAGGTACTTGAAAAAAATGAAGATGACAGCGCTGATGGCTCTGTCAACCATGACGTGTTGGTTCCGATCGCTGGTAGGAGGAAGCTGATGGGATCATTAGCTCGGGCGGTGGAGGCGAAAAACATCATATACCGTGGTACGAGGGCTGTCGTGAGAAATTTTCACCCATCGTTGGGGGTTGGGGCAGAAAAACTAAACACATTGTGTGGCCAAATTGCACCGATTAGGGATTAATTTGTTCAGTTAAATTGTTTCTTCTGTGGGAGATGATTTCAATGAATTACAGAAAATAATGGTTGGAAATGAAGTTATCTCCTTTGATCTTCAGGTTAGGTACTAACATTGTCAACTCTATGAAGAAACAGACAATAACTTTATTGTCGGATTATCGCTGAAGGTGGGACTTGAGTGTCAACGTTTGATCCTATCAAAAAAATGTCTGTTTCAATTATTTAAGACCAAGATTTGCGGAAACAGGCTCAATTTGTTTTCATTGTAGCTCAATTTTTCAAATTCGTGTTGAAAACGATTATCTTTGGCATAAGATGGCATTGAAATTTGGTACAGTAACTTGTTTTGCGCTTTTGCAAGTGAAGTGATTCATAATTCTTCGATCTAAACATTGATTGTTTCAATCATTGTATGGGTAGAGTTGGTGTACTGTTATGATCAACAGTTGTATAACGCTTGCATATAATGGACATGGAAGAGAACCTTGAAAAGTTGATTTTGCTGTAATACACTTGTTTGGAAACCTGTTGCTAATACACTTGTTGCAACGAACGCGTTTGATGCCGAAACTTTCCGCTGAAGAAAGTCTTACTGCGAACCCATGTCAGTTCGAAACCCAGATGTAGTTAAAAAGTTCGATATGGTGCTAAATCTGTGAAAAATGCTTCGCTACAAGTATGTCTCACATACATCTATTCAACATTAAAATCATATCATCATTCTTTCGGGAAAAATATCAATACTCTCAAAAACTCTAACAAATTAGCTCTAAGTTTAAAGTCGTCGTAATAACTGAGTCTAGTTACCCTTTACCGCTCATGGTGACTCTAAAGCACCAAGAATTATAATCATCATATCATGACATAAAATAGTTTGTTGTGCTTACGATTGTTCCATAAACTTTTATATGCTGCCTCAGAGCATCACTGGGCATTTTCTTCAAAATACTACAGTTGACAGTTATTTTAGTTAGTCTACAAAGTGTTCAGCTTGAATTTTCTCGTGAAGCTATAAATTTTAATGATAAACCTTGTGAGCGGGAGAGGGTTTAATATCTATCTCATAATTACACGATAACAATTTTAAACCGTGGCATTCGGAGCACAATGGACTGATTTTTGCTCTGATAGCTCAAACTAATATAAAGTTTTTTGAATTCAGTTACATCCAAATCAGCGGTGTTTCATTTTCATATAAGCCTCAAATCAGTTCCAAAAATTATTGATAAAATTGTTTCTCTTCAATAAAAAAAAATTGAGTGGGTGACACTTATGCCCACATTTTTTTCTGCCGCAATATCAAGTCTTACACAAAGTTTCATGCATAAAATGAACGAGTTTTGTTTTTTGCACAAATGTATAATATTTTTATGATGCCAATAACAAGATATTTCCTGTCATAAAGAGACTGGAATTCGAAAATTTAATTGTTGTTGCCTGTAGAGGATTCATTTTTCAGTTAGTATATCGTGTACGGCATTAAATCACCCGAAAAACCCTTTACAACAGGTGCACGGCTACCAAAAACCACATTCCACAAGCCACGAACCCGAAAGTCGCACAAACTGCTGCAGATAATCGATAATTTGCGCTCCAACCGAGACCTGTATCCATTTCACGGCCTCCAGTCAGCTGTTGTTCAGCGCAATCATTCGTTTCTGTTTTATCTAAATCTCTCAGCAGACTTACAAAACAAAACAAAGAAGGAAAAAACTCTACCCGATCTAACCAACTGTCGAATTGTTCGCTTCCTCGGCTTTAAAATGGAAACCTTTTACATCACACACACGTCAATTTTCCGCCAAATCTTCATCGGCTCAAATTCGATAATCACTTTCAAACGGCATAATTATTTTTCAATTTTCTGTAATCATTTCGTGCCACGACGAAGGTTTCTTGCTGGACACTTCAAAACGGGTCGGCTGCCAGAGCGCGAATTAACCACACCACACTGCCGCTATGTAGGTAGGTACCTATGTCTTCTCGATTTAAGTATTTCTTCGCGCCGAAAATCCGCACCCCGTGATGTTACGTTACGCAATGCAAACGCACCCGCGCGGCCCTGTGTCCCCGTAGGTCCTTCTAATTCCGGCCACTTGTGCACCCGGTCACGATACCTTTCACGAAATTAGCCTCGCATTCGTCCACAACACGCCCTCGAACTAAAACATCGTCGGTTTCGGACCGCGAAATTAATGCGACTCTACGGTTCGTTCGACGCGCGACGCGTGTTTCGTCTAATCAATCATAACAGCTGAAGTTTCTAGCGCAAACTGAGCATAAAATCGGTAGCGACGATGGGTTTAGCGGGCGATTTGTTGTGGGCTTGCTTCTGACTTGCGACGACAGCGACTGCGGCGACGTTGCGTTCGTTCGTTCGTTCGCTCTTGCTGCTGCTGCTGCTGCTGCTCCCTCTCGCGCAGACGAGGACGGTTCCCACCCTTGCTGTTGTTGTTGCCGTTACCGCCGCCGTTGCTGTAGGCCCGAAAAATAAGAGGCGCTGCTTTTCGCTGTCGCTGCTCTGTAGTGTAGGAACAACCAAAGGAGACCGCGCCACACACTGGGAGAATTATGTGTAATCTTGTTCGGGAAGAGCATGCGATGATGATGGTTATGATGATGATTTTTTTTTTTGCAACAGAAGTAGAAGTTTGGCAGTCCCATCCTGTGGAGGCCATCGTCATGATAATGGAAAAGGAGTCTGGTTGCGTAGAGATTGCGTGTGTGCGAGAGCGAGAGAAAGAGCGAAAGGACATTCTGTAGCCATTTGAAGAATGTTGATGGAGTTTAATATACTGCAGGCGACAGAATCGTTACGTCTGGAGTGCAACCAGTGTTGCAAGGTTAGTTTTTGTGTTTCAATAACAGGAACAGTAAGTAATGTTGAGAGAGTTGATTGTTGTCAAAAATAGTTTGAATTAGCGTGTTCAATGTCAAGAGAGAATCTGAACTTTTCAAAAACACGTCTCGTAGTGCAAATCTTCAAAAACAACGTCTCGTAGTGCAAATCTTGTTCATTACCCATGGGTTACAGTAAATAGAATAAAATCTTGGGAATGTTGATTTTTGCAAGATTTGTTAAAGTCAAATTTATTACCTATTTTCAATAATTTTCAAAATTCTAGATTTTTACTTAACGCATTTTCCTTTTAAATCGAAAATTGTCGTAATTTTTGATAATATAATATGGCTCTGGAGCAATTCCACATAAAAACGGTCAACCAATTTAATCGACCATTTTTGATTTGACTGAAGCTTTGCCTAGACATTTCTATAGGTAAAAGATGCCATTTTGTGCTATTGGTTGATTTTTTTGGACACGACTCACTTTTGAGAAGCTATTGAAAAATGCTATTTTGAAAAGGTATTGATGATTACAAGCATTTTTAGGGCCAAAACGGTTTGTTTGATCGGTGTGACGTCTTGGGCAAAGTTGTAGATAATAATTTTGTCTTTCTGAAAAAATCATACACTCGAAGAAAAAATTATAAAAGCAAAGCCTTGGTGCTACATTCCGTATCGGAATTCGACCTTCTGTTTTACTATACACAGACTTCGCAGCCGACTGTTAAATGTACAGGACAATTGCGGGGCTAGCGCTACGATCCTACTGACACCAACAGTCTCTCCTGAGCCGGGACTCGAACATACGACGACTGGCTTTTTTTTTATCCTCGTTTATTTTCCGTCGGTCTAGTTCCGCCACTGTTGTGGCCAATCACCGACGCCCAGGGAGGCGACTCCACACCCAGGACCCTAACTCACGACCCGTTTATTAACGGACCGGCGCCAACGGCTTTACTTCCTCATGCGATGGAAGGCGTGATCCCAGAAATTTTTCGCCTCAGAAAATCTCCCGGTGTCGGCTAGGATTGAATCTAGACCAGTTGGGTTGGTTGTGAGTGGATCACGCCACCTCACAACCATCGACACCTATGTCGGCGGTGGGATTCGAACCCAGGCGTCGAGCGTGGTTGACGGAGACGTTACCAACCACACTAGGCCCCTGCTCTACGACGACTGGCTTGTTAGAGCAGCATCGTACCTCGAGAAAAGCTGGGAGAAGAAAAAATTATAATTATCTAAAAAAGCTCATTTTTCGAAAATCTATTTTTTCATAAAAACTACAAAAGAATACCTAAACAATGCAATCGGTGTCCGATCAGGTAGAAATCAGGGAAGAAAAAGTTATAATTTTTAATTTTTTTTTCGGGTGACACATTTTTTGGAAGAACAAAATTGATATCTACAACTTTGCCGAAGACACTATGCCAATCATTCAAACCGTTTTGGCTGTAGAAATATTTTCATTTTCCAATAGAGCACTCTATGGGGGATTAAAAATGTTTTTACAGTCAAAACGGCTTGTTTAATTGGCATAGTCTCTTTGGCAAAATTGTAGATAATAATTTTGTCCTTCCATAAAAAAAATTACCCTATGAAAAAATATTATTTTTTTTAAATCGTAACTTTTTTTGACCGATTGCATTTTTTAGATAATCTTGTGTTGTTTTTATATATTAAAAATTAGATTTTTGAAAAATCTGCAAACCGTTTTGGCTCTAAAAATATTTGTAATCATCAATAACTTCGCAAAATAACATTTTTCAATGAGCCGTGTTCCAAAAAATTCAACCAATAGCACAAAACGGTATCTTTTGCCTAAACAAACGTCTGTGCAAACTGTCAGCCAAATTAAAAATAACAATTTAAAAAAAAATATCAAAACTGGGACATTTTTTGTGGAACTGCTTTTTACTAAAACAGAACAACACAGATGTTTCACAATAAATTATACTGGTCGATAAAAAATGTGGCCCTAATGCTCAAATAGTAGAAAGATTTCAGCTTTTTTACCATTCCTGTGATTTTGGGAACTTCTAGTGTATGCAGAAGTGCGTCAGAGTGCCGCATATTAATGGCTCGTCGGGTTTGTAGCTTTGACGTTATTTTTACGAGAAAACTCATTTAAGTCTATGAAAAAGTTAGCGAGCACCAAAATTCACAGGAACGGTTAAAAAGCTAAAGTCTTTCATGTTTTCCAGTTTGAGCTCTAGGGTCAAACCTGTGTTTACCAGTGTTATCTCTCTATACGAGAGAATAAGATTTGCTTTTCGCCCAAAAGTGTTTTTCGTGTTGTCTGAAATCGGTTTTATTCGAGTAGCGTAAGCCTTCGCATTTGACTTATGTGTTCACTCCAACTTTTGCATCTTTTTGTAATAAAAAGGTCGTAAATAGGAACCCGAAGAGAAAATTCTGCTGTCAAATTGCTCTCAATTCTCACGGTTGGTATTTTTTCAAGGCCGACTTCGTTGCTTGAGTCATATAAACTACTTAGTCTCCAACAAACGGGACCGAAATGAAGTTTGAGGTTAATCGTTAACCTGCGTTAAAATATCGATTAATCTTACATTGGCGGGGTCGTCTTCAATACATATATATTTTGACATAGACCCATGAAGAAATTGATAGAAAATATATGAAAAACTTATTATTCGAATCGTCTTCTCCTTGAAACTTTACAGATCCTTCAATTCATTTTTCTATTGCAAAATTGAAAATAAAATCAAATTAAAAACAATTTAAAAATCATACCTATTTGAATTCATACTGTGATTCCGACTGAAAATTCGACAAACGGTAAAATCATTCTTCAATTTATCTTTATTCAGAGTTCAAACAGCTTTAAGATGCTTTAAAACCCTGCTTCTTCAGGTATTATCACTGTATCGCGAAGGTAGCCTAGTCCAACACCTGTATTTTTATGATTATCGACAATTTAAATGATTAGGGGAAAGTAGGTAAAGACGGACACCCTAAGGTTTAATCTAAATAATTACTTAGGTATTGCTATTTAGATCGCAGTAGTCATACAAATTGAAACTTAAGGTCATTTGTTTTCATAATCATTTTTGGTTTTAGTGAACTTCCTCCAAGTTTTATGTGTTTTGGGTCTTCAAAAATAAGACTACAAATTGCTGTTTTTTGTCATGGTTGGGAAAGACGGACACTTGGGGTGGGTAAGATGGACACTACGAAGCTAAAGGTGGACACTCACAAAAAAGATGTAGTACGTTAAGTATTCTTTTGATTTATGTGTTAAGTGATGGCCATACATTACTCTACGTTATTAGAGTCCATCTATACATCACGTGAACAGTTTGAGAGGATGGGTTTCGATGAAGGCGAAAATTCTCCGCCTATATGGCCTGTTCTAACTGCTAAATGATTAATATCTGCTGGTTTCTCTCGCGGGTGTACTTTGTGAACATCTGTAGTACACAACAGATGCTACATGTGAAAATTCTTGGAAAATCCGTATGTCCATCTTTCCCTACCTTAGTGTGTCCGTCTTGCCCGACCTGGTTGTAAATTTTTCAAACGATCGTAGCTCTTCATCGGAACATCGAAAATCTGCTGGATTTCCACTAGAAAACCGAGGAGAGACTAATTAATCACTTTACTATTGTGAACAAATGAAAACACGTAAGTTTCACGAGTTTTTCACTATTTTCCGTGGAATAAAAATTACATCAAATTGCGTGTTCACGAAAATATTCTTTGTTTTACTTACAAATTTGACAGTTTGCTTGCTGAAAACCGATAATGCAACTCAAAAGCATTAACACACTATAAAGAAGGTATTCGCATCACTCAACTATCATAATACATTTTAGTTTATGAAATATTAAAAGTGTCCATCTTACCCGCAGTGTCCGTCTTTACCTACTTTCCCATACAACAAACACACAGTGGTTTAAAACGCGAAAAAAGTGATCGTCAGCCTTTTGAGTATGAAAATGCCATTTAAATGCTATAGTGAATTCGACAAAGTTTTTGTACATCTTAAGGGGCATCTTTTGATGCGATTAAACTTTTGATTAATTCACCTAAAAGTGAGATAAAAATTTTATTTTTTTATTTACTTATCAAATCGAAACGAAGTCTTCTGCAAAGTTGTAGACAGTCATATGTAGAAAAGCTTTGCTAAAGACACTTTGGTTCTATCGCTTGAAAATCGACCACATGCAGGTAGTTTTATACACAGACATTTTAAAAGCTTCTGAAAATCGAAAAATACCAAATAACTTTTTCTGATGTGATTTCAGAGGCCTACTATGTTCTTGACATTTTTTCAAATTTACATACCTTCGGCGAATTTTCAACTATTTCATAGGTTTAGGACATTTTAGATAAAAAAATGCACTTTTTCAAACTGAAATTTCTCGAAAAGATGCAAAAACAACAATCTTCTCTCGAAAGATGGGTATGATTACTAGCTTTCCCAGGTGGTTCCACTAGTTTTTTGCAGTCTCTTTAAGCCTTGGGCGTGGGTGGAAAAAAATAGTTTTTTTTTGTTTTTTTGGCGTTTTTTCATGTTTTTTTTCTTCAAAGATGTGCAGAATTGAAACGATTTCTGGTTTTCCTTAAAAAGAACGCCAAGAATTTATATTTACGGCACCGTGCATTATTTGGAAGCATAAAGATAGAAAAAAAATTTTTTTTCCGTAAATAATTGTTATGTCACTAGTGTATGCAGATTCCAAAGTTTTTCAACAAAATTAGCAACATTCGTTGACGTTTCTCCAATACTTGAATTCTGTAAAGAAAATGACAGCTCAGAGATGGATACCCTTTTTTTAAATGTTGTCCATACGGAGGCATCCTGGTGTGGATCAGGTACCTCTGCATGAACAAAACTGAAAAAAAAGGATATCTATTTCTGAGCTGACATTTTCTGTCCAGAATTGAAGCATTGGAAAAACTTCAACGAATTTTGCAATTTTTTTTGAAAAAACACTTTTGCATCTGCATACACTAGTAACATAACAATTATTTTCGGTGAAAAATTATTTTTTTCTATCTTCATGTTTTCCAAATAATGCACGGTGTCGTAAATATAAATGTTTTTCGTACTTTTTAATAAAAAACAAAAGTCGTTTCGATTCTGTACATCTTTGAAGAAAATAAAACATGAAAAAATGCCGAGAAATAAAAAAAACTAATTTTTTTCACCCACGCACAAGTCTTTAAGAGACTGCAAGAAACTAGTGAAACCACCTGGGGAAGTTAGTACTAATCTCCTTATTTCAAGTGAAGACTGTTACTTTTGCAGCTTTTTGCAGCTTTTCGAGAAATTTCAGTTTGAAGAAGTGCATTTTTTTATCTAAAATGTCCTAAACCTATGAAAAAGTTGAAAATTCGCCGAAGGTATGTAAATTTGAAAAAATGTCAAGAACATAGTAGGCCTCTGAAGTCACATCAGAAAAAGTTATTTGGTATTTTTCGATTTTCAGAAACTTTTAGAATGTCTGTGTATAAAACTACCTGTATGTGGTCGATTTTCAAGAGATAGAACCAAAGTGTCTTTAGCAAAGTTTTTCTACATAAGACTGTCTACAACTTTGCTGAAGACTTCGTTATGATTTGATAAGTAAATAAAAAAATAAAATTTTTATCTCACTTTTAGGTGAATTAATCAAAAATTCATTTGCATCAAAAGATGTCCCATAAGATGTACAAAAAATTTGTCGAATATACTATAGCATTTAAATGACATCTTCATACTCAAAACGCTGACGATCACGTTTTTCGCGTTTTAAACCACACAGTACCAAAAAATGAAATTTACAAGTAATACAAATGAAAGCACATAACGGTTTCTAGCACATAAAGTGAAAAACATATACAATTTCTCACCGTTAATAATGCACAATACAGAATCGTTTTAAGCCATGTAAATTTGTACGATAATTGATATAAACTTAAAGCTTCGAATATAAATATGCATGCAAATTCACAATATATTCATTTACATTGCATGTGAATATATTGCCATACGGAATATTACATGGTTTCCAATGCTCCATTTATGTGCATTTAAAGTAATGTAAATTTTTTTTACTGTGCACTATGAAACACTCCAATTACCTAGCGGTCTGACAAATATCTACATAAAATATCGTTTAACACAGATTTTTTTTGAATAAACATCAATCGAAAAAAATATATATTAGGAGGAACACGAATGCCATAAACACCATGTCTTTTAAAAAATATATAAATCGCTATCGATCTACTTGTAACTTGATAATGCTTATTGCAAGATTTATATCAAAAAAATTATATCTCATATATTCAATGCGAGAAATGCAAAAAGAGTTATCTACGTTTCTTTCGCTTGTTCACAAAAAAGTCTTGTTCGAAAGGTGAAGGTTGCCTTAACGTTGTGATATAATAGTTAGTACATCTTCTCAATATTAAATACATAAAAAGTTAAATTAAAAATCAATCATTTTTTAATTTGTTTCAGATCATTCAACCAATCACCAGCTCGCTTCTATAGCTGAGAACAGGATGGTATAGTGAGGTATCGTACGTGCTATGTACCGATTCGAATGCATGCATTGTTACATTCACTAAACAGTTCTTGAACACAAATGTCTTAATCAATAGTTGAAGTTTCGAATTCTTTTGAATTGAAAACCAGTAAAAAAGTGAACTTAACCCTCTAGTACCCAAATTAATTTTTAGACGGAGTTCGAAAAAATCACTATTAAGCATCATAAACATTTTTTAAGTTCTTATTGAAGCTTTTTAGAGGTTCGACTGAGGACCGCTTGGAGGCGGCACTGGGCACTAGAGGGTTAAATCAATTGGAAATGCAGCGGATAACCAATCACAAGCAAGAGATGTAAGAGGTTCCACCTTTTTACAGGTCATGTCATTTTTCCAGTTTCGCAAGACACAAAGAGACTTTCTTTCTTTGGAGTTCTCAGACACGCAACAAACTAACACAAACTAACATACTAGTCTACTCGTCAATAGAGGTGAGTATTTTTATGCCTGGGTATTTGAATATGAGCTCGACGTGAAGACCGCTATTGAATCGTCTTGCGGCTTTTAAAAAAAAGTAGGAGGGTGGTATTCAAGACACGACCGCATGACGTTGACTACCGTATTCTTATTAAAAAAAAATCCATTGAAGCAAATAGTAGAGGGAATTGCAACGCTTCTTTTACAAAACTTCTGTAACAAAATTTCGAGGCACCAAAAGGTACCAGTTGCCGATTATTCTCGTTTACTGGTTAGTCCGTCCAGAATTCCAGCCATTTTAGTATTTTGCATTAGCCATTTATTACTAACAGCCACAAGCATAACGGGTGAAACCGGCACGAGATGACCGGTAATATTTTGTTTTTCCTCCTTTTTGCTGCTAACACCGAGCGTCCGTATGTATCCGGTACGGTTTAATAATGAAACTGATGGGGTGAAATGTTCGAACGATACGTTTTATACCAAGGCTTCGTCAGATAATTAGAAAGAAGGCGGGGCTATATAGATGATGGAATGGTAAAGACAAATGTTTCTTGAAAGCTGCGCCGGCCGCTGTCGTAATATTAACACCAACACAAACATGCATTTTTGCAAGGTTTTTTCCGCTAGCAGCAGCATTTGGTAAAACAGAAAATTCAATTAGCCGCTTCTGTACCAAAATTTCGAGGCAACAAAAGGTGCCAGTTGCCGATTATAGTTTCCTGGTTAGTCCGTCCAGAATTCCAGCCATTTAAGTGTTTTGCAGTAGCCATTCACTACTGAAGCCACCAGCATTACGGGTGAAACCGGCACGAGATGACCGGTACTATTTTGTATTTCCTCCTTTCAGCTGCTATCACCTAGCGTCCGCATGTCACTGGTGCGGTTTTGGAATCAGAATGATGGGGCGCCGGCCGCTGTCGTAAAATTAACACCAACAAAAAGATGCATATTTGCAAGGTTTTCTCCGCTAGCAGCAGCATAAACATCGGAAACAGAAAGTAACAACAACAATGACAACAAAGTCAGATCGATTGTATCCGTTTGTGTCGACTGTGCTTGGGAAGAGAGGTAGTGATTGGCTGCGCGGTATGATTTAGACAATCGATATTAATTACCAATTTTTCAATAGTGTATCTCAAACAATAGTTTGTTTTTGTTGCATAAATTTAACCGTAAAAGAATTTCTGATCGATTGATGCCAAAACCTCGAAAACCTGATTATAGATGACTGCAAAATAAGCGCTCAAAACCTGACCACTTTTCCCTGGTTTTCCCTGTTTGAATTACTAGATTTTCAAATTCAGAGTCCTAACTTCGATATAGACGTTAGTCAACTCCAAAAAAAACAATCAAATTCTTCTCGTATCGATAGATACGGCTGATACGAAAAGTACAGCGCCCTCAGCAACGCAACAGTTTAACAGCGTGTTGCATATAGTATCTGTGCGGCTAAAGGACTTTAACATTTCATTCGTGCTGACGTTGTGTGGTGGCAGACATGAGAATGGAGTGCAAAAAACTGCTGTGAAGTCGAATGAACCGTATTTCTGAGACGTTTGCACATTTTGAATAAAGTGTGATACTTTTTCCGAAACAAATTTAGCATTTTCATTATTATTATTTAATCGAATTAGTTATAATCATACCACTGTTACATAAGCAGTATCATAGATTTGTGGTGAACATCAAACTACTGTGTATCTGTAGCGGATTCTAATCATTGCTGTAGTTTGAAAAAAAATCATTGAGGTCGACTAGAAATCCCTTCGATATATAATTGGATTTTTTTCAGATAATAAAACTAATTTGGCAACCCGTTCATTTCTGGTTCTGGAGTATCAGCCTATTTGACGGTTGTTATGGAGTACGTGGTAGCTGTAAAAATGCTCGAAATGACACTGGAACAGAACTAGAATCATCCCCTGTCATTGGAAAATGGCAATCCGAAATAACTATAAATTAAGCAGACATGCCACCTTTGAGAAATGCCAATGCCACTTATCAGCGCCCCAAAATCATACAAATGAAGAAGTTGACATTTTTCTTCCACTCACCAACATATTGGTGATTTCTTTTCCTTTATGGACTTGCTCACTGCAACCACAATCGTTGATCTATTGTGAGATATGCCCGGCTGTCTGTTGTATTCTGCAAATCGATTTTAGTAAAACCGCTATCGAGAAGTGGCATGCTTATTATTTGTCCGTGCTTGTGTTTTTACCCTTGCTTTTTACATGCTTACTGCTCTACTATACCGAGCATCGTTCTTTCTGCCAAATATCACCAATTATAAATTCCCTGGAGAAGTTTCGTCAGGCGTCCTCTCACTAGTTTTACTATAGGAGGGACTTATTTTGTTAAGAGAAAGTCACAACAAAAGGTTATGGAATTCAATGTAAAGGAAGGAGCCTGAGAATCAACCCAAGCTTAAGTCCTTTATTACATTGAATGGCCTGATTCTACTACTTTTCGAACCCACGACCATCCGCTTGACAAAGCGGACTCGGTAATCTTGCTGCTACGCAGTTTCTCTCATACCGATAGTGATACAACTATAGTAGTTTTACGTCAATCATGCGGCCGTGTCTTGGATACCACTCTCTAAGTATTTCTTGTTGAAAAATTATACTATTAGAAACATTACATTAGTACATTAATGCAATAAAAAATGGCAACATTCCCTGAAAAATCAAAACTTTGTATTTGAAAATTTGTAATAAGCGTTTTTCGTTTAGCGGTTACGTTTCTTTCACATCAGAGCCGTTTCATCTTACTAAGATAGTCAACATCTTCAAACTTTAAAAAACGCCGATTGATGCAATTGTAAATTTTATTCAGCTGTAGGGTAAATGTTCTTTCATATATTTGTATTTAAGGAATTTTAACTATAATATCATCTCGCTTGGCGATGTTTATTTTAGACCAATGTTGTAAGCGGCTCCACCTTTTTTTCAAGTTCTGTCATTTTCCCAGTTCAGCAAGACGCAAAAGAGGTTTTATTTCGTATGTAATACGAATGTACAAAACATGAATCTAATTTTGGGAAGGCAAAAATGTTCGTGCAATATATGCTGAAAGATGCGTCCCTTTTAAAAAAATATCACAACTCAGCCAAATCTTAGCCGATTTTCGTACAACAACGCTAATGTTGTAAACATTCAGCATTAAGTTTAAAAAATCTTATTCATTTGAAAACAATTCATTACAATTTATTACACACAGGTAAAATCCATAAATATACCAACATATTGAAAAAATCCTTTCCAAAACCGTCAAAATATAAAGAATCAGTTAAACCATTCACCAAGTTCACTTTCACTAGGTCACTTCAGAAGAGCTTGCATTTTTTTGTCATTCGAAGCTCCGTATACCTAACTTACATAGTCTTATGTCAACCATGCTGTCTTGGATACTACCCAAACAAAAAAGTGGGTGGGCTACCACCCACTTTTATTTATTTTCTGGACAATCCAATCGTTATTTTGCTGGCTATGATTTTTAACCACTATACTATAAAAGAATATTTCAAAATACAATGTCATAATCTAGAGTAACTTCCAAAGAGATCTCAATGACTAAAATTCGTTCAGTGATAACAATGAATAAGAGTTCTTTCATTCTGCCATTTCACACCATACTCGATTTTTTGGATTACCACCCTACGTAAGTGAGACGTAGTTCTACGTCAAAAAAATGTCTGAAATTCGAAAAAAATGCACTTGAAGGAAAACTAGAGCCTTGGTACATTATTTTTTTCGAATTAGCAAAACATCATTGAGGGCTCTTAAAATTCCCCGACTATTTCAGGTAGAATAAAATTTTCTGATACATCCTGGTTGATTTGCTCGTAATTAAGAGTAACGCAAAAAAAAGGTAAGTCACAATTAACTAACACCGACAATAATCGTTCGAAACCTAGTTTTTTTGAGTTTCAACCTAAAAATAGGTGCACTGGAACAGCTGATATTAAATGTGGAAAGAATTCCTCCCTTTCGAGCTTTCAACTTTTCAAGAAGATCAAAAGTAAAATTGAATCTGATCCAACAATTTTTTTCAACTTTGTCAGACTTTGAAAAAATTCACAGAACTTCTTATCAAAAAATCAACAGTGAGTTGAATGAAAGAGGCAGAATGAATTTTCGACTTAACAAAACCAATTTTTATGAATGGTGATATGTAAAATTAACAAAAAAAAAACTTATATCCAAAACTTTCGCTGTAAAATTGCTGTTAAATCGTTCGTATTCCAAAGCTTTTTATTTTTCAGTTATCAATGAAAGTCTCAAAAATCATGGAATTCCAAATTGATACGATAGAGAATTCCAAATTGATTACGATAGAGAATTACAGGTTGTTCCTTTTCTCGAAAATGAACCGTTATGGATAACGTCAACTATGTAGGAACTGCAGACTGACTTCAGCAAAGCGTTCGATAGGTTTGGCATTTGAATGCATATTTTTGAACGTAGTCCTTAACTGGTTCAAGTCGTATTTAACAAGCTACTAATTTCTATTCAAGTCCCATCGGGTGTTCCTTACACAAGAGTTTGCTTGCTTTTATTTTACATAACGACCGTAAATCTTTAATTTAAAATAATCTTCAGTTTTCACAGGATGCTGACAACAAGCATAAGTTTTTAGAAATAATAAATATTATTTTGATGTTTTCAATGGTGGAATTCATACTTTTCAAAAGTATTTTGTGTGAGAACTGAACACCAGAACACAATCTAATAGTTTTTAGAAGAAACAAATGTTCCGTTTAGATAAATTTTAATGGTAAGTATTTTTTTCGCTTTAAAAAGCACGTAGCTTGTTTATAAATTTTCATTAATTGAAGGAACAATACATTAATTAAATTAATTTATTGTCAAACCAATTTATTCTTTTTGTACACGACAAATTCGCAATCGATTTGTGTCTACAATTGACAATTTATACTGAGTTGTGCTAAATTTGAACCGTGAAATGGGATAATGAAACTTTATGATTAGCAAAGAGAAGTGTGATTTTAATAAAGTTGTGTTTAAAAGTTCAAGAATAAATCAAAGAAAAAGTATAAAAGAAAGAAAAAAACACTAAAATCTTTAAATGAAAAAATAAAGGAAATAATTTTTGAATATTCAAACACATAAGTAAACATATGAAAGGAATTTATGAAAATATATAATCAAAAAAAGTAAGATTTGAAGTAAACAAATAAAACAATAAAATAAATAAATTATTTGTTGGAAAATATTAGTCTGGCAACATGTTTTCGTGAGCAAAAAAAATCCACCAATCTCGCGCCACGCCAAAAACTGATATGAATATAACATATATATGTACATAACATATGTATGTACATCGGAACACTCTGTCATCATCAGGAGCAAAATTATACGAGAGGCAGGAGAGCCGCTGACATTATCCACGGCGTGCATGCAAAGAGGGAGTTCGCAAATCACGTTTGCTGGATAGCCGCTTCCGCTGCACTGCACTGATGCTGAACCGCTGGCTTCTCTTCGGCGAAAAGTTCGGACTTGGTCGCACACAGAGGAACCGAAACCACATGAAATTTTTGCAATTTTTCCGCTCTCGTAAAGAATGGGAAGCACTCCGCTGGCGAGGAGCGTACAGCGCCAGTGCACTGCACGCGGGAAGAAAAACACGGCCAGCCGTTTTGTGTGCGGGTTTTGGTGGGGCCACGACGATTTAATTTATGCAAAAATTAGGCTGTAAACACACTTCTTCGTTCCGTTCTGCAGGGTCGTACCATCGAGGTATGAGCGAGTGCGGACAGCAATTTTGTGGGTTTCTTTAATTGCTGCCGACCGGTATTGCTGTCCGTAGTACCTGCCGCACTCGGTCCCTTTTGGCGTGGTTGACTGCTTCATTGATGAATGCGAATATAATTGACTCAGTAAATGGGCTTTCGGGCCAGTTGTCACAATAATTGGCCATGTTACAGGTAATCCTTGGGTTAAACTTTCTCCTGCCAAACGTGATTTCCGAGTGCGACTGCAGGTTCATCATCAACACGTGTGCAGTACTATCTTACTGTTCCGATCAGTTCGGTTCAGATTCCTAACCGGTGACCTCAAACTTGCGTTAAAGTTTTAAGTTTGAGTACCAGGTAAGGCTAAAAAACCATCAATCAAGCACACATGGCGAAAAGGATGCACCCTTTTCTGGGCCCTGCCTTCTGTTTGAATTTGCTTTAAAATAAAGGGACTTGGAAATAGGAGGAGCCAGGCTGGCCAGGACCCCTTGAGTTTGATATTTACGATTTCGGTTGCAATGATTGTAAATTCTGTTTTCGTGAACCCTCAGTTTGAAATGCGAGATAGACTTATTAATTCAATTACCAGCTGCGATTGAAGGGACGGCGTGAGTGTCTGGAAAGAGAAAGGAAAGAGAGAAAAACATATTGCTTTGTCTGCCTTGTATTTGTTTTTTTTTTTAATTTTAGTATTTAGTTGTCTGATTGAAAAATGTTTCATTCGGATTGTTGCATGAGCTGAAAATCGTCGGAAGCTGTTGTCTGCTGCCGCACGGGGGTTAGAGGTAACGCCCGATTTCTTTCTTCATCATGGTTTTCCCTACGTTGGCAAAAGCGACACTGCAATCGCTTCTGTCCTTGGCTCACAGGAGCGACGGCAAATTCCCATTCAAAAGGACCGGTACCCATAAATAACCTGGCAGCGCAAAACGGACACACATTTTGTGCCCGGGAGATAAGAGCGATATACTCGCAGCAAATAAGTGGGTTGATGATTTTTTCTCGGGCTAAGAAAAATGTGAAACTGATTTCCGCGTTAAACGAAAATTTTGGCACAGTTTTTCTGTGACTTCATCCCAGTTGTTCAGTCATCGTGAAAGCCAACTCAAGGTAGAAAATCCGAAAAGATGTGCCGCATCACTAACTTTCTATTCAAGAAATTTCGTTTTTCACGCCTCGGTTGAATTCGCCGAAGCAAATTTATAATAGCCAACAAAGCCACTCAATAAAAGGGGTGATACAAATTTCTATAACGGGCTGCAGTATCCTTTACCGACAAAAAGATCGGTGTCGGAGTGTGGGGGGACCACCGCATACCTGCTTACCCGCTCGCCATATATGCGCGGGATGTCATAAAGGATAATTTAGATTGCTGATAAGAAATATGTTTTGAGTGCACGACAACACAAAGGGTTACACAGGTTTCTCGACCGCTCGGTGGCTGCCGTTTGCTCGTTCATTCATCTTTTCAGCACCCCGAAAACTCCCACTCCTAAGCGGTGCCGAGAAGCGGGCCAAATGAGAAAGTGAGAAAGCCTGCCTTAGATTTTAACTGACTCGGTCTTTGGTTGAGCGGAGGAAACCATTAAAATGATGGATTACCCATCAACGAATTTACGGTCGATCTTCGACAGAATAAAAATGCGGAAAGTGCCCATTTTTTTGGCAGCAGTTACCTGTCGTAGCGATCCGGGTTATCAGCGAACGCAATTCGTAGACAATTTTACGCTTCCAAAAACATAAAGATAAGCCCTAATCTGCACCATCAGTGAATAACATCGTCGAACAGCACCGCAAACCGTTAGCGCTCACTGGTAACAACGCCCAGGTTGAGGCAATTCCGGGAAACACATAAAACTCGACTCTTCGGAAGCTGCAACCGTAAATTTCCTTCTGGGCCCCGAGCTCGGGCTCAGGCTGTAATTGGAATTCCGCTTTGGACCTGAACTGTCGGAGTCCACTGGCTAGGGGTTTGACGTTGTGAGGATTAATGAAGATCATTGAACAACGGCGATTATTTTGGGTTGTAGAATTTGCTGATTTCAATCTTCGCCAGAGGTTTTTTTTCGGGGTGTGATTTCGCGCATCACATCACAATCAAAAAGTATCATTCGAGACATAGCGCTATAATTTACGACGAAATGATGTACGTTTTTTATTCGTAAAACAAAAATCGAAATCTTGACTAGAAAGAAGCTGTGATGAAACGTAAGAAACGGTGATCGTTTATAAAAAAAAAACAATAAAGTTCTCCGATGATGCGGTCTTGAACCTACGAATGGTTATATTGGAATCAGCAAATATAAACAAAATTACACATTTTTGGAGAATAGCCGTGGAATAACAAGCAAAGAATTCATCTGCATTTGTGGGTGCTTTTCATTGCAACAGGCTCATAAGCATTTTTAGAAACAGTCATGTTTAAACCGTAAGCAAAATTTGGCGTACACATTTACTGACACGGGTGTTCCACAAGTATTGAACTCTTCAATTCATGCAAAATTTTGATCGTTCAAAAACATAGATAAAAGCAAAGCCTTGGTGCTACATTCCGTATCGGAACTCGACCTTCGGTTTATTATACACAGACTTCGCAGCCAACTGTTAAACTGACTGACACTAACAGTCTCTTTCGAGACGAGACTCGAGCCTACGACAACTGGCTTGTTAGGCGAGCATCGTAACTCGAGACTAGCTGGGAGAGTCAAAAAAAAACATAGATAAATTATCACAAATAACATTGTAAAAAAAAACAATATCGCACGCTAGCCTGGGGGCTAATGCGGTCTCGATCAACTAGATTAGTTGAGAGAATTCGTTATCGATATTGTTTTCGGGTTTTCGGATAAGTACAACGATACACCGTGCCCCAGTGCTGAGTCGAGAAAATTTCCAGCTCGAAAAGTTCCTCGACCTGATCGGGAATCGAGCCCGATATCACAACCGTGTGGGAGAACTAGCCGGGCCCGTTTTTAGTTTTTATTTCCCAGACAATGATTGTATTTAATATGAATAAATTGCATACTTCTTATCACAGCATGTTTAAAAATCAACACAAATTTAGATGTCATCATTCATTGGTTAAATAGTAGTACTAATGCGTTTCTATTTTCAAGCACTTCAGAAATCAGTGTTGCTGAAAGAGGTTGGCGTTCAGCTTGCGACTACGCAGCTCCCCATCGTTTAGACATAAAAATATCCTTTTGAAAGACCTCGTGGGACGGTTACAGCGAAATTCACTCTTTTCGAATTTTGCGAAAAAAATTGAATGCAAAAAAGGTCTAGCTTTGTATCGAATAGTTATAGCTGTATGATGTCTTCGAAAGGAATTTGTATTTTTATGGTGGTAATAATCGTTTAGAATAATATGCTCTAGACAAAACAAATTTTTGAAAAGTTGTAATAGAAAAACAAAATCAAAGGGTTTGACAAGAAAAAAGCTTTGAATTTAAATAAATAGACGTTTTTTTTGCTGTGAAGCTTCATATTTTGAAAAGATTTTACCATTTTGCTAAAGAAACTAGTTATGTATCTTCATTCTGTCAAAAGTAAGATTTTTTATGCTAGTAGGCTATGATCAAAATATTTTCTTATCTACTTTTCTGTTTATATTATTGCGAACAATTTTTCTGAAGGCTGATCAACAGTTGGTGCACAAATGAATCATTTTCAAAGCTCCTCTCTTGGAAATGGGTTTGCGCGAAGCAAGCTGTTCCTGCGTTTGGTATGGATACTTATCGTGTAGCTAGGTTGTTAAGCTGTACCAATTTTTATACATCATCCTAAAAATCTGCGTCTTCTGAACAAAATGCAACTAAAAAAATTAAACTGTAATTCAACTGATTTCGAGAAATTTTTATTCTTTATTTTAAAATCGAAGGACAACGAATGTATTTTTCTAAAAATCTCAGCGAATTACACTCCTTCAGCTAATATTTAGAAAACAGAAAACAGTGTGAAGATAAACAACTCAATTCCTCCAAATCAGCGTCAGAGGAGGTTTTTGGGTATCTTTCACGCAGGCAACCGTCAACATGGAAATTAAGTAATTGTCTTTGAAGCGACGAAACCAATCACGACACGTTGTTTCACTTGGAGCAGCATTTCTGTAAACCCTTTTTTTAGCTCTCGATGCACTTAATCTGCCACTTTCTTTGCATGAATTGAAAAGTAAAATGAAAATTTTTTGGCACAAAATCGGATATTTCATGCAACTAAAAGTATATAATGTTACAATAAAATTATTAACGTGGCAGATCGGTTCATCATTTTTAGATATATCGAAGCCGAGATCTACAACGAGAACTTAATTACGCATCTAATATTTGATTCGAGCCATTTGTGGTTTATTTCATCGGAACACTACTTCGACAATTGAAGTTTTCCTGAACCAAAGAATCATTGACAATTCAGATATTTTTTCGTTTCATCTCTGCTCTGTCGAGTCTTAGATTTTAGGTTTTTTTAAAACCCTGCGCAGATCATTTTATGAACTAACCATTGAACGCATATCTTGAAATAGGTTTTTTAGGCTGTTCGAATGATTTGGATTAATTTCCAAAATCATCATGTGGTATTTGAAGTTATTTTCAATCGATAGAAATTTTTTTTTAATTTATGAATAAATAAATAATTATTTATGTTTATTGTTCATTAAACTAATATTTATTACTAGCTGACCCGGCAAACTTCGTCCCGCCCATTTTTTTCTTTATTTAATTAAGTTTCAACATTCTACATTGATTACACATACTTCCAAAGATTGACCTTGGGATTTATTTATAGTTTGTAAATGCATGACGAATCGCTTATTGGACACTTTCAAACTCATAGGACAAAGCGAAATAAAAAAGCTGAGATAATCACATATCTCGGACAATTGTTTATTTATTATTATTTATTCAAAGGGGAAAAGCCACAATTTGAAGACTATTTTGAAAGGAGTTTTCTGGTTGTTTCTCTAATTCAAAAACAAATAATTCTTCTCCAAACAAATTTCTCCTTTTCAAAATCTAGACCTAATTATTATGTTAGATTATTTTGTATCAATGTGTTGTTTATCTAACACTGATGAAATAAATTTCTGAAAATAAAATGCAGCCCTGAAAAGATTCTAAATCGCATCTGGAGTTGATTTTTGGTATCTGGTTCAAAATGGTATGTGGGGTCAATTTCTGATTTCTGGGTTTCATTCAAGTTCCAGAAATACCCATTACGGCCATTTTGGACTATTTTTTCAGGAACCAGGATTATAAAACGGTGTCCGAGGTTGATTTTTGGCTTCTGCGCATCTGCGCGTTTTATTTGTGTGGGACCACCACCCCTTTTAAGTCGGAAGGGGTGTCAACCCGTCATTGATACGTACTCTAAAATTCTCGCTTTCTAAATTTGGTTCCGTTTTCGCGATTAGTTCTTGGGTTATGTAGATATTTGCGCTTCATTTGTAAGAAAGCCCTCCGTTTTAGAAGAGGTAGAGGTGTAGAACCGCCATAGAAATATTACTTACTCTCAAAAACCTCCACATGCCAAATTTGGTTTCATTTGCTTGATTAGTTCTCGAGTTGTGCAGAAATTTGTATAGACCGCTTCCGCTTTTTCCCTCTTTCTTCTTTCGGATCATTTCAAATGAAACTAATGACTATTTCAATTGACGGAGAGAGAGACTCTTTCCTTTCCTTCAGCGTCTCAATTGAAATTAACACCGCATCGCGTCGTTTGATGGTAGTTTTCTAATACCGCAAGCCGTAGTTGGAACGGCAATGGCATCCAATAAATACGTTACGCAAGTCCCCTGTCTCCGTCAGCACTCATTGTTATTTTCAATTGGGAATCGTCATGTGAGAGTGATGGTGATAATCTCAGCTTTCAATTGAAAAGCGTTTGTATCAATTTCAAGCCCTTCAGTTGTCAGAATCACAGCAAGAGCTTTCGACTGGGTGTCATGTGACTCACGAACTCACTATAACCTGACAATTGTCAATTGAAAATGACTTTGTCAGGCTCTGATCATGAGAACCTTCCACGATCCTAAAAACTCGTACATACAAATTTACACGTCGATCGGTTCAGTCATATCCAAGTCTATATGGATCAGACAGACAGACAGAAATCTATTTTAAAATCACTAGATTTTTAACATTTTTTTTAACATTTTCAACATTTTTTTAAAACTTTTTTTAACCTAATTGATTATTTAATATAGAGGGTATGTTCAGTTATGTATGTGGTGGTCCAGACAAGCGTTTTTATTGTTCTTGTGAACAAAAATGGCTGCTTGCAAAAGCGATGGTTACTCATTGTAAAAATGTTGGCTTCGATTTGAAAGTTTTATAACACTTTATACAAAATAGTGGAAAAAATTAACAGAGATGGTTATAGTTTGATTTCACAGCATTTTTAAATCAGAAAAGAACTTCAAAAACCATCAGCTGCAGCCGCGGGATGCAACACGCAACAGCGTGATGAACTGTTGCGTGGCTGAATGTGCTGCACTCTTGTTATCTGTAATCGACACTAGAGATGGTCGGGTACGGTTATTTTTACCCGAAACCCGTACCCGACCCGTACCCGACGGGTTCGGGTCGGGTTTCGGGTAACGCCAAAACATATTTTACGGGTTCGGGTCGGGTACGGGTAATTCAAAAACCAAAGCTTCGGGTTTGGGTCGGGTACGGGTTTGAAAAATTCTCAACTGGTCGGGTACGGGTAATTCGATTTTCGTGCATTATGAGAATTTAATTTTTAACATTTCAAACCTAGGTGTTTTCTTAGTGTCGATAATCGGAAAGATGGAAGAAGAAATTGCCCATTCTCACTCAACGAGAGATCGTCCAATACCACGGGGATGGCAGCCCTATCTAAACTCTACACGTTTGACAGTAGGCAACATATCGGGGCTTTATTTAAAAATAAAGCCCTGAGGCAGGCGCCCAACAAAAGTTCCATATACCTTTCACTTCAGTCGGGAAGACTCTTCACTCATTCAACATAGAAAGAGATAGCATGTTGCCATCCCCCTGGCCAATACCTATTCTGACAGTTGTCGGCAGTGTTTGCACCAAGGGAATGACATCATGCTATCTCTTTGTAATGTGAAAGTCAATAGTTCTTCCTGCAACCGTTTTGAGTTAAATGGAATTTTTGTTGGGCTTTTTTCATATCTGTGAGGGAAACCGCGGAGCATTGCACAGTAACAACTACAAACTAACTACGAATCAACTTTTTCTTTGACAGCAAAAAATCCAAGCTATCATTGAGCTTGCGTAGCATTTCAAAGTAATACATTTTTTTTAAACATATGTCAAAAAACGTCAATATGCCAAACTTCAAAAAGTCATAAAAAATTAGATCTCATGATATTGCACCCAAATTTTGGATTTAAGCACTTGAATGTTATAGCAATAAAGGAAAAATATTATGAAACAGCTGACGTAAAAAATTCAGGCGGATGGCCACCGATTTCCCACTGTGCATTGAGATGTTTGGTACGAAGCAAATAGGGGTAAACAGGGTAAGACCGCCCTGCGGGGTAAGACCGCCCACCGTAGTTTTACTACCAAGTTATAAAATAATTGAAAAATTTCTTTAACGTGTCTATTACAGTATAATTACATAACATTTTGCACGTTTTTCTGTTTTGATAGTGCACGAACGGTCGCAGAAATAATCAAAAACAACCTTTCAGCTGGCAACCAGTCAATGCGCTATTGTTTTGCGGCAACGGAACTTAAGGTTTTTCAGTCTAAAAATCTATTGTTTTGTTCGTGAATATACGTTTAATCGCTTGCCTGAATCTATCTCCTTTCGGAAATATCGAAGGCCGTGAGTAATCTTGTAATTTTGACTACTTTTTCGGTCAAATATGAAAATGTTCCACTGGGGGTAAAGTCGCCCACTATACAAGGGGTAAAACAGCCAAGAATCCAACTGCTTGTTGTTTTACTTCAAGACCCAAATGCCTCGACACTACAAAGGGAATATTTACAGGATCAGTAAAGCAACTTCAAGCCACATGAGACATCGATGTTAATCGACCATTTTCGATTTGGTTTAAGCTTTTCTAGTAATATATTTTAACAAGACTTATTTTTGAAAAAAGTAAACCTGTGTGAAAATGGTTTTAATGAACCAAAACAATTTTAGAGCCAGGACGGAGTGTTTGATGATAGGTATGACGTCTCTGGCAGAACTGAAAAAAGTAGTTTTTTACTTTCGAAAAAAGTACACATTCTAAAAAAAATTAAAGAAATAATATAGAAATAGAATTAAAAATATATTTTTTTTCAATTTTTTTTTGAAAAAAACATGTTTTTGCCTGTAAAATCTACAAAAGGTAAGCTAAAATTTTATGGTTGTTGGATCATGGAGTAATAGAAATATTATTAGCTCAATTTTTGTGAAGAATTTTTTTTTGGACGGTTTGTTTGGTGTATAGAGTCGTTGGTAATTTTGTTCTTCAAAAAAAAAAAAAAAACATAGAAAATTGAAAAACTAAATAAAAGAAATAATAATTATTAGTATTTTTCTATACATAATAAGTCTTCAAAAGAATCATACAGATAGGTTTAATGAGTTTTAATTTTTAGCTTAAAGATAGGTATATTATAAATTCAATATCTTGAAAAACCCCAATTCTGAAAAATCTTTTTATTTTGAAAACCAAAAAAGTTACCTAAACATTGATTTGAACTTGAATAACAGAAAACAAAATAAGTTAAAACTCAGAAAAAAATTTTTTTTCCAGATTTTTCACAGTGTACATTTTGTTTAAAAAGAAAAAAATACCATCTACAACTTTGTCAGAGACACTATACCGATAGAATCAAACGTTTCAGCCCTAAAAATATTGTTTATCCTCAAAAAATGGTGGGCGATCTTACCCCGCTGGTGGCCGGGCTTACCCCGCATGAAAAAGATCTGCACATTTTCAATGAATTTTTAAAATTTAAAAAAAAGCTGAAAAATAAACAAAAATATTTCAGTTCTTATTTTTTAAATGCGGGTATTGAATAGAAGAACCTCTTAGCGAAGAAAAAATGAAATTGCAGCCGCAACTTTTTTTTATAAACAGAATTGCTTAAGGGGGCGGTCTTACCCCGCTTACCCCTATGTATATGAGATTTGACAGCGATAGCATAGTCTTGGTTGGCGTGACCAGGGATGTACAGAAATATCTGTGTTATACCGATTTTTAGATTGAACCGATGACACCGAATCTGTACTCAAAAATTACAGGTTTTTGGCAAATGCAAATGAATTATTAGATTTTTCTCAAGTTATAAACAATATTAACTTTGACCTTATTATCCAGCTTTCCACGAGCGGTAATGGCGGACAGTGCACGCAGCTCATTTTGACGTTTTCGGTAGGTCGGGTATTTTTCAATCGTAGTAAATGAGTGAAAAACATAAGAATTTTGCAACGTAGCATAGCAACTTTAATAAACAGTTTTGTTTATTTTGATTCACGTATGCGCACGAAGAAATTTAAATAACAAAACGCCCATTGTTTGTTGAAGTTGCTATGCTACGTTACGACGTTATTATATTTTCTACTCCGTTACTCCGATTGAAAATTCCTTGACCTACAGAAAACGTCAAAATGGGCTGCGTGCACTGTCCGCCATATTATTTCGTAGGGAACTGAGAGTTCTATCGTTCTAGAGCCACTGTTTGGCAAACACGTAATGATATATATCTTTCGTACATTCGTGTTACAAAAGGAATAAAATCTTTTTATTTCATGTGAAACTGAGGAAATGTCAGAGTTTAAAAAAAGGCGGAGCCACTCACGTTGTTGGCTTAAAATGAACATCGCAGAGTGGAATGATATTCTGATTAAAATCCCTCCAGAACAATAACAGACAAGGCGTAGGATAATACTATGGATATCGTACGCGTTTTGATGCGATAACTGAATATTTGGAAAATATTTGGAAGACATTAGTAAATGTTTTTTTTTTTAAATTGCAACAGTGATTAAAATCTGATACAGATACTCATTGGTTCGATGTTCCCCACTACCCAGCAATACAATGCATAAACAGCGGTATAAATAAAACTAATCCGATTTCAATTGAAAGTTCGGCATATTCTTCTTCGTTACAGAAAATGTATTACACCTCACTCAAATCAACATCAGTACAACCAGAATTTTATTGTTCCCCAGCCGCATAGATGCTATGAGCAACGCGCTACAGTGTAATGAACTGTTGCGTGGCTGAAGTGTTTCCATCCAACACGAGAAGAATTTGAATGTCTTCCTTCAAAGCCGCAAGATGATAGTAACAAATTTTATTTTTTAAGAGCACATATTTTCTTTACAACAGCATGCCACCCTTCTCAAGTAAGACGTAGTCCTATATCAAAATGTTTCTGATGAATGACTACAAACGATGTCAATTTCATAAATCTTTCGAATTTTATTTTGACCTATATATAAGCAATACAGAACGTATTTCTTTATCGTTGAAGGTTAGGTAGTTTCGAAACTAATATATATCATTTTATAATCGTTTATAATTATAAACAACACAAGTGCTCTCCAAAAGCTCAAACTGGAAAAAAATTAAAGATTATAGCTATTCAACAATTTCTGTGAATTTTGGTGTCCTTAGCCATTACCGTTTTTTCAGAGACTTAAATTAGTTTCCTCGACATAACGTTAAAGCGACGGACCCGGTTTTTTATACGACATTCTCACGTATATTGACGCGTTTTGGTAATAGTAATAGGTGATAGTTGAATAGCTATAATCTTTCATTTTTTCTGGTTATAGCTTTTGGCATAAACTTTTTTTTTTTCATTTAGTCGACCATTTTAGTTCTTTTTTAACATTTTGCAGGTTCAAGTCTACAAATTTCAAAATACTTTTGAGTACTGATAAAGTATCTAGGTAAAAATACTAAATACTGCAAAATCACTACCAGCAATAGTGGCAATTTGCTGTTAAGAAAAAATATTTAACGAAACGATATGAAGTTAAAATTCATGCCAGTGTTCTGATAAGAATACACTTCTATATCATTTGTGTTGAAATTTTTTGCTGTTGGAATTTATAAAACTCACGCCCTAAATAATGTCGTATTCCTCTTAGAGATGAATAGTTCGCTTTTGTGATGAAATTGTAAAACTTCTATAAATATTGATGGAAGTTTTGACTTCCGTTCAAAACTTGAAAATATCCTGTTTACAAATCCAATCAAAATCATTGAAAATCCAGAACTGAAGAAAACTGTAGTTGGGTCTCCATTATTTTAGTATGAAATCAATTCCGCTACCTAGCGTAACAAAGTGCGCAGCAAACAATGTTCGATGTGACTTCTTCTCAGCATCTCTCTGATCGAAAAACCACTACTGCCCAATTCTACACCCTATCGAAAGCGACAATCTGTCGTCGAATTTGTTCCCATGAAAGCGCCAAAAACCAAACTTTCCTCCAGCTCAAGTGCGCTTCGTTGACTAATTGCCAAAAGCACCAGAAACATGCGGCGATCTTCATCAACGTGGCAAACTCTTGAGACTCGAGAGCGAAAATAAACACCGGCCAAAATCGTGACAATTGTCACTCTCTACCCAATGCCATTCCTAGGGGAAACCGCGTACGCGAGTGCGAATGAAACCGATAATAACCTCTGTCCGTCCGGTATCCGCATGCAATTCGGGCCGGACACAAATCTTCGTCCGAGAGGCAAAACTGAATGACCGCACCTAAATTGAAACCCTCCTTTGAAGAAGAAGGGGAGGGGGGGAGCAGGAGCACGGGGAGATCCGAAGCCTGTTTGAGTTAGGAATTAATATGGTATGCCAGTTGTCACCGCGAATACAACCTGTTTTTACGGTCGCTGTAAATGAGATCGATAAGTGTTTGGCCACTTCTTGGCTAATTTTTCTGTTTTCTTTCTCTTTTGTTTTGGTAAGTTCACGAGTCTTCGTGAATAGTTTGGTTTAGTTTTTAGATATCAACAGCAAAAAAAAAGAAACATTTTTACTACCATTCCCAATTGTTAACGCGAACTGTGGGTTGTCCCACCTTTCCAGTGGAAGCTTGATAGTATTCATTGCACAACTTCCTTCCAAGTTGATCACGCTACGATGTTAGATTTTATTGTACGACAATCCGGTGATTTCCTGTGCTCGGCAGATTATCACGTAAAATTAATCACAAGCTATGGCACGAATACACTCTATGAATTATGTTTGAGTATTGAGTGTTTGCAGTCTAAATGTGCAGAAATGTGTTTCGATCAAATTCTTTAATATATAAGACTTTTTAAGTTAGGGGAATAGTTGTTGTCCAACGATGAAAACTTTTGTAATGAGACTTTAATTAAACTTTTAGCCTCAAGAGTAAGTTTATTAAACTTTATTCGTATTAGTAGTTTAAAATAATTTTAGTTGTACAGTACAGAAGTTTAAACTAAAATACATATGTCCTTCTAGAAAGTTAGAGCTATGACTGGAAAAATTCTCCTTTTTCAGTTTTTCGAGCCAATTACATGAGCAGAGTTGCATTCAATTACGAACCACTCGAAATTGGTCGATCGATCATTTGGCCTGAATTTACTCTACAGTTTTTTTTTGCGCTGCTGTCTTAAGTTATAATTTAGTTGGAATTAATAATAAAAATAAAATAAAGTCTCTGCGCCTACCCGCTCCGAAGACGGTGAAAGGAGCCAGCTGATGGGGTAAAGATAAAATTAATTACATTTCTAATTTACCCCCGGTGGTGGCTTCGAATCGAAAGGCCAAACATTGTTGGGCACACGTTGTGCGCGAGCCTACGCGTCTGTGCGAAATTTCGGGACCCGTGCGTCGCCATCGTCACTATCCGCGGAACGGATCGAGACTTCGGAGAGAAAAGCGCTCATCGGTCAGCGCGCAGAGGAAAGTATACGGCCAGAGGATGGCGAAAAAAAATCACATTATAAAGGAAGATTAATGATGAAATTGTAACAACATGATTTATAATCTAAATGAAACGAACGAAGATTTGTTTGATCTCTTTTCGGCCTGTGACTTGATTGACCGAAATATCGCTCCAGATGGGTTTGTGAATTTTAGTCTATTTCATTCGCGGGACGAGTTTCGACACATGCTCGCAGAATGGCTTGCGCACCGCGGAACAGCGTGTCGTTTGTCGAGAACAATGAAGGCTGGCGCTACGGGTGCCGAAACACGAATCACCATAGAACTGTTAGAGAAATTATACTTGTCCATAATAATGGATTGAATGAAAAGGAGCACAACATTGGGCCCGTTATTTCTTTGTGATTTTATTTATCTTCACAACAAATAAATCTTTGTATTTTATGTTCCCAGGAAGGGTGCAACTAAAACACGCTAAATTACGATTCCAAAGCTACAATTCACACACGCGTGGCCACCCGATTGGCGCTGGTTCCGACTATCGCCAGCGGAACTGGTCTCCCATGTGGTCCGCCGCACCGTCGTCGCTTTTTTCCTTTAATTTAGCTCATTTTGGATCCAAACTGAAGAACCGGCACATAAATTTCATCAGTTCACGTCAGTGACACATATATCCAAAATCCGCCAACTTTTCGGTCCAAGTCTCACGACGGATGGGAAAATAGACACTGAAGCCCACCCAACAACGTCCCGGCTGTGTGTTCCAGCGGACCGATAGCTTGTTTATGCTTCCGATTGTGATAATTAATTCACCAATAAACGTCACCTAGGGTAAACTCTGGAGAGCGGACATTTCCTCCGATCGGACGTGAGACAATCAATATGCGTGTGTGTGATGGAACAAAACAACGAAAAGCAAAACGCCCCTAACTGCGAGCGGCGTGAAATTATTAATTAGCGTCGATTCCCTGCACTCATAATACCTACGCGTGTTCAGGTGGTGGGAAAGTAAGCCGCAGTAGTTTCCGTTGGAATTCAACCACTCTTTAAGTCACCAATCTTTTTGAGTATTTCGTAAAAATTCACGTGGTAATGTCGACTACATACAACTTAATAATAACAAAATAAATCCTGAAAATGAAGCTACAGCCACAAAAACCTTATTCATCCACCTAGCACGAGCTGCTTTGGCCCCCAAAATGTTGCTATTCAAAAGAATCGCAGCTTTGATTAATGCTCTCAACCCACAAGAGCTTAGAGCTGCTTAAACTCAGCCCAAACCAGACCGGACCCCTGGGTACCCGGCAGCGATAATTGCTCGCTATTCTTAACCGCTCCACACATGGCAGTTCCTCGGGAGAAAGTCTCTAATAATCTCCCGCGTGGTACTCGCGGCAAACCGTTGCTGTTGTCCGTCGTCGTGCGTAGCGAATTCCGGCGAATCCCCGACGATATCCCGATAATTGCCAAAGTCATCAAGCTCATCGGCGAGGCGGCGGGGTCTGTACGAAACTTCGAAAAGCTGTACATTAGCTTGTGGCACGTTTCTTGCCAAACTGCTATGTCACATGTGGAAGCTTTCCGTTTGTAACAAAGCCTCATAGTGGAAGCCGACCGTGAAGAATTAGCCCTCCATCGTTTGTCCACTTACGCACAAACACACACACGCGCACGGAGCAGAACCAAATAAATAATTAGCAATATGTTTCACTTTTTTAGTTTCCTCTGCCAACATCCCTCGGATGGGACCGAATTTTGTAGGTCGCAGCGTAGAGCGAGGAAAAAACAACATTTTGCAGCTACCAGACGCTGCTGCCGCTTGTCGTGATTGTCCGGGACACTTATCGTACAACAGCAGTTGATAGGGTTTCAAAAATTTGGCCCCAGGCGATTTCGGATTCAAACCTTCAAACCAGTCGGACGATGATCTACAGGGCCCGCAACGAGAACGGATTCCAACTCAGACCAGGTGACGCTGTGGGATTTCCCTTGTACATATTGTTTGCTCGATCGGTACCTCTCCGTGTTTTTCAATTTTTTTTTCGGAGGGAGGATTTTTGTTTTCTTTCGATTCCACCAACTGGTTGTAGCAAAACCGGAAGGAAAGGATTTAACTGGTAATTCAATTAGGGAAATAATTTTCTTCAACGTATGTGCACATATCGTTATTTATTAAATCTCAAATTTTGATTACTTCCGTTGAAACTAAGGTTCACGAACCGTACGTTGGGGGATGCTAAGGGAATGCAGGAAATGTTTTTGATTTGAATCTTAGAATAGACACTCAAAATCGAAAAAAAAACTTCTTGACAGGGAATTTAAACAATATAGTTTATTCAAAGGTCAAAAAATTACGAACCCAAATGACTTCTCTGTGGTGTACCAGAGAGCACCTTCAGTAGAAATAGAGTTTTGTATTCAATGTTTTACTGTATCGCAGGCAACCGAAATAATCTCAAATAATTGAATCAAGCTTTTCAGATCCGGTATAGTACCTGCGACTTGAAAATATTATTTATTATTATTATTTATTTTGTTTACATTCATCGGACAAACAGTCTAAATGAACACTTAAAAACTAATGACTAGAACTATATCTGAACATAAAAGTTTGTAACACAATCACGAAAAACAGTAGAAGAAACATGAAAGTCGAACAAATAATAATATCTATTGAATAGAACGCACATAGTTTGAATAGGCTCGTTTTGTGAGTAGTCTGTCCTATGTTGTTGGAGCCTCAAAAAGCCATTTTATTGAGAATCCAGGGCGCGTTAATCTCTCCTAGCAGAATCTTTCCGACAAAAACCGCTTTTTGCACATTGCATCGCTTTTCGTGAGTGCCCATTCCTAACAGTCTGCACCGGGCTTCGTACGGAGGTAGCGCATCTGCATTTCTCCAAGGAAGTAGTCTTAGAGCGAATTTTATGAATTTTGATTGGACTTTTTCGATTCTGGTTATTCAGATGCTGCGAAAAGGGCTCTACATGAAGCGCAGGCAATAAGGATCACGAAATTCGATTGTCATTCGGAGAATGAACCAAAGATTCCGCCTAGATTTGTTGATTATAGTCATAGTGTTCCCGAAACTTCAACTCTGCATCAAGCATAACCCCAAGATCTCGCACTACGTTAGCTCTAGTAATGGGTTCATCTCCTATACGATAGTGCCACTGAATAGGTTGTTTTTTTCCTCGCAAAGATAATCAATGAACATTTCGATACACTGATAACCATCATGTTGTGTTGGCACCAGTCGTAAAATCTGTTAATTACACGTTGCAGAAGTTCACAGTCGGCAGGAGTTTTGATTAGGTAATACATTTTTAAATCATCGGCATACAGTAATTTACAGTCTTTTGGCAGTTCTAGACAGACGTCGTTGAAAAAAATGATGAATAGTAGTGACCCCAAGTTGCTGCCTTGCGGAACACCTGATCGGTTAATGAATTCTCCTGACTCCACGGAACCCAGTTTGACAAATAGTCGGCGATTGCTTAAATACGATTCGAACCAGTGGACAACGTTCGAGGACACATCAAGCCGGTTCAACTTAGCAAGCAGGATACGGTGGTTAACTCTGTCTAAGGCCGCTTCAAGTCGGTATAAACTGTATCAATTTGATACCCTTGTGGCATGGAGGTGCGGCACAGTGATGTGAATTGAGTTAGATTAGTTACAATGGATCTGCCAGATGTGGCTCATGCGAAATATATGACTCTGCTGCCCGGAAGAGTCCTACGTTCATAAGTATCTCGAAGAGTTTTGAACCAGCACATAGTGAGATAACTCCACGATGGTTAGATACATCGCTTTTATTACCTTTTTTTTTAGAACTGGAAACATAATGGACTTCATCCAACATTCTGGAAATAGTGCTTGTGATAATGATAGGTTAAATATGGCTTTCAATGGCGCACACAGTTCAACGGCGCATTTTATCAAAACTGTCGAAGGAATTCCATCTGGTTCTTTTGGCGTTTTTGAGGACTTCAATTTTATAACATCTGCTAGGATATCTGTGTTATTGAAATCACGGCAGTACAATGAAACCATACCATATACTAGCAAAACGTTACGCAAACAGATTACATATTTCTTGACTGGAGCTCGCAGTTTCGCAGCCCAAAAACATGCTTGAAAGCAGACCATGTTCCTTCCGCTTTTCTTCAACGAAAGCCCAAAACCGTTTTGGCTGGGTTTTTACCGTTTTTTGCATTCGCATTACGTACCGTCCGTAGAGAGCTCTGTTGTAAAATTTTTATTTGGTGCTCGCTTCAATGAATCTCTGTTTGGTGGCGGAATTTCGATTGTTTGAGGAGAGCCTCAAAGTTCTAGAGCGTTGTTGCTTCAAATAACGAAGACGTCTATTGATCCACGGAGGTGACATTTTTGGGCGACGAATGGTACGAAGCTTGGAAAAAGCTGCGTTGCGTTGAAGAACTGAACCGACTCGTTTACGTCGATGTGTCGCAGGTGTGTCAGGATTGGAGAATGCAGAACGTCAACGGGAATAAGCGCTTCAGGAGGATCTGAAAGGTGACACATCGGTACAGCCTCTTCATCCACAAATATTAGGTCAAGTATTCGGTTCAGATTATTGTTCCGCACTTCGTCTGGAGGGGTCCCTCGAGTTGGGAGGCCCGGGGAATTAGCCCCCTTGCCCCCCCCCTCAAATCCGGGCCTGGGGCTGACTTTGTGACGAAGTGCTGGGAAGGAGGATGGTGAAAAAACTCTAAAAAAGCTTAGTAATTTATGAATGTTCCCTTATATAAAAGCAAAACATAAAACATCCGTGTGACTGTTTTACTAGAAAAAAAGACTAGCTTTTACAAAACCGACGAATGAAGAGAAATATTTCCGGATAATTCGATAAATAACATTTGAATTTTTTAATTGCATGCATTGTTACTTTCATCAAACGGATCTTGAATGCCAATATCTTAATCGATAGGTGAAGATTTCCCCAATAATGGTAAAATAATTAGCATATCATTTCAATTGCAAACCAGCAAGAAAATGAACTGAAGATCAATTGGGCAAGCAGCGGTTAACCAATCACGAGCACGCTTTTTGTTCGTTTCGTTGTTAGTAGTTCTTACTTTTTTTCAAGTTATTTCATTCTTTCAGTTTCACAAAACGCAAGATGAGACAGACGCAAGATCAAAATCAAATTCTTCTTGTGTCGAATGAGAGCAGATAGCAAGAGTGCAGCCCTCTTAACCACGCAACCAGGCTTGTAAACGGTCACCATTTTCATTTGATCTCGCTTCCTTAGCGTGCGTCGGCTTTCGCTCGTAAATGTAAAACAACCAAACCACCGCCGCTCAGCTCACAGAAAGAAAACGATAGTCAAACGACACTCGCGTATCAAAGAGATGCTCACTGTCAATCGTTTAGCGATGTTATTTCGGCCTATTTCTGTCTACTTCGTTCATTTATGTTGAGAAATATTATTACAAGATCAATGATATAAATAATTTCCAGAATACACGCATTTAACGTGCGTAATTCTCATTTCTAGAAAAAATGTCAAAATACGTTTGAGGAAAATAACGTCGTGATGGCGATACTCATTTGACATGTTTGTTTAAGAATGTATTCAGACAGTGAGCCTTGGTAGCGTCAGAGGAAAAAGAAGACGATTATCGCAGTGAAAAGTGGTTCTACCGTGACCATTTCGAAGCCTGCACGCAACAGCTTAGTACACTGTTGCGATGCGAATTTTAGACTAATGTTGTAAGTGGCTTTGCCTTTTTTTACGTTTTGTAATTTCCACAGTTTCGCAAGACGTGTAGAGATTTCATGCCGTATATAATAAGAATACACGAAAAAGCTCATTTCGTTCTGGGAAACAGTGGAACCGGACCGATGAAGGTCTCATCCATACAGCAAAATAACGCGTTGTATTGTTTTGTGGCTTGAAAGGAAGACAGTCAACTTCTTCTCGTGATGGATAGAAGCAAAAAGCAGGAGAGTAGCACTCTAACCAATGCACAGTGGTTCGATTTGTATGGCAAGGGCGGTCATAAATAATTTTTATGCAATTTAATCCTCGAAAACTATTGAAATCGATGGAAAAATGTGTTTTAGACAGAAACAAGCATATCGAAGGCTTTGAGGTTGTATGGTAAAAAAAGAATTCATGTTTTTATCAAGATATTCAATAAATTGTATTATATTTTATCGTTTTTCAAACACTTAACAAGCTCAAACAGCTCAAAGCAGTGGTTATTGCGTATTCCTTGAATCTTACCGTGTTAATCTCACATCCACATGACAAGCTTTGCAGAATAGTTCTACACCTTTCTAATAACTGCTTATCAAGACCGGTTATCTCTGCTGTTTCTTTATTTAAAGAATTTTCTGGCAGTATTTCCATCATTCGATGTACCGCTTCCACCACTTTTAGGCTTATCAACAATTAATCCAAGTCGTTCCCTTAAACCCAACTGAATGGCCTTTTCCCTGGTTGCTACTGATTCTTTCTCTTTCATTGACCGTGCTCGCCATTTTTGAATATCTATACGATACGATACAAGGAGTAGATACTCAAAGAATCTGATCCAGAAATGAAGTGGTGATAAACCAAACACGAAGCCTATGTCGTTTACAGGTTTTTGCAAGATCTCTTCGATGTTATTCATTTCCGTTGGCTTCGCTCCACATAGATAGCATTTAATAAACATGTAAATACATGGCTATTTCTTGAGATAGCAAAGCAAAGCAAAGCCTTGGTGCTACATTCCGATTTGAAACTTGACCTTCTGTTTACTATACACAACAGACTTCGCAGCCAACCATTCAGTGTACAGAACAATTGCGGGGCTAGCGCTACGATCCTACTGACACTAACAGTCTCTCCCGAGTCAAGACTTGAACCTACAACGACTGGCTTGTTAGGCCAGCATCGTACCTCGAGATCAACTGAGGATTTCTTGAAATATGATCAGAAATTAAAGAAGAATACCTGCATGAGGAAGTCTCGCAAAGCGCACTGCCACATTTTCCGTCAATCATTGTTAACTGTAGTTTATGTTCAATTTGGAATACGCTACTTTTCGAATGAATAGTTGATAGAATCAGAGTTTCAATTTGGTACTAGATATATCGTTTTTCTTGAATTGTCAGCTCCTTAGTCTCTTTCGCAAATTGTAATCGAATAGGACGGCAGAATCTGGTACTTGAAGGAGTAGCATTTTTCCATATAATTTCACATCCACCAAAAGATGAAGCGGGACATACGAAGTAACAAAGAGATTGCTATCTTCAGAAGTGGGATCAGAAAAAGATTGTTTGTGTTCAGGATAGCATCTTTTTTTCTTTTAACACACTATAATAAGACGGTAAAACATCGCAAGTGAACTTGTTGTTTACAAACTGTTTTATCGTTTTATCTTGCGCACAAAACATTTAAAAGTTTACATGAATTTTGGTATGAGTAGCTCACTTTGGCTTTTTAACTATGTTCACTCTTACGACTTATTGTGATTACAGTTTAGCACAAACCTATCTAAAAACTACCGTAAGAGCAAAACACACCTGTTTTCTGGAGGTTCATGATAAAAATAAGCAAATAAAGCAACTAGATTTTTTCCACAGCGGGTATATACACAATGCAAAAAATAAACACGCACTGCTCAAGCCGATTATGCAAATGTGAAACACCTTCTCTTATCTCGTGCTTAAATGTAAACTGTTAACAAAATAGGCTAACAAAAACAGTTTTTCTGCATGCTCGGATAATTATCAATTCAATAAATCGATAATAACCAGGAAACGCGAAAAAAAAATTATTTTTTGCCTATGGGCGAACCACTGTGCAACGCAACAGTTTATAACACTATTGCGTGTTGCATATTGCGGCTGTGTGACTGGGTAGCAACAAAATTCTTCTCGGGCTGATGTTGACTGGTGGCCGAAATTATGGTGTGAAGTCGAATTAATCATCTTTTTTAAGACGGAACAAATTCAGCATTTTCAGCAGAACACGCCGAAATTTTGATGAAAATTGGATTAGTTTTGTATATAGCGCTGTTAATCCTTAGTATTATCCGTTTGTGAAACGTCATGGTATATATCTGTAGCGGATTGTAATGACAGTTGCTGCTTATGTGAAACTCATTCACTAACGTTTTTCAGATATGCATATCAACTTCGAAAAAGGCTAAAAAGCGTCTTGATATTAGCACTGACGCAATATCATCCTTTACCTTGTCTGCTTTTTGTTTTAGGGAAATTTTAACCATAATAACAATCTCATTTCGCAATGTTAATTAAAGCTAATGTTGTCATTGGCTTCGCTTTTTTTCAAGTTATTTCATTTGCCCAGTTCCGTGAGACAAAGGAAATGTATGAACTAGTTGGTTGGTAATCAGTAAACTCTGAAGTTTTCCAATTTGTCCTTCTTTTGATTTGTATTGTTGTTCATTGATATTTGATTTTTTTTAAAGTGTGTTCCATCTCTACTTTTTTAGTGTTATGAAAATTTTATCGTTTTTTGCTGCTAAATTTTTTGTTTTACTCTGTTATACTTCTTTTTATACCTTCTCATAGTATTACAAAATATATTTTTCATTTTCTTAGTTTTTTCGTTTTTGTGCAATTTGTTTTTTTGTGATTCCGAATATTGATCATAAGTTTTTGTCATTTTTTATTTCATTTGATGAATTTGCTTCATTTGGTAGTAAATTTTTAATTTGATAACTACCCTTATTTGATTATTTGTTTTAAACGGTTTTCAGATTATCTTCTCCAGACTATCTTCTTTAATTTCATAGTTTCTCATAGGTTGTTTTTTTTTTGTAATTTTGCTTGTTTTAATTGCCAATTTGTCTCGTTTTCCTAGTATTTGTTGCATAATCTGAAGATAATTGATTTCCAAATAATAAACTTTTACGTCTTACGGTAACTTTTGCTAATGTTTAATTATCCTGGTCGACAAAAAAATGCTGCCCTAAAGCTTAAAACAGTTGCCCTTGAAAAACTATTGCTTTTTAACCATTCCTGTGGAATGTGGTGCCTCTAGCCAGTGTAGAAATGCGTGGAGTTTCGTCGAAGTATCGCATAGTTAATGTTCGCGGGTTCGTCGTTTCAATGTTATGTTTAAAAGAAAAGTCATTCAAGTTTCTGGAAAAATGTTGGTGGTTTGGGGCACCAAAATTAACAGGAATGGTTAAAAGAAAAAATCTTTCCTTTTTTTTTGAGCGTTTGGGCCACAGCTGTGTTGGCCAGTGTCATTTACTGTTCGTTTTTTTTCCTCGATTCCTATTCTATAGATCAATTTATTCAGTTGTATTGCCATTTTTTTCTCTTTGATATTTTTCTTCTATGAAACTCGTTGACATTTTTAAGTTTTATTAATTCCTCATTATTTTACATTCGGCTCTGGTTAAATTTTTTTGACAATTTAAATTTTTCAATAATTGTAAACTGCCAATTTTCAATGCATATACGGTGTTGGACTAAACAATAAGACCTCTCCGAACTAAAATATTAAAATGAGGTTTTGATCATCAATTTAAATAATGCATATGCGACACCCAGCGTCGAGCACTTGTACTAGTATGACAACATGGCACATTAATTTTGACGCAGCAGAAGCAAACAATTTTAGTAAGACTCGCTGGTTCCTGTGAAAAATCGCAAAATGTAGCAACATCACACGAGACCAGTTGTTTATTTTGACTGTTTTTGGAAGAAAACTAGCTGCTTCACGGAGATACTTTGTTCTATACAGATCAAAGTATGTATTTATCAAGTTAACAATAACCGTGTAAAATTTTATTTCGTGGATTTCTTTTCAAAACATCAAAAACCGCTTCTTTCACTGCAAAAAATTGTTTTCTGTAAAATGGACAAACAAGGCAAAAGTCGAAAGGAAATCGCAGAAGTTCTAAAGTTATCAGAAACATTTTTTCTCTATGAACTGTCGGAAAAAATCGACTGAATGCCCTCAGAAAACGAAAGCCAAGGATAATGATTGAGTCAAACGAGTTTCTAACCAAAATCCATTCAAGTCTGCAACTTCGATTGGGTAGGTCCTGGAAATAGCACAAACTGGCGAAATGTACTGTGGTCTGATGAAACGAAGGTCAACTTGATCGGTTCTGATGGAAAGAGCTGGGTACATCGTGATGTTTTCTGGGTTTACCCAATCGAAATGGTCCTTGGCAAACTTAGCCTCGCTAGAACTATTGATTTCTGCTGCGTCAAACTTGGTGTGACATGTTGTCATATTAATGCAAGTGCTCGCCAATGGTTTTTTTTTCGCTTATTTTCCGTCGGTCTAGTTCCGCCACTGTTGTGGCCAATCACCGACGCCCAGGGAGGCGACTCCACACCCAGGACCCTAACTCACGACCCGTTTATTAACGGACCGGCGCCAACGGCTTTACTTCCTCATGCGATGGAAGGCGTGATCCCAGAGATTTTTCGCCTCAGAAAATCTCCCGGTGTCGGCTAGGATTAAATCTAGACCAGTTGGGTTGGTTGTGAGTGGATCACGCCACCTCACAACCATCGACATCTATGTCGGCGGTGGGATTCGAACCCAGGCGTCGAGCGTGGTTGGCGGAGACGTTACCAACCACACTAGGCCCCCGCTCGTCGCCAATGGTTGTCGCATATGTTTATTTGAACTGCCGATTAAAAGCTCATTTGAAAACTGTAAGACCACTCCAACGATGGACCACTTCTCATATGTAATGTCTGACAAAACAATAAGACCACTTCAATCCGATCCAATCCAAAAACAATTTTAGTGATTTTAATCCTGAAACGATTGAAGTGGTCATATCGCTTTGTCCGACATTGCACATAAGAAATTGTTCGTCTGAGATTGTTGCTTATCGATCTTGATAAAATTATCAAAAATCCGATGAAGTATACACATATATTCTATGAAACACATAAGTACTTCACAGAACATATGTTTTCATGGGAATGCAGAAATTAAAGGGGTCAAAAACTGTGAATTTTGGAATTACTGCAATTGCTGTTTTTTTTTTTTTTATTCTCGCTTGTTTTCCGTCGGTCTAGTTCCGCCACTGTTGTTGTGCCAATCACCGACGCCCGGGGAGGCGACTCCACCCAGGGCCCTAACTCACGACCCGTTTATTAACGGACCGCCGCCAACGGCTTTACTTCCTCATGCGATGGAAGGCGTGATCCCAGAGATTTTTCGCCTCAGAAAATCTCCCGGTGTCGGCTAGGATTGTATCTAGACCAGTTGGGTTGGTTGTGAGTGGATCACGCTACCTCACAACCATCGACACCTTTGTCGGCGGTGGGATTCGAACCCAGGCGTCGAGCGCGGTTGCAGAGACATTACCAACCACGCTAGGCCCCCGCTCTGCAATTGCTTTTTAAGTTTGTAAATTTGAACGAATTCTTTGCGTATTTTTTTTCATAACGGTAAGTATTTCTGAAAGTTTGTTCCTTCAAACAAGAAACGAGTACTTCTCACTATCATCAGTAATTTAAAAATTCTTGCCCCTTCAGACGAAATTTTGGCTGCGCTCTTGCGGTTCCAGCAAATGGGTTCAGAAACGTGTCGAGGAGCACCAGCGTGAAAAATACTAGAGCGAAATCTCAACAACAACCGAGATAATCTAACCAGCACTCGTAAAAAGGAACCATTTTTCATTACTCCAATCTACGGCTGCTGGCCGTACCCCGTGCGTGCCTCTGCCGGTCTCGTTTAGTACTGACGCAAACAGGCATCTCGCGCCTGTTGGCCTCTCTGCTGCTGGTGGGACTCTGGGAGTAACGCTGGCAAGAGGAGGCGGTAGAGGCGTAGCCGCTCACTCTTACACTTTTGGGTGGAACAAGCGCAATTTCGAAAATTCCACATCTCGGTGTAAACGAGGCTAACGAAAAGCGCGTAATCAGATTTTTACGGTCCATCATGATGGCTTTCCATCGTCGGTCGACTGTGGCCGTCGGCTTTTCCGCTGATGGCGCGGTGCCTTTCGATGCTGTGGCGGTCAGTACCAAACCCTTGATGATTACAATGGCTCGATTAACTTTCGATCAGATCAGTTTTTTTTTCGTTTTCGGCACGTGCTTTAATTGTTGCCAAAATTAAGTTTATGGGGTAAACTGTTGCGATCAAGTTTGATGGCCATCGAACACGCGGTTGACGATTGGAATTTGAATGTTATAGTAATTCGGTTCTGTTTAGTTATATCTTGCCCTGCGGGAAGGCCTGACACTGCAGTCATTATTTCGGAGGAAATGACGTTAAGCAACTAAGCTCGACCGACCACTACATTTGAACGGCTTGCTTTGAATTTATATTGCGCTAATTTGAATTAATCTGTGGGTCGGAGAGATCCATTTAGATGACAGCCATTTTTACATGTCAACCATAAAGATTAGTATGCGTTTAGTATTACGTAATTTTACATTGGTTTAGTGATTTTGTTTGAAGATTTTTCCTAGACAGACGAGTCAAAACTTTGCAACTGGCAAGAGCCCCAAAGTGTGCCACTTTTTGGTTCTCTAATCGAAACCATCTTTTCTTATGTTCGTATGCTAACCTACCCAAAAAAACCACACAGTATACAGTAACACAGAACCTGCAACTTCGACCAATTAAGTTTGGTTGCCTATCGCCCCAGCAAAAGTGGACCGGACGGCAGAAACGTTTAGCTGGCATTGATACGCCTTTCCGGGGCCTTCATGCTACACAATCGGACCGGAGGTTCGTCTGTCCCCGTCATTCGTACCGTCCTATCCGGGACCGGCCTGCTTGGGGTGGCCGTCTCTCTATGCCTTTGCTATTGGTTGCCATTCCCACAATCGAAAAAGCTGTACTTTGTCGCTGTTTTGATTGTTGCTGTCACTGTCGTTGACGATTTATACCATAAGTATAGCGCCCAGCGTGAAACATTTACCTCTTCTAACTGCTGCTCCACCATCCGATCAGTCGGTCGAATTAATTATAAATTGCGTTCATTTTGTTCCTTCCGCAGCTAAAACCCCTCGATAAATCCTAATCCAACTGGGAGGCACACTCACAGCTGGCTGCTGAAAACGTCTCACACCGAGTATCAAACGAATGAGTGATCGTTCGAATGATGAAACAACAGAAAATAATCGAGGCGTGATAGTTTCACTTTCACTGCAAGGTGGATAAGATTGGTCATTCTAACTGACAAGATATAGTGCGTGTTGTCAGCCAAACGGATATCCTAGTATATGTTTTTTTTTTACCTCTCTCTCTCCCTCTCGATTCGACATGGGTTATAACTTTCCGAAGCACCGAAATTGGTGTTAATTAAAAATTAAGCGCAATCAGGTCTCGCATTTTTAAGCGCTTACTTTCCGATTACACGGCAGGAAGTTTCGACAATTTTACCCGAGGAGAAGGGGCGTGTTCTGCACTTCCTGCTGAAGCGCGTGTAAAATTTCTCACTGTAGGTTCGTCGCTTGCTGCCGAAAGTGGTCTGCCAACAACGGAAAGGACGATCGGTTGTGTGTTGGTGACAAAAAACTGACTGCAATAGAAACTGATTAATGTTCACACGGTTACGAGACGAAGGTTGTACTAAGAAGTATAATCGACGAGTAAGAATAGAAAAATGTGGGTCAATAATCGATTCTGTTGAATGTATGCCTCAAATGAGTTTGATTGGTTTAGTCCCAACAACGGGAGGAGAGTCGCATCGAAGAAGCCGCCGGCACTCGCAGGGCCTACCCTAGAGTTGCCGACTTCATGTGCTGTCACGATGCAAAGAAAAACCGCGAAATTTTCGCCATCTAATATTTCGATGAGTCACGTTTTCGTTCGACTTCAGTGACGATCATCTACCGAAAATATCAAACAAAGTCCACTCGTTGTTTGACCTATTGTTGTGCGGAACGTTGGTGCGAAAACGTAATGCATAAATTAAAATCCACAGTTCCATTATCGGTGGGAACCGCGTTCGGGTCGGCCGTTGCGCTGATCGTCGTGAGTACAAGTAGGCAGCTACTTGTCGAACTTAAGCTTAGCTTCTTTGTACACCGTGGTTGAAAGTTCTCGCATGCTTATGGTCCCTCGAGATACTTGCCTAATTGAAATAGTAGTTAAAATTGTAGCTTTGAAATAGTTAAATATGATGGTCAACATCTACTATACCTAGAACTACTTTATTTACTATAATTTTTTTTTCTAAAATATTCATAGCCATCATCGATACCTTTGAGCACAATTTATAAGTTTATATTCAAAAAACAATCATTCAGAACTTTGAGACAAAGTTTTGATAACATAAAAAACATGGATTTCATCCTAAAATAGGTGAGCAAGAAATGCTTTAAAAATTCAGAAATGTCAAAAAGGGTTTGTTTTCAGATCAGAACTGAATGCAACAGAATATTCATAAAGGAAAGTATCCAGAATTGAGCGCTAGCTAAACGCCTCTGAATATCACAATAGATTCAAGAAGAAAATGATTTCAAAATAAATTTGAAATGCCCCATAACCGATGCTGAAGGCCCGAAAAATTATCGAAACATAACGATCCTTGTGTGTATGATACATGTTCTAGCTCCGATTTCTGTCAATGTATTCATTGTACAACTGTTGCGTTTTGCATTTAACATTTTTTTTGTGCGAAGTAAGAGCAATTATTGCGCTTTTTGAGAGGACTTATTGGTTGATTAAGGCTTAAACATTTGCGTGTTACAATAAATAACGTGTGTGGCCATAATTCCCTTCGATTATCTTTTATTAGATCGCTAAGGATGTGGGAGTTTTCTGAAGATCTAAAGTTGATTCTCAAATTTACAATACATGATTTATTATGGCTAAGATATGACAAAGATTAATATAGACATAGTTGGGAGCGAAATAAATTAGATAAATAAAGATATATTTAGATTTTAACATTGTGCTCCTGAATATTAAATTTTTTATTGTCTATCAGAGTTGATTAGAAAGATTCAAAGCCTACAATCGCTGAACAACACTCAAGAAATAGAGCTCAGCATGACTGAATAATGCTAGACGGTATGTAAGGGATAGACTAGAGCAGGTGTTCCCAGATCTTTAACTTGGCGGAGCACTTTCTCTTGTGGTGGGAATAGTTCAGGCACTAGCACACTGTCCTTCACAGGACAAATGGGATTGAAAGTTGAAGAGTTGTTATGCTTCTTTCTATAACTAATGCCGTTATAGCCAACATGCAAGAATGCTCGCAAGCTTGAAGAAAAGTGTACTAATATATGGTGGTGATAGGTCGAGTATTGGTACACTGTCTGTCCTTTTCTCTATAGAAACAAACTCAATTTGGACAAAACGAGGCATGAACGATGCCAACATTTCCGTTCGCCGTGAGGGGGTAGGGGCAAGTTAGGTGCTGAATATGTCGTTACAATGAGACCTAAATGACTTTGGAAAGTTACAATACAGGACGTGATAATTTTAGTTTTCTACCCTCTTGCTTACTGTGTTGTGTGTTAATGAATTATAGCTCCTCGTTGTGTGTCGGATATAATCTTCTACTTTTTGAGTGTAGTGGGTTAAAGCTGCCAAATACATTCAAAATACGCTAGAGCATCAGTTGCGTTATGCCTAACACAACTTCGGTGTACTAGCTTCAAATTTGATAAACAGTTGCGCTAACTTCGCACAATATTGATGTGGTTTCGCACTATCCAGCTATTGCATGTAGTCAGCACCAACATCGTCTGCAGTATTTATGGCTGGTTGCACAGCGTCAACGATAGCAGCCTTCTGATAAACTTTACCAAAATCAGTACAAAAACGTAAATTGAAATGAAATTTCTTTTTGCGTTTTGCGAATCGGGGAAAATGATATAACTTAAAAAAAAAGGGCGAAGTAAATGGATAACTGATTCTTTTCTAAAAAATGTTTAGTTCACACCCAAAGGCCAGCTCTCTCTGCTCTGAAGTCTGGTATCTCTACCGGCACCCATGTGTGCAATGACGTTAGAAGAAAAATTCAGCTCTCTGCTCTAGATAACTTGTTAATGTGATGATAGGTGAAAAAGCAAAACTCGCTTCCAACGCCCGTTTTCGTGTCAGTTGGAAGCAGATAGCAGAACGCTGTTGCCCATTGACATTTGATCTGATATTTATTTGAGCCGAACACGGACCAATAAATGCATAACCGGTTAACTAGGTATTATGTTCTGTCGATGGTGCTAGATAAAATAAGCATTTAGCTCAGCTCTGAAATCTGCTTTGCAACGAGGCTCGATAAGTTTAAATAATACAATAGTTAGCATAATCGAATTAAAATTTTCTGCTTATTTTAGCTTATTTTCTGATCGAATGCTGCAAGGACAAAGAAAAACCATTGAAAACTAAGCATTTGAAAATGGACAAATTTCATCCCCTGTTCCGGTTTTAGATTTAGGGAAGCAGAACTTCCCTTGAGAACTTCCCTTGTTTTTTGTGTTTATCAAAAACACCCCGCAGCACTTGCAAATGCTTCGTGGAGCACAATTTGGGAACCCCTGGACTAGAGGATAGAGGATAGAGGGCAGAGAATAGAGAATAGAGAATAGAGAATAGAGAATAGAGGATAGAAGATAGAAGACAGAGGATACAGAGAATACAGAGGATACAGAGGATACAGAGGATAGAGGATAGAGGATGGAGGATAGAGGATAGAGGATAGAGGATAGAGGATATAGGCTAGAGGATAGAGGGTGGAGGATAGATGATAGAGAATAGAGGATAGAGGACAGAGAATAGAGGATAGAGGACAGAGGACAGAGGACAGAGAATAGTGGATAGAGGATAGAGGATAGAGGACAGAGGATAGAGAATAGAGGGCAGAGAATAAAGAGTAGAAGATGGAGGATAAATAAGAGAGGACAGAGAATGGAGGATAGAGGATAGAGGATAGAGGATAGAGGATAGAGGATAGAGGATAAAGGATAGAGGATAGATAATAGAGGATAGAGGATAGAGGATAGAGGGTGGAGGATAGAAGATAGATGATAGAGGATAGAGGATAGAGGACAGAGGATAGAGGATAGAGGATAGAGGATAGAGGATAGAGGATAGAGGATAGAGGATAGAGGATAGAGGATAGAGGATAAAGGATAGAGGACCGAGAATAGAAGATAGAGGATAGAGGATACAGGATAGAGGACAGAGGATAGAGAATAGAGGGCAGAGAATAGAGGGCAGAGAATAAAGAGTAGAAGATGGAGGATAAAGAAGAGAGGACAGAGAATAGAGGATAGAGGATAGAGGATAGAGGATAGAGGATAGAGGATAGAGGATAGAGGATAGAGGATAGAAAGTGGAGGATAGAGGATAGAGGATATAGGATAAAGGATAGAGGACCGAGAATAGAAGATAGAGGATAGAGGATACAGGATAGAGGATAGAGGATAGAGGATAGAGGATAGAGAGTGGAGGATAGAGGATAGAAGATAGAGGATAGAGGATAGAGGATAGAGGATAGAGAATAGAGGATAGAGGATAGAGGATAGAGGATAGAGTACAGAGGATAGAGAATAGAGGGCAGAGAATAAAGGGCAGAGAATAAAGAGTAGAAGATGGAGGATAACGAAGAGAGGACAGAGAATAGAGGATAGAGGATAGAGGATAGAGGATAGAGGATAGAGGATAGAGGATAGAGGATAGAGGATAGAGGATAGAGGATAGAGGATAAAGGATAGAGGATAGATAATAGAGGATAGAGGATAGAGGATAGAGGGTGGAGGATAGAAGATAGAGGATAGATGATAGAGGATAGAGGACAGAGGATAGAGGATATAGGATAGAGGATAGAGGATAGAGGATAGAGGATAGAGGATAGAGGATAGAGGATAGAGGATAGAGAGTGGAGGATAGAGGATAGAGGATAGAGGATAGAGGATAGAGGATAGAGGATAGAGGATAGAGGACCGAGAATAGAAGATAGAGGATAGAGGATAGAGGATAGAGGATAGAGGATAGAGGATAGAGGATAGAGGATAGAGGATAGAGGATAGATAATAGAGGACAGAGGATAGAGGATAGAGGATAGAGGATAGAGGATAGAGAGTGGAGGATAGAGGATAGAGGATAGAGGATAGAGGATAGAGGATAGAGGACAGAGGATAGAGAATAGAGGGCAGAGAATAGAGGATAGAAGATGGAGGATAAAGAAGAGAGGACAGAGAATAGAGGATAGAGGATAGAGGACAGAGGATAGAGGATAGAGGATAGAGGATAGAGGATAGAGGATAGAGGATAGAGGATAGAGTATAGAGAATGGAGGATAGAGGATAGAGGATAGAGGATAGATAATAGAGAATAGAGAATAGAGAGTAGAAAATAGTTAATAGAGAGAATAAAGAATAGAGAATAGAGAATAGAATATAGAACAGAAAACAAGAGAATCGAATAGAGAACAGAAAACAAGAGAATAGAACACAGAATGGAAAATATAAAGTAGAGAAAAAAAATCGAAGAACTAAGTCGGCAATCAATTGTAACCAAGTTTGAGGCGGTCATTATGATTTGGAATTTTAAAGTTGAAAGTCGAATAAGAAATTAGGAATCAAATATTAAGCGTAAAACCAAAAATCGATAAGAAAAAATACCAAAAAATAAATCTACGTGCTTTTATACGCATGATATATAAAATTATTGAAATTTTTGTCATGTTTTTAAATTGAATTTACTTAATTGTGAAAAATGACATATTTTTAAAAATTCTTCCATTTATAGAGTCAAGTATGCCCTTCAAAATGAGACCAAGAGATAATTTTTATATTTGCCCCAAAAAGAATGACAAACAAATGGAAAACGCATATTTTTTTATGAGAAATATTCATAACTTCGAGTAGAATTGGGATATTTACGATATCAGCTTTTAAAATTATTTCTCTTAGAAAGCTCTGAAAGTCGTTTAAAGACAGTTTTAAGGTGAAACTTTAAATAAAAAAGTTAGAGCGCAAAATGTTTTTTTTTTCTATATAAATCGGTTGTTTTTGAAGATAGAGAAAAACTTTTTTTACAAAATTACCTAAAATTAATGAAGCTATAACATTGAAGAACAAGTTTTCTTCTATCTACAAAGATAAAAAAAGTTAGATACTTGATTGCAGCGGAATTTTTGTTATCCTAATTTTGATAATTTTTCAATAAGCGCTTTATCATATGTAACTACTTTGTAGAAGAAAGTTTTTCTCTAAAACATTGCTATAGAGTTCTAGACCCAAATTTCGCCCTAAATTAAGTTTCTGGAGGATTGTGCAATGGTTGTAACCGAGCTGGTCGACAAGATACTGGATGGAACTGATGCAAAATATAATGTGGAAGCGCTCAAAAAACCTAGAAAATCGGTAAAAATCAATACACCGATAGTGTATTCAGGGACAGGTAAACAGCATCATTCGTTGCTATTTGAGTAAGAAAACTCAATGCGTAGCTTACAATGGAGGAATAGGCTCCAGAAGAGACATAAGAACTGGAGTCCCACAGGGGAGAAATGTTGGCCCTTTATTTTTCTTGTTCTTTATTAACATTAAAAATTTATCTGCCGGGGAATTCCAGCTTATTCGACACAATGATACCATAGCAAGCATGAAGCAAGAATTACAACTGCTAATGGGTTACTTTTCTTATGATCTCCTGTCTTTGAATTTGCAGAAAACTTAATGTATGATTTTTCAGTCATCAAAAAAGCTCTCCCTCAGGTACCAAAATTAGCTATCAGCTTATTAATATTCACAACAGCAGGCAAATAAATCATATTTCAAGATACCAAGCGAATACTGATTTTGATCAAAAATGGAGTTCTTTAATAGGATCTATAATAAGTTCTTCAACAAACAACCAATAGCTTGTCTTCAAAATTTCAAATTAAACAGTTCTTGCGAAAGCAAGAACTATTAATTTGATACAGCGGCTTTTCTTTGTTTTCTTCTCCTTCTGTACCGCTAGTCGTGATTTAATATTTTTATCATTATAAATGTAGATCTTAGTTGTGCTCCATTCAAAGGATATAAAATCCACTAAAAGCATGAATAATTATTTTTCCTCCTTCTCTGAGCATGAGCATGAGCATGAGCATGATTGACCGCCCGTGGTTGCTACTCCGTTATTGCCAGATCAGCTGTAATTACACAGAGAACCAACAGATGATGCTTGGGACCAGCATGCATCCTCAATGTGTAAAAACTGGTGACCTTAATCTTTATATTAGGCAATACCAGCGCCGGCCGCATCCGAATGCAGGTCAAAAAAGGAAGTTGTAAAGGAAAATGTTGACGTGATACCCGCTTATTGGAAGCCGAGAACACCTCAGCACTTCCATAAGAAATCACTGGGATGTTGGAGAAAGGGCAAGGTACACAGCAGGGTTCGTTTTGGTAAACGATGCGCTGGTTTCGAGTATCGGGTTCTTTAGAACAAGTATCGCGCGAACAGGTTCATTATATCCGCCACGATATTCATAATACGATTCGAACTTTTTTAGTTTGACAATGTAATACCGCAATATATCGTACGCAAGGATACTGGACCTTTGATGATGTAGATAATCTGTAGATAATTCGACCTCATGAAGGTATCGACGCGGAGTCTCTCGGGGTTCGGTCAACCGGACGTTTTCTACCTAACAGATCGACCAACGACGTTTCTCGTACACACTTTGTTTGCTCTAAAAAAACGATACGATCCCGGGAAAAACACATCTGAAAACAGAATATAACAATGTTGCGCGCTTATTACGAAAACTAACCATGAGTATATTTCTTGCCAAACGTCGCGATCCCCTGCGTACGACGCACGCGATGTAGCCTATGCTACTCGTAGCAATCAGCTATTTGTCAATCCCGAGTACTTTCGAAGAAACGAACGCAAGTCGGCCGACGCGATTCTTTGCGATATTTCTCCGATCGCGATATTTATCGACCGGACGAAATCTTCGGTTAAACAATCACAGTGAGACATGAACAAGTATCTGGGTATAGCCCTCGAAATTACTATATTCCGAAAACGTTCATATAAGTAAAATTCTCCCGAGCCGGAAACGCGGTTTACATTGAAGCACTATGCACGACCGCTCTATCCCCTCCTACCAACGCAGACACTCGGGGACACGACATTTCACGCCGATTCTCTCTTAGTTGTCGATGCGAACGTTGCCTATTAAATAAAAAAATTGCCTAAGTTCCATGCATACAAAGCCTTAATAATTGAAAAATGCAAATTTCATATTGAGTTATTTTTCCTCCTTCTCTGAATCTTTAAATTAGTTCTCAACTAACCAAAACCGCAAGCAGAGAGCCGGAAAGTCGAATATTTTATTTGGACTACAACATAAAAATGCAACATGTTTCAAATTTTATGAGATAATTGATATCGGCCCATTAACAGACAGATTTCGCGACAGAGTTTGCCTGATCTGCAATTAATACGATAAAGAAAAATGACATATTTCATTTAATATCCTTTATCAATACAATAAGGCTGTATTGAACAATAAAGCAACTGATAAATGCAACCGATAATGATTTGCTTCGGCGTCGTGAAACCGAACCGCTGCCAAATATACAGCGAATTATCATGACCGAACATCGAGGTGTGCGAATACAGTACACACAATAACAAGCTGGCAGGAGATCTTACGACAACTCGGAACAACAGGGACCGGTATGAGCTTTATTGGCTTTATTTTCGAAATATATAGCCCATTCCAAAGTCTGATTAATTCACCTACACTTTCGGCTAATTGAATTACTGGATTCCTTCCTCGCTATGGCAGCCTTTCCTACCAACTAATAATTTTCTGGCAATACCAATGATTACCCGTTTGAAACACATATCAATAAGTTGTTATTAACTTGTAATTATTTTTATTGTTTAGCTCGTTTATTTGTACAGCCAACCGACAAGCTAACAACGCAGCAAAAGTGCGATAAAAATACTGTTCAAGCCGGTTTGCGGATGGGAGAATCGCGTGAACGGCTTGGCACTGGCGGCCGCGCTGTGTTCCTTGGACATGCAGAATTCCAGCGCACATTTCGGGGAGGTCACCCCGCTTTCGGGGCAGAGATTCCGAGCCTTCCTTTTATCGACAAATTGTGGATGGCAGAAAATCCCATCATTTTAGCAGCAGCAAGCCGCCGCAGCGCCCAGCGATCATGGATATCAAAGAAAGCGCTTGCGCATTCTTGAGCCGTTCCTCCGCGCACCGCCAAAAACCAGCCGAAATCTGGGTCAGCGGCGAGGCGCACCTGAGATTGTGGTACTGAAAGGAAGCATCGCCGCCGCGTCTTGCCCTTGTCGATCGTCACCACGCTACCGCCAGAGTGACCAACAAAAGTCGCGATAATGAGAAGAAAATCTGTTTCGTTGTGCTTCGCCGCTGTGGTCGTTCCCTTGGCAGGCTGACTTGACTGCTAGCACAGGTTTCCGACCGTACAGGGCTTATACTTTAATCCCAGCAGCAGTAAAATTGGCTCGATGCGCAAATTCAGACGCGATAATGCGCAAAGTGCGTCCGCACGTGTGAGCAGCGACAGCAGCAGCTTCTCGCCTTCGGGGGTGATCGGATTAGGGGTCCTATCTGCCGGCATTTGTCGGGTAAATTTCAGAGACCATCGAAACACAACACGAAACGGTGATACTTGCAAAGGCGTAAAGCGTTGCAGCCGATTATAGCAATTATCGGGTTTTAACATCTGTTTGATGTGGATTAAGATTGTTTATGGGAAGGTTTTGCTAAGCAATTCACGAATTTTAATTTTGAAACAGTTGATCGTGCATTTAAAATGTTATTTCACTTCACCAGAGAAGTTCGGACGTGAATGGCTTGCTTTCTTGCCAGCCCACTTGCTTTACGCATTCTCTACCTGTGATTAGTGTCTTTCCACGTCACAGGCTGCTTACACTTCGCAGAATAATTAATTCGGTAATCTAGAGTGATTGACGTAGCCCGGATTACTTGCAAGATTCTACGTCGCATTTCTTCCCGCGTGTGTAAATAAAAAATCGTCCACCAGCAGACGATAGACGGGGACGGGGACGGGGACGGTACCCCCGAAGCACAAACTGATTAGAAAATTTGAAGCATTTCAACCGCTAATCGCAACGAGCGATTGAGAAAGCGCAGCGCGGCAGCCCTTCCCTGCTCAAGAGGTGTTTATCGAAATTAAGAAATAAAGGAGAAAATCACGCACAGAGCAAACGCCACAGAAGAGGGAACTTACATCGTCATCGTCGTGTATAGAACTTCGCTCATCATCAATCAAAATCAATTGATTTTTGCTCAGGTCATCGTCACAGTCGTTATTTGAATTACCGCCGCCAGCGCCACCGCTGCCGCCACTGTTGCGATTGGAATTGGCCACCGCAGGACCCTGAAGGCTATGGTTATTGTTACTGTCACTTCTGGTTCGGCTATTGTTGTTGCTATCGTTGCCAGCCATCAGCTGGCCGCCATTGGCCACATTTAGGCCACCGCAATCCATTGTGTCCAGGGCGGTTGCCTGGTGATGCTGGTGATGAACCCCGAAATGGTGCGGATCGAGATGATGATGATGATTCGGAGGTTTCATAATTTCCATGTTACTTTTCAGTATTTCGTTCAGTGAGTGGTGCCGCAGATCGTTTATCTGCACCGGGCTAAGATTGGCCATCTCGTGATTAGCCGGCTGGTTCTTCATGCTCTAGTACTGGGCGCCTCCACTGTTAATGCACTTCTTCTTTAGTCACACAAACTCACCAACAACACTGTCCTACCGTGCTAATTGAACCTAATATGATTTCAAAACGGCCACAACACTTAAACTTTGAATTCATCGCTCAAAAAATTGAGTTGATGACTAATTCGCTTAACCATTGAATTTTATATGGCACTTGAAGAAAGTCGGAAATTTTCCAATCAAACGTCATAAACAGCTTGTAAAAAAATCTAATTTAAAGTTAAAACCCTACAAAGATTCCCTAGCTGGAAGGCGAGGGCGAATGAATGAATGAATGGCACATACAGTTCACGGGGTTTTCCAGAGGAGAGACGGGCGGATCGCGACGATCGTCCGAATGTCCGCGCGTACGATGCGTACGATCCGAGTATCACATGTAAACTACACACCAGTGGGTCGCTAATAATGGCCTCTAGCTATGTTTATGTTTTTATCTTGTCTACAGCTTCTCTCGCGCGCGGTTCTGTCCGCACGGGTTCACTGCGGAGCAACTCCCAAAATCTCGGTTTACTCTGCGCCAGGTGCAATGCTCTCTCTCTCACACGTTGGTTCTTTCTCTCACCGGTACCCGGGGATCGTAGACCGGTCGGTGCTGCGGCAAAACTAACTACCCGAGAGAATCAAGGGTCTTTTGCGCGGACTTTAATCATCTGTTTTGCTCCTTTTTTCTGATGCTGAGGAGACCCCCCTTTTGCCTCAACCTCCTGGTTACGATGCCTGTTTGATCGATGCTCGGTACTACTGTGACAAATTAGGCTACACGTTGATTGCGTAAACTTTGTCCGCTGTGCACAGGATTCCCGGAGAGATTAAGCTGGAAGTCTCCCTTTCCTTTCCATCTACCCGCTGTTCCCGGGGAGGTAAATTCTGCAACAAGTGTGAAAGTGGGTCAATTCTGGATCCCCAACGACGATGCCGGACGCTCACGGCAGGACGGGCACCGCCCGCGGTATGCGCAGCGACTGCTGGCCGAATTCACAGCATAACATGTATGCTATCAATCTGCGGTTGAGGGGCTCAGCGCGGAAAAGAGCACACAATTAGAGGACACTTGAGTTGAGTGCGGCGCGCGAGATCAATTCATGTCGAATAAGTGAAGCATGAAATGTATGTTAAGATAATATTAGAGGCGAGCTGTAATGGAGATGGTTTTTGGGAATGGAAAGTGGCTGTTATTGTTGATCTATGTTTGTGACAATTGAAGTTTGAGGTTTTTATAATAATAATTTTTTGTGAATATTTCAACTATCAACTAGAAACTCTACACACCATTGCGTTATTGAATCAACCTCTATGTCTTGATTATTATAGCTAATGCTTAAATAGCACATAACAATTTTTATGGGTTATGATTTTCGTTGCAGGTAAAAATTTGGCTATCAACTTATCTTCAGACTAAACAATGAAAGCCCAACGAAAACACATCAAATATGAGCTCTGAGCTCATATTGTGTAATGCAAAACAAGAACTAAAATAACAGGTTTAGTTTTAAACATGACGATTTTCAATCGTTGAATTAGAAATCCTCAAAATTGAATTCAGTAATCACTAAAATCACTAATACATTAAAAACGCTGCGCTAAGTTAGTCCGCAAAGTTTGACGTAAAAGTACATCAGGCTGTTTGCAACATGACATGCATTGTTTCATCGAGAGTGATCACAAATGATGAATTCGAAACAAACTCCTCCTTTTCAATAATTCTGTACTTAATATTACGATAAAAAAAATAACTCTGGAATTATTATGGTGGCCTTAAAAAGATACAAAATGACAGAAGGGGTCGATTTTTGTCTCCCGCGCAGCTTCTCGAAAAGGAAAAAAACCCATATTGGGGGGTATTCGGCAGTTTTGAGCTATTCACCAGAGAGCAGAAGTCGCCATCTTGGATTTCAAAATGGCATGTGGAGCTAACTTCTAGCCTCTGGGTGTCATATTGGTCATTTTAAGCTGTTTTCCGGTGAAATTAGTTGAAATATGTGTTTCGTTCATGTGGGAAGCCCAACACCCCCGCCCTCCCCCACTAAAGAGTAAAAAGGGGTATCAAATCATCAAAAAAGCATTCCTTGCACTTTAAAATCCTCACATTTCAAATTTGGTTCCATGTACTTCTAGAGTTATGAAGAAATGAGTATTTCATCTGTATGGGATCCCTTCCTTTCCGAAGAGGACGGGATATCAAACCACCATAAAAACATGTCTTTCGCACTGAAACCTTCTTATGTAAAGTTTGGTACCATTTGCTTAAGGGGCCATCCACATACAACGTGGACAACTGCTCATATAAATTCTAAAAATTTTCTATGAGCCGTGGACATTACACACACCCCTCCCAAAGCTATCCACGTGGTATGTGGATGGCCCCTAATTAGTTTTCGAGTCATACAGGAACTTGTGTTTTATTTGTATATGACCCTCTTTTTAGAGGGTTTTTATATTGTTCGTAATTTTTGTAATTTTTATATTTCTTGCAACTATTGTAATTAATTTTATTACTTTTGAGATATGTTGTAATTTTTGTATTTCTTTGTAATTTACTTTGTCCTATGCGTAACTGTTGTCTTGTTTGGCGTTCATGTTTTTTGTCATTTTATCTCTGTAACTTCTGGTCATTTTTGAAAGTTTTGTGTTTTTTCTTTTGTTTTTTTTTTAAATTTTTTATAAATTGTTAGCGTTTGTAAATTTTGTAATGTACCTGTATATGTACTGTATATGTACCTAAATTTTAATTGTTGTGAGGCTTCTATAATTTTGAAGTTTTTGTAATATTGGTGGGTTCTGTATTTTTTATAATTTCTGTATATATTATATTAGTTTCTTTTAAAGAATTTTCGAAAACTTAGTATATTTTTGTAACCTCTGTAATTTTTGTATATTTTGTTATCTGTTTTGTAACTTCTCTAAGATTTAAACTTAATGCAATTCTCAAAATTTTCTGTAATTGGGGAAAAATAAACCATTTTTCTCCACGCGGTTGTTTTCTATACGTCTCTTAGACGCAGATTTCGGATTTACACGATTTTTTTCGCGCTACGTATCCCCCGCATAAAAGAAAACTTAAGTATATTTGCATTTTTTTTGCGTTTTGGCCATTTTTGTGGTTTTTATCATATTTGTAATTTGAATCATATATAAAATTTTTGAAATTTTATTATTTCTTGTATTTTCTGTAATGTTTGTAATATATTTTACTTTTTTGTACATATTTTTGTTTCATATTTTTGAGGTATTTGTTAGTTTGTTATTTTTATTTGTAGTTTATGTAATTTATGCAATATTTTTGCGTTTTTGTTATTTTCATCATGTTTATCAATTTTGCCATGCTTGTCACTTCTTCTTCCGTTTATGTTATTCTTATCATTTTGCCAACGACAAATCATTTTTTTCCTCTTCGTCTTTCGTCTGTCGATCATCTCCGCATTTTTTGGTTAGTTTCCTTCATAATTGTGGTAGTTTTATTTACTTGTGAAATATTTATCGGTTGTTTCATTATTGTCGTATTTTTTTGATTGTTTTTTTTTTGTCATTTTTACCGATTTTCTACTCTTTGTGATTTTTCTCCCCACAAAATTCATTCTTTTTTTTTTAATTTTTTTGACATTTTTGGCATTTTTTCTATTTTCATTGTTTTGTGATTTATTTTCATTTATTTTTGTCACTTTTGGTATTTTTTGTATGATTAATATGGTCGAAATTTTCACTGTATTATTTTTATACTTTTCACGTTTAAATATTTTGAATTTTTTTAATGATTTCAATTACAACTCAATGAATTTTTTTTTTTATTTATTTCATAATATTTGACACGTTTGATAGTCATGCCATTTATATCTTTTGTGTTTTTCCTGATTTTTTGTCATTTTTGACATATTTTTAATATTCATGATTTCAATAATATTCAAATCTTTTGTATTGTCAGTAATTTTTGGAATTTTGCAATTTTCCTAATTTTCGTTAATTTGTGATTGTTGTAATTTTCGAATTATGTATTTGTATTTCATGTAGTATTTCTAATTTATTTATTTCTTTCTAAAATTTGGTTGTATTGTGTTTATTGCAAATATATTACAAATTAGGACTTATAGGAATTGTAGTGATTTTGGTAATTTTAGTATTTGTTTAATTTAAGTTTTCTTTTAGTATTTTTGTAATCTTCGTAATTCTGGTAATTTTTGTAGTTACTGTTTCACTTGTAAGCTCTAGTGTTATTTATGTCACTTATGTCGTTTATGTCGTATATGTCATATATGTCATGTCATCAATGTCATGTATGTCCTTTATGTCATTTATGTCATTTATGTTGTTTTTGTCAGTTGTATCATTTACGTCTTTTATTTTATTCATGTCATTAGCTTCAATTGTCATTTATTACATTTATGTCAGTAATGTCATAGATGACCTTTGTGTCCTTAATGTAATTTATGTCATTGATGTCATATATGTCGTTAATGTCATTGATATCATTTATGTCTTTTATGTCATTAAAGTCATTTATGTCATTTATGTCATTTATGTCATTAATGTCATTTATGTCATTAATGTCATTGATGTCATTAATGTCATTTATGTCATTTATGTCATTTATGTCATTGATGTAATTTATGTCATTTTTGTCATTTATGTCATTCATGTCATTTATGTCATTTATGTCATTTGTGTCATTTATGTGATTTTTGTCATTTATGTCATTTATGTCATTTATGTCATATATGTAATTTATGTGATTTATGTAATTTATGTCATTTATGCAATTTATGTCATTCATGTAATTAATGTCATTAATGTCATTTATGTTATTTATGTCATTTATGTCATTTATGTCATTTATGTCATTTATGTCATTCATGTCATTTATGTCATTTATGTCATTTATGTCATTTATGTCATTTATGTCATTTATGTAATTTATGTAATTTATGTAATTTATGTAATTTAGGTAATTTATGTAATTTATGTAATTTATGTAATTTAGGTAATTTATGTAATTTATGTAATTTATGCAATTTATGTAATTTATGCAATTTATGTAATTTATGTAATTTATGTAATTTATGTAATTTATGTAATTTTTATAATTTATGTTTATGTAATTTATGTTTATGCAATTTATGTAATTTATGAAATTTTTGTTATTCATGTAATTTATGTAATTTATGTAATTTATGTAATTGATGTAATTCATGTAATTCATGTAATATATGTAATTATGTTATTTATGTAATTTATGTAATTTATGTATTTATTGTAATTTATGTAATTTATGTCATTTATGTAATATATGTAATTTATGTAATTTATGTAATTTATGTCATTTATGTCATTTATGTCATTTATGTCATTTTTGTCATTTGTGTCATTTGTGTCATTTATGCCATTTATGTCATTTATGTCATTTATTACATTTATGTCATTCATGTTGTTCAATTATGTCTTTTATTACATTTATGTCCTTAATGTCCTTTATGTCATTTATATCTTTTATGTAATTTATGTCATTGATATTATTTATGTCATGTATGTCATTTATGTCTTCTATGTCATTTGTGTAATTTATGTCATTTAAGCATTTTATGTCATTTATATTATTTATGTCATGCATTTCATTTAAGTCATTGATATCTTTTATGGGATTTATTTCGTATATGTCGCTTATGTCATTTCGGTTACTTATGTCATTCATGTAATTTATTTCACTTATTTCATTCTCTCACTTTTTCACTTATGTAGTTTTTTATGCTATTTAGGTTATTTCGGCGATTTATAACATTTCGGCTAGTTTTTTTTTTCATTTTTCAACTTAAGTTATATTCGCATACTTTCTTAGTTTCCCCATTCATATCATCGTTTTCATTTTTGTTTCATTTCTGTGATTTTTATAATATTATTCATTTTTCTTAGTTTTGCCATTACTGTCATATTTGTTATGTTTGTCATTTTGTCTTTTATGCCATTTTTAACATTTTCTCAATTTTATGATTTGTATAATTAGAAATTCGTTGTTTTCTGATCATTGTGTTGTTTGTCATTTTTGTTTTATATTTATTTTCAATTTTTTTATCATTTTTATCGTTTTGTCAGTTTCTAGTCATTTTTGTCATTCCTATCTCTTGTCTTTTTTCTTTTATTTGTGCAAAATGTTTTATTTGTGGCATTTTGTTTCAATCTTTACGTTCTTATTATTATTATTTATTGTGTCCCATGTCTAGATTTTTTTCTTATTTTTTTGGTAATTTTGAGTTTTGAGGTTTTCAGTTTTTGTTTTCCTTCGGTCTTTGTAGCGAATTGCATTGCTTTCGAGGGTAAGTTTCAAAGATTGTATTTTTGCCATCAGATGTATCTGTTAGTAATTACTAGATTATTTTTTACCTCTTATGTCTCTCTTAGTGTGGAATAAGTTGATTTATAATTATAAATATTGATTATTATTTTATAGAAATGTGTCTTATTTACACACGAATAAGAAAAAAATCCCAAGTTGTTTCCTTGCGGTACACGAAAAGTGAAAATTTCAAACATAGTACATATCTTGTTACAGACTTGAAATTTTTATTACCCAATAAAACATTATTGATAAACTGCATGAGTTCTCACAGCCAGCCTACTGAAAAGTACCGTCTTTTCGTGACAGAAAATTTTAAACTAATTCGGCTTTTATTGTATTGCACAGCTCTCCCTGCTCCTCATACGTTCGGCACACAGCTCGACAGCCACTGACGACAGCGCACCGAGGCAATGCCAAACGCGCTGTTATTTTTCATCTCCTTATATCTATTGGTTCTTCCAAGCAGTCACTAATGACAGCCTTCACAACGCGACACCTTTTGACACAACTCCGAACGATGATTAACGAGAGTAAGCAGCGTTGCCAACCCTCCAGTTTTTCCTGGATATCTCCAGTTTTTTTTTAAAGATCGTCAGCGAAACAGCTGAAGGTTGAATATTTCCAGTTTTTTGAAAATTGTTCCAGTTTTATCCAGTTTTCCGTTCATTACCGCATTTTTTGAACTCATTCCAATTAAGTCTATGGTCTTTTCAGTATGTTGTGCATTCATGCGCTTCGGTTGTAAGATTTTATTCGAAATCTACTCAATTGCAAGTACGCCAGTGACTGTAATCTCCATGTGTTAACAATTTTCTTTCAGCCTTTTTGGTTACATGCAATAATACGGTGCAGCATTTTTGAACCGAAAATCAAATAAATTTATATAAAAGCTTCAAATTTATATATCCAGTTTTCTCCAGTTTTTTATTTTGAATTCTTCCAGCTTTTTATAAAAAAGGAATACAAAGTGGTGCGAAACACGTCTTTTCTCGTGTGGAGAATAATATCAACAATGGGAAAATATAGAAAAACGGTTTGCTCCGTATTCGTATCGGCATCGGCCTAAGAAAAGGGAGAAACGGAGGAATGTGAGTCTAATATCATCGATGACAGCCGCATCCAATCAGCAGATTGTCAACAGAGCAGGCCAATTAACAGGACATCCTCAAAATGAGCAAACTATGCTCTCATGTCCGAGCAAACAAAATACATGCGCAAGATTGAGCTGGCGTGTGCAACACAAAACAGCTTCGTTATCTGTGTAAGTAAAAATAGAGCACAGACGTGTATAGTGTTGATCCGCGACAGTACATTTCCAAAGCCCGCTAATAATCAATTATGACAGCTAAAATTTACAAATTCACATTAATGTCCTAATGAGATAAATATTTTGTCTCATTCATGTGGGCAAATAACTAACCGTCGTGAAAATTTTGCACTTTATAAACTGGATCAAGATACTTTCTTAAAAACATTTTTTACGACCATATACTGTTTTCATAATATTGTTAAAAAAGGTGGGTTTTCCTAAAATAACCCTCTAGCACCCAAGGTAATTTCTAGACGGGTTTCGGTAAAATCACTGAACCATCATAAACTCTAAATACTCTTCTAGAAATTATTTACAGAAAATTTTAAACCAGAAATTTAACGACATAATTTCACGCACCATTTCTCCACCAAACTCAATCGAAAGAAAATAAAAAAAAATACTCCAAAAAGACAAAACGTTTCCCGCAAACCGAATCATCGAGTGTATCTGTGCTCAGATCAAACCGCGTTTGCATGCCGAATCTCGGATGAACAGAGCAATCGAAATTGAACCGAGGAAGGCGGGGGGAAGAAAGGCGCGAACAGAAATGCAGGATGGAAGTGATACCTGGTATAGCTGCGAGGTATCGCATTGGGGACCCGGACAAACGAACAAACATCCACAATGACGGGAGACGGGAGAGGGCGAAAATAAAAAATCGTCCAGTAACAATAGCACTGTGACGATCGGGGCGAGATTCATGAGTACTTTCTTTGATTTGAACCTGTTCTCTTCACACATTTTTTACGGCGGTCAACTTCAACGCCCTGGTCCCCCCTTTATTCACTGTACATGTGGGGATGGGGATAATTCGGCCTGTCGCTCTCTTCAATTCATTCTCCTTTTTTCCCCGCTCCATAAAATGTAAACCATATTCCTGGTGTGGTTTAATGCGCCGTTCATTTTATTGTTATTGTTGTTATTAATTTAAATTTTTGACCCATCTTTTCTGCTCCTTCGATTCCGGCCGCGAATCCGATCAGAAGGCGGAACGGAAAGGTCGTGATTTTAATGCGGCTTGGTTTGGTTTGCAAAATGTTTCTGCCTGCTGTAGATATGAAGACAAAGAGGAAAAAAAAACATGCGAATATGGTAAAACATAGGAACAAGCATAAGCAAAATATACGGCTGCAGTTTTTTGTTGTGCCGCGCCACGCCACGCCGCGCGATGTTAAAGGTGGACAATTTATAATGACCCTTCCTTGCTTGTAGGCACCGGGTGAACATTTCACACAAGCATTTCACCAAGCGCGGTCCTCGAGGCAAGCACCGAGGAAGAGAATTTATGAATGAAAATTATTGCAAATATTGTGACGATGTAAATACAAAGTAGCGAGCCGGAACGTTTCGGGTTTGAATTATTTATGGGCACGCGGAACAGCTGTTCTCGAAAGGGTTTGTCGCTTGGATTCGGTTGTGCGTCCGTTTAACTCTCTTGATTTTCATTATTGTGTGTAAAGTTCGCTTGATGCTGGGCTACGAAATGAAACAAATTTTTAAAATGCGGATTTGCCTTAGTTGGGATGAAAAGATAAAACTGAAAACACTTGTAAACGTAGTACCTAGAAAGTGGAGCATGTTGCTTTGAATTGCCACTTTCAAGCTATCGCTATTATCCTAGGCACACGGCATTGTTTGTATCGTAGAAAATGTGTTAAGAATAGCCGAAAAAATCACGTCTCGTTTCAATCGCGGTTTGATCAATCAGTAGTTACAAATGATTGGAGTGGACACCACAATCAAGAAAAAGCTTTATTTCGCGCACTCTCACCTCTTATTATAAACGCACCGCGTGCTGCCTGAAATGCTCGTCTTGAAGCCACATTCATTGAATGATTCACGAGTACACAAAACTGCGCGCGGGACCACCATCTCGGCTACATACATGGTACCTGCAAGTGTGGACCTGTGGCCAAATCGATCGGTCGATTTTTTTTGCTTCCCCAGTCTGTTCGAATCAGTCGGTTTATCTCCGGCACGCACTTACGTTCGACGGCAACGGAGAGTTTCAGGTTGGGACCCGCTATTACTCTCAGCTTTGCCCTATGCGCTTAGCAGCCGAAAGTGCGCTGAAGCGCTGTACATTAGTGTCCAATTATAATTTATTATTTCGAATACTTTAATAGTTAATCAAAGTTAACAATGACGGTGCCTGGACCAAAACATTTGTCCGTCCGATTTCGCACGCTTTCATCGTGGTAGGTGCCGGGGCATACAAGCAGTTTGAGCGAGAGCGTGGCCAGGGGTTTCTCTTCGTGGTTACTAAGTGTGGGGCCATAAGAAATTTGGTGCATTTGAATACGAGTTTCTTTACCACGTCGCCGTCCGATAAACGGTATTTAGTTGCCATCAGCCAGAGGGTGGCTGGGCGCGCATGAACGCAATGGACACATATGGTGGAATAATAAATGAAAAATCTATCCCGGGCGTTCGAGTGGGCGTCCTCTGGTGAGGTCACTAGCAAAAGACGCACAAGCCATATGCAAGCCGTAGCTTAGTTCAAATCATACTCGCACATATACTTTTTAGGCTTTTTTTCATTCGAATCATTCGCATACGACTCGGTTTGGGTATGGACGGTTTCACTCGAAGCGCATAATTGTAATGAAACTAATGTTAGAAGAACTCATCGCTAGGGTGGAGATAGTGACTTTTTAGTTTCTTCACTCGGGCAGCAAAAGTCGTTGGGTTCAAAACCACAATCAGCGACTTGACCCTGCTATCGGTAGGGTGAATATCTTGGGACATTATCCTCCAAGTGACGATAGCGAAAATAAAAACTCTCGATTTGGATTTGACCACACAGCCATGGACCAGCGACAGCATTGGAATTCGCTTGTGCCGCAAAGCTGCCGTTTTTCCGTTGACCAGCTGCTCGGGCACTTTGCTCCGCAGCCGCATGGTGTATGCATACCCACCTAACATGTAAGTAAAGGAAACGAGCAACCGGGCTAGGGCTGCAAAATAAAAACGCTTTATCGCTCTCAAATGCAATAAAATAGTTTTTTATTCATGCATTGACACACATGTACCGGCACCGCAAAACTGTGTTCACCAATGAGAGCATCGCTCGGCATGAGGTTTCGAGTACTTCAGGTGGACTTCCAGAAAACAAACCAGCCAGCTTTTATTCTCGCACTTCCTGGCAGGAGAGGTTGGACATTTTTTCTTCTGAACAAATTACAGTCAATCTTTTACGAGGATGCTACGCGATGCTACGTACATTTGCGCTTAATTGACGTAACTTGATAATTTCCTGAGAGAGCATTCGGTTTCGTTTGCGGTATGAAGAAGCACGTTGGGTGCGATTCTGACAGTGAAAATGGCTCTGGATGGGGATAGCGATGACCAACTGTTTACGATCGGCTAGCAATTAGATACGTTAAATAAAACAATTGTTATTATTTTGGTGAACTGCAAGCTGTCATTATTGATCATCCATAGGCAAAAGTTTTCCAGTCTGAGGGTTCAGGAGTGTGTCTTGATTTTACTTCCTTCAGTAAGTTATTATCTTGCAGCAATGTTGCTTCCACGAATTAATGCAAACGATGTATAAGTTTACTTTTCAAATACTGGTTTAATTGACATATTATCTCCATAAGATATTTAGTATACAAAAAGTCTGAAAAAATGACGAAAAGTTTTAGTTCGGAACTAATTTTTCAGTCTTGCTCTTCGAAGAAATGGTGGTTGGATATATAACGTTTTATTTTGATCTAGTTCCCGAGATTGTTTTTTTTTGAATATCTAAAACACTAGCAATTAGAAGGCAACAATGTTTAGCAAAGGTTTGTGTAACATTCAGATACCTAACTTTCTCTAAAGTGCAAGATTTAAAAGTTAGATTTTGCAGGGCGGTGAACTTTTGAACTAAATATTTTTTGGCATTCTCTGAGGTATATACTAAATTTCTTTGCAGAGTAAATGAGAAAAATTCATGAGGTTGAGCTCTTGCAATACTGTGCAGTGTGCATCACGGTGAATTTGTATTCACACTAATTTTAATTATTTCTTTGCGAGTGGCAGAAGCACAACACAAAGCAAAAACTTTTTGCATCACACTGTGAAAAAAATTTCTTCGCGCAACGCTCATGTTGGAGAAAAAGCGTGCGGTGACTTTCGACTCCGCTCTTTTTACATTAACAAGCTTGCCCTGAATAATATTTTGCGTAAAAATTTCAAAGACACGATTTTTAAATTAATATAATAAATAAAATTAATATAGTTAATATACATTTTACCTCAATTTGTTCATGAATTTATCATTGACATAAATTTGATGGGGTTTGAAGATTTTTTCAATTACAATTAGTCCCAGTTAAAATATGCCTTACTTGGAGGGGGAAAACAGCAATATACTTTTGTACTCGTTAATTTTTTTTTTTAGTTTTGTTACGACTGTGTATGACTTTTGCTAGTGTAAAGTGCCGTCCATATGGCCACGTGGGCAGAAAAATCGTCATTTTATAAAAAGAATGCCTTTATAACGTGACAGAGGAGAAAGCTTCGAAAAAATTTCAAATTTTTATTTGTCACCCGTTGTTACAGGAAAAAAATAACGTACCCTTAAAGAATAGATTCCAAAAGCCACTCTGAAATTACTTCTAGCAAAATAAAATTCCGGGGGGAGAAACAGGAAATAGCCAAAACTTACCTCTAAATTCCTAAAAGAGCTTTTTAAATTCAGAAATAATATAGAGTTATTCGATAAAAAATGACCCAATTTTAATGAATTTTTTTTAATTGTCAATTTTGATTTGGCTTAAACTTTGGACAGATGTTATGGGCCTATGATGTCATTTTGCTCTGTTAGTAAGTTTATTTGAATCATGACTAAATTGTGAAAAGGGTTTATGGTAAAAAGCTTTAGAGCCTAAATGGTTTGTTTGATTGGTATGATATACACGGCGAAGTTGTAGATAATAATTTTGTTACCCATGGGCAGCGTACAAGAACGTCTGAACCGGAGCGGGCGGCTGAATCATGAAATGCTGTATCCCGCCAACTATACCTAAGATGTCAGCCCCACCAGCAGAATGTAGATATCGCGACCCTGGTAAGGTAGCATGACGAAACCTCTCCTAACCACGAACAATAAAATTAGAAATACGGAACGAAACAATCGGCGAAGATCAAGGCTATAATCACGGAAACAGAAAACGGTAAAGGCGAGCTGGCATGCTTGCTAAAGAACTACAGCAGCAGGGAGCCGAAATCGTAGCAAGTCAGGGCGTTCGGTGGCCAAATTCCGGAGAAAGGGAATTCCGTCCATAAGACCCTTATTGCACACACTTCTTTCAAGTACCAGATACAGTACCAGAAGTATTACTACAGCGGCAGCAGAGCACCGGAACGATGCGTCGGTTTCGTAGTGTTGGGTAATCAGAAAACAAGAGTCATCCGGCGGAGGCCCGCAGACAACCGTATATGCGTGTTCAGGATTAGAGGCGAATTCTTCAACTACAGTGTAATCATCACCTACGCACCGACAAACTTCATTTGCGATGACGTCAAAGATAAGATCTATGAAAAACCTGAACGAACTTATAACGAGTGCCTAAAACACGTAAAAGTCATCATCGGAGATGCAAACGCACAGGTTGAGGAGAAGGAATTCTTCCGTCCGGTCATTGGAATGCATAGCTTTCACTCGTCAACCAATGAAAACGGCCTGAGGTTGGTAAACTTTGCCGCGGTTAGAGGAGTTGCCATAGGTAGCTCATATTTTCCCCGTTTGAATGTTCGGAAACACATCTAGAGATCTGCTCCCAGATCGATCACGTACTAAATGACGGCCGGCACTTTTCGGATGTTACTGAAGTTGAGTCTTTTTGGGGACCAAACATAGACTCTGACCATTATTCCGGATTATGCTGAGAACTCGCACAGCGAGGACGATGGGTTTTATTATACAGCGGTTGAAGGCTGATGGTGTGGCTGAAGAATACGCTGAAGAGCTGGTTCAACGGATTACAAAACGGCAGGAGGAACGAGTGGAAGACATAAATGGGCTATGGAGTAGTATTCACGGTGCCATAGCAACGACTGCGAGAGAGGTGGAGGACAGCGTAACAGCTAGTTTGATGCTGAATGCCAGAGAGCGACGGACGAGAAGAATCGAGCCAGGAGCCGCATGTTCAGAGAGAGAGAGAGAGGGAGAGAGATACGATGAGACAAGTGCTGCTGAAAGTAAAGTCCACCGTCGGGAAAAGTGCGATTACGAGAAACAGGTGCTCGTCAGCGCAGAACTACTTTGCTTGCTAGAGCTTTACTTTGCTAGAAACCACGTGCGGAGCTTCTACGGAACAGTCAAATTAGTCAGAAGCAGGAATTGCCGATGATGTGTAGTTTCAAGGGCCTGCTTACGGATAAACCGACGGTGGCAGCTAGGTGAAAGGAGCACTTTCAGGCGCTATTGAATGGTGAAGAGCAAGAGGAGCAAAACAGGAACATAATTTCACCCTGCGACAGATCCTCGATAAGTTGCAGGAGTATAACTTGCAGATTCACCATTTGATTGTGGATTTTAAGACGACACAGGAGTCAGTGGAAAGTAACGAGTTGTGGTAGACTACACGGGACACGTAGAGACACGGTTTCCCGACGAAACTAATTAAGCCAAGTCATATGAAACTAGAGAAGTCGAAATGATGCGTGCGGATAGCTGGGGAGACATCAGTCGCGTTCGTAACGTTTTATGGACTGAAGCAGGAGGATGTGCTCTCCAACTTACTGTTCAATACCGCTCTTGAAGGTGCAGTACAAAGAGAAAACGTGCAAAGAAACGGTACCGCGGTACGATATTTACAAAATCTCATATGCTCCTGGGTTTTGCGGACGACATTGATCATAGGTATTGGCCGTAGGGCCTCAAGCTTTTTAAGAAACGACGAGGTTGGGACTCAGTAATTACTCTGCCATAACTATGTACATGGTAACTGGCAGGGAGCGTGGGAATTCCGGTGATGTTGGTGCTGAAGAGGTTGAAAAATTCGTACGATCGTGATATGTGATAACGATATGAGTCGCGAAGTGAAACGACAAGCTGCGGCTGCGACTACGTAACAAGGGGCCGTTCAATAATTACGTAAGCATATTTTTCCACTTTTTATAAGCCCCCCTTCCCCCCTTGTAAGACATCGTAAGATTTTTTGATACCCCCCCTCCCCCCTAGTAAGATCTTACTATATATACTATATATAGATTTTTATTATAGTTTTATCATTTTGAAGCAAGCACAATACTTCGTTTCCTCTTTTGTTCTTTGTTCGAGTTAATATTCCTTCCGTAATTTTCTTTTTATGAATTTTACCATCCATACTTTCATCAACATGGTTTTTTGAATAGTTCCATCAACAATGTTTTTCTTACGTAAGATAATCAATTCACCCCTCTCCCTCCCCTGTAAGATAGCGTAATAAAATTGCACACCCTCCTTTCCCCCTATTTGCTTACGTAATTATTGAACGGCCCCCAAGCTAAGGTCCCGTAGTTTGCAAACTCGGTGTATAGGACACTGATCCTCCCGGTGACCCTTTACCGATATGAAGCCTGGACGCTGAAGGAAGCTGATCGACGAGTGATTGAAGTTTTTGATCGATATTTGACGGTGAAATAGAGAATGAAGTGTGGCTCAGACGCATGAATCACAAGTAGTACCAGGTATACAAACATGCTAAAATAGTAAAGATGATGAGCGGTGGTAGGCTACAGTGGGCTGGATATGTAGCCCGAATGCCTGACGAGAGTATCGCCAAAACTATCTTTAGCAGAGAACCAGGTGGATGTGCGCGATGGAAGAAGACGCACGATCTGCTGGTGTTCGAAAAGAATGGTAAACGTCTACCCAAGACAAAAGAAGCTGGACATCTCTAATTCATTCTGTCTTAGACGGACCGTCGGCCAACAAAGAAACGAAGTAAGTAAAGTAAAGAAGCATCATACTTTATTTATTGAATAGAGAGGTACCAGAACGAGGAGACATAATTAATAATTGAATAAATAAAACTTGCATACGCAACGCAAAGAGAGTTAAACAAAAACCAATAAACTGTAAAACAAAAGAAAAAAATATCAACATTCAGCGCCTGATTTAACATGAGAAAAAATATTTTTTTTTTATTTGCATTTGCACCTTCTACTCAACCATGCACACAAACTTTCATGCAAGCCTCTATGTAGGAACTTTTAAGGCTCTACATGAAAAACGATTTCTACCACTTGCATGAAGTACAAATTCAAAAGTAACAAAAAAATCACTACCTTTAGCCCGTGCACTACACTTAGCTATAGTAGAAGAGGTGAATTGCTCATTTCCACTATTACACGTGAATCCTGAGCTGTTTTTACACAATTAAAATTAGTTTTATTCAGGAGTTGAAGAAGGATTGATTGTGCACTTCGAAAAGCAGTGTCACTGATCCTCATAATCCTGATTCCAACTCTATTTGATTAACATTGAGAAAAAAACAGAAAATTCAGTAAATTTAGTTCAAAAAATTTAATTTACCTTTAGAAGACGGTGAAGATCAAAAATCAAAAACATAGCAATGAAATAAAACTTACAAATAATTTATGAAGCAAGGCGATTGTCATTTCTTAAATTTACATACATATTATCTCACGAATTTTAATTTCAAACTTAAGAAACTACAGTAACTCAGCACTCAGCATAAGTGCATGATTTCAAGCTCAATCAAAAAAACCGTCAAAAGCGATCAAAGCTCAGAAAAAAACACCTGAAAAACATTAATCTAGCCGAAAATGGTTTCAAAATAAAAGTGAATAAAACAGAGTAAGAAATTGTTTTAAAATGGACGAGAAAGAGCTTTGATAAGCCTTAAAAATTTTATAACACCTTATAAAAGCAAAAAATCGGCAGTCATTGTGTGGGACGAAAGGCAATTTTTTCCAATGAAATTCTTGAGGTACGCAACATTTGCGATGACAAAGTTGTAAAATTTTGTGCGATATTTGCAGTGATGACCTTTTTGTGAGGCAGGGAAAATAAAATCTGAACAAATCTGGATTATTTCTGAAAAAGACTTTTTTTCCGTGTATATTCTGCATGTGTGATATAGTGAATATTTACCGGTCTGAGTTTTTCTCGTTTTGCAACCTGACTTTACGGCTAATTGTGATTTGAAACTGCTTCTACCATCTGTTGAATAACTGCTGCATATCGTTCACGTGAAATTTGAGCTAATATCGAACATTCAAGTGCTTAATTTTGCTAACTGGCAAATTTGTTTGGTGATTGCATCGATTCAGTACTGGCTGCTGCCTTTTGTTCTCCAGTCGTGTCGCATTTTGTGCTCAGCCACGCTCTGCTGTTCGACAGAACCTTTTGTTTTGCCTGGAACGGTTGTAATCTGTGCTATTGCTTTCTACGATCGTTAAAATCGCCCTTCTGTATACTATTTGTTGACACGTTTACTTCAACCGATATGGATAAAATCTGCATTAAATGCACTGAACCTGTTAAGAACCTGAACATAATAAAGTGCTATCTTTGTGAGCGCGTCGCTCACATGAATTGCTTTGGGTGGACCCGTTCAAATTTGGAGTTCGTTAATGACCAAACAAATCTGTTGTGGTTCTGTTCTGATTGCATGCAGCCAGTTGATCAATTAAAATCGCATGATAAACGACCCTGTTCGGATGATGTAATTTCATCTGTTTCGGGAGTTATAAACGACTGTATCAATGCTGTTCGAAATGAGATTGGGCAAACAAACACCCTAATCAAGGCTATCGCAGAAAAGTTGCAGTCGATTCCGACTCCGGCGCCTCTGTCTGCTAAATTGGGAAACAAGCGCCCTCGAATACAGTCACCCACCGAAACCCCAAAGCGAACGGTAATTCAAGCGAAACTAATAAGCGGCACACGATCGATTGGCAACTTACCAAAAACTGTTGTGCATTGACCAGCAGCTTAGTGAGAAAGCATTAGATCCCACTGTCTGGCCCGAAGGAATACTTTTCCGTGCATTTGAAGAGCGCAGAAGCAAGGATTTTTGGGGACCGAATGTAACAAAATATCCACGAATCGATCTATCGCCCGCACATCAATCGCCCGCATCGCTGCAAATTCCAGTAGTCTAAATAACTGTTTATTAAAAGCTCAACCACCGGTGGATTTGGGGGGCCAACGGGCCCCCAAACCAGTTAAGTGTATGCATTTTACAGTTTTACCAAAAAACCATGAATTTTTTGTCTCCCATAGCTCCTCACCAGGCAGCCCTGCACAAACCAGTACAGGACAACATATCGAAGCTCATCAATGTTCTTCAAAGATTCGGGCCCTCACGATATTCTACCAGAACGTCCGGGGATTGCGAACAAAAACTAAGGATCTTCGCCTGGCACTTTCTTCTAGTGATTATGACATCATCGCGCTGACTGAAACATGGCTCGGCAGCGATATATTCAACTCTGAGCTCTCGTCCGATTACAACATTCATCGATTGGACCGTAATGCTACCACATCAAAACTGTTACGGGGCGGCGGTGTGCTAATCGGCGTGAAAAAGCATTTGCGTTGCACATTAATTCAACTAACTGATGCCGATAGCTTAGAACAAGTTGCTGTTCGTATTTCGTTGCCCAAGCAATCGATTTTCATATGTTGCATTTACATAAGACCCAACTCTGACCCGGCTGTTTACTTAAAACATGCGTCTTGTGTTCAACAACTGTGTGAAATTGCTGCTTCTACCGATACTGTCTTTGCTTTAGGAGACTATAACTTGCCCAGGCTCTTATGGAATTATGATGCCGACATAGATTGCCTAATTCCTGTTAATGCTTCCTCGGAACAGGAAATTGCTTTAACACAATCCATTTTGGCATGTGGATTACAACAGGTTCAAAATGTGCGTAATTCAAACGGAAGACTTCTTGACCTGGCTTTTGCAAGCAACACTGAGAGAATCGAATTATTCGAGTCACCTCGTGGAATTTTAAAAATTGACAGCCACCACAAGCCGTTCATTATCAAATATGATTATTTTCGAAATTCTGACGACACCTGGGCAGATCGATCTCACTACGATTTTGAATCATGCGATGAACCCTCAATTCATGCTCGGTTAAGTTCTATTGACTGGGAATTGCTTATGGAGAATTGTAACATTGACGACGCTGTCCTCCGGTTTTACGAAACTCTCTTCAACATTATTCACGATCACACTCCTATTCGACGACGTAGAGTTCGCCCACGTTTCAATCAACCATGGTGGACTTCCGAGCTCCGGAATCTTCGCAACAGATTACGTAAGATAAGGAAACGTTTCTTCAAATCACGCACTGAGGACAACAAGCGATTGCTTCACGAAATGGAGGAGCTCTACACCGGTCGTCTGAACGCAATATTTCATGACTACATATCGCGCAATGAATCGAACGCCAAGCGGGATCCGCTCTCGTTCTGGTCATTCATCAAAAAATTGAGACGGAATAGCGGTATACCTCAGGATGTATCCTACAGGAATATCAGCGCGGACTCCACTGATACGGGTGTTGAACTTTTCGCTAAATTTTTCAAAAACGTATATTCGGACACCCAACCCACCCATTCACCGGACGAACGTCGCGAATGGTTGGATAGCATAGCTCACTACAACGTGAATTTACCGCAATTTAATGTTTCTGTTGATGAGGTTCAAAGAATGCTAGTATCATTACATGCTTCTAAAGGTCCCGGTCCGGATAATCTACCGCCAGCTTTTGTTAAGCAGTTTGCTACTAGCCTCGCCTTGCCCGTATCGATTTTGTTCAATCGTTCGCTAGGTTGCGGTGTGTTTCCGACAGTGTGGAAAATTGCGTCTATAACGCCAATACATAAAACTGGAAACATTCATAATGTTGAAAATTACCGTGGTATTTCAATACTTAGCTGCCTTCCAAAATTGCTTGAAAAAATTGTTTACGACGCTACGTATCGTTCTATTCATCCAATCATATCTGAACATCAACATGGTTTCGTGAGAAAGCGTTCTACAGTCACGAATTTGATGATATTTATTGACTCGCTGATAAATGGTATTGAAGAACGACGACAAGTTGATGCAATTTATGTGGATTTCAGTAAAGCATTCGACAAAGTACCACATGCACTAGCAGTTGATAAGATGAGGTGTATGGGTTTCCCTAACTGGGTGACTAAGTGGATACTGTCCTACCTCACCGATCGCTCGGCCTTCGTATCAATCGGTGGTACTAAATCTTCCTGCTTCAAACAACCTTCAGGTGTGCCACAAGGCAGCCATTTGGGACCATTAATATTTATTTTGTTCGTAAACGACCTGTGTACCCGTCTACGCTCCTCAAAACTCATGTTTGCGGATGACTTAAAAATATTCCGTGTAATTAAATCCAGACTTGACTGTTGTGCTCTACAGAATGATATTGACGCACTTTTACGCTGGAGCACATTGAACGGCATGCAGGTTAATGCCACTAAATGCTGCGCCATCACCTTCAGCCGCTTACGCAATCCTTTGCATTTTGGTTATACAATAGGTTCCAGCAGTCTTCCCCGAGTGAATGAAATAAAAAATCTGGGTGTAATCATCGACTCTAAGGTCAGGTTCAACGGGCATATTTCCATGATTACTGCCAAAGCGTTTGCCACCTTAGGTTTCTTGAAAAGAAATACTAGTGCATTTCAAGATATCTATGCGCTCAAATCACTATACTGTGCTCTAGTCCGCAGCATTCTGGAATACGCTGTTGTTATATGGGCGCCATATCACGCTGCGCAACTAAACAGAATCGAAGCTATACAGAAAAACTTTATAAAATATGCTCTACGTGTCCTGCCCTGGAATAACACTGTTCACCTTCCGCCATACGAGGAACGATGTCAACTAATTAACCTGGAGCCACTGGCAGTAAGAAGAAAACTACTTCAGCGGCTTTCTGTATTTGGTTTACTCAATGGAGAAATCGACTGCAGCTCTCTGTTAGGTTCTATTGGTATTACCGTTCCACGGAGGCAGCTGCGAAATTACACGCTGCTGTGGCAACATACTCATCGTACCAACTACGCTTATAACGCACCATGGAATATGTGCTGCCGAGTTTTCAACGAAGTTTGTGACGTCTTTGATTTTAATATCAGTAAAAGTACTTATAGACAAAGAATTCAACACCTAGACTAAGTAAATATCTGTACAACTTTTTGTTGAAGATTGACCAATAAATTAAATTAAATTAAAATTATACAGGTGCTATGAAATTTTCTTAAGACTTATTGAAAATTAAAAGAAAAGACATAAAATTTACTAAATTTAACTAAAGCGCTTCTGAAAGCGACAAAAACAGAAACAAAATAATAGAAAGAGTACTCTGTGATAACTGAATGCACTCTGAAGCTTAGGAAAACAAATCAGGAAAAGTAGGTAAATAAAATAATCTCAAATATGTCTCCAACTTATAGAAAACAAAACAACCAGAATATTACATGATCAAAATTCAGCCAAAATGCCTGAATTACATAGAACAGCGAAAGGGCCACAAATTGATTCAAAATTTAAAAGAACTCCGTTCAAAGGAGCAGAACCAGAATCGAATACCAGAAAGACAGCAATAAAATTGATTTTTAGTTTTTTTTCGAGTTAGAATCAATAAATTAAAAAAGCAACTATAAGCCAGAAAACACTTCACTTGTGAGGATAATAAAATAACGCATTCAGCTCAAAATGCTTGAAAAACGTCCCTAAACGCTAGGAAAAACCAACAATGGAAATAATAGTTTGATACGTTGTAACTAGGAAGAAAAGATCTAAATAAATTATGATCAAATTTCAGTCAAAAAGAGCTGAAAAATGTTCCTTAAGTACAGAAGAAAAAAAAATATAAAAAAATCTTTTGAGTAAAAGGAAGATAACCAGATATTCCGAATTTTATAAAAGTGAGAACGATTTTTTTCATATAAATAGTGTCCAAACAGTGGTCAATAAGTGAATAATATATGACTTAAAAATTCATTAGATAATCTTAAATGAATCATATTTCATTTCAAATATGTGTTTATAACAAAGGATGCGGAATGGCTGGTTCTCGTAGCAATAAATCGGAGTAAAATCTTTACCGTTATTTCTCATTGAAATGGTAGTAACTTATTTTGAATTTTTACTTATTCAATATCCAACGAATTGAGGCTCAAACACGACTATGCTCAATTAAACCTTGATTTTTTACTTCTTTTCAATCAGGTAAAACAGGCAGTTCTTAGACAAGGTACGTATCTATTCTGCACTGGTCGCTCCAATGAGAGATTCGGGAGTACGGAAGAACTTTCACGTTTCCAATGTATGTTTTAATACAAAAATAGGGTAGGGAACGGCTTAAGCAGTAGCGCCTATTTTAATCAGTCGAAGAAAACAGGCCTCAAACTCCTGCATTTTGATCAATATCGACAATTTCAATGATGGAAACGAAGTCTTTGTTTGTCTAGCTGTCTTACGAATATAAGGAATACCGTTAATCACAAAGAAACCTGAGAATAATTGCAATTGAAACAAATCGACCTATATTGCAGCCATTCAGGAGCCACTTCGGGTGCTGAAAAAAAAAAACGCCTGCAAAACAGATGGAAACTGCTTAAAAGAGGTTCGGGGTGATTGGAATAGTGTCCCTCGATTGGTAACTTTGATTGATGATTGTTAAAGTTTGCTAACTTAGTTTTACATTCTGAAAACAAGTTCTGACTGAGAAAACGATAGCGAACAGATTGATATACTACTGTTTGAGTTTCACCCAACACATTTCGAGTATTTCGTCTAAATACACAGGCGGTTCCTAAAGCTGCTTAGAATATGTTCCCTACCCTAGTTACTTTTTCTCAAAAAAAGCTAAAATAGTGACTTTAGTAACAAGTTTGTTGTAAAATAGTGACTTTTTGGCATAAATAGTGACTTTTTAGGCACTTTCCCCAAAATAAAGAATTTTCAATAGGGGCCTATATTTTTAATGTCAGATTTCCTGATGTTGTGTCTACGTGGACATTGTCATTACGTTTTTCGAGAAAATATTACTTAAATTGACGAGACTGAAGAAAATCTATAGTTAACTTTAAGGAGATAAACTAACTTTCTAAAAATAAAATTGAAAAGAAATCAAAACATCTGATTTTAGTTTGGAAAGTTTTGTTAGGTTTATTTAGACAAGCTTTGAATGATAAAAATATATTTTTGCAAAAGAAAACAACGAGCTATATGTGAAAAAAAAGCAACGAGCTTTTCTTTTGCGCATTCCAGGAATAACAAATCCATTAAGTGTCACTTGTGCTCTCAAATGAGCCTGCTAGCTGACATTCCTTGAAACGAATTGTAACAATCATAAAAAATATCAGCACCGCCAGGTTATCTGCCCTCTGGAAGGTGACTGACCCCGAGCGGACTATTTTGCTTCGGCAAAATTTGACGCCTAAATGGACTGAACTCTAGGGTCAGCTTCGAGCTTAACACGAGCCGCTAAAGCCGTTTGTGGTTGCGGTAGGCAATGCTAATCAGTAGAACATGCGCAAAGCTTTTGGCTGCGCGCTTCCTGTTGCTGCTGCTGCTGTTGCTGTTGCCGACTCGCAACCAAAGCAAATAAAAATTAAAATAAAACGAAGGTAATTAGGCTTGAGAAAGAGCGGAATGAAAAACGACCATAAAAATAATCTGCAAAAAGCATTTATTTTTAATTACGCGTCAGCATCACCTCTAATTAATATGATTTCGCGAGATTTTTCTGCAAGCGTCCTTCAGTAGAAGAAGCTTTTCACTTTTGATGATCACTTCTCGTGAAAGATTTAAGTTTTTTTTTTCTAATGTTGAGATCATCACACTACCGCGACCGCCCTGGAAGATTCCCACCGAATGCTGTCCGATATTTGAATAAATATCCTCCCAGATTGACCCGATTACGTTCATCACCCGATTCCTATCGGCAACCGATTGCATCGGTTTCAGTTCATTACAGCATTTTTTCTCCCATTCGGGTCCATCGATACCATTCCATTCCTTCCTGTCTAATGACTTACGCGCGCGCGCATCTCCCCGCGAACAACAGGAACTGTTATAGTGTGTAAACTAGCTTTTAATTTGACCGGACAAGGTGCTGCCGACCGCCGAGTCGCGCCGCACCGCACCACACCGGGTGTCCGGGCTTCCACGGCTTCCATTAAAGGTCATAAATTACCCGCGCCATCGTCGGTGATGCCTATGTTCCCCCGTGTCACCGCCAACATCGGGGGCCTTTTTTTCCCAAACCGGGCGTCTTCCTCGGGCTTTGCATACTTTTTTCTCCCGTGAACGCGCGCGCGCAACCCTGTAGCTATTATAATTATGTCCAGATCCAGTTAATGTAATTTAGTGCTTTTTTGTCATGGTTGTTCTTTGATGCCACGTGAGTTTGCTGCTCTGCGGCTGCTGGAACCGAAACCAATCAGGCTCATTAACGCGCGCCGGTGGTGGCCAATGAGGTGACAGTTGTGGTACTTTTTTTCGTTTCACAGACTATTCTGCAAGCTGATAGCAAACGAATGGCGATGGTGAATAGATACAATTTTTCTGCACAGTGTTTTTTTTTTCGTTTTCAAACTTGCCGGATTCATGTTCGAAATTTGAAAAATATTTTTACCCTTTGCTGCCGTCGCATGCTGACACCATTTTCACAGCCACAGATGACACTGTATAGACGTCAATCGACGCACTCCCGTCAGTAGTAAAATCTAGGAAGCGGGAGGTGATGTAGCAATCTGCTTTTTTCTCAAGCTGGAGCCACAGCCATATAATGAAGAAGGTTTAAGCGGCCAATTTGCGAAAACTTTACGACTAGGGTACCTTTTCAGCAGCGACCGTTTTATGTGCGAATGCTCTCATAAGAAGTAGCAACTTTCGGGATGTCACACGTGTGCATAAAACAAGTACGCTGCCCAAAAGCTCGCTGCTGATGGGGTGATCGCCATTAAAAGAAACCCAAACCCGGGTAGGAGCAGGCTAATAAAAGCTAATTTACTAGCACATTTAAAATTATTTACTACTCTTTTTAGTTAACCTCTTTTTTTCGGAGCAAATCGCGATGGTGCAGACTGGTTCGAAGTGTTTTTTTTTTTCATTTTGCGGCTGTCTCTGCGTAACTGTTAAAATTTGGCTTAACTTGATTAAGGTGTTGATCTTCAGCGTTGTACTATTGTATCGAAAAATTTCGATTAAGATCTTTACGAAAGCGAAGGGAGGGGAGAGAGAAATTCGATGACGTCCCGATATGGACGCTTGTACGGGACTGGTCCTGCCGCTTTGAGCGGGGAGCTGATTAATAAATCAGCTGTCACTAGCAGGACTCATAAAAGCAGAGATATTATTGCATATAAATCAAGGAGTTTTGATGCTAGTAGATCAAAAGTAGTTAGATACCGAAATAGTGAAAAGTTTTGAATAGAGGTTATGATAAGCGCATCAGTAAGTTTGTTAAATTTAGAGAAAACTCACTGATTTCCTTGTGAAATCATCCATTTCTCCGGAAACTCTGGTGGGACAGATTTTTTCTACTATCGTACTAACTACAGCAGTTAGTGGCTCGCATGTTATATCGGAAGAAAAATTGTTTAATTTAGTTGTTGCATGTTCGTTATAGATGTTATCGCGGAGTGAGTTTATTTTCTAAATTTAAAATTATTGTTTTTTCTTGGAAAAGTTCGCGGATGATTGTGCGAGGCCGTGATCAAGATAGGCCAGCTGGTTCCTGCTTTGAAATCATCACATTGTTTGGTGATTTTCGGTTATTTTACACCTAAAGAATTGTTACATATATACAGGTGTTCTATTGAAATGTGCTGAGTGCGAAAAGTGTGAAGTTCCACAAAAAAAGTGAATTTAATTGTGAAAATTGAATATTATTGCGTTGCTTTTTAGATTCACCAAAGTGTTTATTTTTTCTTGTTTTTTTTCTATCGCTGTCTTGGCGACGGTTTGAAAGTGTGGAGTGTGTGGTGTTATTACATACAATAAGGAGAGTGTTTTTCGAGCAGCTGCTCCACATAGTTTTATAGTGATTGAATGCTCATTAGGGATTTATTCATTGGCATAATGCAAATTATATTTGGCTTGTATCTAATTAAACTTGAAGTGAAAATTTGCCAATAAGATCAAAACCATGCATCGCCGTTTACAGTGTTTATGTGCTATCTCTTTTCAACGAATGAAATGTTGTATGGATTAAACGAGTGTGTAAAGGCATACATGCATGTTGCCACTGTACTTCCATTTAAAGAAAAGTCCAAAAACGATGAAAACAAATGGAAAATGAAGAGATGAAAGCTAAGTATACGTTTTGTCTTGTCTGTATTGTAAAGTGATATTTTGAAGCTTGTTTCTAGTTTTACTATATGTGAGAAAACAGATACAGAGAGATTTTGATTTCATCGTTGAAATTGTGTGCGCGGTATTTTTTTCCGCAGGGTTTCAGTAACAAGTTTTATTTTTGTCCACAAAGTGTTAGTGTGGTTTGTGGAGTTTGGAGTATGTGTTTCTCAGGAATCATATGCTTTGATTTTTTGATTGTTCTAGCTTTTGACCAGTTGTTTTACATAATTTGTTATATTTATGACTAGTTCGGCACTTTGTCAATAAATTTAAAAATATATTCAGGCTTATATGTATATTTACTTTTATTAAATTGTTGAGGCTTTGGATGCATGGAACATTGCCAATTTTCATATTTATTAGGCGTATTAGGCGTACATTGTTAAGAGATAATCGACGTAAACGCCGAGTTCTGCGCTTATGTGTCGGCCGGGGGGATTAAAGCGGTTGTTCGTAACGCTTCGGTGTAAACGCGTATTCAGCCCGGGCGAGTTTTGCTGATATATGGACTTCCGTCGTGTGGTGATTTCGCGAAGTGAACCCAGATATTTCATCATATCTTTCTCATCTTCATCAACGTTAAGTCGGAGACTGCTCGCGCGTTGCATCTAAATTATTACATCGGAAATCGAAGTAGATTTCGTTCAGTCGATAAATATCATTTCAACCCCCGCGTCGGTACCTTCCATGAGGTCGTATTATCTACAGATGGATCAACAACGCGCAATAGTTTTAGGTATAAAGAGCATCACTTACGAGGAGATATACGGTAATTTTAAGTTGTCTCGGTTTAGTCAAAAATCCTGTATCCTCGCGTACGTTTTATTGTTGCGGTGTTACATTGTCAAACTAAATAAGTTCGAATCACTAATGAATATCGTGGTGGATGTAATAAACTTGTAGACGCGGCACTTGTTCTGAAGAACCCGACATTAGCGCATCGTTTACCAAAACGAACCCTGCTGTATACCTTCCCCTTTATCCAACATCCCAGTGATTTCTCGTGGAAGTGCAGAGGTGTTCTCGGCTTCCAATAAAGCGAGTATCACGTCAACATATTCCTATACAAACTCCTTCTTTGACCTGCATTCGGATGCGGCCGGCGCTGGTATTGCCTACTATGAAGATGTAGGTCACCTGTTTTTACACATTGAGGATGCATGTTGGTCCCAAACATCATTTGTTGGTTCTTTGTGTAATTACAGCTGATCTGGCAATAACGGAGTAGCAACCGCGGGCGGTCAGTCATGCTCATGCTCATGCTATCGTACTAACTACAGCAGTTATTCAATGAGAAACTTGAAGACGTTTTTTAAATTGATTGGACTATGTAGAAGCTCTGTTAATAATTTGGTTTAAAGAAGTGTTCCAGTCAGCAAAAAATATGGAAAGCTTGCAGAGATAAAATGGTTTTTGTAAAAAAAAAAACACACAAAGCAGCTTGGAAAGACAGCCAGAGTTTTTGAAGCCAGGAGTGAGCGTGCAATCCATCGACTCCAAGGACCCAAGAATAAACTACCTCATTTTCCCAGTACATAAAAGAGCCACCAACTCGATTGCAGCCGATTTCGAGGTTTATTACTCTTCTATTTTCTCCTGCTTGCTGTTTCATATACTGAGGCCGTTGCAGAGTAGCAGTACGGTTTCTGCAAAGGGCGATCTACAACGAACCAAATGTTCACTTTGTGTAAAATACTTGACAAGTTCAGAGTAGTATACTTGCAGATCCATCATTAGTTTAAAGACTTCAAAATGGCGTACGATTCAGTTGAGGGCAACGAGTTATGGCAGATAATTCTTCAAAACTGATTGAGCTACTTCGTGCTACCCTTGACGATTTCTCATCATGCGTCAAGATAGCGAATGTAAATTCGAACGAATTCATCAAGTCTTGGTACTGAGATTGTGATTTGATGAGGGGTACCTATGCAGTAGTCGATAAATTTGTGGTACTCTCGTGACGTGTGACAACGATGTAAACCGCGAAATAAAGGGACTGATAGCAGCCGCAAACAAGACCTTTTACGGTATACATGGCTAGTTGAGATTACGTTGTGACCATGACTATTGGTCGATGCAGGAGGCCGACCAGCGTGCTCTTGAAATCTTCGAGCGTCGAATCCTGCATCCAATTCTTGTCGGAAAACTGGAGAATGGAGTGTGGCGCAGGCGCACGAATCACGAGATATACTAAGCATACCAACTTGCGGATATCATTGAACTGATGAAATACAGCAGGCTACAGAGGGCTGGCCACGTGATACGAATGTCGGCGGAGCGACCAGCGAAGATAGTCCATGGTAGCTACCGTACTTCTTAGATGTGTGATGTGGATCGGCGAGTGTTAGGGCCGATTGAAGAAAACTAGTTCAAGATGTGAAAATGAAACGTACCTATTACTTACGACCTCGCGTCATAGAAGTGAAACGAAGCAAGTTTCGTTTTCATCTAAAAAGCCACGTAACACTTGTGCACTAGCACGATTTGGAAATCACTGTCCTAGAGCTTTAATTTCTTGCACGATGATGGCGTCATATTGCAGAGCATGTTCCTGCAAAAGATCAATTCTCTATGACTCCCCCTGACAATAACTGGACAAGTCTGACGATAATAGAACAGATACCCTAAATAAAATAGTTGGGAACAAAACATAAACTATACATTTTTTTTCAATTCCCTTCTCACTCTATATGCGTGAAGTAGTGTATGGGAGCCTTCTGTCTCCGTCAGCGTTCAAAGTCTTTTTCATTTGACAATCGTCAGGTGATAGAGACGCTATTAACCTTTGTGTTTGAATAAAAATTATTTCTTTTCTTTTCGAGCCCCTTAGCCAAGAATGCCAGAAATTGTTTCAAATGTCTCCACATTCCGCGAAAATATGTCTTCACATATCTTTCCACCCACGATGGCTGTGATTCTGTGGTTCTCTGCAAAATTCGGGTCAAAATAAGATATTTTCCAATATCTTAGCTTTGTTTTAACAAATAAGAATGTCTTCACTAAGGGGCTCGTGTTTCATCTACCACTCATCGATTCTGGTACCAACTTCTTGATTGGTTCGCCCTAGAGCAACTGAGATAGAGTGAACATCTCATAATTAGGTTGTTTACCTATTAACTGATTTTTTTTTATATAACAGCTGAATGAGTGTAATTTTCTGAGCAAAACGTGATTTTTTTAAAGTTTTGTATCATTGTCCTTCGATTTTTAAATGAAGAATTTAAATCGCTCTAAATTGCTTCAATGACAGTTGGTTCATGGGCGAACTGTCACTGTACCGATTTCGAGCTGTTCTAATTCGTGATTTCAGGTGAAACGGAATTGAAGCCGCAAACGATCGATTTCGAGCCACCACTTCGAATTTTCAGAAGCACAAGACTCGGAATAGACTCTGGGTTAAATGTCTTCAGATTGAAGACATGTTTTCAATCTGGGAACACTGCCATCAGCTGTCAAATTCAATGCAACGACATTTGAGCAGTTTTTATGTAACTCACAAAGTGCTTGAAAATCATTAAAATTACGTGTGTGAAACTTTGCCCGATTGTTTGCACCGGTGACGCATACATTGAGTAATAGGTCGAGGGCTGTGGTGAAAGCTGAGATTTCTACGTTTAAAATCGTCGAGTGAAAAGAAACTTAACATAAATATTGTATGGAGAAAAACCACCGTCCAGTGTCACCTTGACAGCGTCATAATCACCTCACTTTAGACAATTGAAAATAACTTTGCCAGGCGCTAAATTGTCTGATCTTTTACATTTTTCCCATGATTTTGATGGTGTACTGTTAATGAACACTGCTCTTCAATCTTTATAGAAGGTGTTTAGCAAACATCAATAAAAATGCGTGAAGTTTATTTTACACGGATTTCAAAGTTGAAGCGAATTTCGGAATTCATACCTTTTCACTTACCACGAATATCTTGTGCCAAAAGACAATTCAGTAATTCCAAGAACTATAAGTCAGTTTTTTAAGGAATTTTAGCCATAAATTTGAACTTTTATAATGGTGTTTGTTACGAGAGTCACTTCACGGTGAAATTAGAGTGAAGTGAATCCTATTACGGAACTCACGTAAGCAGGGTTGCCAATAAGTTTTGAATAAAATCTGGCAAAACGAAAATAAAAAGTCTGGCAAAAATCTGGCACTCATTTTCTAATAAAATTCCTGGCAGATTCCTGGCCGGGTGTAGGTAGGTAAAGGCCAGCTACGACCCATCTCGCAATAATGACCTTTTTGCGAGACGACGCGGATTAAATCTGGAAAATATCTGGCTTGTTATCAAATATCTGGCAGATTCTGAGGTTTATCTGTTTGTCTGGCGTGATAACAGAAATCTGCCAAATCCAGATTTATCTGGCATACTGGCAACGTTGCACGTAAGTGAGAAACACGTCGCACAGTGACATCTACCGTGAAATCTGGGTTATTATGAGTATCATATCACTGAAATGAGAACGGAAAAAGTGACGTTTCGCGTGAAATTATTTCACGACCATTTTGAGTTGTGAAATGACTTCACGAAGATGGGGAAGATTTAAAAATTGATTGATTTGTGATCTAATGATAATATATATCGGATTCATTTTTCAGTAACAAGACGAATCATTTATTTTTGAAAAAAAAAATCCACCTTCTGAGACTTACAAATTTTTGAACTACGACCAATGAAACGTAAGGGAAAAATTGACCTTTCAATTTAGTTTACCGGTTGGACTCAAAAGTTTCGAAAAATGCCTTATACGAAATTTCAGCTCAATCGGACATAGGGAAGTTTTTCCTCAAAGCGGTCAGTCTTTTCGACTGATGACGAAAGGCACAGGCAATTGTCGATATGGAAAAATAAAATTTGTTGCCAAATGTCTTAGAAATGCATGAAACGTTGAAATTTGGTCTCAAAAAAAAAATCGAAAAAACGACCTTTTGGAAATTTTCGATCAGGGAAACTCCCTTATTTCACTTGTCCTATTCTCATTTACACTTCGCCGTCAATTTCACTTCACGGAGCTGTTTTTTTGTCACCTCACATGAGGTGGAATTAGAAATAGCTCTCAAAAAGTAAAATGAGTGGTAGAGTGAAATAGATTCCACCGTGAAGTGACTTCCGTTATAAGTACCAATATTTTAGTCACTTACAAATGTTGCTAAAATAAAAAGAATTATATTTGCAGGGAAAAGGAATACTTTATCGGTCCAATTTTGAAAGTAGCTTTGATTAGTAACTGTTGAGAGAAGCGTTGAATTCGGATTGCCATTTACCGATGACACGGGATGATTCTAGTTCACCTGTTATTACCCTCTCCACACACATTACAAGCAAGTAAGCAAGACATAATGATCATAACACACACTACTGGCACAGTCACAGCTATTAGCAGGCTAAAAGCAAACGAGACGCGATAAATGCGGACAAATTCACTAACATGTCCGGACTTGTTTAGCAATACTATGCAGTGCTACGGTCCACCGGTTGGTCCGTCAGCTGTGGACGCTGCGACCGAGTGACTCACCTGCTCAGCCTTGCTGCACTAAAATCAGCGGCTGCTCAGCCGGTTGCAAGTCGAGTCATTTTCTAGTAAATCAACCGTCTTCTTGCTTCTCTAAATTTCTGCATTAGAATACTTTTATACGTGACTATTGAGAGCTAAACTCCCGGTAGGCGTGTCTTCGTGGACTAGAGTGAGCAAAATAACAAATCAGTTATGATGTCAAATCGTTTGTATACTTTGGCGTCGGCTGTGTTTGGGCCTTGTTTCAACTCTGATTAGTCGAAACAGGCGTTAAACAAGGCTCTACATTTTTCAATAGAACACGTGAGTTTTGAGAATATTGAAGAGAGCGTCAGGTTGAGAGAGATAGAGAGAGTAACCTAAATCAATAACTATCATGTAGCAAAACGGGATTAAAAAAAACCACAGATTTGGCGCGCTTACTTTACTAATTCTCCAAGAGTTGCGTTGTAGTATGGACATGAATTCGGGAGAATATAAAGAAGAGAGAATGGCAGAGAACAAAATAGAAGATGAAGTGTTTTCCTGCTTTCATCAGTGATATCGCTTACCGTGCAACGCACGTGCTATTTAAATAAACTGTTGTGTAGTTTAGTTCAGTTTAATCGTGCAGCAGCCTCTTTCCCAGATAGTAACGCAATAGTCACGAATTCCCATTCCCATAGACAAACATTCGATGCAACCTTCCGTTGCATAGTCTGACCAAGGTCCAAAAGATTACTTTGCCTTTGCAATTGGGCTTCTAGAAGTCGTTCCAAGTTCCACTTTTGTGGTCGATGTAAAAGAAGCAGGAATTTTTCGATTCTGATGACATATGTCTCATAAATGCATGAATTGCCGAGATCTGGTATTGTCTAGGGGTGGAGTTTGAGCTCTTTCCCGTAAGGACTGCGACCAAAAACGTTAATCTATTGTGATTGCTCAGAAGTCTGCTGTATTCCATACTCCTGTTGTCAGCAATACCAATATTGATAGAAAGGGACATGCTCATAATTATTTATCGGTGCTTGTGTGTATGCCCTTGCTGTTCTACTATAATACTGAGTCAATCATAATTTCCTGAAAAGGTTTCAACTGTGTGTGACTTTTTTTGTCAAGAGGAAATTAGTATTGTAGTATTCAGCGAGAAGAAAGGGAAAGTAGAAAGCCGGAGAATAAGGACATGCTCGAGTCTTTCGACATCGAAAGGCCTGATTCTACTAGAATTCGAACCGACCCGCCGTTAAATAGGACTCTGTAACCTTGCTTACTATTGAAGAAGTAATCAGAATAAAAAAATCTATAAACTTTCATCAACTGCAATATGACTAAAACAGGAAGTAAAATTTTCTAGAATCGGAACGTGCCACAAACCGAAGATGCAAAGTACGGAACGTAGCAAAAATTGTTTTCACTGTGAATCTGGTAAAAATTGAGTTTTGATTTTAATCGATAGTATCACCCTTTCCAATTTTAAATAAACAAAATAGTGTAACGCAAACTCATGTTTGGTTTGAAATTCATAAAAAGTTTAAATTAAGTTGTACGATATATTAAGTTTTTTTTTTCAACCATTTCAAAATAATCCACCCGAATATCGCCCAATGGAGTGGAAAGTTTCCAAATTTACCCCGGTTGCACTGTACCACCATCATCGGTCGAAGCTCGTTGGTAGCGAATTTTTCTTCTCCGTGCGGTCAGAGACCTCTTCCGAATTTCAGCTCAAACAACGTCGTTTTGCGCTGGCAGCAGCGGAGCAGTGCGTGGTGCTGCGTTTGCCAGCCGAAAAAAATAAACCGAATAAAAGGAATCGTTAGTAGTAAAGCTTCGCACTTACCCATTGAGCGCTGGCGTCGTACGAAGGGACACAACGAAACGTCATGCCGCGTGCTGACTTCGCCCAGCTCGTTAAGGCTTCGCCCGTTTCGTTCAGCGTGTCTTTGATTTATGCTCGGGTGTAGATAAACTTTCCCCTCTCCGTCCTTTGTGGCCGGTACGTTTCGTTATGTTGCGTTATACAGCAAAGGCTCTGCCTTGGCGGTTGCCGTAAGCATACACAAAGAGAGAGAGAAAGATAGAGAGAGCACGGGAAATAATGCGAGCACGTGGGGGCTGTCTGAACAGGTAGTATTTGCTCTCTGTCTTTGCGCTCTTCCACAGTTGCTATACCGACAGCATTGGCGGACGGTATTTAATCCGCGGTGCAATGGAAGATTACAGTGATTATCGTGAGGGGGGTTAGGTACCCTGTAATGTACTTAGCATAAAACAGCACGAGCAGTTGGTAACATCGTTGTTTGCATTCGAATGGGCTCGCCGATTGGGCTTATCCGGTGGGCGGACGAGTTCCTCGAGATCAAGAGAAGCGAAAGGTGCGAAAATTAAGCTTTCATTGCCGTCTTACCTAGAACAAACAAAATACTTAGTTAGCAAGACTGATACCTACGGAGATTAATGTTTGCAGGAAACAGGATAAGAAGGATCATGATTTTCTACGTGAATTTTAGATGAAACAAGACATTATTAACCCTAATCGCTAGCCACACCACACACTCGAAAATATAATTTAACGATCCCACGCATCACGTAATTGAACGATTACCCCAAACATGGTCCAACCGTTCGAGGCATATCCATCATCGAAAAAAATCAAATGAACTCGTAAATTTAAATCTGATTGTTTATATTCCAGTCTGTCTCGTTTGCCTCAGCCAGAGCCGGCCAACGAGCACATAAATCATGCAGGACCTATAACTCTTTCCGAGCACTTGCTTCCTAATGCGTTTCTGCGCTATATTCCTGCGCTCGTACAAACACTCGCATTTTATGGCTGGTCTAAGCGCTCATCGAGCACCGCAACGCAACGCACCGCCCCAGACCCGCAGTCAGGGTCCAGTCAGGGTAATTGATTCTGCACGTATTGGAGGACGGTTGGTTGGTTTTGGACCTCCGTTCTGCGTGCAGCTCGGCAATTCAGAAAATGCATTTTTTTTTCTTCCGTCCTTTTAGCACGGTCCTCGAAACTGTTGTCTCTGACTGGGCATGAAAATCTATATTTTAATGAGTTTCCTTGCATTTATTGCAACATCGAATTGTCTCTGCTACGGCCAGTGCACTGCAAAGACAGGGGCGTTTCCAAAGGGTCGTATTAATTGTGACTCGATTTGTTGAGGTGAGCTTGCGAGTAATTGTTCATAATTGTTATGCTAATTCGGGGTTCAAAGAAATGACAAAGAAAAAGCAAAATGACAGTAATCTCAAAAAAAATCAGGAGATATTGTTTTAAAATTGAATGTACTGTCGTTCGAGTGGGTTCAAAAGATAATTTCAATGGTTGGGATAGCCATAGCCTATTTACGACACCGCTCACAATATTCGAGCTTATCCGGTGTAGCCACCAGCATTGGTTCAGTGGCCAGCTTCAGGTTGGGTGATTACATCCTGCTTCCCTGCGCGAAACGCATTTCGACATTCGTTCCGCAGTCGCGCTCGCGTCCGTGTTTTTTTAACTTTAATAAACTATCCATTTCATTTCCAGTCAAAACGAGAAAAAAGTTATATATTTCCGAAAATAAAAAAGTCATTAATTTCGTACTTCACATTTTAATAAGTTTTTCCATGCATATACGCACAGACATTCCGAGCGCTACGTTTCTCCATTTCCAGCTGGTCGGCCGGAGCTACTTTGCTGCCAGTCGACCAGGTGAACTTTGGTACGTTTCCAATTTGGATCGCCTTCAACCTTTAAGCCTTAGAACGGCAGCAATCCAGAGCTAGCCTGCGCTGAGCTGAGCTGAGTAGCAGGTTTGAACTCGAAATACAAAAAAAAAATCCTGAATGAACCACTCCTCAACCCCGTCGTTGAAACACTCGATTAACACTAAACAAAAAAGAGCGCAGAAAAAAAACGACAGCACGAAAGGACAGAACTGTTTACGAACAGGAAATTGTATTTTTAAATAGTTTTATTTTTATTGCAATATTTCTCTCCGGTTTGCCGCTTGTGAATGGTCGATTCTTCATGCTTCTTCACAATTCACACTGCTTTGCATCTCATAACTAAATGATGATTTTGTTGGTACACTTCGTATCTACTTCGCCCATGCGAGAGGTAATCCCGCACTCCTGAAACTCCACCGCCATCGCCACCGGTGCTCGTGTAGTCACACTCGGCCACGGGGGGGTGCAAATGACCGAGCATGCGCAGGCTTTATGCTGGCTCGCATAAAGGCAAGTGGTTCCAAGTTGGGGTGCAAGTGGGGACGACGGATCAGTGTATCCTACTGACAGAGCGGATTCTTTTAATTTTTCCGTTTTTGTTTCATGCTTCGAGGCCATATTTTCATGTGTTGTGAACGGTTTTTCGTATTTATTTATTCTCATATGAAATCAGGATGCTTTTTTACGTCGGACCAAATAATCAGAACAGAGCAGCGCGCATATCGATGGACGCTGGTCGATGAACCTTTGGGTCCATAGAGTTTTTGATGTTACGATGCTGTGGTTGATTGGAATTGATATCTTCATCAAAATATTACAATGTTCATTTATGTTTTTCTACCGTCGTACACTGTTCAAGAATCAAAATGCTAATTTTTAGAGTAATACGACAATATTGAAATTTCTATGATTTGTTGAAGTGTGCTGGCAACTCAAATCTCAATGACAATAATGAAACAATGAGATACGGATGTAGAGGAGTAGTGACTCACATGAAAACTACTCGAATACACTTGCATCGATTTTGACAGCTGATGTGCTCGTAAAGAAATCGAATGATTTTCAATTGAAAGCAAAGGTTAACAGTGTTGTTATCGCCTCACGAATTTATACTGAAATGTAATAAAGAGCAAACAACGAAAGTCAGCGTACTTTTGAAGAAAAAGTCGCATATTTCGACGTCGGACTTGGTCAAAAAAACCTGATGCTTCGCAAAATTTCATACAGAGGACCAAACTGTCCTGAACTCCGCCCGATCGAAACCTTTTGGGCTATGATGGAGCGCGAACTTCGAATGGCAGAAACGAGAACAAATTCTACAAATTCAGATGTGGGGAGTCAATGAAAAATGTACAGCATTGCATTTGAGTGCATCCCAAACATAACCGATATCTGTAAACTGAAGTAAACATATGATACTTCACTGCTGTAACAATGATTTTGTTCCGATATAGGCTGACCAGATTTTCTCGGGAGAAAAACCGGACAAATGGGTTCAAAAAACGGGACACATGATAAAATTGATTTATGTAAATTTTGACCAACCAAAGCATACAAACAATTATTCATTGCTTTGATGAATTTGTTATTTTTTGTAATGAGTTCCTGAAACTTGTCACATGATGATCGAGATTTTGACTAACAATTATCATGGTCTCAACTTACGAGCGCGACTTTTTCATCAGTTCACGATAGGGGATGTCCTTCCAGTGGTGCGGTACTGTCAGGAATGCACAAAACGTACTCAGTAATTTCAGAAAAATCCTGGCTGCTTGGAAACTTATTTTCAATTTAGAAAAATTTCAATGCAAAACTCTGTTTTAGAGGCATTCCATGGAAAATAAATAAAAATATTTTTTTTTAGGATGTCCTTTCTGATTTCGCTGAAACTTTGCACAGTTGTTCCTAGTTGATAAAGCGGTCATTCTACACTGCTCTTAGCGATAATTTATAATAATAATAGAAAAAACACCCAAAAAAATTTTTTTGAGTGAAAATGACAAAATATTCAAACGTCTATGACTATTTTGTTTCGTTTCGATTTGCGAAGTAGCGTGGACTTGCTCTTAAGATTTTTTCAAGGAGTATCCGAAAACGGTACAAAACGGCAAAAAGACGGGAGGTTAAAGCTAGTCGAAAAAACGGCACTGTCCCGTTCAAAATGGTACGTCTGGTCAGCCTATTCCGATAACTATACCCGATTTACCAATTATTATGAGGTGTCATAATAACGATAGACTCACCCTACATACACTGAAAATAATTCGCACGCTCATACCAAATGCCCTTTACACATAAACGCAAATAAACGAACCCAATCATTTAATCATGTTGGCTATGCTTTTCTATTCAAAGCTTTTGAGGCTATTCTTTTCTATTCTTTGATAATAAATGTACAGTAGAGTAGTTTAAATATGTATTATTATTAGATGCCATATACACAACACAGAATTTTAACTTTTACCAATTGGAAAAATTAGCGGAAGAGTAGGCTTGGTATTCTCCTCAATATGTGGAACGAGAAGAGTGAATTTTCACCGCTCACTTATTGACCAGCATGAGCGCTGCGGATAGTAATTTTTTGCCAAACTTCTTCACCCTGTTTTGTGCTGTGTTTCTGCCGCTCTCAGAAAAATAATACACTTGCTGCTTACACCACAGCTGAACGAAACAAGACTGATGAATCACTTTAATGGGAATACACAGTAGTACACCGCAATGATCACTGGTGAGATAAACTCGATAGCATTCGACGAGCAAACATGCGTGAAGGGCGGCTGGAAATTTTATTCAGTTTGAAGATGCAAAGCAAACTATGCAATCTACTTTCCTACTTAAGTGCTTCCCTCATTTGATGTTTGCTTGGAGACAAATAGTAAAAGCACTGCAGTGAACTCTGCTGTGTAGTTTTTGAGCGTAATAACCTTTCGTGTGAGAAAGATCACACCAGTTTATTATCACTCCGGACAGATATATCAGATATATCGCTTTGCTCACCAGTGTGAGAACAGTTGTTTTTGTAGTGAATGATATTCTCCTACTCGTTAGTGATTCTCTGAGGAGATAAGATTAGCCTGCGAAGGAGGATCGGGAAAAAATGATGAGGATATAAAAAATTAAGCCTGTTTCCTTACTGTAACTTATCTCTGGGGCCGTTCAATAATTACGTAAGCAATTAGGGGAGGAGAGGGGAAAAATATGCTGACGTAATTATTAAACGGTCCGTCAGCGAAAAATGTGAAGAAAACTACTTTGTAGGTTGTTAAACAACCTTTAAGGGAAACACATCAAAATTATTTGCCAGTTGTTCGAAGGAATTTTCGAATTTTTCTTGTGATACCACTCATCATTTTCTGTAAAGGATTGGGTTATTTAGCTACTCACGGATTCCAGATTTTTATATATCAGGTAAAAGATTGTAATTTTTTGAGAAAAACGTGATGTCTTAAAACTTTATATCATTGTCCTTCGATTTTTAAATGAAAAATAAAAATCGCACCAAATCGTTACAATGACAGTTGGTATATGGGCGAACTGTCATTGTAGCGATTTCGAGCAGTTTTAATTCGTGATTTAAAAATTGAAGGACAACGATAGATAATTTTTGAAAATCCCGCTTTACTTAGAAAATTATATTTTTTTACCTAATCATCGTCATCTTTCAGATGACGTAAAAAACTGATATAGCTAAACAACCCAATAGCTGGTTCGGTTCTTAAATCACGTATCCAAACTGCTCGAAATCAATTTAATGTCAGTTCGTCCATGTACCATTTGTCATTCAATAGATTTCGAACAATTTTTATTCTCTAATTAAAAGTTGAAGGACAACGATGTAAATTTAAAAAAAAATCTTGTTTTGTTCAGAAAATTATACTCTTTTAGCTTTCAGCTAGTACATTAAAGCAAAGATGACTAGAACAAGATACCTGACATCCAGTTCTTTTACGCATCTTTCCTACAACACCTTTACAACGGATAGTGCTGCCCTCTGATGACTCAAATGCGCATAAAATAGTGGTTATTAGCAAAATCGAATTATCATGCATAATCTGTCAAATGAAAATGGAAACTAAAAAAAATGAAAACTAGATGGCAGCAGCTTTTAAAGATATTGATAATTAGATGGCAGGATATTACCACAGAACAGATATGCAACTTCGAACAAAACTCTACAGCAAATCGGTGCCCAAGCATTCGCATTCATTTTTGCTGTTCCATCCTACATTGATTTTACAGTGCATCGTTCGAACAGTTCGCTCCAATAGTTTGAACATGCACCAAAAAATTTATTTTTTGCTTCAATGACCAGGCGAAAAGGTGATCCTGAATAGTTGAATCTATCAAAATCAAGTTCAGACAGAACCGCATTCAAGAGATCGTTAAAGCGGAAATTCAGTAACAACTCACAATCAACGTCAATAGAAATAATAAACTAAAAATCTTTCAACCATTCAAACATTGTTTGACCAATTTTCTTGAATCGTACACCTCGCGACTATTGAAACTATTTTAACCTTTTAGTTGATTTACTTTAATATCATCGTTGGACTTGGAAACCGAATTTCTCGACCAACGACAATATTGTTTTCTCGTACCGTTTCTGCCTTTCTCCTAGAAAGGTATAGCAATCACTGGAAAAACCAAAGGTATAAAAGTGCTCCAAAGGGTCGAATCTCGTATATCAATCGACTTAGTTTGACGAGCTGAGCATTTTTTGTATGTGTATGTGTGTGGGTATGTGTGTGTATGTAACGCTCTCCCAATCTCACTCGATTTTCTCAGAGATGGCTGGACCGATTTTAATGAAATTATATGCAAATGAAAGTTCTAGTTGCCCCATAAGACCCTATTAAATTTCATTGTAATTGGATTTTTAGAGGTTTTGTTTAAAAATGTAAAAAACACGAAACATCAATATCTCAGAAACCACACAACCGATTTCAATAAAATTGGTATCAAATGAACGGGCTATTTTAAAAACCCTTAACTTTTGAATTTTATAAGATTGAACATGTGGTTCAAAAGTTATGAAAAGAAACGTCTTCTGAAGACTGTTTAATTTCACTAATGTTTCTCAGAGATGGCTGGACCGATTTCCACAAAATCAGTGTCATATGAAAGGTCTAGTTACCCCATAAGACCCTATTGATTTTTTTGCAATCGGACTATTACTTTGCCTGTTATGTTTAAAAATGTGAAATCCAGCTATGAAAAGAAACATATTCCGAAGAATTCATAAACTCACTCACTTTTCTCAGAGATGGCTGAACCGATTTTCACGAAATCAGTGTCAAATGAAAGGTCTAGCTGACTCATAACACCCTATTGAATTTTACTGTAATCGAACTGTAACTTCGTCTGTAATGTACCGAATTGTGAAAATCACGAAACTTCATTATCTCAGAAGGTACACAACCGATTTGATCAATTGTATTATCAGATGAACAGGCTAGTTAAGGGTTAACTGATGAGTTATGATTGAACACGTGGTTTCAAAGTTTGGCTGCCCTATACGTTCCCATTTCATTTGATTATAATCGAACTAAGCAACCGTTATGTATTAAATTGTTAATAAAACAACTACAGTCTATTATCTCAAAGATTACACGACTTGTTTGAACATTACTAGTGTCATACGATTGAGTCATCTCTCAAACTTACAAATAACAAACTTCATAACAATTTGATATGTGGCTTAAAAGTTATGGAAAGAAAAGAAATTCAAAGGCTATTTAAAACTATACCTGCTTTGATCAATATATGTGGCCACAATATAATTTAAATGTGCTATCGTACCATTTGAATGTGCCCGGTATCGCTCGTGATTGAATTGTTCGAAATTAAGAATCATTACTTTTATTTCGCTATTTATTGAGCATTTTCATTACGTCAAATTTCATATTTAATACTTCTATTACAACATCATTATTTTAGAACCCAAAAAGTGAATACACATTTATTGGATTGAAGCGTTCATGTAAATCTATTTTTACAAATAATAAGTTTGAATGAGAAAGGCTGGGTCTGACCGATAGGTGGATTAATTTAGGTTTTATACCCAACATTGCAAGTAATTAATAACCGTATAATAATGATAACAATAATTTAAAACGTACGTATAAAAAATCATAATTAAAAATTAATAATATTAATTAAAAACCGTTGCACGTATGCGGGTGGTACTGTACGATTATCATGAAAACGCACCCTCGCTATACCAGTACCGGTGAGAACAAAGGCGTTGAGCCGAGTAGAGTCCGAAATCTTGTGACTCCGATTGTTTTAACGTAGGACTACGTCTTTCTGTAAGGGTCCATTTTGGGATTCCTCTCCCATCTTGTGGAACGTTTTACATGCAACATTTCAATCATGTAGAGCAATGTAAAAATCGACACATATGGTTATGGTTCATACATCATTCATGTAGTAATAATTATTATTATTAAAAAAAAAAGTCCAAATTTGATCCTCGCATCTTCATCGCTACCACGTGACTGGTTGTTTCATTCAACTGTTCCCGTGAAAGAGATGGTCTCATTTCCATGCATAAAAGCAGCAAAGCCATGCGGCTCGCGTTCATTTCCAATCTGGCCTCTGAAAAAGAAACATCAGCAGCAGCTCATAAACACAACTTTACAACTTTTTCTAGTGCCGTCATTCTCGCTTCTGCGTTTCGAAGGTAGTCGTTTTAGGGAAAAGAACGACCAGTTTCGTAAACGTAGAAGCGAGAATGACGGAACAAGAAAAAGTTGTATAGTTGTATGCGATTCACATGCATCATCTCTCGGAAGACATTTAGTGTCGTTTTCGTTTTCGCGGTGTAGCGACACTCGGAATACACTTTTGACACCGTAAATGTTTCATTTCACTTTCCGGACTGCCCTTTTTCTGTCCCGGACTACACCCGAAAAAAGCAGAGTGTACTGTAGGAAGTTACCAACACATTCACACGTATGTGACGAAACTGGTTTGTTTTGGCTCTCGTTCCACGTGGTAAAGTGTCAGTTTTTTTTTGGCACATTTGAGAGATGGACAAATGAAATGGAAACGTGACAAAATGACGATGACGATAATGGCCAAAACAAAACAAATTGACAGCTATCCCATTATAACGCATACCAATGCAACTACACTGAAAATGTTTTATTTGAAGCTGCAAAATGTAGTCCGGAAAAGGTGTAGCTACACCACGAAAACGAATTCGACATAAGAAACGCTGCTGGTGCTTCTACTTCAGAGGCCAGATTGGAAATGAACGCGCGCTGCATGTCTGTACTGCTTTTATGCATGAAAAAAATCTTGAGACTATTTTCCCCTACCAACATTGCAAGTAAGAAAGAAAAAAGTGATCGTCAGATTTCAAGTACCAATAGCAGCAGAAGATGGAAAGGAGCAGAAAGCAGCAACAGATGAGGGCGTTGCAAGCAGAAGATAGGGAAAGTGGGCGGTTCAAACAAATGGCGGTAGAAGTGAAAGGCAATCAGATTGGATCGTGCTTGATTTGTTTTTGGATTCAGTTTCTTGTGCGGCAGAAGACAGTTTCCGACTGCTGAATAGACAAAGTAAATGGAAGCTGTTGTGGAGGCTGCAGGTAAAGTTCTCATTAACTACTCACCGAAAAGAAATTCGGTTTTGTTTAATGATGCAAACAGTGCAAACACTGTCCTTTTCAGGACAAACAAATCTACAATTAAGTAGTTAATGGTTTTTCTCTTTATAAATACATATAAAAGTGGAAAAAAGCGTTGTTAATTTCCTTTTTCATTTTCATTTCTACGAAACCTTTAAATTTTCTAAACTTTGATTCTCAGCAAAATGTGTCAATTTTTGACTGAAATCGGCTTATAAGTTGTTTTGACGCATAGAATGAATAACCGTATAATTGTTACAATGCTTTACATTTTCAACTTTTTATGTCAAAAAAGCTGCCATTTGAATCAACATCAGCATCTACTGGAACTCAGAAGTTATTCTGTGTCCAGTAACTTACCACCGGTGATCCGTTTCTGGTTTCTTCATTTCCACTGTGGTTTAACGGCATATAAGTTTCGTTATAAAAATTCCAAAAAATTCAACATCAAAAGTGATTTCATTAAGCAGACAGTATATGAAGTAGAGAGAACGAAAATTAAGCGAACTGGAAATATGATACAGATTTGGAAAAATATACCGCATCCCGACGGGACTTGAACCCGCATACGATATAGATTGTGGAACAGTACCACCGTCCCCCGTAGTTTAATTGGTCAAAACACCATGCCGGAGACAGGGAGATTGCGGGTTCAAGTCCCGTCGGGATGCGGTATATTTTTCCTAATCTGTATCATATTTCCAGTTCGCTTAATTTTTGTTCTCTCTACTTCATATACTGTCTGCTCAATGAACTTGCGTGTTAACGGGAAAAAGCTGTTGTTAAAAATAGAAATTCAGTTCGAAAAAAAATCAAAAGTGATGTTCAATGTATACATAGTATAAGGTAATACCATCTACATAATACGAAGTACAGTTGGACTATCCATTTGCAAGATATGTTGGGATATAAGGTATATGAGGTCAAAATATTAGTCGTTTGCTCGAACAACCAATTTTGCAAATGTTACAATTATGCGTTCATACGCAGAGCCTTCCGTTGTCCTACGTAAATAATGTGGTTGTGTGTCAGATAAAACCTTCTACATATTTTTCAAAGCTTGATGAAAACACAAACCACAGTAGGTTTTTCATCTTCTTGCTTCAATGTGTTACTTTCGAGGGTATGTTGATTCGCGAACCACAAATCGTGAATTTCTTTCATTCTTCTAGTCGATTATTAGAAAATTTGTCCCCTCAATTCGAAAAATTGGGATTTTATTGCACTTATGAAAATGTAGACCTTGTTAAACGTATGTTACGATCAATAAGGTCTGAAAATAAGGCCAAGTCTCAGTAGTCACGTATGAAAGCCTAGCATGCAGAAATTTCAGTCTTTATTGTATAACCGATCACTGTAACAAGAGGATGGTTGATTGGAAACTGGCTCATCAAGCACTTCTACTCATAACTTTGGAATTTTTTGTGAATTTTGAAACGGGGTTTCGTGGAATGAAACTTAACAGTATCTAGTATCGTATACCACCAAAAATGCATAATTTTGAGTTGTGTTAGTATCGTACGAAACCGATGATAAATCAAGGATTTCCAATTTACAAATTTATACTAGCTCAATAGTCAAAGTATGATCACATTCAAACAATTCTATTTTAGGGTCTTCCAGCGCTATTTTTTCAATTACTTAGAATAAATGTAGAACTGCGGTCACAGATTTCAAAATTTGCAAGGTTAGAAAATTTAATTGCTTCAAGATCGTGTTTGTAGCCCTGAGAAAGACTGATTTTAATTTGTGCTTGGCAGTGCCAGGATATTTCATAAAAATGTGTTCGACTACATCTCCTGGCAACAGTAAACATAAGAAAGTCGGAACTTGGCTGCTTTGCCGCTTGTCTTCAGTGCTATCGTAACGATATATTTGTTAACGGTTATACAGTTAGCAGAAAATAATATACTCCGCGCACAGCGCTCGTCTATGTACTCACAAACAATGTGCAGCGCAGTTTGTCCCCTTTTTCTAATTCTTCCATTCTACCATTTACGCCGCCCCACCTAGTTGTTGCGTAAGTTCTCTCCGTAAGTATTTGATACGATAATCTTTACATCACTATTCCGTTTGTTCAACGTCACATCGCTATTCCGTTTAATCGAATTTGCAAGTTACAATAACTGGTCGTGGCAAAGTCAAGGGAAAGACAGTACAACTGTGTTTTAGTAACCTTCAAGAATATGTTTGAATGACTTCAACCCCAGATCGCGCAGTTTGGTCTGAAACTATCGAAATAGTTGTATTCTTATTGGCTGTGGGTATAACAGAATCAAGTAATGGTAAAGTAAAGCTGTAAATTTTCGGGTTTCTCATTTATTGTAAGATTTGAGGTCTTCACTGTGAATCGGAACATCAAATTTGAACACCGATTCGAGCTAATTAATACTCTGTGTTTTCTCTAATACACATGAATGGAAAAAGTCCAAGTGACGGCAATTTGCATGGATTTGTCAACCAAACGTTTCTTCGAAATCAGAGAGGTACAAAACCAAAAACAGAATAAAACGCTCCCCGCAGCACAAAACAGAACAAAAAATGCAGGACACCGTTGAGGAATTCAAGGAATTATAATTCCAGGTTTGCACCATCTCCGCCCCACGTCTTCCTACCACACCGTTGAATTATTACATTTTTAGTGCTACCCAAAAAAAAAAACCTGTCCCGCAAGCTGTAATTTGCGACTAACATATTAGGTTTGGCTACCGAAGTTACACTCCTTTTCGCTGCGTCTGCTGGGCTGGAGCTACTGTTTTTTTACTGTGTGTGAGAGGAAAATAATTGCACCCCACTGATAAGGAACGGACGAACGTCCGTCCGTTCGACCGAACGGACCAACGTACAAACTAAACTTTGCTCAATTCTACCTCCAGAGACCATCCAGGTTGGGCTCTGTGGCTGCCACAACAATCGGCAAGAACTAATAATCCTTGACCCGACCAGATGGATCCCCGTGGTGGGCTTCTTCACGTGAAGCGAGTGAGTGTACACAGACTACATTGACCGCACGAGCCCCGCTATGCTTGCGCAGGGGAATGGTATGATTATGCTATCAACAGACAGAAGCAATGCGAGCAATCCTTTTCGATCGCGCTGGCCGGCCGGTTCACTTGCGCAGACTTGACGGCCCAGGACCGTGGTGCAGTACGTTCTCGCCGTTATTGCAGCGGAGCGCTGGGCACGATTCCGACAGGATTTACTGCCAATAGCTCGCGCCGTCGAGGCCGCGTGATGTGTTGAGCATTCAGTGCTTTAAACAATCCGATAATTGGGGGAAATTAATCTAAATAAGCCGGTTATTTTCGTGCGCGAATGGGTCGATTATTGGATTTTACGCATTTTCTTGCGTTGCGAGGAGGAGCAGCGAGCGATTGATCAATTAGAGACGGTTAGTGTCGAATTGAATGTCCATACGCATTTATTTTGTTTATCTTAATGACGGACATCAAGGAATCATTTTCCTTCACTGAACATAAAATATAATAGAAAACAGAAGCCTCTACGAATCCGTAAGAATTGAATAGATACTGGAATGCATTCTTAAGAATGAACGTACGAAATCTTACAATTATTATTGTAATGCCATCGAACCACAAAGATCAGTGAAGTAAATTTGCTTGCACGGCATACATAGATGAAGCACGTAAAACAGTTTAGAATCGTTTATTCGACTTTATTTCATCTGCGATCAAGATGGAGCGAATCAAGCGCTGAAAGGTTGATATACGTATTAACACGTCTTACTTCGAGTTGTCATTGAAAGAAAAAAAAAGCATCAATCTGCGTTCTTCCAAGTGCATAGGAAATCAAGCAACTGTAACGACAAGCAAGTAAAGAGACTGTGTCGTTAAACAGGCGCAATGAAATTGCGTATCGAAGCGAGCGGCATTGTGTGAAATAACGAAACCTTCATTAAGGTTGGATTCGGGAAATAGGAATGTCGACAAAGCGAGTCGGTCATTGCGAGCAAAAAAAAAAAAATAATAATAAAATAAAAACATTATCCTGACAAGCGAATAAAAAGCAATACAAAGACCTCGCGAGACTAGCACTTCACTTTCCGAACGGGAGCTTTCTGGTTGGAGTTTCAAGACGCTACAATCGCACGAGTGGTAGCAAAATAAATGCTCGGTGTCAATTCAAAACGTTTGGCACTTTAAAATAGTTATAACAGGGTAATCGAGCGGTACTGGTAAATATTTGACTGCGCACCTAATCAATTTAAGCGTACAATCATTTTTCTGTCCGCAGGTAATTAAATTGTCGTAATCCTAGTTTCAACCTCGAATGGTTAAAAACTAAATGATCAGCTGGTTTCTCAAGCACACCAGAACTATAATCATTGCTTAAGCAAATTATTTCATCCTTAACTATAGATCAATATACATTAAAACACATAACTAGCAGCGCTAGCTACAAGAAAGTTCCTCTTCCCAGTGTTAATAACAGTCACTACAAACATTCCAAGTGATCATTACAAGCAGCACCGTTTAATTACAACATCTTGTTTGAGCTGTACTCAGCTCTCAGCACGTTAAACGTGATTCCTAATCAGCTTGCAAGCATGCATGCTTATATGTGTTCAAATATGCAAATTCTTCTAGTCGCCTGATCACAACTCCGGTCAAGCGAGGCTTCTTTTAGGCTCAGAATCTCGTGTTGTTGTTGCTGGCTAATTAGTAGCGAACGACACGGGTATGACTTTCACAGTTTGCACACTAAGCAGAGCGGGAGAGCGGGTGGTGCTCTTGAAACTCGTCCAGCAACTCGTCGTCGCCGAGGTAATGAATACATCACCCATAAACCACAACTTGATTAATATCTTCCAATTTTTCTGCGCCCGTCGCAGGGTGATGTAATCGAGCAGAGACGGATGGAACCTGTTTCACCTTACTCAACGCGAAAAAAAAACAAGCGGCATCATCAGGTATAGAATTGAAATTGAAATTTCCGCCTGACTGACCTGGACTTGATTAGGAACGACCCAGCCGGTGTTATTTTGGGTACTTTCCACGTCCAACCAAGGATGCTCTCAATACAGACCGTCTACTTTCACGGTTCTTTCTATAGGTACATTCTCGAAAACATTCAAAGGTAAGCAAAAGGTTAATAACTCCATAACCCCGCGCAACTTCTGCTGCCTCCACGCCACCACGATAACGCTCATTTCCTGTTGTCAATCATTCCCACAACTCATAATCAATCTTGGACTGTTTTTCTTGGATTATTCTCATAGATTAAGCTGCTCAGCTCAGTGACGGAGAGCGGCGCCTAAATCTCGTGCCGCTTTGTTTTGCCTGTTGCTGTCCGCGACGCGCCTGCCACTGTCTAGGACTATCGCGTTCCGACGGAGAGAAGCGAACAATTACAGGGCAGCATCGTCGCGCCTGTCAGTTTTTATAAGAACATTAAAATTAAATTCATCCCTATCATCCATTCATGAATGCATGGGGTTCGGCTTCGGTTTTTTTCGCCTTCGTCGTAATTTAGTGGACTTTTTACAGCGAATTTAAGTGCTATAATTACAGGATATAAACGATGGACGAGGTTCTTTCTTTTGTTCTTTCACAGTCCATTCACAAAACGTTCCGTAATGAAATTTCTTCGTGCTTGCAAACTTGCTGAAGAGGGTGACAGAGAAGAGAAAGCACACTATTGTTTCACGCAAGGAAGAATTAAAGTCGCAAAGAGGCAGTTGTTAAAATCATTTAACTTTCATCGCCGTCTGTTTTGTTACTATTTAAAGGTTTAGTGATTCAATTTTAAAATTAATTAACTGTAAAAGAGACAGTCAATGTTTATCAGTGCTCAGTGCATTAGTTTGGTGGTGTTTGTGAAAAATTAACGTCACAATGAAGATCAACAAGGACATATTTGGCATCATCGTCAAAAACCTTTCGTTGTTTGTAAAATCCCAATTCTATCTCTTTGCTGTCAAAGTCAAATAACTCACAAAAAAGCACATTATAATAAAAGAAACTGATATGTTCCGAACTTAACTTTGAAATATTTCAGAAACGGATGCATTTAGAAAATTAGTCGCCAATAGCTTTATGATTTATGATTCATTCAAAAAAATTTGAGATTGATAAAAATATTTGAAACCATATTTTTAGGTAAAAAATTGTTTTATATTTCGCCATCCAGGATTTTTTATGAAAAGTTTTGAAATGATGCCAAGCTTCAATAAAAAATAAATTTGGAGAGAAAATTCATTCCTTTTTCTATAAAATATATAAATGAGTGTTGTTGATTAAAAATAATTGTTTAAATCATACATTTATTGAAATTGAAATACATTTATTTTCAATAGTGTTAAAATTGCAAAAAAAAAATTTTTCAGTTTTGTTAGTTTAGGAAAAAAAAATTTTTTTTCTGCGTCCTGGATTTTATACAAATTTTTTTTTTGGATTTCTTTAAAAAAATGATTAGGGAAAAAATCTACTATTTTTTTTTTGTAAATTGAAATTTAGTGTTTATTTAGAATTTTTTACGCCTATACATACGCCCCCACAAAATATTACTGTGGACTCTAAATTTTCTTTTCCACCCACGGAAAATACTCAGTTTACTTAATAAGATTCCTGTGCAAAGTTTCTTCAAAAGTCTTACTAACGCTTACAGTTCCTAGGAGTAAATAACACTCCGTTTCTTGAAATTGAACTTACGATTACTGTAGTACTCAGTAGAGTGCCAATAAAAATCGATTTTTTGAATGATGACACCCCGTTAAGCATACAGACGCGAGGCATAGTACGCTAGGCATAATAGACGGCAGGCATACGGACACGAGGCATATGTACGCGAGGCCGAATAGACGCGAGGCCGAATGGACGCGAGGCCGAATGGACGGGAGGCCGAATGGAAGCGAGGCCGAATGAAAGCAAGGCCGGATGGATACAAGGCCGAAAGGACACAAGGCCAAGGGGAAGTGATGTGGAATGTGTTATCGCCATCATCATCACAGCATTGGATAACATGTATTTCGCCTAAAGTGTCATTTGGAAAGCAATACACTCGCGGCCTTCGGCCGACTCGCTGTTCGAGCGAATGCTGTCCTTACTCGCTACCGCTCGTTCGGACTTAACTAAGGGAAGAAAACTCTGTTTGAGTAGACCTAGCAAACCAGTAGATCAGTCGTTTGGGTGCGAGAGGCCGCCGCTTCCGACGGCTGGTCAGCGGCCGGCTCGGACTGCGGAAACCACGGCGGCTTAGTGCCGCCTCGTTTCCTTGCCCTCGATTATGCGACTTCGCCGCATGATTTCAAAAAAGGTATTATACCCAACTTAAACTCCTTAGGAATATAATAACACCTGAACTACATTATTGGATCTCATGCGATCGTACAACATCGCATTCGGCTTCGCGTCCATTCGGCCTTGCGTCCATTCGGCCTCGCGTCCATTCGGCCTCGCGTCTATTCGGCCTCGCGTCCATTCGGCCTCGCGTCCATTCGGTCTCGCGTCCGTTATGCCTTCTGGCAGTATGCCTCGTATCCATTATGCCTCACATCCATTATGCCTCGCGTCTGTATGCCTAGCATACTATGCCTAACATCCATATGCCTAGCGTCCATATGCCTCGTGTCCCGTACTCTTTTTGAATATGATCGAAATGCATGAAACGTCGAGATCTGGTGTTAAATCGAAAAAAAAAAAATACAAAAGAGTCGAGTTTCTGGGACTTGGAAAATTTTTAAACCGGGAGCCTTGGAACTTTGACCGCTTTGAGGCACGTATTCCCGATGTTCAATCGAGCTGAAATTTTGGTGACTTGGTGACTTTTTTCGAGAAGACGAAACTTTTGAGCCCTACCGCTAATCATATTCGGAAATCAATTTTTTTCATACATCTCATTGGCACTCTAGTACTCAGATGTGAAAAACTCATTTTTATTATTTTAATTGAAAACAATGTGGTCGTCCTTAAAATGACGATTGATTTTGGTTGAGGTTTAGTTGGTGACATGTCTCACATCTTTTCAACTGAAGAACCAAAAATGAGACAAAATCTCTTTATTTTAAGTATCGACAGCTAGCGGTGGAGAGAACGAATTTTACACTCGAAATTTTATTACGCTTATATTCCATTCATTCAACAAAAGGATTGTATGAGCTCTCGCCGCTTTTTCACCGAGAGAATTCTTTGTTCTCCCCAGTACTGGTATAGCGAGGGTGCCTTTTCATGAGAATCGTACAGCACCACCCGCATACGTGCAACGGTTTTTATGTAGATATATTTTCAATGAATTTTATTGTTGCCCAAGTTGAAAAGTTAAAATCATGACTAACGACTATCATTTTTTACATTGTACCTAATGTCATAAGCAGTGCTGTGTATAGCGCATCTGATATGCATTACTTGCAATGTTAGGTATAAAAAAACGGTACGAGAAAAAAATATTGTCGTTGGTCGAGAAATTTAGTTTCCAAGTCCAACGAAAATATTCAAGTAAATCAACTAACAGGTTAAAATAGTTTCAACAGTCGCGAGGTGTACGATCCAAGAAAATTAGTTAAACAAGTTTCTTGTTGTTGAATGGTTGAAAGGTTTTTAGTTTAATTTGTTCTATTGACGTTGATTGTGAATTATTACTGAATTTCCGCTTCAAAAATCTCTTGATTGCGGTTCTGTCTTAACTTGATTTTGATAGATTCAACTATTCAAGTTCACCTTTTTGCCTGGTTATTGAAGCAAAAAAAAAAATAATTTTTTGGTGCATGTTCAAACTATTGGATCGCTCCAATGATGTTCGAACGATGCACTGTAAAATCAATGTAGGATGGAACAGCAAAAAATGAATGGGAAAGCTTGGGCACCGATTTGCTGCAGAGTTTTGTTTGAAGTTGCATATCTGTTCTGTGCATGCCTGCATGCCGACAGTGCTTCCCACACAGAACGAAGATTTAGCTATGAAAGGTGCTGTTCACTCTGTTAGATACTTAGATACATGAAATTGCCGTTCGCTGCAGTCTGCTTGCTACTGGTTGAACCAGTTCCCAGTTAATCACCCTCTTGTAACAATGATCGGATATACAGCTGCCGTTACCGATATTGCTATTCACTGCTGCTATCAGCTGCTACTAAGTTAGGATCGTCCTGCCCACCATCTTTTAGTAAAATGAGCGGTTAGAGCAGAAGCAGGCTTTTTTATAGCCCAAGAGTGCATTATCGGTAAAATAGGTACAATATTCTGTCGACTGTGTTAGGGAAAGCAAGCATTAAGCGACCAATCAGAGGTTGAATCTGCATTTTTACAAGGCTTAACAATTTTCAATACCTACACACTTAAAAATAATTCTCCAGGTCAATTTACTTAATAAGCTTAACGGAGTTTTAAACAATTGAAAGTGGACAATTTTCGGGCCGCTCTCAATGTTTCGATTTTTTAATTTGTATCCCTGCAAATGATGTCGTAAGACGTAGTTCTACGCCAATGAATTCATTTGAAATGAGATGATTTGAGATTAAATCAGAAGAAATGAGATTAAACGAAATTACTTACGATGAGATAGGATAAGATGAGATGTGTTAAATGGAAAGGAAGGAAATACGCTGAAATAAAATGAGATGAGATGAGTTGAGAACAGGCTTGTAAACAGGCACCATTTTCATTTGATCTCGCTTCCTTAGCGTGCGTCACAGTCAGCTTTCGTTCGTAAAATGTAAAACAACCAAACCATCGCCGCTCAGCTCACAGAAAGAAAATGATAGTCAAACGACACTCGTGTTTCAAAGAGATGCACACTGTCAATCGTTTAGCGATGTTATTTCGGCCTATTTCTGTCTACTTCGTTCAATTATGTTGAGAAATATTATTACAAGATCAATGATATAAATAATTTCCAGAATACACGCACTCAACGTGCGTAATTCTCATTTCTAGAAAAAATGTCAAGATACGTTTGAGGAAAATAACGTCGTGATGGCGATACTCATTTGACATGTTTATTTAAGATTGTATTCAGAGAGCGAGCCTTGGTAGCGTCAGAGGAAGAAGAAGACGATTATCGCAGTGAAAAGTGATTCTACCGTGACCATTTCGAAGCCTGGTTGAGACATTATAAGATAAGATGAGAAGCTGAGATGAGATGAACTGAGTTGAGTTAAGATAATATGGGAAAAGATGAGATGAGACGGGATAAGATAAAATTAGATGAAATGAGATGAAAAGAGATGAGATTGAAATGGATTTTGATATTATTTAGCTATGATATTGTACCTGCAGAGTTATTTTTAATCTTCAAGAAGTTTGGGGTTTTCAATCGATTCTGCCATTGGATTACTATTATTTGACAGTAAAATTCAATGCAAATCTATCTTTTACATTACACTTTTAATCTACTGCACTTTTTAATTCAATCACTTTCAACTGAAGGCACTGAATAAGCGTCGAAATATGAATTTGTATATCGTGAAAAATAAAGTGATAAAAATTAAAAGTGAAGTAGATTAAAAGTGTAATGTAAAGTTTATTGTCTATTACTTATCGCAAACAACAATTAATAAATTTTTCAAACCTATCTTAATGATGGTGAACATTACTTTAACTTTATGAAAATTATATTTAAAATAAATCCAATTATATTAAATTAAATACATTGCCAAATCTAGATCGAATTTAAATCACAATTAACACCTGAGTTGTAAACTCAAATAAATTACTGTGAATTATTTTGATCGAAATAATTGATTTCAAAATTCAAATGAAATCAAAATTAAAATCAAATCAAATTAGATAAGTTACCCTAGGATGAGCTGAGATGAGATGAGATGAAACGTCATTAAATGAGTTGAGATGAGATGAGGCGAGAGTAAGTAAGATGAGATGAGATGAGATGAGGTGGTATGCAGCATTGCAAAGCGAGCTAGGAGCAAAGCCTTTCTCATCTTTTATATTTGAGGGCGAGGCATATGCTACGCTTCCTCAGGCCTTTTGCACACACGCTTTCGAGATACTTTTTATTTACCACGTACTCGCCGGAGCAGCAGCCCACGTGCACCGGCATGCAAAAACTCTTTTCTCTTGCTACTTGCTACTGTAAAAGAGTACGCGAGTTCCTGCTTGCGAGTAAAAGTACTCGACTAGGAGATGTGCTTAAAAATTGTGCTCGAAAACAGAAAATGCTTTCTTCATCTACCCGGTTTTGCTTCGTGCACCGACAGCCGAGAGTGGAGCGAAGGATCTGTAGAGTATCGCATACAAGAACGTGTAGAGCGTTGGACTGCTTTGGTGGGTTTTTTACAGCAGTCTAATACAAAACCAGCCGAAGTAAACCGCTGCCGAAATACTCCGAATGAACTCCTAAATGGTCGTGCTCATGAGTAGGGGAGTAGACGCGAGTAGGAGAGTAGCCGTGAGTGTGTGCATATGGTTTCGAAAGTGCATGCGAGCAAAGAAGAAAGAAAAAAGGAAGAGAAATAGCATGAATGGAGAATACTCCAGTGTGTGATATCGGAAGCAATGAGAACCTCCCTTGAGATGTCGCATGCCGTTCATGAGCGAGGAGCCAGTTCGCGGTGTTAGGAGCCAGTTCGCGAGAGGCGCAACCGCTTGTTGTTTTGATGTTCTCCGATTGGGCTGAAATTTTCAGCATTTGTTTGTCTATTCAAGATAGGAAGTTTTGCAAAATTTCAATTTTTTTTATCGAGGTTAAGTGGGGTAAAACGGCCCTTGAAAATGATATGTCCAAAAACATCCAAATACTAAAAAGTGTAATAACTCCTGCTAGATTTGATGGATTTTTCTAAACATTTGTGGTATTATTCTACACTGAGGGTACTTCAAAACGCATGGTCACAATTTATGGCAAAGAGGTAACATGACGAAAAAAATCATTTTTCTTTTAAAAATTGTCAATTTTCAGAGTCATCCTACTCTTTTCAACATCGCTAGAAAAAATATCTGAATATGGCGTTTTATAGAGCAACTCAAGAGCTTTAATGTTGTGAATAAACCAAGTGTGCCTAATGGGGTAAAGCGGCCCTGGAAGGTTTTTTTTCAAAAAACCGTCAAAATCACTAAAATCACTATTGTTCATGCTAGACTTAAAAGATTTTACTAAAAATTTGCATTATCACTGTACCTTACCAAAGCTACCTACTTTACCAGTAGATACACAATTTGGGGTAAAACGTTCCCTGAAGATTTTTTTCCGAAAAATACTGTCAAAATCACCAAAACTGCAAGAACTCGGGTTAAGACTTGATATATTTACTGAAAATTTAGATTATCACTCTAGTTAGATACGAACTTAAGGGCAAGATAACAAAAGTGACGAATAGATTTACATGGCGAAAAAAATATTTTTCTTGGAAAATATTTGGCGAATTTCAGGGTGCTGTTTTCTCAACAGAAAACAGTCCAAAACCCGTAGTTAGCATTTTATAAAACAACTAAAAAGCTTTTATTTGATAATCCAGATGCATCATTTATAAACTAACTAAAAAGATAGGTAAGATATGTTGAGATAAGATGATATGAGATGAGATGCAATGAGATGAAATGAGATAAAATGAATGTAAATGGAATGAGATGAAATGAGACGCAATAAAAAGAGCTGAAATACGATTAGATGAGTTGAGATAAGATAAGATTTGAAGAGATGAGATGAGATTAAGTGAATTTAAATCTTAATTCAAATAAAAATAATTTGAAAAGATTCAAATCAAAAAGATATACACTAAGTTCTTTTATACACGGAGAATGCGTTCCAAATTTATATTAGCCCGTGTAAAAGAAAACATTTTTGAGTTGTGAATATAACGAAGAAAACCGTCTTAAAATATTTTAACCTAGTTTGAATATGATAGGGGTCAATCTCAAGCCCGAAATGCAATATAATAAATTTTTAATTATTTACAACAAAAATTGTGTTTTTTTTAAAGTGATGATAGCTTTTAACTTAGAATGGAAAACGTGATTGAAATGGAATTGATATCCGTTTTTAGGTAATGGAGAGAAAAACGTATTTGAATGACCTTACTGTATAACCAATCAAATTGAAGAACAAAAATAAAACAAAATTGAAAAAGCTGCACTAAGCTAACCTGAGATTAGATGAGATAAAATGCGACTAGGTGGGTTGAGATAGGTTGTGAGATGAGAATAGATAGGATTGGATTAAATAAGATATGATAAGATGAGATGAGATGATATGAGATGAGACGCGTTGATGAGCTGAGATTAGATGAGATGCAATGCGATTTAATGAGTTGAGATAAGATAAGATGAGATGATATGAGGTGAGATAAGATGAGGTGAGATGAGGTGAGATGAGATGAGGTGAGATGAAACGAGGTGAAATGGGATTAATTAAGATGAGATAAGATGAAATGAGAATGAGATATGATGGGATAAGATGAGATGTGATGAGATGAGATGAGATGAAATGAGATGGGATGGGATGAGATAAGTTGAGATGAGATATGATGGGATGAGATGAGATAGGATTAGAGAAGATGAGAGGAAATGAGACGAGGCGAGATGGGGTGAGATGAGATGAGATGATATATGATGGGATGAGATGAGATGGGATAAGAAAAAATGGGATGCAACAAGATGAAATGAGATGAGATACAATAAGATGAGATGAAATGAAATGAGATGAGATGAGATACGGTAAGATGAGATAAAATGAGCTAAGGTAATTTTTTGCGCATATTTTGACTGCAATTATCTGCATGATTAAACCGATTCAAATGATTGTGTCTTACGTAGAACATACAAAACCGCTAAGTTTCATCCAAATATATATCAGAGCTGTCAGGTTTTAGGCTAATACATCGAGTATTTTGCAACGACAATCGTTTTATTTTTTCTAATGACGATCATAACTAAAACTTAGAGCGGTTTCAAAAAACCACAAAAATTTCATTATGATTCCAAACAAATCGGTCCGAAGCAAAAGCATTTTTATAGCGGATACTGAAATAGTTTTTGATAGTTCTTAAATGGTAATGACACGGCCAGACAAATTTAATTGTCGTTATTTACGCAGGTAATGCTAAAAAACACCTAGAGAGCATCATAATTTCATCATAATCCACCGAAAAAACAATTTCGAAAATAATGTAAAATTGTAAACTCCGAAATTCGTGTCAGAATGAACCGAATAAATACTGAAATTTACGTGAAATAAACCTATGGCAAATTTCTCAGATTGAGGAGCAAGCAAAATCGAATTAAAATGAAGAAAACAAATTGAAACTAGGGTATAGTAAATCAGTACATATTTGAAAACAGGATTGTGGAAATTCAACGGAAACTCATATCAACTTTAGAAACACTTTGCGTCGTAGCCGAACGTAACGTAAAAAAACAAAAACGATTTTAAAATCTATATAAAATTTGCTTAAATTCTGGAATCCGTGTAAAAAAGAGGCATAAGAAGCAACTCTACACACAAAAGTTAGAGATTTAACCAACCAATATGTCTTCTCATTTCGTACCACTTTCGTTCTAATTTCACCCCACAAATGTGTTAAATGCATAACACGAATACGACATGGATCAAAAACAGAATATAACTTATGTACACAAAAGTCGTGATGGTTCAATAAACTTCGTTTTCGGATTCGATGAAAAATTCGAGGTTCATTTTCGTGCGCCATTCGGCCATTCGGCAACAACACCGTCTGAACAAACGTTATGTATTTTTTTATTGTTAGGAGCCATCCACATTCGACGTGGACAGCTTTCGGGGGGAGAGGGAGGGGGTTCAAAATAGTTACAAATTCTGTCCACGTGGAATGTGGATCTTATTGTGGCTTCTTATTGATATTGAAAATGTAAACGAGATTTATGAAGTAAATCGATCAGTTAATGTTTTGACTATTCTAATCAGTACCCAAATTATTAGTATTGATCATTTATGAATGTAATGATTTTGAGCCACTCAAAATACACTAGAGCATCAATTGCGTTGTAGCCAACACATTCGTAATCCTACTTTTAAACCTACTTTTCAAAAGTTGAGCAAATTTTGCACAAAATTGCAGTGGTTCTGCACCATTCCTCTCCTGCTTGTAGTATCTTTGTTTAAATAATTTATACATAAATTGAAGATTTGAAATCAGTTTCAATATTATGGCGTATTAAATTACCTTTATGCCCCTACAATTTAATCATGTACGGTAAAAAGGCGAGAGATCTAATAACAACTATTAGACGTTCTCTTAGTTTTATACGTTTTTTTTTCTTCATCTATAGTTTTATGAGTTGTTTCATTAAATAGGCCATGTTAGAAGTGTTAGAAGTGTGCAATAAGCCATAAATTGAAACTTGCTCTAGCGGTTGTTACAAATCTTAAACCTCAAAGTGAATATTTATTCCAATGTATCCGCTTTTGAGATATTTAGAATTAGCAATAGCATTTCTATTGTGTTCAGATATTTTAAGAAAACAAGAGAAATGGTACGATGTTGGTACAAATAAAAACTTCAATAACAGAGAGTAGATTGGTGATTCCGACGCATTAATTCCGATCCATTAACTCACTGCCTTTAACTGCCGACAAAAAACGATGAAATTAGCTAATCGATTATTAGCATAATTAGCTTAAAAAAATTCAATTGTTCTATAATAGTTCACCATAATTGGAGTGGTCCATTTCATTGTGAAATAATGAATCTGAGCGCTACATATCAATAAAAATTGAAACAGACCGTATTTACGAATTAATTTCGAAACGTAATAACTTGCTGTGATTGTTCTGGCTTTATGACACGCAAAAAAAAAATCGTCGAGAGATAGAGAGAAAAAAAAGGTGATTTAATTGCGTTATTAAACAATTAATACCCGCCATCGCACATAACGTTGATGATGATCGATAAAACCATAAAACTTCCCATCAATTGGTTCGCACCCAAATCGATTCGAGCTTGGTTTGTGCCTTGGCACAAGTTTCCCTATAGGCTAACCAGAATGAGCAGCTCGAGCCATAATGGTATTAATTGCTGCCTAACGACATTCACACTGGCAATATTTACGGATCCCTCCTCAACACGAGAAATAAGCCTATTTTATTTCATTATTTAATTTATTGTTGCACTTAACTTTAACCATTGTCAGTAGATTTATTATCGTACAAACCGTGTTTAAAAATGAGAAAAATGTTTTGCACAGTTCAAGTGAAAGAACAGTTTGTTATCCTCAAGAACTAAAATGTTAAGCTGCGTGAACGTGAAACAAAAGATATTCAATTTGTAGTCACTTAAGCAGAAGATCTTACAATCGTACAAACTTCCTAGGAATTACCATATTATCTGGGGAAATCGCACTAAGTACTATTTTGTAAAGCAGACTTACAGGTTTTTCGCTGCCCGTAGATCGGATCGAGCCGTAACAAGGTTAACGCAAACCAGAAATACCAAAGTTCCGGTCGACCGGTCCGAGCAAAGCTCACATACGCTCTGGTGGTAGAATAAGGTCAAATGACTACCTCTCTTCACCCCGTCCGTCGTCGTAACCGAGCCTACCGGTGGCCAACGTTTATGCTAAACAACATAAAAGCGTTGCCAAAGTCTGACTCGATTACGTAACGCCGGCCGTCCAAGCGGGCTGCTGACGGTTGCTTTCTACTTCTTTTTCAGGGGTAAACCAGTTTCCGCACTCCACTACGTGGAACAGAGGGTGCCCGATGAGACGGAAATTCAACCGGAATCATTCCCCCCTCTCTCCCGTCCATTCCCGTCAAGCAGCTCTGTGCGATGGCCGACGGATGCCTTTTCCCGCAATTGACGTGAAGTCAGCTATAACTCGACTGACTGAGACAGGCCCTGTAGTGACACACGAACAATTAAATTAAAGAGAACGAACGAAAAAAAAAGACATTTACCTGCTCCACTTCGTCATAAAACCTAAGGAAAATCATTCACACAAACACATACAAACACACTTATGCTTTTGGAAATGAAAAGTTCTCTGTACCCTGACGAGAAACTTATGTGTCTGAAGTGCTGTCACAATATATCGCACCGCACATGGTTTTTGCATATGTATTATCCTGGATGCTGGGACGTGGGGCGGCGTTGGTGATGGCGGTGGCGGTGGCGGTGGATGAAACTCTCGACTCGAGTATCCATGACAACGCGCACCGCCAATGCACAATGATGGTTGGTGGAGGAAAGCTTAAAGAGCGATGACGTGATCTGGTGGAGTTTTGCTTTACATATCAGTTTACATTTCATTATGGGTGCTTTTCTTCCGTTTTAAGCTGTCCATTGTGGGCCGATTTGGCGGGGATGGAAACGTATGAAAAGTGCGAGCGAATTCCTGAACAGAAAACTATATGTTTTGCGTTTACTCTGTGAAGTTACTGCGAGCAATGTTGAATGTTGGTTTGAAAAGCGTTTCGTACTTTGAATACTACTTTGAAGTTTGGCGAGAATTAAATTTAGAAAAGAAAGCTTAAAGAATTTCAAATTCGAAATGCCACAACCTTCCTCCTTCCGTAGGTTTCCTGAAAATATTTCAGATTTTCTCACGACTATTTTAACGAACAAAAACCCCAACTAATATTGCATGTGGAATGAAAAACTGCTTCGAAAATTTGCATGCGAAAATCTGCAGCCCGAGTCAAACCGTCTGATGAGGCATTCGAAACATTCCATTTTTTATCGTTCTCATCATCATCGTCGTCCTCGGCAGCACCGAAACCGGTTCGATCGGCATGCTAATTTCGATGCGGTAGTTGTAAGCCATTTTGCACCCCGAACTATGTGCGCTTGTTGATTTGTTGCGTGGTTGATGAGCGAAAAGTTCGCCAATCGCGTGCTTCGGCAAAAAAAACTGCCTGGGATTCAGACCGCAAAAGTGGTTGAATGCTCTCAACATCATTCCTTCTCTGGGTGCAATTTGAAGCAGTGGATATTTCTGCTATATGTCTAGCAAAATTTGCTGAGAAAGTCGAGACCATTTTTTTTAGTTAGATAGACCGTGAAAGACTGCACAGAAGAATAACAATCTTCAATTCAATTTATTTTCAACCACTCGGAGCTCGTGCCCCGATTCATTGTTACACAAATTGTCTCGCAGGAGTTTCGACCTAGGTTAACTCCGAAGCAGATTGGAGCTTTGTGGTTTACCTATTCTTATAGACTCGTGCTTATAACAGTTTAATGGTCCACATTTCTCTCGCGTCTAGCCAACTATAACCGTGGAGAGCAAGAAAGTGCCAGATCCATCCAGCTCGCGAAACCACAAACGCCAGCCTAGCTTTCCTGCTGGCTACAGCTCCTAATGACATAATTATGGTTTAACAAATAATACAAAACTAATTCTCGCATCGTTCGGTCTAGAAGCGATTCTGCGAGCGTCTCGCAACATACGGGATGAACCACGGTCAAGTGAATGCACCAACCATACACATACACACAGTACAAGTCTTAAGTCTGATTGTCGAACGATTTGGTATGGTTTTTTTTGCGGAAACCACAACGCGCTTCCACAATGGCCACGATACGAAATGATTGATTGAGTTTGGAGTATGCTAGCCACACTGACAGTCGACTTCTTCGACAGACGCTTTTATAAATACATAGCAGTTAGACAGGACATTGATCCGGTTAGGCTTGAGGTGACCCACTGCTAGCGGTATTTTCTGTAGGAGGGTGGTTTACACTTTTTTAGTTTAGGTCAGTTCGTGAAAAACGTATATCCTCAGTGTTGTGTTGTTGTTCACGAATTCACCAAATAATTAGCCTATAGTGGACCACTTTCCTATAGTTGACCAAGATAAACTCAATTTCTCTTAACATAAACCGGAATTTATAAATGTTTCTCTTAATTCTGATGCAGCACTTTATAAGTTTGAAGTCAGTACATGAAAAACGTATCCCCTGTTTTGTGCAATCTCTTGTTTGTTCACGATTTTGCTGGAGTGGCAGCAGCTATATTGCTGTAAGCTTTAGCTTCTAACTATCGTGTTAACTCTATCCAGAGAAATCAGTTTTTAAATTGAAAAATGATTCAAACTTTTATTACTCAGTAACCGTATGCAAAATTGGCACAAACTATGTTGCATGTTGATGATCAATCTGTTCTCTAACTGCTTAGAATATTTACATTATTAAAATTTTCATATGGCATCACCCACGGGGAATGGATTAATAAAGTACCGAATAATGAGAAGGTTGTTTGTTCATGTTTGCAATCAGTACTTGTCTTCAAGGATATCCTCAGAATGATCTGAGACAATAGAAAACATAAAACACACACAGAACGGAGATTAGGTAGTTCCTTCCGCAGCTTAGATCATGGCATCGGTATTCTGGAATGCGTGTGAAACTATCAACGGCGAGTGTTTTGAGAACTGTTTGGATAATGAAATCAATAAACAAATATGCTTTTAACAAGACAATGCAGCAGCGTTTCTCGACTCGACTGGCCGAAACTAGTGAATTAAAATTAAAAAGTTGATTTCTTCTGCAGATTTGACATGCTTCGGAGTATTTCCTATGCTGTTTTTCTAAACTGGGAATCAACCGTATTATTGATATCGGGATATTTCGGCTCAGCGGTCCTTAATTTTAGAACCAGTTATTTGATTGTGTCCAACGTTTCGACACCGGTCGGTGACTACATCAGCGAACAATAAGAATTTTTCCCTGATAAAGACACCAAAGGTGTCGAAACATTGGACAAAATCAAATAATTGGTTCTAGAATTAAAGAACGCTGAGCCGAAATATCCCGACACTTCATTTTCTGTACAATACGCAAAGCATGAAAATCACAGTGAATTTTGTAACGTCATTTAGAATGATACTATGAATGGGTAAACCATGTTCTATAGAAGACCACCGATCAGATTAACTCACTTTATGCGAAAATTCGAGGTAGAAAACTTTCATCGGGAAACATCCTATGGGGCCGTTCCTAAATCGCGTGTTCATATTTTGATCACTTTTTATACCCCCCGTACCCCTCCGTGGTCTTTTGTGTTTTTTTGGTCAACCCCCCCCCCCCCCGCTCCGACTTTAACCACGTGGTTTATTAATTTGTCAAGTGCCAAAAATACACTTTTCTCCATGATAAGTGAATTTTTACATTTTTGTTATTAAATTTTTAGTATATTCTATATTTCGGAAAAAAAAAATACAAAAGCTTCATCCTTGACTTAGTGGCAGCAAAAGAATTTTAAGTCACGAAAAGAGACAACGTGGTCATTTCGTCAACCCGCCACCCCCGTGCGTGGTCTTTCTTTGTTTTTCAGATGTTTACAGTAAGGTGAAGTGTTTGGGTATTTTGGCTACTGATAAATGTATACTTGAAGATGTATTTTGCATGTCGTGGCTACAAATATAGTCAGTATTACGCTGTTGTCAGCATTTTTCTCGAAACTGAAACTGGAAAGAAAACATTTAGTGTAAAGGTACTATTCTTGCTGTGTTTTTTAGATCTTAAACGCGCTTTTGAAACGATTTCTAGACCCTCATTGTTACAAAATATAAAGCGCTTTGGTATTACGAGTACTGCATACAAATGGTTTTTACCCCTTGGAAGTGTATTTGGACCTATTTTGTTAATTATGTTCATTGATGATATCCGAAAAGTCTTACGTTTTTGTGACATTAATCTGTTTGCTGATGATACAGTATTGTTCATTTCAATCTCGAATATGCCATATTCAACTAAAACAAAGATTTGCGAGCGCTAAGCAGATGATTGAAATTCAAACAACTAAAATTAAACACCAACAAAAATAGATTCATGATTGCTTCGTTAAACCTTTTAAAAAAGTGTCCCAGTTGAAATAGATGATAAGCCTATTAATCGCGTGACTGATATTTAATGTCCTGGCGTTGATGTTGAACGAAAGTGGAGTTCTCTGCCGTTCGAAATAGAATTTGAATTCTTTTAGCAGGATTCACCTCCATAAATCAATCACATCTCCTCATTCAGACTATTGCACTTCTACACATCTGTCATGTGAGCAGCGTTTGCAAAAAAAAAAATAATGCGGTTGATTTTAAGATGTAAGAGATACTCTTCCTCGACCTTGATGCAGGATACTTCGCAATGCTGTCGGTGAAGCAAGAAATTGTTTTGCTTTTTTTCTAAATCGAATTCCCTGATTTTCTCTGATATTCTCTAAATATAACATTAGTTTCCCTGATATTTTGCAGCATCCGGCACAAAAAGGAGCAACGTAGATTAACGCAACTCTGAAATCCCAGTGAGAAAAGTATTCAACTAGGTATGAAGCCAAACCTTAGTGGTCCCGAATTAGCCTTTTATGCTACAAAAATCAGTTTTTTCGCTAGAGTGTCGTTTAAAAAAAGAATCGCCTCTCGGTTAAAAATTTTTCCCGGAAAATTTTTCAGTTTTTCCTGATATTCCCTGATCGAAAAACTGAATTCCAGATATTCCCTGATTTTCCAGGTTTTTCCAGGTTTTCGACACCCTGAAGTAGCTAAAGGATTGTTGCCCCGATATGTGAGTAACCGGAATGTGAGAGGATTTGACATCTATGCATATAATAATATAGGGTATCGGCTCTATTATCGTCAGGTTTTACCAATTATCGTCCGGGGGGGTTAATGAAGTCATAGAGAACTAATGTTTTGCAGAGAGGTACTCTACATTATGAACAACCATCATGCAAGAAATTAACGATTTTGGATATCATCCCCCCTGACGATAATAGGTCAAACCTGACGATAATAGAGCCGATACTCTAGATATTTTTAATGGTGCTTCACAAAATTTGTTATTTTTTAAAGGATGCTTAGACACATTAGACGTGCGGTGATGCTTTCAGGATTTAAGAGATAATGCATTTCTAACGTCACAGCTCTATTTGAAGCAGTTAATTTTTTTCATATAAAGTAAAACTGTAATGGACAAAGGTTTTGTAACGGATGATATCTGTGGACTTTACTAATATAACTTTTCAAGAAATATTTTTGCACTTGAAATCAGTTATATAAGGCGGGAGCCTGGCGTAGTTGGTAACGTCTCAGCCAAACACGTTTGACGCCTGGGTTCGAATCCCAACGCCGACATAGGTGTCGATAGTTGTTGGGTGGCGTGATCCACTCACAACCAACCCAGCAGGTCTAGATTCAATCCTAGCCGACACCGGGAGATTTTCTGAGGTGAAAAATCTCTGGGATCACGCCTTTCATCGCATGAGAAGGTAAAGCCGTTGGTGCCGGTCCGTTGACCAACGGATCGTAAGTTATGGTCCTGGGTGGAGTCGCCTCCCCGGGCGTCGGTGGCACAACAACAGTGGCGGAACTAGACCGACGAAAAATGAGCGAGAATATGGCGTATATGGCTGCTTGGGCTTAGACTACCATCTTCAATGTACATAAATTCAGTAGCTTACGCTTTGTATAGATCAATACGGGGCCGGCCACGTCTTTACGGTTGTTAAGGTAAAAAAAGAGATTGTAAGAAACTAGGTGTCACAATCGTTGTTGTCGGAGACCTAGTTTACCTCTGCATCTCCTCGACTGCGACGAAAAGGTAGGGTTTGGTCACCGTGGTAAGTGACGAATCGAACGAAGTTGTGCGCGAAAATAATTCATTATGATGCAAACGAAAGTACCTATTGAGTAGTTGTTAGATTATTCGCGAGATTTATCGACCGAAGCAATCTCCTGTTAAACGGTCTGGCCAAGTGTATTTTTTTCCTGTATGGACTCTTCCTTACTGCGACAAGAATCGTAGATCTATTTTAAGATATGTCCAGGTGTCTGCTGTATCCCGCACTTCTATTATTAGCAAAACCGCTATTGAGAAATTGCATGCTTATTATTATTGTTTATCAGTTCTTGTGTGTAATATGATACTTTCCCGTTTACACGCTTACTGTTCTACTATACCGATGCTCGTTCCTTTTGCCAAATGTCACCAATTATAATTTCCTGGAGAAGTTTCATCGTGCGTCATTCTGGCCAGTTTTATTAATAAGAGGGACTTAGTTTTTTGTTAAGAGGAAGTCACGCAGTTGTTATAGATTTCAGCGTTAAGGAAGGGTAAGTGGTGGGGAGCTTGAGAATGAACCCATACTTAAAGTTCAGTTTTGACATCGAATGGCCTGATTCTACTGAGATTGGAACCTACGACCATTCGCTTGACAAAGCGGACTCTGTAACCTTGCGGCTACGCAGCTCCTCGATCGAGTGTATTGTTAAATATCTACAACTGCGTCGAAAGATGTATGTACTGGTACGCTAACGCTACAGTATTCACACGACATTAGGAAGATTTTTGTGATGATCACTGTGGAATGAAACACTACGCGACAGTAGCCGCTACCCAACTTTCATACGATCTGCTTTATCTCTTCCTTTCTTTACGAATTCAATATAAAAAACAATTCTCTCACTCACTTCTTTTTATATTGTTGTCATTGTAAAACAATCTCTGGCTCGTGTGTTATTAACTGTAGCTGTCTGTGGTATTTTTGCATTTATTACGAATTGAAGTGGAATCAATTTACTTAGCGTCGATTTTTATTTGAGCACGAGGACGTTAATTGAATTTGTAAGATTCATGCTTTTATTGTCCTGTTTTTGATTAAATATACTTAATTTGGATGAGACTTTCGCTACAGCGAACTATTTTCGAATGAAAAAGTTCAGAAGTTGGGATTCAAATTTTCTGGTGTACACGATTGATGATATTTTTCGGCAGTACATACATAGTAATTATTAATCTTCCATCTTATTACTGTGCTAAACTGTCGCATGATTGCCAATTATTGTCATTCGCACAATGCGACATCCGTGATATCGAAGCAGCTGGAGATCGGAATAAAAGAGAATCGTTACCCATCCGGGCTTTTAGTTACACGATTCTCTCAAATAGAGAGGCGCACAGTTGAACGCTGCGCTGTCGCAGTCTGCAAGAGAAGCAACAGTATTTTTCGATACGGTGTCATGCAAAAATGTCAACACACTTCGGAAACCCTTAGTTGAGCAAAACTCACCCGAGCCGAAGACGCATTTATACCGGACCATTATGGACGACCACTCTATTTTTCACTACCGACGCAGACGCGCAGGGACACGGCGTTTCGCACCGATAATTTTTTACCTTACGAATGAATAAACTAAAACACCTACTGTGTACAAAAACTAGCAAAGTTCCATGCATTCATAACCAGAAAACCATAACCAGAAATATGCATGTCAAACAGAGTTCTACGCCTATTTACCAAAAGCCAAAACAATCGCAATCAAATTTTAGTTGTTATGGTCTATTGGCACGCCAATCAACAAGATTTTAATATAAATAAATAAAATTTGTTTATGTGTTTGATTTGTCCAAAAGCTAAGAAAATCATAAAACAACAGCATATAACTGGGAAAAATGTCCGTAATCGTCCGGTCAGGACGATGCGTACGATCAGATACCTGTCACGAGCATTCATACTACCCAACTTATAAGGGCAAACAGCACAATTCTATCTATTCAAGTAGTAATATCGATGTAGTATAAAAAACGAGTAGTCTACAAAGGTTTGAAAATCGCGCACGATGATCGAATATATAAGGGCTGAACTTTTTTGACATTATCAAGATATTGTGTGTTTTCGTCGGAGTAATCGGAGCGATTACTGTGTGCTAGTATAGCTGTGTGCTATATTAGCTTCCTGGTCGGTCTAGAATATTTTCGGGCTGGAAATATTCTCAAACTCCCTAGGTGGGTCACTCTTATAAATCACATCGAAGTTGACAATTGGATTTGTGCGTTACATGCTGCTAACGGTTGGAATGACCTCGCCGAATTTGTATCGATTTTGTAGACGACAACACTGGGAGTTGGCTAAACTTAGATGCTATGAATGTCTTGTAACTGACAGCGTTGAGAAATAAATTATCTAAAATATATCTAATCTGAATAGGCAGATACTCTAAGAATGTAAAAGTTGGAACCGACGGGAACAAATTAAACACTTTTGGCATCACTTGCCTCTAATTACTCTTAAAATATTTAGGATTAAAATTTAACATATAATGTCGTTAGAGCTTGAACACTTGACACTTGACAACTTGAAGCACTTTCTAGTCTGTTAGTATTGGTTCACGATCTAATATACCTATGATTTGTGTGAAAAAAAAAAATATATACCTATGAAATTAAATTGCTCTCGAATGCTGTAGGATTTCTTTTACTTTGCCTAGATAATACAGCTGACAATGCATGGTTACTCTCGAACATAATTAAAATTATAATAAATGTTGTGCTTTTCTAATATCCTTAACCGATGTTTGAACTGAAATGAACTCACAACAATTTGTCTAAAAGAATGTTTTAAACGCAGATACTCAAAAAAGTTCAAATATAAGACTGATTTCGTGCTAAATCGTCTCCTTTGTAAATATTAAATATGCAAATTTATCATGTAGATTTTAGATTAGAATACATTTTATGGAATAATTGTAGAGCTTTCATACCGTAATTCCATGGAGGTGCATGGTCGTTTAAAAGCAAATATGCTGTTGTAAAGAAAAAAGACGGTGTTGAATAAAACTGGTTTCCTCAGAAGAATTTTGCCATGTTTGATGAGTTTTTGGCAACTGAATTGTCCATTACAAACTTGAAATTGCAGAGATCTCAAATGATCGTTTTCTAGTAAAATCAATTTACGTTTACCATTTATAAGATATATCGATTGAACAAAGGTTTCACAACCTCAAATCTTTTCAAATATTGATCTGCATGAATTTATGGAAAAATGAATGCAACGTTGTTTAGATTAATAATGGGTCAAATGCCCACAAAGCATTCTCAAATTCTGAGAGGATGCTGCCAACATCCGGTCTGGTTGGCGCGAAATTCTGTCATAAAAGCAGAGCAAAGCCTTGGTGTTATATTCCGATTCGAAACTCGACTTTCTGTTTATCATACACAGACTTCGCAGCTATCTGTTTAGTGTACAGGATAATTGCGGGGCTAGCGCTACGATAATTTCTACAAAATTCCGTTATGGGTATAAAATCAATGTAAAAATTTAACCTGTGGTCAAACCACTATTGGTTTTGTGTCGTTATTTTATGCTTTGCAGTATTAAATTTACTTTTATTCTTAGCAACAGTTGAAATTTTGAATAAACACCAGGGGGAGTTTATAAAATAAATAAATCAACTTGATTTTGTTTTTCGATGATTCAGAATTTAGTTACAATTGTCACTGCAAGTCAACCGTCATCGACAAAGAGGCCAGAAATTGACTCCAGGCGCTATTTTGGAATCCAAGATGACTTTCAGTTTCTAGAAAACAACTTAAAATTCTGTTATCGGGATGATGCACAGAGGTCAAAAATTTACTCTAGAAATGAATTGACGTCTTAAGATTGTTGGAGTCGAAAGTGATTTTAAGAATCGAGATGATATACAGAAGCTATAAGCTGACCCAAGCGACAATTTTGAATCAATTCAGGGCCACTAAATAATTTAGATAAAACGATTTGGAACATGAAAATGATAAATTAGATAAATGATTTGGAACATGAAAATGGAATTTATAACTTTTAATTCAAATAAAAGTGGTCGTGAACGGACTCGAAAAAAACTTAAACTAACGAAATTTTTGATGCTTTGGTTTTAGTTGACCTGCAAAACGTTCATTGTATATCTCTCTTGCCTTGCTTCTTGTTGGTAAAAATGTTCGATTTCTGTTGAAAACGATTGAGTAAAACCGTAATATTTGCGTGGTAGTGACACGGACCATGCATATTTACATACTGGAATATTAACCCTTTAGAGCCCAGTGCCGCCTTTAGACGGTCTTCAGTCAAACCTCTAAAAAGCTTCAATAAGGCCTTAAAAAGTGTTTATAAGGCTTTATAGTGATTTTTTCGAAGTCCGTCTAATAATTAATTTGGCCACTAGAGGGTTAAAGTCTATCTTCGTCCTCAATTGAGCTCGAGGAACTTTTGCGATTGAACCAAACATCTTCTCCAATGTCTAGAGCTGTTCCCCAACATTCCATTCAATTTTCAAGACGCTCCTTGAATTTATGAATTGGTTCCTTCAAACACGATGCTTATATTCAAAGCAAAATCGTATCTTTTAACAACCGAACTCGTTAACATTCCGCAGTGCAACCATTCCGTCGGCAGGTTTGCACCCATTGTGATTGTAGTAATTTACCTCGAAACGATCCGAGTACTCATCACCGGATCTCCTGGGAGTATCATCATGCATTTACTAAACACTTCACTACCCAGTACCCACACAGCAGCAACAAACGTCGATAGGTAACGATATGATGCACCCCACAGTTAACCATCGACGACCAAACATCTAAGCAGTTGTCAATTACCTCCCCTCTATGCAGCCCGGGACCCGCGCGCAAACCGGTCTGTGACGCCGTCTATTAATTTACCCCAGGATTCAGAGTTTAGAGACTAATTACACAGTGTCGAGTACCGAAACGTGCAATTTGCGGTGTGATTTTTTCATCAATCCGTGACTGAACCGTTTTCGTTTGTTCGCTAGTGTCACGGTTTCTCAACACACTCTGCCAGCCAAGTCGCCTGATGTTTTAAAGCCAGCCAAACTATCGGAACAGGAGAGCCACACAGAGATTGGCGGAGCGATTTTTCCTCGCTCCGAGGAACGGAAAGAAAAATAGTTTTCCCTGCATCATACCATACTCTCCGATCGGGGTGGTGTTTCATTCGTTCGTTCATTCGTTTAGATTGAATCGCGAATGATTGAGGCACAATGTAAACCTGCTGGTTTGAGCATACAATTATTGCGGGTGCGAGCTCATTAATCAAATTGAATCAAAATGTGCCACATAGCATTAGCAGCGAATTGATGCTCGCACCCACTTTAAACGAGCAACTTGTAGCAGGTATCCGACTGCCAATTGTTGCAGGGGATGACTAATTTAAGCATCACCGGATCGATTTTCTGCTTGTTGAATGAGTTATGGCTATAAACGGTTTTGTTAGCTGACACTTCTCAATCAAGTGTTGAAGTCCAGACGCACGTAAGCGTGTGATTCATGTCGATGCGTTATTTTTTCTCTACGTGTGTTGGTGCAATAGTTTTATCACTCTTTTTTCTGCTGATCAATTAAATGAACTAGGATTGTATAATTGAATCATTAGGCGGATATTTGTCGTAATGATTGTGCCACGGTAAAATGAAATGATAAATAATAAAACTAGACACTGTTGGCGGTTACATATTACTGAATATAATTAAAAAAAAAAATTATATAATTGGAAGAAAGTTCTAAACGGTTGAGTTATAACCGGTCTTTTTGTTGCTATAATTTAATGTTAATTTTGTCTTGATTTGAAAGCCCTCGAGGCAACCATGACAGTAAAAATAATAATATTTATTTGGTTTTTTGAGTTTTTATACATTTGCTGTGAGTATCAATTAAACCAATTCAATTGAGGGCAGTTGAGACGTGAGGAAATATTTTCGTAAAAGTATACTCAAGCAGTTTGTTAGAATAAACCTGGATTCAAATTTTTAAGTTGAAAGAGTTACAATGTACACGCTGTTTACTTAATTCGAATACAATTTTGAAATTCCATAATGATATGTAAATATCACACAATTAGTTTCTGAGTTTTTTTTATAGAAGAAATTTTTATAGTGAACATCTACAGCAAACGCCGTGAACTTTACTCTTCTTGTAGGCCTCATATCCAAGGTCAGTTGAAAAAATATTGTAGCAAGTTTAAGAACTGAACGATGCCTTTGTCGCCGATTATGCTTCCTCACAACTTTAACGACATGTGGTGTCCTTGCCGATCGTGGTCGATTGGATCTTATACGGTATTTCGAAGAGGATGTCTCCTTCTACTTTTTTATGGTTTTATAAACGAATTCCCGCTTAACCCACATGATTTTAGTCCTATGAATATTGTGTAAACGTAAACTGTCATGTAAATCACGGGGTTTGAAACACTTCTAAATAAAATCAATACTATCTTTTTCGGTAAAAAATTGAATAAAATGTTTCAGAGATACCGCCTAAACTACATTCCAAACCACCATTATTTTGACGATTATTTTGAACTCAGGAATGTACGAGTATTTTGAACAGGTTATGATTAGTTTCATCCATAATTGGGATTAAATAAACTATTAAATTATTTATTTATTTATTAATTAAATAATATAAATAAATTTTCAAAAAATCATGAGGATGTGTCTTCTGCTTTTCAACTAGTACATAAAAATGTTTTATCGTTAGCAGATTCTTTATTTTGAGCGAAAAACGGCTTTCCAAAATCGGAAAATTATTGAATGCCTATTTCTTCTTAACTTGATTTCTTTTCAACTTCAATAACTGAACATTACTCACACTTCTAGTAAAAATTTGTCAACAAGATCAACAGAATGTATGGAATATGGCGCAGAACCTTTTTTCAGAATTGTTGTGCGCAAATTTTTGGTTTTTTAGAGTATTGAAAATTGACGATAGCTTAAAATCAACGAAGACCAAACATTACACTGGTAAACACAGGTTTCGCCTCTAAGCTCAAACTGGTAAAAAAGATGATAGTTTTTTAACCATTCCTGTAAATTTTGATGCCCCTAGCAGAGATAACTTATTTAGAGACATGATTAGGTTTACCTGTAAGCCAATGTTGAAGCGATGAACAATTTCTTTGCGGCTGTTAGATGCGCTTTTAACCAAACTAGGGGCAACAAAATTCACAGAGATAGGTAAAACGCTATAGAGCAAGATCGCGCCAAATCACCGATGGTCGAATATCGACCATTTTTGATTTGAATGAAACTTTGCACACGTATTTGGCTTAGCAAACTGAGCATTTTCCACAGATGGAGCGATTTTTCACACCCATGAGTTACATTCTAAAAGGGCGTATGCCTTTTGGCATAGGTTCAATTCGAAGCATTGTAACCCAGAAACCGTTGGTTGTATAGAAAAACTGTCTGAGAATGAGTTGTAGGGAATTAAAAATGCACCATAAAAAAATACACTGTACAAAAAAAATTTTTTTTGACCAAAAAAAAATATAAATAAACATTAAATTTCAATTTAAAAAAAAAGAGTTGAATTTTTTTCTTATTTTTTTTTAAAGAAACTTGACGTTAATACGCAACTTTAAAAAAAAGTTCTGGATGGAGAAATGAAAAATAATTTTTTTATGGTAGATTAATTTTTTTATAAAAATTCTAATTTAAACATTTTTCAAAATATTTGTATTCTTATCAACCCGGTGGCATCGGCCATGTTTCCTGAAGCTGCCGTGAAAGACAGTGGCGCTAGTCTCAACTATGTTTTTGAAGGTTTGTTCACACAGCAGTGTAAGCATGACGAACGAAGCATAATATATGTTGTACAGAATTATGCGCTCGAATCAATTTATTCATGTAAATAAAAGCTTAGCTTAACCGCAGGCTTAACTTTGTTAATGTTTAAAGGTAGCGTTGATATACTATCTCATTTACATATACGTCGAGATGTTAATCCCTAAATCATCGCGCGATGTCAGCCGCCTGCAAGAAACACCGCCGTTCGAAATCGGCAAGAATAAACGTTGTGTACATTCTATAATGATGCAACGCATTCATTTTTTGTTTCATCAAGCAAAGCACTCGACGTTATTTGCAATAAATACATCATCCGAAAACAACACATAAATACACTGCAGCTGAACACCGACACTGTATGCACGTATGAACACTGCTTTTTCCCGTGTTTCGATGAATCAGCTGTCAAATTGCATGTGAAATTGATCCAGTGATCCAGTTAATGCTGGCTTCACTTATGTTGTACGTAAACGTCAGTGATGCCACCGGGTTGATTCTGATGATTTTAAAAGATGCAGAGAGTCATTTTGAATCAAAAAGCTCTTGGTAGTAAACATTCTAAAGGCATCGGTTTTCGAGTTATTTTTAATTTAAGCTCGAAAAATAATAATTACTTAGGAAAATACACGTTTTTCTTAATTTATCCATGGTTCTCCAGCAAAAACCATACGTTCATTGGAATGCTTCATCAAAAATATACAATTCATTCTTTGACAACAAAACGATTGGGCGAACGGTTCTCAAGAAAAGAGTTAAATGTTCTTAGTGATATAAATATATATAAGAATCAAATATTTGTTTTCGAGTTTTATTATCTTAGGAACATATTTTTTTATGACATAGATACTTTACAGAATTAGTTTCACCCTATATTTTAATTTTTTATAGATTCTCGTTGACAATATTACTCGCACATGAAAAACGCATCAATTTAGGGATGAACCCGATTTGTTTTGTGTTAAAAGTTAGCGAATATGGCATGTTTTATTGCAAAAACTTTCATGCCTTCAAACAGTTTGTTTAACTGAGTTAATTAACTTGAAATACAAAAGTGATCCATAGTTGTGGGGAGTGTATTCGCTTATGTCGATCGGTGTTAGCTTTGAGCTTGCCTTATCTGAAATCTTATTTTATATGTGCAATCTTCCCAAGAGTTTTGCATTTTTAAGGTATTTCAAGATTAGATGTGTCGAATAAAATAACTCGAAGACATTATACAATTTGGGGAATTTGGAGCAGAAGTGGTACAAAATCCGCTGTACCCCGAATAACTATCTCCTGGAGAATGAAAACATTTTTGTGTTTTTTGGAAGAAAATTTATGAAAAGTTCACGAAGATGCTGCAAAAGTACACCAAAAACGCGATTATTTTGACGTCATGCAAGTAAAGGTATTTTCATAAGCAATGAATGTTATTTCTGTTCAGTTTAATTCTATTTAATTTGAGGGCAAAAATCAGCTTTCGAAATTCGAAAAGTTATCGATTACTCTTTTCATCGTAACTGAAAAAGTTAAACTATCAGCTCAACGGATGCTTCACTCATGTATGATTCAAGCAAAAAGTAGCATTCCACTCCGTGAACAACTTTTGTCCATAAAAGGTTACTTTTAAAAATGGCGGCACGTGTTGAAGTACAATTTTTTCTTCAAACCTTTGGTTGTAAAAAAGAACGAGTCAAGGAGAAATTCTGGAGACTAGAAAAAAGGCTCTTGAAGAATACAATATTTCTAAAGCTAATTTTCAAAATTCAGGACGAATAACCATGAACTTCTGAAAATAAAATATTAGTACGAACTAATTGAGCATGACCTATTTGATGGTTAGCTTTATTCGTGTGAACTATCCAAGATTTTCCACTTTTTAGGATATTTGGAAATAGGAAAATTTGTGCTTAATGAAAAATGGGTTATGTATAAAGCAATTCACGAGTTTATTCTTCGAGCGAAGTGAAAATTGACAGGAACTGACAAAATATCAACGTACTGAAATGTCAATTGTTCGCTAGAGGCTTCTTTTTCACGCAAGAAAAAGTATGCTAAATTGAAAAAGATGCGATCCACAACCTTCAATTTCGCTGGATCAAATTTGTTTACAGTTTCAAACGAAATGAAATCTTTGAAGGTTGCATTTTTCGCGCGTCAAAAAATGAACATTTTTTATGAGATTTTCACTTCGCTTGGAACTCTAAACATGGATTAAGGTTTTATAGAGTTTGTTAGAGTCTTGTAGTTCCAGAGGAATTACTTCTCCTCTCAGAGTTTTTTTTATCTTCTTTAACAATATTACAACATTATCACCATTATTTCTAGTGTATTTCAGACAGTTTTAATTTGATACTATCTGATTTAAAGGGTGAATTTTTAGGAATTTGGGTTTTCTTAAAAAAAACGCATAAAAATTACAAAACTATGAAATCTTTATTAGAGCCGATGAATTGGTTTATGCAATTTTACTTTTTAAAGATAATTTCATTCAAATGTTGGCCACGGCTACGTTTTAAATGGTTCATACGAAACGTCCAATTTTGGGTTACTTTTTCTAGCATTTCGGCTGGTATCTCGCGAATAACGCATGTAATGTTGTCTTCCAAGGCTGGAATTGTTGTTGGCTTATCCGCATAGACGAGAGATTTAACGTAGCCCCACAAAAAATAATCTAGCAGTGTTAAATCGCATGATCTAGGCGGCCAATTCACCGGTCCATTTCGTGAGATGAATTGCTCACCGAACTCATTCCGCAATATGTCCATTGATTCGCGCGATGTGTGGCACGTTGCTCCGTCTTGCTGAAACCACATGTCAACGAGACCCAGCTCTTCCATTTCCGGCAAAAAAAAAAATCAGAAATCATCGCGCGATAGCAAGCGCCATTGACCGTAACGTTGCGATTTTGATCATCTTTGAAGAAGTACGGAAGTATGATGCCTCCAGCGTGTAAACCGCACCGAACCGTGCATTTTTCTGAGTACATTGGCGATTCTTGTATTGCCTCTGGTTGCTCTTCGATCCAAATGCGGCAATTTTGCTTATTAACATACCCATTTAACCAGAAATGAGCTTCGTCACTGAACACAATTTTTCGGTAAAAAAGAGGATTTTCGGCAAGTTAAACGTAAAACCCGTGTAAAAAGAACCCTAATTGTAACTATAAATCGGTCAAAAGCAAGAGTAGATCAGGTATAATCACGATCCGAGGGCCCTTGAGTTATGAGCTTTTGGTGAACTCGCAGTCAATTATTACTTAAATAATCATGTGTTTAAATATCGAGTATTTATAAATTTCAGTTCTAATTTTTAGAAATACACTTCGAGAAGGGTTAGTTTATTCAGATATCATGATCTTATATTTGGATGTGAACATATCATAAAACAGTTAAACAGGATCCAAATCCTGTGTTCTGAGAATTAATTTTGACTTTATTTAATTGATTTAATGAGCTGGATTAATTTTCATACTAGGGCCCGTCCATACTCCCCGTGAACAACTAAAGAAAGGGAGATAAGGGATATGCAGATGCTAACACCTATACACTGGGTGATAATGTCCACGAAAAAATATAGTGACTTAAAATAAAATTTTACAGATGTCAGCTATATTTTAGATAAATTTGGAATCATTTTATTCGTGACCAATTCGTTTTTTTTGGGGAAAGGCTCTTTGGACATGTTAAGAACATCTCAAGAGTTTCAGATAAAATAGGACATATTCCTTTTTTATTTGTTTTCTCTCGTTAGCGGAGGTACATTCAGGTTTGTTAGGATAATTTGAAATCATTTATTATAAACTTTATTGTAACTCATTGGAGCACTTTCAACTAAGCTGTGAGTTAAATTTGGAATCAGTTTCATCCTTAGAATAAATTTTTGATTTGCCCCTTTGTACTGAATTTGATTCATTTCTTTATGGCATTTTAGAAATATTGAATTTGCAATTTAAGATAATTTTCTTTGATTTTTTTTCTGGATCCTAGAAGCGTTCTCAAGCATTTTCAGTCAATTCACTGTTTTAGGGCGAATTTTTATTCTATTCTAGTTTTTTTGTACCTCAGAAGCATTTTCAGCCTTTTTAACTTAAACTTTGATCATATTTTATTCTGCCTATTTCTGTCTGATTCAAAAGATTTTCATGACACGCAATTAATCAAAATTTCCTGCAACGCTCGAAATCTTTTTTGTGTTTAGTCTCTTCCTACTTCGGAACCAATTACAGCAAAATTTGGAATCAATTTCTGTTTTGATCTTTTCTGATCTTTTGGTGCATTTCTCAGCCATTTTAGGTTGAGCTTCGATGGGATTCTTTTCATTTATAAATTTTCTGGTCAAAGTAATTTTGAGTTGAAGTTATTGTGATCTTTTGCTAATATTTTGATGTTTAATCACTCAATAAAACAGAAAACCAAACGTTTTTAAATTTTTTTTCTATAAAAAAATGTCCGCGTGGACAAAAAACGAGGGAAAAGGGGGTTTTGGCAATGTCTAGGGTTGGAATCTTAAATGGCGACCCACATGGAATGTGGACGGACCCTCATTGGAAAAAAAATAAAAACGTATTCTATGAAATTTGGGAATTTTTATTTTGAATCCAAAATTTGGAAAAAAGTTTTTACGACATTGTGCTTCAAGATAGAGCAATGTGCAATATGAAGGACCATTATGCAAAAAATTGATGCTCTGGGACATCATTCACGACAATATTAGGACAAACTTGACGATAATAGAGACGATACGGCCTTTGAGAAAAATTATTTTGTTAGAGCAGACAAAAGGCCAAGAATGACAATTCCGGTCACAAAAATAAAAAAATATACACGCAAAACTAAGATAAATACGCATTTTTTGTATAACCGATATCGAGCACGCAGCCACTAACAATCATGTAGATTTCACTAGCTACAAGTATCGTTAATGATAATTATTGAAGAAGAAAAACACGGATACCAAAACTTTAGGTGTCAAGTCACCATGAGATAGAATGGAATTCGTTGATGCAATTCGTATCGCGCACAGAAACTAATTAGATACGAAACTGGTAGTTTTGCTATTCATTTTCGAGAAAAGACAAATTCGGTTGCAACAATACACAAACAAAGTTGGAAATTATCAATTTCGGTACTAGGATCAACTTTCATGCAGTAGAAGAAAATAATTCCGCTGTCGTCCTGAATACCTTCGGCAAACAGAACAAAATTAAATAGATGTATTTTCCGGTCTTGCTTTTCATTGAATCCGTTAATTTAGGATTTGTTGCACAAATATTGGATAACACTAAACAAAAACATACTCCATTGTGTTCTTAAATACTGTATCGAAATACAAATTAAGGGATGCATGAAACAAAACTGACTTTTGATGTCGCAAGGTGTAAATATTTTTATGCCCTTTAACCTTCAACTTTGTTTTGGTTAATGAAACTGAGATTTGACGCTAAACAAAGAAAAATAAAAGTTGAGACCCTGAAAGGTATTTTTATTTTAAAAATTTAAAATGATTGTATGCTTTCTGACATTGAAAAGTCGTACGCAGTTGTACCCCAATAAACTTACGATTTATTGCAAAGCGCTAGTTACGGAGATATGAGGAAAAATTTCGTAGCAACATTGTTGCAGAGGCAATTATCAATAAGTACTATGTATACCAGCTGGGTACATCGCGTTTATTGATAATTGGCCTCACCATGTTCAGCAAAATAATCAATATTATGCTACCGTTCTTATTACCATCGAGTACGGGACTTCATTTCATTAATAAAGGTTGTAATGGTATTGGTGCAATTCAACTGCGTGTTGTTAACCGAGTGAGTTGAAAGTATATTTTTTCTTGTTCACCAAATTGCATAAAGATCGAAATAGTGAAATTCACTTGTGCTCTTGGTACTTACTCATGACCAGAACAACAGTTTTTTGATGGATCTAAATTAGCAAGTTTATTATTTTAAACAAATACCTTGCCTTAGAATCAGAGAATGTGCTAATATAAGCCGAGATGACTGGCCAACATTTTTTTTTTTTTTTTTTTTTTTTATTCTCGCTTATTTTCCGTCGGTCTAGTTCCGCCACTGTTGTGGCCAATCACCGACGCCCAGGGAGGCGACTCCACACCCAGGACCCTAACTCACGACCCGTTTATTAACGGACTGGCGCCAACGGCTTTACTTCCTCATGCGATGGAAGGCGTGATCCCAGAGATTTTTCGCCTCAGAAAATCTCCCGGTGTCGGCTAGGATTGAATCTAGACCAGTTGGGTTGGTTGTGAGTGGATCACGCCACCTCACAACCATCGACACCTATGTCGGCGGTGGGATTCGAACCCAGGCGTCGAGCGTGGTTGGCGGAGACGTTACCAACCACACTAGGCCCCCGCTCTAGGCCAACATTTTGAAACTATGATCTGTAGCAGGCAAATTCTTAATGACACTTGTATGACACTTAGATGATGATGATGATTGCGCGAATGATTGATATTTTGAAAAATAGTTGGCAATAAATAAATGGAATGCTGGTGTATACATAGTTATGGGTAAAACTGCAATAAAATCAATAAATATGGATATAAATGCTGTGGTAATTAGTGTTGACCCAAGAGATGTTTTAAAGGTAATTTTTATTTTGAGGAAACGTGCTGGAAACAAGGTTTGATTACGATGTCGCGAGTTGTAACCAGCCACTCACTTCTTCAAATTTGCGTTTGTTGATCAGTATTGACTCGAAATAAAATCCTAAATATCAATCAATAAAATTTAACCACTAAAAGATTTCAAAAAAGACTTTTGCTTCAATGTACGTGATGCGAGGCTCCCACAATAGTTATCGAAAACAATCAACTATTTGACTGTTTTTTTGGTTAAGAATGAGTACTGGCGTTTGTACACACACAAAATAAAGCAACGATAGGAAGCATCACTTTCATCATACCATAATCATGTCGGGGATCACCTTTGGACTGCCTTTCAGGTCGCGGCTGACCGTTACTGCAGAAAAATTCTCCGGGAATCACTAGCACAACACAGTTCGCACAGTACAGTTTCAAGCAGCAGTAATCCACGGAACCGGAATCTACGGAACGTCCGATACACGGGGCAGGTAGACAGACAAAGCAGGTGGGATTACTAAGATTGGCTACAACTTTCTTCGGCTCACTGTGCGCGGGGTTCGTTTGGGCAAACTTTTTTCGGTTAAACTTTTTTTTCCGAAAGGCACATTCAAGTATCACAAATTTTTGCAAAATAAACTAATTTAAAACTACGAGCCTTTGTGTCGGAGCCTGAACGGAGCACTAAGCTGTGCTGTTTTATCTTCGAATCGCAGGATTACGATAGAAATGCACATACACTGACACTTTTTACGCACTAGGAGAGCAGCCGGTGATTTGCTAGAAGGCGATTACGACTTAAATTAACGAGACTCTACAGTTATCACACAGTGCTTCGGCAGAATTGGGCGAGTTTTCGTGCGCGGAGCGAGTATTTGCGGCGGTTATGAACAATAACCAGTCAGGGGGCGATCCGGGTTGACGACACAGCGGTTGAATTAATCTAACTACAGTTGGGTTCGGCTGTTTATGAGTCAATGTTTCTTTTTTTTTTGACTTTTGTTTGCTTCTCACGACTGGATTAGTTCAAGTAAAATTTAACCCGGTCACGATTCATTACACTTTGTTCAGAATACACTGGCCAACATTTAGAGACTATTGGCGGAAAAGTTCGCCAGTTTCTATAAAACCACACTTGTTGGCATTCATTGCGGTTTATCCTATTGCGTTAGAACAGATCAAAGCGGTCTGATATGGTCCACGGCTGTCGATTTATTGGACTGTGGGTCACGAAAAGCCTACCGGAATTCGTGGGCTCCAATGTACACACTCGCGCGTTCAACTCGCGAAGTTAACGAACGATCGTCGGCAGGTTGTAAACGATTCGCGAACTCGGTGCAGTTCAGTTTTGCTAGAGCATCCACGGCAGCAGCGGTAGCGATTATCACTGACAAACGCAGAGTCCAACAACAGTTGGCAGTGGTAGAAATTCGCGCGCGCTTGATGAACCTGGCTACTATACAAGAAGCATCAAGAGGCTACAAGTGGCTTGCCCGAGAGCTAAATACACACACTCACGCACGGCAGAGGGATAGAGAGAGAGTGAGAAAAAAAAAGCTAAAATCCGAGGGCCCGTCGTAAAAGGAGAGCGCACTGGAATTGGTCTGCGCAATCGACAGATTGAAACTGGTGGGTTACGGGTGATGCTCCAGGGTATTCGGCGCCTGTAAAATTTTTTCTCTGCATCCAACATGTGCTGCTTGTATACATCAGCAAACACTGCCATACACCGAAGTCCGGATCCTGGACAGACGCCAGTAGGAGAAAAAACCGACAGCAGTGGCAGTGGCACTCTGAGGCACATATACCCCTTAAAGCAGTATCAATGCCAAAGACTCACACACAGACCAATTTCGACCAGCCTTACGGCCGTAGCCGCATGCTGCCGCCACCAAACACAGCATCAGCATCATCAGGGAGGAATACGCCTCTGGAAACGCCTACTCTCCCCACTCACGGAATATTTTGCGGGCAATGCGATGCTATCTCTGTTTTTATGTACCTATTTCTCACTCTACCATGCTCTCACCGTCGCTGCTCGGGGCTGCGGACAAAGTGAACAGTGGTCCTTCTCTCGCCTTCACACACATGCACACGGTTTGTAGTCCCGTTCGACGCGCACTTCTTTGATGTGTAACATCCCCACACACAGCCCACAGCGCCACCGCTGCATCGGGCTTCGTTCCGTGGCGATACAGCTGGGCTCACAGATCACACACATATTCGGTGCGTTTTATGCTGTGCGGCGACATATTGTAGAAACCTACTGCCGCTTTGTACACATGCTACTCTAGGCCAGAAAAGGAAGGGCTGGGAGGGGGAGAACCAACTAACGCAATTTCCCGCTAGTGTTGGTGTGTTGTTAGAGACGTTTTAGATGTGCCTTGCCGTCGGTTTAGTAAGTCGTACTGAATATTTGACTTATAAATAAAAGAAAATCAAAACAAACAGAATCGATTTTAGATCATAATTTGAGAATGTTTATGCAGAAAACTCTCACAATCACAGAGTTTTCCTGAACGTGAACAGTCACCCATATGAATTATCACTCTGGTAGTAACGTGACTAAAGGCCAGAAAAAGTCAAAATAGAAAATGATCCCAAATTAAGCTCAGAATCGCCAAAAACCCCTTTCTAAAGGCCAGAAAAGGCCAAAATAGAAAATGATCCCAAATTGAGTTCAGAATCGCCGAAAAGTGCTTCTAAAGGCCAGAAAAAGCCAAAATAGAAAATGATCCCAAATTAACCTCAAAATCGCCAAAAAACCCTCCTAAAGAGGCCAGAAAAGGCAAAATAGAAAATGATCCCAAATTAAGCTCAGAATCGCCAAAAACCCCTTCTAAAGGCTAGAAAAGGCCATAATAGAAAATGATCCCAAATTGAGCTCAGAATCGCCGGAAACCCCTTCTAAAGGCCAGAAAAAGCCAAAATAGAAAATGATCCCAAATTAAGCTCAGAATCGCCAAAAACCCCTTCTAAAGGCCAAAATAGAAAATGATCCCAAATTAAGCTCAGAATCGCCAAAACCACTTCTAAAGGCCAGAAAAAGCCAAAATAGAAAATGATCCCAAATTAAACACAGAATCGCCGAAAACCCCTTCTAAAGGCCAGGAAAGACCAAAATAGAAAATAATCCCAAATTAAGCTCTAAATCGCCATAAGCCCCTTCTAAAGGCCAGAAAAAGCCAAAATAGAAAATGATCCCAAATTAAGCTCAGAATCGCCAAAAACCCCTTCTAAAGGCCATAATAGAAAATGATCCCAAATTAAGCTCAGAATCGCCAAAAACCCCTTCTAAAGGCCAGAAAAGGTCAAAATAGAGAATGATCCCAAATTGAGCTCAGAATCGCCAAAAACCCTTTATAAAGGCTAGAAAAGGCCAAAATAGAAAATGATTCCAAATTGAGCTAAGAATCGCCGAAAAGTGTTTCTAAAGGCCAGAAAAAGCCAAAATAAAAATGATCCCAAATTGAGCACGGAATCGCTGAAAAGTGCTTCTAAAGGCCAGAAAAAGCCAAAATAGAAAATGATCCCAAATTGAGCACAGAATCGCCGAAAACCCCTTCTAAAGGCCTGCAAAGGCCCAAATAGAATATGATCCTAAATTGAGCTCAGAATCGCCAAAACCCCTTCTAAAGGCCAGGAAAAGCCACAATAGAAAATGATTCCAAATTAAGCTCAGAATCGCCAAAAACCCCTTCTAAAGGCCAGAAAAGGTCAAAAAAGAAAATGATCCCAAATTGAGCTCAGAATCGCTGAAAAGTGCTTCTAAAGGCCAGAAAAAGCCAAAATAGAAAATGATCCCAAATTAAGCTCAGAATCGCCAAAAACCCCTTCTAAAGGCCAGGAAAGGCCTAAGTAGGAAATGATCCCAAATTAGGCTCAGAATCGCCGAAAACCCCTTCTAAAGGCCTGCAAAGGCCCAAATGGAAAATGATTCCAAATTAAGCTCAGAATCGCCGGAAACCCCTTCTAAAGGCCAGAAAAAGCCAAAAAAGAGAATGATCCCAAATTAAGCTCAGAATTGCCAAAAACCCCTTCTAAAGGCCACAAAAGGCCAAAATAGAAAATGATCCCAAATTAAGCTCTAAATCGCCATAAACCCCTTCTAAAGGCCAAAACAGAAAATGATCCCAAATTAAGCTCAGAATCGCCAAAAACCCCTTCTAAAGGCTAGAAAAGGCCAAAATAGAAAATGATCCCAAATTGAGCTAAGAATCGCCAAAAACCCCTTCTAAAGGCCAGGAAAGGCCACAATAGAAAATGATCCCAAATTAAGCTCAGAATCGCCAAAAACCCCTTCCAAAGGCCAAAATAGAAAATGATCTCAAATTGAGCTCAGAATCGCCGAAAACCCCTTCTAATGGCCAGAAAAGGCCAAAATAGAAAATGATCTAAAATTAAGCTCAGAATCGCCAAAAACCCCTTCTAAAGGCCAAAATAGCAAATGATCTCAAATTAAGCTCAGAATCGCCGAAAGCCCCTTCTAAAGGCCAGAAAAGGCCCAAATAGAAAATGATCCCAAATTAAGCTCAGAATCGCCGAAAACCCCTTCTAAAGGCCAAAAAGGCCCAAATAGAAAATGATTCCAAATTAAGCTCAGAATCGCCGGAAACCCCTCCTAAAGGCCAGAAAAAGCCAAAAAAGAGAATGATCCCAAATTAAGCTCAGAATTGCCAAAAACCCCTTCTAAAGGCCAGAAAAGGCCAAAATAGAAAATGATCCCAAATTGAGCTCAGAAGCGCCAAAACTACTTCTAAAGGCCAGAAAAAGCCAAAATCGAATATGATCCCAAATTAAGCTCAGAATCGCTAAAAACCCCTTCTAAAGGCCAAAACAGAAAATGATTCCAAATTAAGCTCAGAATCGCCAAAAACCCCTTCTAAAGGCTAGAAAAGGCCAAAATAGAAAATGATCCCAAATTGAGCTCAGAATCGCCAAAAACCCCTTCTAAAGGCCAGGAAAGGCCAAAATAGAAAATGATCCCAAATTAAGCTCAGAATCGCCAAAAACCCCTTCCAAAGGCCAAAATAGAAAATGATCTCAAATTAAGCTCAGAATCGCCGTAAACCCCTTCTAAAGGCCAGAAAAGGCCCAAATAGAAAATGATCCCAAATTAAGCTCAGAATCGCCAAAAACCCCTTCTAAAGGCCAGAAAAGGCCAAAATAGAAAATGATCCCAAATTAAGCTCAGAATCGCCAAAAACCCCTTCCAAAGGCCAAAACAGAAAATGATTCCAAATTAAGCTCAGAATCGCCAAAAACCCCTTCTAAAGGCTAGAAAAGGCCAAAATAGAAAATGATCCCAAATTGAGCTCAGAATCGCCAAAAACCCCTTCTAAAGGCCAGGAAAGGCCAAAATAGAAAATGATCCCAAATTAAGCTCAGAATCGCCAAAAACCCCTTCCAAAGGCCAAAATAGAAAATGATCTCAAATTAAGCTCAGAATCGCCGAAAACCCCTTCTAAAGGCCAGAAAAGGCCCAAATAGAAAATGATCCCAAATTAAGCTCAGAATCGCCAAAAACCCCTTCTAAAGGCCAGAAAAGGCCAAAATAGAAAATGATCCCAAATTAAGCTCAGAATCGCCAAAAACCCCTTCCAAAGGCCAAAATAGAAAATGATCTCAAATTGAGCTCAGAATCGCCGAAAACCCCTTCTAATGGCCAGAAAAGGCCAAAATAGAAAATGATCTAAAATTAAGCTCAGAATCGCAAAAAACCCCTTCTAAAGGCCAAAATAGCAAATGTTCTCAAATTAAGCTCAGAAGCGCCGAAAACCCCTTCTAAAGGCCAGAAAAGGCCCAAATAGAAAATGATCCCAAATTAAGCTCAGAATCGCCGAAAACCCCTTTTAAAAGCCTGCAAAGGCCCAAATAGAAAATGATCCCAAATTGAGCTCAGAATCGCCAAAACCCCTTCTAAAGGCCAGAAAAAGCCACAAAAGAAAATGATTCCAAATTAAGCTCAGAATCGCCAAAAACCTCTTCTAAAGGCCAGAAAAGGTCAAAATAGAAAATGATCCCAAATTGAGCTCAGAATCGCTGAAAAGTGCTTCTAAAGGCCAGAAAAAGCCAAAATAGAAAATGATCCCAAATTAAGCTCAGAATCGCCGGAAACCCCTTCTAAAGGCCAGAAAAAGCCAAAATAGAAAATGATCCCAAATTAAGCTCAGAATCGCCGGAAACCCCTTCTAAAGGCCAGAAAAGGCCAAAATAGAAAATGATCCCAAATTGAGCTCAGAATCGCCAAAACCCCTTCTAAAGGCCAGAAAAAGCCAAAATCGAAAATAATCCCAAATTAAGTTCAGAATCGCCAAAAACCCCTTCTAAAGGCCAAAACAGAAAATGATCCCAAATTAAGCTCAGAATCGCCAAAAACCCCTTCTAAAGGCCAAAATAGAAAATGATCTCAAATTAAGCTCAGAATCGCCGAAAACCCCTTCTAAAGGCCAGAAAAGGCCAAAATAGAAAATGATCCCAAATTAAGCTCAGAATCGCCAAAACCCCTTCTAAAGGCCTGCGAAGGCCCAAATGGAAAATGATCCCAAATTAAGCTCAGAATCGCCGAAAACCCCTTTTAAAGGCCAGGAAAAGCCACAATAGAAAATGATTCCAAATTAAGCTCAGAATCGCCAAAAACCCCTTCTAAAGACCAGAAAAGGTCAAAATAGAAAATGATCCCAAATTGAGCTCAGAATCGCTGAAAAGTGCATCTAAAGGCCAGAAAAAGCCAAAATCGAAAATGATCCCAAATTAAGCTCAGAATCGCCGGAAACCCCTTCCAAAGGCCAGAAAAGGCCAGAATAGAAAATGATCACAAATTGAGCTCAGAATCGCCAAAACCCCTTCTAAAGGCCAGAAAAAGCCAAAATCGAAAATAATCCCAAATTAAGCTCAGAATCGCCAAAAACCCCTTCTAAAGGCCAAAACAGAAAATGATCCCAAATTAAGCTCAGAATCGCCGAAAACCCCTTCTAAAGGCCTGCAAAGGCCCAAATGGAAAATGATCCCAAATTAAGCTCAGAATCGACAAAACCACTTTTAAAGGCCAGGAAAAGCCACAATAGAAAATAATCCCAAATTAAGCTCAGAATCGCCAAAAACCCCTTCTAAAGGCCAAAACAGAAAATGATCCCAAATTAAGCTCAGAATCGCCAAAAACCCCTTCTAAAGGCCAAAATAGAAAATGATCTCAAATTAAGCTCAGAATCGCCGAAAACCCCTTCTAAAGGCCAGAAAAGGCCATAATAGAAAATGATCCCAAATTAAGCTCAGAATCGCCAAAACCCCTTCTAAAGGCCTGCAAAGGCCCAAATGGAAAATGATCCCAAATTAAGCTCAGAATCGCCAAAACCCCTTTTAAAGGCCAGGAAAAGCCACAATAGAAAATGATTCCAAATTAAGCTCAGAATCGCCAAAAACCCCTTCTAAAGACCAGAAAAGGTCAAAATAGAAAATGATCCCAAATTGAGCTCAGAATCGCTGAAAAGTGCATCTAAAGGCCAGAAAAAGCCAAAATCGAAAATGATCCCAAATTAAGCTCAGAATCGCCGGAAACCCCTTCCAAAGGCCAGAAAAGGCCAAAATAGAAAATGATCACAAATTGAGCTCAGAATCGCCAAAACCCTTTCTAAAGGCCAGAAAAAGCCAAAATCGAAAATAATCCCAAATTAAGCTCAGAATCGCCAAAAACCCCTTCTAAAGGCCAAAACAGAAAATGATCCCAAATTAAGCTCAGAATCGCCGAAAACCCCTTCTAAAGGCCTGCAAAGGCCCAAATGGAAAATGATCCCAAATTAAGCTCAGAATCGACAAAACCACTTTTAAAGGCCAGGAAAAGCCACAATAGAAAATAATCCCAAATTAAGCTCAGAATCGCCAAAAACCCCTTCTAAAGGCCAAAACAGAAAATGATTCCAAATTAAGCTCAGAATCGCCAAAAACCCCTTCTAAAGGCTAGAAAAGGCCAAAATAGAAAATGATCCCAAATTGAGCTCAGAATCGCCAAAAACCCCTTCTAAAGGCCAGGAAAGGCCAAAATAGAAAATGATCCCAAATTAAGCTCAGAATCGCCAAAAACCCCTTCCAAAGGCCAAAATAGAAAATGATCTCAAATTAAGCTCAGAATCGCCGAAAACCCCTTCTAAAGGCCAGAAAAGGCCCAAATAGAAAATGATCCCAAATTAAGCTCAGAATCGCCAAAAACCCCTTCTAAAGGCCAGAAAAGGCCAAAATAGAAAATGATCCCAAATTAAGCTCAGAATCGCCAAAAACCCCTTCCAAAGGCCAAAATAGAAAATGATCTCAAATTGAGCTCAGAATCGCCGAAAACCCCTTCTAATGGCCAGAAAAGGCCAAAATAGAAAATGATCTAAAATTAAGCTCAGAATCGCAAAAAACCCCTTCTAAAGGCCAAAATAGCAAATGTTCTCAAATTAAGCTCAGAAGCGCCGAAAACCCCTTCTAAAGGCCAGAAAAGGCCCAAATAGAAAATGATCCCAAATTAAGCTCAGAATCGCCGAAAACCCCTTTTAAAAGCCTGCAAAGGCCCAAATAGAAAATGATCCCAAATTGAGCTCAGAATCGCCAAAACCCCTTCTAAAGGCCAGAAAAAGCCACAAAAGAAAATGATTCCAAATTAAGCTCAGAATCGCCAAAAACCTCTTCTAAAGGCCAGAAAAGGTCAAAATAGAAAATGATCCCAAATTGAGCTCAGAATCGCTGAAAAGTGCTTCTAAAGGCCAGAAAAAGCCAAAATAGAAAATGATCCCAAATTAAGCTCAGAATCGCCGGAAACCCCTTCTAAAGGCCAGAAAAAGCCAAAATAGAAAATGATCCCAAATTAAGCTCAGAATCGCCGGAAACCCCTTCTAAAGGCCAGAAAAGGCCAAAATAGAAAATGATCCCAAATTGAGCTCAGAATCGCCAAAACCCCTTCTAAAGGCCAGAAAAAGCCAAAATCGAAAATAATCCCAAATTAAGTTCAGAATCGCCAAAAACCCCTTCTAAAGGCCAAAACAGAAAATGATCCCAAATTAAGCTCAGAATCGCCAAAAACCCCTTCTAAAGGCCAAAATAGAAAATGATCTCAAATTAAGCTCAGAATCGCCGAAAACCCCTTCTAAAGGCCAGAAAAGGCCAAAATAGAAAATGATCCCAAATTAAGCTCAGAATCGCCAAAACCCCTTCTAAAGGCCTGCGAAGGCCCAAATGGAAAATGATCCCAAATTAAGCTCAGAATCGCCGAAAACCCCTTTTAAAGGCCAGGAAAAGCCACAATAGAAAATGATTCCAAATTAAGCTCAGAATCGCCAAAAACCCCTTCTAAAGACCAGAAAAGGTCAAAATAGAAAATGATCCCAAATTGAGCTCAGAATCGCTGAAAAGTGCATCTAAAGGCCAGAAAAAGCCAAAATCGAAAATGATCCCAAATTAAGCTCAGAATCGCCAAAAACCCCTTCTAAAGGCCAAAACAGAAAATGATCCCAAATTAAGCTCAGAATCGCCGAAAACCCCTTCTAAAGGCCTGCAAAGGCCCAAATGGAAAATGATCCCAAATTAAGCTCAGAATCGACAAAACCACTTTTAAAGGCCAGGAAAAGCCACAATAGAAAATAATCCCAAATTAAGCTCAGAATCGCCAAAAACCCCTTCTAAAGGCCAAAACAGAAAATGATCCCAAATTAAGCTCAGAATCGCCAAAAACCCCTTCTAAAGGCCAAAATAGAAAATGATCTCAAATTAAGCTCAGAATCGCCGAAAACCCCTTCTAAAGGCCAGAAAAGGCCAAAATAGAAAATGATCCCAAATTAAGCTCAGAATCGCCAAAACCCCTTCTAAAGGCCTGCAAAGGCCCAAATGGAAAATGATCCCAAATTAAGCTCAGAATCGCCAAAACCCCTTTTAAAGGCCAGGAAAAGCCACAATAGAAAATGATTCCAAATTAAGCTCAGAATCGCCAAAAACCCCTTCTAAAGACCAGAAAAGGTCAAAATAGAAAATGATCCCAAATTGAGCTCAGAATCGCTGAAAAGTGCATCTAAAGGCCAGAAAAAGCCAAAATCGAAAATGATCCCAAATTAAGCTCAGAATCGCCGGAAACCCCTTCCAAAGGCCAGAAAAGGCCAAAATAGAAAATGATCACAAATTGAGCTCAGAATCGCCAAAACCCTTTCTAAAGGCCAGAAAAAGCCAAAATCGAAAATAATCCCAAATTAAGCTCAGAATCGCCAAAAACCCCTTCTAAAGGCCAAAACAGAAAATGATCCCAAATTAAGCTCAGAATCGCCGAAAACCCCTTCTAAAGGCCTGCAAAGGCCCAAATGGAAAATGATCCCAAATTAAGCTCAGAATCGACAAAACCACTTTTAAAGGCCAGGAAAAGCCACAATAGAAAATAATCCCAAATTAAGCTCAGAATCGCCAAAAACCCCTTCTAAAGGCCAAAACAGAAAATGATCCCAAATTAAGCTCAGAATCGCCAAAAACCCCTTCTAAAGGCCAAAATAGAAAATGATCTCAAATTAAGCTCAGAATCGCCGAAAACCCCTTCTAAAGGCCAGAAAAGGCCATAATAGAAAATGATCCTAAATTAAGCTCAGAATCGCCAAAACCCCTTCTAAAGGCCTGCAAAGGCCCAAATGGAAAATGATCCCAAATTAAGCTCAGAATCGCCAAAACCCCTTCTAAAGGCCAGGAAAAGCCACAATAGAAAATGATTCCAAATTAAGCTCAGAATCGCCAAAAACCCCTTCTAAAGGCCAGAAAAGGTCAAAAAAGAAAATGATCCCAAATTGAGCTCAGAATCGCTTAAAAGTGCTTCTAAAGGCCAGAAAAAGCCAAAATAGAAAATGATCCCAAATTAAGCTCAGAATCGCCAAAAACCCCTTCTAAAGGCCAGGAAAGGCCTAAGTAGGAAATGATCCCAAATTAGGCTCAGAATCGCCGAAAACCCCTTCTAAAGGCCTGCAAAGGCCCAAATGGAAAATGATTCCAAATTAAGCTCAGAATCGCCGGAAACCCCTTCTAAAGGCCAGAAAAAGCCAAAAAAGAGAATGATCCCAAATTAAGCTCAGAATTGCCAAAAACCCCTTCTAAAGGCCACAAAAGGCCAAAATAGAAAATGATCCCAAATTAAGCTCTAAATCGCCATAAACCCCTTCTAAAGGCCAAAACAGAAAATGATCCCAAATTAAGCTCAGAATCGCCAAAAACCCCTTCTAAAGGCTAGAAAAGGCCAAAATAGAAAATGATCCCAAATTGAGCTAAGAATCGCCAAAAACCCCTTCTAAAGGCCAGGAAAGGCCACAATAGAAAATGATCCCAAATTAAGCTCAGAATCGCCAAAAACCCCTTCCAAAGGCCAAAATAGAAAATGATCTCAAATTGAGCTCAGAATCGCCGAAAACCCCTTCTAATGGCCAGAAAAGGCCAAAATAGAAAATGATCTAAAATTAAGCTCAGAATCGCCAAAAACCCCTTCTAAAGGCCAAAATAGCAAATGATCTCAAATTAAGCTCAGAATCGCCGAAAGCCCCTTCTAAAGGCCAGAAAAGGCCCAAATAGAAAATGATCCCAAATTAAGCTCAGAATCGCCGAAAACCCCTTCTAAAAGCCTGCAAAGGCCCAAATAGAAAATGATTCCAAATTAAGCTCAGAATCGCCGGAAACCCCTCCTAAAGGCCAGAAAAAGCCAAAAAAGAGAATGATCCCAAATTAGGCTCAGAATTGCCAAAAACCCCTTCTAAAGGCCAGAAAAGGCCAAAATAGAAAATGATCCCAAATTGAGCTCAGAAGCGCCAAAACTCCTTCTAAAGGCCAGAAAAAGCCAAAATCGAATATGATCCCAAATTAAGCTCAGAATCGCTAAAAACCCCTTCTAAAGGCCAAAACAGAAAATGATTCCAAATTAAGCTCAGAATCGCCAAAAACCCCTTCTAAAGGCTAGAAAAAGCCAAAATAGAAAATGATCCCAAATTGAGCTCAGAATCGCCAAAAACCCCTTCTAAAGGCCAGGAAAGGCCAAAATAGAAAATGATCCCAAATTAAGCTCAGAATCGCCAAAAACCCCTTCCAAAGGCCAAAATAGAAAATGATCTCAAATTAAGCTCAGAATCGCCGTAAACCCCTTCTAAAGGCCAGAAAAGGCCCAAATAGAAAATGATCCCAAATTAAGCTCAGAATCGCCGAAAACCCCTTCTAAAGGCCAGAAAAGGCCCAAATAGAAAATGATCCCAAATTAAGCTCAGAATCGCCAAAAACCCCTTCTAAAGGCCAGAAAAGGCCAAAATAGAAAATGATCCCAAATTAAGCTCAGAATCGCCAAAAACCCCTTCCAAAGGCCAAAATAGAAAATGATCTCAAATTGAGCTCAGAATCGCCGAAAACCCCTTCTAATGGCCAGAAAAGGCCAAAATAGAAAATGATCTAAAATTAAGCTCAGAATCGCAAAAAACCCCTTCTAAAGGCCAAAATAGCAAATGTTCTCAAATTAAGCTCAGAAGCGCCGAAAACCCCTTCTAAAGGCCAGAAAAAGCCCAAATAGAAAATGATCCCAAATTAAGCTCAGAATCGCCGAAAACCCCTTTTAAAAGCCTGCAAAGGCCCAAATAGAAAATGATCCCAAATTGAGCTCAGAATCGCCAAAACCCCTTCTAAAGGCCAGAAAAAGCCACAAAAGAAAATGATTCCAAATTAAGCTCAGAATCGCCAAAAACCTCTTCTAAAGGCCAGGAAAGGTCAAAATAGAAAATGATCCCAAATTGAGCTCAGAATCGCTGAAAAGTGCTTCTAAAGGCCAGAAAAAGCCAAAATAGAAAATGATCCCAAATTGAGCTCAGAATCGCCGGAAACCCCTTCTAAAGGCCAGAAAAAGCCAAAATAGAAAATGATCCCAAATTAAGCTCAGAATCGCCGGAAACCCCTTCTAAAGGCCAGAAAAGGCCAAAATAGAAAATGATCCCAAATTGAGCTCAGAATCGCCAAAACCCCTTCTAAAGGCCAGAAAAAGCCAAAATCGAAAATAATCCCAAATTAAGTTCAGAATCGCCAAAAACCCCTTCTAAAGGCCAAAACAGAAAATGATCCCAAATTAAGCTCAGAATCGCCAAAAACCCCTTCTAAAGGCCAAAATAGAAAATGATCTCAAATTAAGCTCAGAATCGCCGAAAACCCCTTCTAAAGGCCAGAAAAGGCCAAAATAGAAAATGATCCCAAATTAAGCTCAGAATCGCCAAAACCCCTTCTAAAGGCCTGCGAAGGCCCAAATGGAAAATGATCCCAAATTAAGCTCAGAATCGCCGAAAACCCCTTTTAAAGGCCAGGAAAAGCCACAATAGAAAATGATTCCAAATTAAGCTCAGAATCGCCAAAAACCCCTTCTAAAGACCAGAAAAGGTCAAAATAGAAAATGATCCCAAATTGAGCTCAGAATCGCTGAAAAGTGCATCTAAAGGCCAGAAAAAGCCAAAATCGAAAATGATCCCAAATTAAGCTCAGAATCACCGGAAACCCCTTCCAAAGGCCAGAAAAGGCCAAAATAGAAAATGATCACAAATTGAGCTCAGAATCGCCAAAACCCCTTCTAAAGGCCAGAAAAAGCCAAAATCGAAAATAATCCCAAATTAAGCTCAGAATCGCCAAAAACCCCTTCTAAAGGCCAAAACAGAAAATGATCCCAAATTAAGCTCAGAATCGCCGAAAACCCCTTCTAAAGGCCTGCAAAGGCCCAAATGGAAAATGATCCCAAATTAAGCTCAGAATCGACAAAACCACTTTTAAAGGCCAGGAAAAGCCACAATAGAAAATAATCCCAAATTAAGCTCAGAATCGCCAAAAACCCCTTCTAAAGGCCAAAACAGAAAATGATCCCAAATTAAGCTCAGAATCGCCAAAAACCCCTTCTAAAGGCCAAAATAGAAAATGATCTAAAATTAAGCTCAGAATCGCCGAAAACCCCTTCTAAAGGCCAGAAAAGGCCATAATAGAAAATGATCCCAAATTAAGCTCAGAATCGCCAAAACCCCTTCTAAAGGCCTGCAAAGGCCCAAATGGAAAATGATCCCAAATTAAGCTCAGAATCGCCAAAACCCCTTTTAAAGGCCAGGAAAAGCCACAATAGAAAATGATTCCAAATTAAGCTCAGAATCGCCAAAAACCCCTTCTAAAGGCCAGAAAAGGTCAAAATAGAAAATGATCCCAAATTGAGCTCAGAATCGCTGAAAAGTGCATGTAAAGGCCAGAAAAAGCCAAAATAGAAAATGATCCCAAATTAAGCTCAGAATCGCCGGAAACCCCTTCTAAAGGCCAAAAAAAGGCAAAATAGAAAATGATCCCAAATTAAGCTCAGAATCGCCAAAAACCCCTTCTAATGGCCAGAAAAGGCCAAAATAGAAAATGATCCCAAATTAAGCTCAGAATCGCCGGAAACCCCTTCTAAAGGCCAGAGAAAGCCAAAATAGAAAATGATCCCAAATTAAGCTCAGAATTGCCAAAAACCCCTTCCAAAGGCCAGAAAAAGCCAAAATAGGAAATGATCCCAAATAAAGCTCAGAATCGCCGAAAACCCCTTCTAAAGGCCAGAAAAGGCCAAAATAGAAAATGATCCCAAATTAAGTTCAGAATGGCCAAAACCCCTTCCAAAGGCTAGAAAAAGCAAAAATAGAAAATGATCCCAAATTAAGCGCAGAATCGTCGAAACTCTGTATAAAGGCCAGAAAAGGTCGGTTTTTTTGAGCGATGAAACGTCATGGCGGAGCATTTTGGTACGCTCACGATTAGTTTGTTGCGAGATCACCAGGCTGTGAATAGATTCAGCTGGTTTTGCAAACAGGGGCAGTCTGCAATTGAACGATTCACCAAATATATTTTCAAATCTTCGGCGTAAAAGAGTTTGCAGCCCAGACGCAATTTCGAAGCAACGTCGTTGAAATATAGTGTAAACAACAGCGGACCTAAGTTGCTACTTTGGGGCCCTCCGGTTAAATCGCAGAAACTCGAGGATACACAGGAATCTACTTTACCGCGAAGTCTACGACCAGTCAGGTAAGACCTAATCCACGATACCAGCCTCGAAGAAGATCCAAGACGAGATAGTTTGACCAACAGTATATTGTGATTGATTTTGTCGAAAACCGCGTGTAGATGACATCAACTTGAGTTTTGTTCTAAATTGCAGTAATACAGGTGCTGGTGAAGTCCAACAAATTCGTGGTAACAGTTCTCCCAGGCATGAAACCGTGCTGATCATTAGAGATGTAACTCATAGACTGGCTACGAATCACATCAATGACGATAATTTCGAACAGCTTTGACGCTGCAGATAAGCTTGTTATGGCTCGCTAATTTCTTACGTTTCCTTTGTGGCCGGCTTTGAACACGAGAAACATGAACGATTGCTTCCAAATTCGGGGAAAACTCCATCGTTGAGCGAGCGGGTGAAAATGGCTGCGAGTGGTGCAGTAAAATCAACAGCACAGCGACAAAACATAACCGACGGTATACCGTCAGGTCCTGGAGAGTTTCCATTTTTCAGCTTTTTCGCAGCAAGGATAACCATTGCAGGAGTAACCACAAACGACGTAAGAATGCAGTCCACAGGAGCGTCTGATGCATGCTCTGATGTTTTTGCTTCAACATCATCCAAGAGCACGGCACCGTAGAATTTTTTCGTTACTGTTAACAAATTCCCAGAAACTTAAGTAGATGATGAGGTCGATTAAAAAAGATAAGAAAATAGTAGGACTGCGTAAGCACTATAACACGAAGCAGGTAGCTTCTCAATAAACTGATTGAAGAAGGTCTGAGATTCAGTGGATACAATCTGAACTGAGGTCAATGATCAAAACCGTTACCCTCAAAGGCAGAATTAGGATCAGTTTATACTGTGTAAATTCGAACATTTTGCTTTTTTTAATGCAGAAGCAGGTAAATTGAAGCAGGTTAAGCAGGGTACAGCAGAAGCCGTTTGACCCGGTACACAGAGAGGTAATATCGTGGTTGTTCATAATGTTTCATTTATCTAAACCTTTAAGATTGGGAAGATACATGCTTTTTACCTAAGATTCGGGGAAGATCTTTGCTTTTTGTTCGAGATTTGGGGAATTTTTTGCTCGAGATTCGGAAAGACATATTGCGATTTTTTGTAATGCATAAAACTTTTTAATAATCCGCGTAGATTCCGAAATATGCATGAAAAAACCCACAAATTCTGGAATTCACGTGAAAATAAACTATTTAAAATCGATTTTCCTGACGATATTCAATCTGAGTGCGTCTTATTGCACGTTTTAATCTTTAGAAATGTGGCTGTGATACCGGCTTCCTTGAAGTGTTTTAAGCTTCAACACATTTCGAGAATATTACGCATTGCGTAATATGTATATTTCCGAATCTGAAGCTACAGTAGAACCAAAAACACCAGCAAAGTGTCTCGCGTGTTAGGAAGATTGGATTTTTTTTCAGCTATAATGTTCGTTAGGTAGGTCAATTGAAAATGGTTCATATCACATTCAATTCCGTGCTCTCAGAATTCATTGCCGACTTTCGGTAATTTATTGCCGAGAGCAGTACCACCGAATGCTTGGTTAAAAAAATGACAGTTGTCATATTTTTTCGCAAGTCTCGGCTCAATCTAACTAACATGTTGGTGCAAAGTATTCGAAATTTCGGTAAAAAACGGTTTTTGTTTTTTTTTCTGCTTAATTCTCAGTAAATTGAAGTTAAACCGTGATAACTCGGTAATATGCATTACTGAGCTCGAAAATCATTTTTGAGTGTGCAAAATTATGAATCAACTATGGATCTTATTTACTGTTTGTTACTAGAGAAACATCGAAATCTAGTGAAAGTATTATGTTTTTTTTTTTTCTTCACATAACATTTATTTGACACGGCACAAATACAATTTAATGTTTAACGGCGCCAATTATATCTGATGACTTAAAAACTAAAGCAAATTTTTTATCCTCGCTGCCGACTACGAGCTGAAATTAAGTCTAACTTAAAACTAGCATGGGATTTCCAATCAGTGTTTTGTTGTTCAATGGTCGTCTGATAATCGTCGAATGGCATGTATGGATTCGTTCTGCTGAGCCACGATGTCGTGAGTTGGGACAGAGGCTCGTAGTCCTTGGGTCCTGGTTCTATTGTGCGGGGTCTGGTTGCTGGTTTTGTGCTTAAGGTTCAAACGTGTTCTTGTCGTTTTGTTGGGTGTAGACGGAGGGGAACGGGACTAGACTGGGGCGTGGATGGATTTCAGGAAAACGTATATAAGGGACATGTAGGATAGGTCACGGCTCGCCAAGACATCACGAACAGGAACAGCCGGCTGTCTACCCTCGGCCTGCAGGGAAGCTATTAATTTAGACCTGGCGTCACGGTGTACAGGGCATGACCAAACCACATGCTCTATGTCGTGATAACCTTCACCACAGGCACAGATACCACTTTCCCCGAGCCCAACACGACGGAGGAGCGCGTCAAATCTATAGTGATTGGACATAAGCCGGGACATCACGCAAATGAAATCCCGACCTACATCCAACCCCTTGAACCACGGGTTCGTCGATACTTTGGGGATTATGGAATGTAACCACCTTCCCAATTCCCCTCTGGTCCAAGCATTTTTCCAACTGATGATCGTATTCTGACGTACAAGTGCGAAAAATTCATTAAAGGCAATTGGTCTTTCATAAATATCACCGTTTGTTGCGCCCACCTTAGCCAAAGAGTCCGCTTTCTCATTACCCGGTATCGAGCAGTGAGAAGGGACCCACGCTAAGGTAATCTGAGTAGATTTTTCGGATAAAGCACTCAGATGTTCCCGTATTTTCCCCAGGAAATACGGAGAGTGCTTAACATCTTTCATCGATCGGAGAGCCTCAATGGAACTGAGACTGTCCGTAAAGATGAAATAATGGTCCGTGGGCATTTTTTCGATAATCCCTAGGGTGTACTGAATTGCAGCCAATTCTGCGACGTAAACAGAAGCAGGATTATCAAGCTTATGGGAGACGGTTAAATTGTTATTGAAAATACCGAAGCCAGTGGACCCATCAAGAAGTGATCCGTCAGTGTAGAACATATTGTCGCATTTGATGTTTCGATATTTATTGGAAAAAATTTTAGGGATCTGCTGCACGCGTAAATGATCCGGGATTCCACGAGTTTCTTCTATCATGGATGTATCGAAAAACACAGTAGAATCAGAAGTATTTGATAAGTCGACACGATTTGGAATATTCGAAGAAGGGTTAATATTTTGGGACATGTGATTGAAATACAATGTCATAAAACGGGTTTGAGAATTAAGTTCGATTAACCTTTCAAAATTTTCAATCACGGGACGGTTCAAGACCTCACATTTGATTAGAATACGAGAAGACAGGCTCCAGAAGCGGTTTTTCAATGGTAGTACTCCAGCTAAAACCTCCAAACTCATCGTATGGGTCGACTGCATGCAACATAAGGCGATACGCAAACAACGATTTTGTATTCGCTCCAGTTTGATCAAATGTGTGTTTGCTGCGGAGCGGAAGCAGAAACACCCGTATTCAATAACAGACAATATCGTTGTTTGGTAAAGCCTTATAAGGTCTCCTGGATGGGCTCCCCACCATTGTCCGGTTATTGTACGAAGAAAATTCACTCTTTGTTGACATTTTTTCATCAGATACCTCACGTGACAACCCCAGGTGCCTTTAGAGTCGAACCAGACACCAAGATATTTGTGTACCAAAACCTGAGAAATCGTTTTACCCATTAATTGTGTTTGAAGCTGAGCAGGTGCATGCTTCCTAGAAAAAACTACTATCTCAGTCTTCTCCGGAGAGAATTCGATACCTAGCTGTAAAGCCCAAGCAGACAAATTGTCCAAGGTATCTTGCAATGGTCCTTGCAAATCGGCAGCTTTGGCTCCTGTAACAGAGATTACACTGTCGTCTGCAAGTTGTCTTATCGTGCATGAATTTGCCAGACATTCGTCGATGTCATTTACATAAAAGTTGTAAAGAAGGGGGCTTAAACATGAGCCCTGGGGAAGACCCATGTAGCTAATGCGAAAAGTTGCCAAATCGCCATGCGTAAAATGCATGTGCTTTTCGGACAACAAATTGTGCAAAAAATTGTTCAAAATTGGAGAAAATCCTTGTCGGTGAAGTTTACCCGAAAGAATGTCAATAGAAACGGAATCAAAAGCCCCCTTAATGTCCAAGAACGCAGACGCCATTTGTTCTTTACGAGCATACGCCAGCTGAATATCTGTTGAAAGCAACGCAAGACAATCATTCGTCCCTTTGGCACGGCGGAAGCCAAATTGAGTTTCTGATAGTAGACCATTTGATTCGACCCAGTGGTCTAAACGACGGAGTATCATTTTTTCCATCAATTTCCGGATACAGGATAGCATTGCAATCGGCCTATAAGAGTTGTGATTAGAAGCTGGTTTCCCTGGTTTTTGGATGGCGATCACCTTCACTTGCCTCCAATCCTGCGGTACAATGTTTTGCTCCAGGAACTTATTGAACAAGTTCAACAAGCGCCTCTTGGCATTGCCGGGTAGATTCTTCAACAAGTTGAATTTGATTCTATCTAATCCAGGCGCGTTATTGTTACAGGACAGGAGGGCAACTGAAAATTCTGCCATCGTAAAAGGTGATTCTATCGCGTCGTGGCCCGGAGACGCATCGCGAACAATATTTTGCTCAGGAACAGAGTCCGGACATACTTTCCTGGCAAAATCAAATATCCACCTACTTGAAGACTCCTCGCTTTCGTTGACCGTTACGCGATTCCGCATTCTTCGGGCTGTGTTCCAAAGAGTGCTCATCGATGTCTCCCTCGACGTCTCGTTCACAAACCGACGCCAATATCCACGTTTCTTTGCTTTAGCCAAGCTTTTAAGCTTGGTATCAAGCTCCGAATACCGTAAATAGTCGCCAGGTATACCTCCCGTCTGGTAGGCCTTAAACGCGTCGGATCTTTGCGTGTAGACATCGGAGCACTCTTGGTCCCACCACGGAGTGGGAGGCCGTTCTTTGATCGTTACGCCGGGATATTTCTTCGTTTGGGCTTGCAACGCGGCGTCGAGAATCAAGCCCGCGAGGAGGTTGTATTCTTCAAGTGGTGAATGATGTTGAATCGACTCGACCGCTTTTGAAATCATTTCCTCGTATAACTTCCAATCGACATTTCGTGTGAGGTCATACGGAATGTCAATTGGTCGCATGCGAGTTGACCCGTTAGTAATTGAAATAAGAATAGGCAGATGGTCGCTACCGTGAGGATCGAGGATTACCTTCCATGTGCAATCCAACCGTAGCGACGTCGAACATAAGGATAGATCCAAAGCGCTTGGGCGCGCTGGAGGTTTCGGGATACGTGTCATTTCACCGTTGTTTAAAATAGTCATGTCGAAGTCATCGCAAAGGTTATAGATTAAAGAGGAGCGGTTATCATTGTATGGGGAACCCCAAGCCACGCCATGAGAGTTGAAGTCTCCCAAAATCAAACGTGGCGAGGGAAGAAGTTCTATTAAATCAAAGAGCAGCCGTTGCCCAACCTGTGCTCTGGGGGGAATATATATTGAGGCAGTACAAAGCTCTTTACCTTGTATTGTCATTTGACATGCGACAACTTCGATGCCTGGAATCGAGGGGAGGTTAATACGATAGAAAGAATAGCACTTTTTAATCCCTAAAAGTACTCCTCCATATGGGGTGTCTCGATCAAGGCGAATAAAATTAAAATCATGGAAGTTGAGATCAATATTTGAAGTAAGCCAAGTTTCACAAAGGGAAAATGCATCGCATTTGTTTTTATTTATCAAAACATTAAACGAATCAATTTTTGGTAAAATACTTCTACAATTCCACTGTAAGACAGAGATAGAATCCTTCATATACGCAGTTGAATTAGGCATCGAAGGATACAATCGCTGCAAGGAGAGGCCATTGGGCAGTCAACTGCTTCAAAAATGATCTAACTGTTGGGAGGAATGCTGTAAGAAAAATTTTAATTGGATCGGGTACATTGAAAGTTTCAAAAATCCAGTCCACAATGTCAGAAAATTTCACTAATCCAGAGTTTGTTTCATCAACTGGGAGTGTAAAAGGAGCAACTGGGGTTTTAGATGTTCCTGGCAGTGCTGGGAACTCCTTCTGGGACTTTAAATTTGCCAGCCCAGGAGGAGTTTGCTTCGGTTTTTCCGCAGCACTGTTTGGTTTGTTTGTAACTTTCATTTCACTTTGAGAAATCTTAGGACCTTTTCTGGGATGTTTAGGAGAGGAAATATTTTTCCTCTTTCTAGACTCCCCAGGATTGGCGTAAGATGCTCCCGCTGGTGAATCGTCAGAATCGGTTTCATCAGAGGACAACAGATCGAAGGGGTTCGAAGTAACGGGAGAAGTGGTAACGGTCTTCTTCAGCATGTCAGCGTAGGAACGCTTTGAACGCTCTTTGAGAGACCGTTTTATTTTATCCCTGCGCTGCATGTACACCGCACATGTCGAGAGCTCATGCAGATTTTCTCCGCAGTGAATACACTTTTCAGCGTTAACACTGCAAGAATCTTCCGCATGAGACTCCCCACACTTGCCACAACGTGCCTTATTGCAGCAGTAGGCGGCTGTATGGCCTAACTGCTTGCAATTCAGGCAGTTCATGACGCGGGGCACGTAGAGCCTCACAGGGAGACGAACCCGGTGGATCGAGACGTGGCTTGGTAGTGCAGACCCGGCGAACGTAACTCGAAACGAGTCTGACGGAGTGTATACTGTTTTGCCACCGATGATCGATGCTGACCGCAATTGCTTGCAGTCGAGCACCTTTACTTCGGGACACGTTTTGTTCTTAAAGCACCCTTTGGCACTTTGCAGTATACACTCGACGGACAGACTCGAATCGGTTATGACACCGTCGATCTCCACGTCTCGTGCGGGTATGTAAACGCGATACTCGCGTGTGAAGAGCTCAGAGCAAGCTATATCGTTGGCCTCTTTCAGGTTACCGACCACGACACGGAGCTTGTTAGGCCGGACCTTGGAAATTTCGGTCACGCCCTTGTACTCCTTCGTCAGGTCTTTAGAAATCTGCAAGAGGTTCAACTTTTTCGATTTCGGTCCTGCCTTTGGCCGAAAATAAACAGTATAGCTGCCCTGGGCTCCGTCTGGGTAAAGCCTGGGGCGAGGGGGGACTGAAGAATGAACAGGGGAGGGGGTAACAGAAGGGTCAGGGTCAGAGGGGTTCGGGGATGGTGGCGCGGGAGGCGAGGGATCTACATCCATCGCGCTAAGTCTAGCGCACTAGCGCTGACAAGAACACGTACCTTTTTATTTCTCCCTTCCAGTAAGGTTGGTTGTCCGATCGTTCGAAGTAGCAGCCGTTACAGCCAGCAGCACCAATACAGCAGCACCAAACAGCCACCAGCAGCGAGCCAGGTGTGAGATCACTCCACACAGCGATACAACTCGCTGACACTGATGGCTTCTTCTTTTTCCTCTATTGTGTCTCGTCCACTGCTGTAGCACAATCCAGCCAGCAGCCAAATCGGCTTACGCACCAGCTGGCAGTCACGATGCGAAACAGTTGCACAAAGGCACGACCTTGAACCCGGATTTATTTCACTCGACCAGGCAAACAATGCCAACACTTGTTCACACGTCTTTTGTTTTATACTCTATCGGACCGATCACCAAACACGTCCAGTACTGATGCGTGTTCGGCACAGAAAGTATTATGTTGTTAAAATCCAACCGTGCCTGAATCCAGAGGAGGGTGGTTTACCGGTAAAACAAAAACCGGTAAAACCGACAAAACCGATATTTTTTTCAATACCGATATACCGGTATTGAAGAGGCGAAAAAAACGGTATTTTCGGTATTTTTCTCTGAATTGAAAAAACTTGTCACCCACTTAAGCGTTACAAATCACATGACGATGTATGTAATAAATACATTTAGACAGAAGTAACATTGAATATTAATTTATCCTTATCTATTCATCTCTTGTTTTTTTTTTTAATTTTTGTTATCTTTTTGCTTATTCTGCATGGATTCAGACGATGTGTTTATGTGTATCGATAATATGTCAAAAAACTTAATATCAATAAAGCAAAACATTTATTTTTCAAGTAGAACAGCCTATCTCTTCACACACTTATATTCACAGAGGCAACTCGTGGATTTTGAATCTACCAGCTTAACTACAAATTATGAAGTATTCACAATCATGTCAGCGAAAAATCGCACGTCATTATTCATTTTGTGCTATTTAAAAGTAAAACTAAAAATTAATAAATTTAAATTCGGATTAGGAATTTATTTTTTGTTGATACAAAGTGTTTACAGCCTGAAATAATCAACCAATAAAGAATTTCATCCTAAAAATTACTGTTCCTTGAAGCTTCGTCGCCCACACCGCAGCGGGCTTTTATTCGCAACTATCTGAATGTTCCTGGATTTGCTCGTGTTAAAATTTCTGCGTTTTTCTATAATTTTCTATATTTTGATATATTTTTGACCAACAGCATCGCAAGCATCGAACAGAATAAAAAAGTATTAACCTTCGATTCCTTCGGATTCGTAGAAAGTGAATTCTGGTCTGATCGTCATTTCTTTTTTTTTCTTCATTCATATACTCTTCTCAACAGTTTCAAATATTGTTTTTTCAAGAATTTTAAAGTAATTCACTAATTTGACACTAAATTTTGCGATTTGAATGAAGATTGAAATAAAAATCTGCATGTTTTTGTCAACAAGAGTTTAGAAATTATGTTCTTCGTAATCATATCACTAGATTCATTCATTGAAGTTTTTCAAACACTGTTAAATTTATCCAGTGTTGTATGTGTAACATATACCACAAGAGATCAGAACAATGGTCGCAGAGGTCCAAATCTTACAAAAAAAAAAATCTGGACCGTAATAAAGCATGGGTACTCATAAATGCAAAAACATAATTATGCAGAGACACGTCCATTGATGCCACCTGAGACCAGGCGCGGATTTGGGGGGGGGGGGGGCAAAGGGGGCAAATGCTCCGGGCCTCTGGATTGAAGGGGCTTCCCTAGTTCTAGAGCGACCTTTTTCTTGCTCGTCACCTTCCAGAACGTTTCCTCTTAATGTTTTAATAAAAGGGGGCCTCACAAACAAATTTGCCCCGGGCCCCCCAGTGTCTAAATCCGGCCCTGCCTGAGACGCTAAAAAAAAAATTCAAATCCATATTTGTGTAGGTAACGTTTTCGGCAGTGGTTTACTTCGGCAGATTTTTTCATAAGACTGCGGTAGAAAAACGGGCCGAAGAAAACACTGCCGGAGACGTTCGACACCCTATATGTTTAATTAATTTTTAGTTTTATTTTTAAATAGTACAGAGAGAATGACTTGCCTTTTTTTCGTGGATAATCATCATTACTTCCCTCAAACTATGATTTTAAGAGTTTTGTAGTTGGAAAAGTAGGTTCAAAGTCTACGAGTCATTCCTGGTTGGTATTAATCCGAAAAAAATAAAAATACCGGTTTATTACCGGTTTTTATTTTAATGTATACCGAAATACCGGTTTTTCAAAAAGTCGGTAACACCGACCCCCCTAATTCAGAGTTCTGCATCACGTACTGATGACAGGATCTTGTTAACTTTCCACTTGATTATTTTCTTCTGTTAGAATAATATGTGAAATAATTATTTTATAATAAATTGAATTGAATAGGTACCACTGAAGAGTGTTCGCTGAATGTTTTGGAGTGTTCCGGCCACTTAAACTCACATTAGAATCCTAGGGCTTCTAGGGCAAATCTCAACCTATTTTTTTTTAACAGCTTACATCGTGACTCTCACGCACTGCATGCACAATGTTTGTTTCTCTCCGGCATTCTCAATTTGCAACGCCAGCCGGTTCGTAGCAGCACGCTTCGATGCTTTCCGGGCAGCATTCTACCAAATTCCTTGCCGAGTCGCAGCAACCAGAGCATCAAATACGGCAGCAACAACGGCAGCACCTACAGCAGCAGCATCGGCAGCAGCATCCCCAACAGGTCAGTCAGCATAGAGCCATAAGCGCTTCGGAGGCGAACAATTACTTGACTCTTTCGTTCGTGCGGTCCGGTTGGTGGTACCGTCTCTTTCAGTCCCGTTAGCACTCGCCCTGCCGACTCGTAATGCATTCAATCATCTCTTTTTGTGTACTCACAAACACAGTTACTAACAAACGATCCGTGTATAGCAACAGCGGCGGAAGCGACATGCCGAAGAGAGCCCGGAGCATAAAAACCAGTGCCAGCAGCCAACATCAGCCGGGATGCTTCCAAAGGGAGAGGAAATCTTATGCTTTTGCTGTTTACATCAGACCGGGAAAAGCGCATCACCCATCCTCTCTGCGTTGCTGTCTGTCGAGGCGGGGGATTCTTTTCTCTCTCTCTCTCTCTCTCTTTTCTGCAACCATTCTATATAACCACCGCCGGAGCGACGCTATTGCCAGGAATTATGTACATATCCCTTCGTCGTCGTCGCCGTCGTTGTTGTTGTTGGCGTCGTCGTTATACATTGTGGTGGCCCATTCGCTCGGTCGGTCGGTCAAGTAGCAGCCAGCAGCGAATGCGGCTGGCGGGGAGCACAAGAAACCGCTGGGAGGGAAAATTTACGACTACCCCGCCCGAAGCAACCACCCTGCCGCATTTTCGCCAAACTCGCTAGGGGTTGGAGTCTTGAGTCTTTCTGCCGGGGATGGTTTTCTCCCTTGCACGTGTTTCCGCACGGTCTCGCTCTGGCGTGCTGCTCAGTCGGGCTGAGTTTTTCTGCAGGGTTCAAAAAGGGGGGGGGGGGGGGGGTTGAATTTGTTACTGTTTGTTTTTGTGCTTTGCTTCTGCTTTTGCTGCTGTTTGGGGTTGACGACGATGCTGGATAAAGTAGGGAAAATCTATATTTCATATACTTTCGAGATAGGTACCTGTCGAAACTAGCTCCAGAGCCCGTGGTGTTTTATTGAGCCGACTTGACTTTAAACGTGGAATATGAACGCATCGAGAGATAGTTTTTCGCTGTCAAATCGAGTCATTCGACGCCCCAAATACACTTGCTTTTAGAATATTTTTAGTTCAGAGCGCTCATCTTATTCTTCGGAAGCTAACTGTTATTATTTCGGCTTAAAGGCATATATTTCACTTCGAGTTAAACGGAAAAGCAGCATATTTACGATTACTCATAGTGGCTGTCAGAAACTTGGCAGTAATTAAATGGCGACTGTGTAATAGCGAATTCGTGAGTCGTCGTTGTGGAACATGGAGTAGATAGCGGAAAAAAAATCGAAACCGGAACAAGAATAAACCAGTTTCGTGATAGATTGCTTTCGAACAAAGGATGATGTTCGAGCGCTGTTGTTTGGTCCATCAACATCCGTGTTCAATCTATTTTTAAACCAATATAAGGTTGTTGATTGTAACCGTTTAGCCGTCGTATTGAAGGTCGAGTTGATTATCAACCAGTGCGAAATTTGAGATCTAGAAACAACTTTTTTTTTCCAGCGACCTTAAAAGTAAACGTTAATTGTGAACTTTTTGCGTTTGACTTAAAGATGTTTTCGAAGCTACATTGAAAATATTTTTTTGTTATTCTCTGCACGCACGTTTCATAAACATGGAATTCGTAGATTGTACAGCACTTTTGTTAATTGTATAGAATATTCGTATTGCAAGTTATCGAATAGAATTGCAACATTACACATAATTTGTACAATTCACGGATGTACTTTCGTACGAACATGGATAACAACGAACAAAAAGACGGAAGCACGAGTATTTACTTGAACGAAATTTTTGTGTTCTGTTATTTTTGATTTCGTAAAATGTATATGTTATTGCGTAGGCTTATTTATTTTTCGTACTATTTACATTATGCAGCGTTTGTTTGTACGAATGATTGCGTTCATTTTTAAAACCTTTCGTTACGTATACGAATACGTACTTTGACAGTTCTGACGAAAGTACCCTCATATTTATTACGCATTGGTTTCGTTGCAGAAAACAACAAAAGGTTTTGTATATAATAAACACGTTTTCGTAGAATAAACTAAAATATATTTTCAGTGTAACATGATATATTGCCGTAGGGTACTGTAAAAATTTCTTGATGATAAGGACCTTTGCATACAAGCTCGAGATTGTGTATTGATGAATATAATGGAATTTGTTTTGGCCAAATTGCAATTAAAAATATCGAATAATATCCTGAGTGAAAATACATGCATCGGATATTCCATGTCATTGCCTCTATTGACCCCGCTTATCCGTCAACTCATAGTATTTTTGTCACACATACATGTTGTGAATCGAATAAATTCGCATCTACCATTCGAATATCTTATAAACTCATAAAATCAATCTAAGTTTGAAAAAAAAAAAAAATCACACAGGTTTGACCTTGGCGTGCAATGTGTTTGACAACAACAAAAAGTTAGAGAAACGTTCAACTTTAAACAGATGAGAATCGAATTGCAGCCATCTCAACAGTAATCCACTATTGTTCTATTATTATTCGTCTGTCAGATGAAAATATATTAGTGAAACAGTTTAAATAATCATTTCTCAAAAAAAAAAATGTAATAGTGAAAAGTCTTGTTTGCTTAAATTTTGCGTTAAAAATAAATGAAAGGGTGTGTTAATGATCTGAGTAACAACACCAACAGAAAAGGTTGTTCGTTACAAGTTTATTCTTTGTAAATTATTTTACAAATTTATACTGCATGTACAAGGGGTACAAGTACATGTGAGACTGCATTTATTAGCTACATATGTGATGAATGATAATTTTAGCACTGTTATTGCTAGAACCTTCTCATTTGAAGGTACATTCATCCGACTGTTCGTAATTTATTTGTAATCTAATCCAGTGCAGATAAACCATTTGTTCAAAACTCTCGAATTATGATATTTTATTCAATATGAGCATTTGAGGCTTTATTATCCTGAGCATGTGCAAAATTTCAAACGTTGTTTTTTGATGCAAAGGAGTTTTTTCATTAGTGGCCTCAATCAGAGATGATTTTCTTATTTTTTTTCGAAGAAAAAAGCAACACAATGAAACTTTTTTCTATTTGCATTTATAAAAAATAAGCTAGAACATGAGAAAAAAATTGTTGAAACAAAACAAGACAAGATGACGGACTTATATACAACTTTGCACGGCGATTCCTCACTGGAATATCAAACGGCGTGCTTGATTCATGTCTTTTTTACACATGAAACACGCAATATCCGCATATACTCATGCACTTTTGTCAAAATCCGTCAAAAATAGTTATAAAAAATATGTTTTCAAAATTGTGAATTTATATTAGAATCTTTCCTACTAAACCACTTCAATTCAAATTTTAATTGTGTTTGGAACCACAGTAGAAAAAAATAAATAAACCACCCTAATGCAGGTAAAGTTTGCGATACCTAATGAACAATAAAATAATTGACATTTGGTTTGGAACAGTTGTGAGTCATTTTAAAAGACAGTTCTAAAACAATCCACATGTAGCCTTCGGTTGCCCAGAAAACGACTAAGTTCCAGAAGATCGATTTTCGGTCAAATTTTTTTTTTCCGAGATAACACCAGATCTCGACGTTTTATACATTTTTAAGTCATTCGGCACCGAAAAAAAAGTTTCGATTTTCTTAATTTCACCTTCTCCCCCCGTGGTAGATTTTCTAGGATCGAAAAACCACAACTTTGAACGCTTTGAGGCACCCTTAAATCATGTCCGATTGGACTAAAATTTTGCACAGATCATTTTTTTGGCCAATGAAAAATATGTACATGGTCGGTTTTTGAAATTCTATAATGAATTTTTCCCATACAGTCATTGCCACCCTAGTACACATAATGATGTAATATTGGGCGATATTAACTGTGTCACATAATATAATCATGCTACACCTCCCCCCATAGGGTGGATTGATGCAACCACGCGAATTATTCCAAAATACACTAAGGTCGCTTTTTACGCGGGTTTTTTTACGAGGCTTTTTTCACGCGGATTCCGGAATTTACGCGGTTTTTTACGCGGATTCCGGCATTTACGCGGTTTTTACGCGGATTCCGGAATTTACGCGGTATTTTTTTTGTTGCGCGGATTTCGGTTTCCCGTCACTCGGAATGCAGAATTAACACTGGTTTTTTACGCGGATTCCCGAGTCTACGCGGTTTTTTTACTCGGATTCCGGAATTTACGCGGTTTTTTCTACGCGAATTCCGGAATTTACGCGTTTTTTCACGCAGCACGTATTCCCCGCGTAAAAAGCGACTTGAGTGTACTTGTAAGTTTTTCGTTGTGCTTACTTGATTTGTTTGGTTTGAACTAGCGTTTATTCATACAATAATTCAATATGCACTTCTATTATTAGCATTATCACTATTCAGAGTAAGTGACATTATTTTCATGATTCGTGCTTGTGTGCTTGCTTTGTCAGAATTTTGTTTTTATGAGTACCAATCTGAGCCTCGCAGCCTCTGGACAAAATAATCACCAACTACAATTCTCTGGGGAGGTTTCAACTGACTGTCGTTCTGGCCTGTTTAGTTGTAAGAGGTACTTATTTTTGAGGTATTTGATGTGGTTTTGTAGAATGCAACGTAGTCAGGGTCAGTTGGGAGCTTGTGAAATAAATTATTCGAACCAACGACTACTCGCTAGTCAAAGCGGACTTTGTAACCTTGTGTCTACGAACCCCCAAACCTTTTATTGATTCATATTCTTACCATTCATCGCTTCCCTTTTAAACGAAATGGTTTTGCAGTGTGAAATAGTGGAAAGCATAAATGAAAAATTTCGGATCGCCAGAATAAATTTTGATATTAAGAACAGGCTGATTGCAATTGGAAACGGAGATTTTTTTGAATAAAAGACGAAGTAAAATGCAAATGTTATTACAAATTTATGAACTTAATAACGGTGCTAATAATCAAAAATAAAAAAATAGAATATAGGGTAGCAGACCGCTTCGGCAGTGGTTTTCTTCGGCTGGTTTCTGCATAAGATTGCAGCAGCAAACCTGCCGCTTGTACGTAATATGATTTTATCCTTCCGTTTACACGCTTACTGCTCTTCTTTACCAAGCCTCGTTCTTCCTGCAAAATATCGCTGGTTATAATTCTCCAATGTATAATAGAATGCAGTGTAAAGGAATAGTAAATTGTGGAGGAGCCAGAGAATAAAACCATGCTCAAGTTCTTTTTGACATCAAATGGCCTGATTGTACTAAAATTCGAACCAATCTTAATTTTTTTCGCTTGATAAAGCGGATTCCATAACCTGGCGGCTACACTGCTCCCCAAGTAAATCATATAAATTATTAAAATACTAAAAAAGGGCTTTGAATCGATGGTCGAAATAATAAAAATAATATTAAACAAAAATTATCTTGGATTTTTGTTATATGTACTAAAACTGTCAAACTAAACCTTTAGTTTTGTTATACTAAAACAAAGATTATAATATCAGTCGAAAAATTGAATCCTATTGAATTATTTTTGAGGCGAAAAGAAGTAAAACCTTGAGAAGCAAAAATAATAAATTGGACATTGATTATTTTCACTTGATTCGAACATGTCCCAAAAATGCCGGAAGTGACATAAATGGTAACAAATACAGGGCCGGCGTTTCATGTGGGTAGTATGGGTAGTAGTCCCTACTCGGAAAATATCCATGTGGGTACTAACCCACACGGAACTATCGGACAGTACCAAAAAATTACTGTTGCGAGCGACAGATTTTCTTATGGATATCGTTGAGTGAGAGGTTATAAATCTACAGACTTATGTACAGTTGTAACGTTACTCAGAGAAAAGGATTATTTTTTTAATTGTTTCATTTACGATAGAGTTCTAAAGTTTTGTTTTCTCGTAAAAATTTCCCATGCCAAATTTTAACCTCAATCGGACTTTGGGAAGTCGAGCCTCAAAGCGGTCAAAGTTACAGTTTTTTGATCGATGAAAGAAATGTTCGAGCTGGGAGTGTCTCTTGTGTGTTCTGGTGTAGCTCGAGTCTCCCAACGCAAAAGTTTGCATGTCCCTGAAATTTAATATTTTTTTTAAAACAAATTTTTATGAAACATCAGTTCTCGACATTTCATGCATTTCTAAGAGATTTGCTATAAAAAAGCGATTTCTAAAACTTCAAGAACTACTCTTGTGCGTTTTTTGGTTGGTCAAAAATGTAAGACTTTAACAACTGTAAGTGAAACCCTCTCAGAAGTTCGATTAAGCTCAAATTTTGGATGGAAACTTTTTTCGAGAAGACAAAATTGTTGAGTCCTAACGTTAGCATTGAAAAAAAAAAAAAGGCTCGAAAAAGGCCGATTTTTCATGAGTATACCTTCACATGCACTGACGAAACTACCCATGCAGCATCAATCATAGTAACCCATGAGTCAGCAGAAAACAATTGACTCAAACTCTAACCATAATGGCGTAAACAGTGAAGCTGAACTACCGTGCTGGATCGAAACCCGTACAGTATCGAAATCCGTACACCTTGATGTTTTTCTTCAGTTTTAAGCATTATAAAAGTGAAAATTCATATGATAGTTACATGTACATATCCGTTGAGTTGTTGACCTTCTGTTAAATTGAACTATGCGTCAGTAGGCCATGAAATAAAAATATTAAAAATGAAAAATCAATCGTGTATCGGTTTCAGTTGTCATTTCGTTGTATCGTTAGAGAATTTACTAAGGAAACGTTCTTCATATAAAAACGATTTTCAAGTGGGATATAAGTGTTTTACTCTGTGAATCTTTTTAAAATGATGGAAAAGGTAAGTCTTTGTTATTTTCGAGCTGTATATTGTCTAATAAATAGTGTAAGCTGTATTTATTCAACAAAAACTGTGCCGTACGGATTTTGATTCTTGTTATTTGCTTGAATCGAAATCCGTACAGCGTGTGTATCATGCAGGGTTGATTTTGTTGACACTCTTGAGTGAATATGAAAAAAAAGCCTCCATAAACGTTATTTTTTTACAATCCTTTCATAGTTCTCCCTTCCCGCTTTTTGCATGGAAGTGAACTGTCAAAACACCTCATCATATTTCATGTGATGAAAGCAAGACAACAAAATCAGTTTATCAGTTAACGAAGATTGTCAAGGCATCGGTCAGTGTTAGTGAAAAAGTGTTTCGGTGAGGTTCATTTTGGTTGAGTGGACTGTTTGTTTTTCTTTTTCACTTTGAAGTGAAGATCATTTGGTTGGATTTGTCGTTAAATTTTATTCCGTAACCGTGAACGATGCGCGCGATCTTTTTCATATGAGTATAACAGCACGTTACTAGGACGAAAATCTAGTGTATCTGAAAGAGTGCTGCGATCATTGGAAGTGAAAATTGAAAATGATTGGCTGTAATTTTCGAAGAATTTTGCTGGGGAAAATGACTTTTATCAGCACTGGTATCATGCATATATTGTTGAACTTTCTTCTTGTTTTCAGCAAATAATGTAAGAAAACAAGTATAAATATACGGCAAACAATTTTAAACGAGCTGTGACTGAGGTGCGCAAGGGAAAGTCGTACCGGGAAGCTTCGAGAGGTTCTGGCGTTCCAGTTACTACGAAACGCTACGAAAATTGCACTATTTCAGCTGATATCAAAAATTAGAAAACCGTGTGAAATTTTAGGAGCCAGTTGATCCTCAAAATATACTTATTCGGTAATTTAAAGATAAATTATAAATAAAAGATGTTCATTTTTGTACTTCTTCATCTATACGGAGTATGATTTATTGTTGTATGGACTTTGATCCAGTCTATATCGCGTGTGTGCGGATTTCGATTCAGAAGTGTACGGGTTTTGGTTCAGACAAAAAACTGTGTACGGATTTCGATTCAAAACATGTTCAATTTAAACATGATTTTTTCGAGTTTCGGAGTGATTTTAATCATTTTGCTGGAAAATAGTGATGAAATATAAGTAGACCTATAACTAAACATGTCAGTTTAAAACAATATGTGATTTCTTGATTTTATATTGACCGTCGAAGATTATCATGTGCTTAGGTGTACGGATTTCGATCCAGCACGGTACAATCAGAGCATCGAAAGAAAGACCGGTTCCGGACGGCCAACGACTCTGAGCGACAAGAAGCTCCAAAGAATGCTGAAGAGGAAAACCGAGGGGGAAGTTGCTACATCGCTGCGTACGCTTGATCGGAAGGTCGGTTCAACCGGCCAAACAGTGGAAACGTGCCTGTAGAACATGGACATCAGAAAGCGGAAGTCCCGAACATTGGTCTCGGAGTTGCTCGATGGTCGAGTCGATTTTTCCGGCGAATCGCGACCTGATGAGTGTGCACGGTGTTCCACGCCGAGACCTATCTCACCCTGGATGACAACGACTGGCAGGGCACTCCATATTTTACTTTACCCACGAAGGAAATGACCTCTGAGGAGAAATTCATTTTACACACCAAGTTCCCAAAGAAGGTGCTGCTGTGGCTGACAATCAGCGAGAAGCTCCGTACTAGCCGTAAACGGGGAAATTTATAGTACGAAGTGCCTGACGGAAGTTGCGTCGTTTATCAAGAAATACCGCAGGGGCGAAGACGCGGTGCTCTGGCCGGATCTGGTATCGGCCCACTACTCGAAGCAATCGTTGGTGGAGATGGAGCGGCTGAAAATCGATGCGGTACCCAGGTCGGCCAACCCACCCAACGTTCCCCAGCTGCATCCCATTCAGAGTTTCTGGACAAACCAGAAGCATGAGACCTACCTCAACAATCTTGTCGCAAAAATTGAGGAGGAATTGATAAATAGAACGAAGAAAGAACTCAAAAACATGCCTACACGCATGTCCACCATGGCGAATGTTCCGGTAAACTCTCGGAAAGCCTTTTTTTTCAGTGTTGGTAAGAATTTGTTTATTTCTAACTAGTTAAAACTTTTACAGATAATATTTACATTTCAAAATCTAATTCAAACTCCAGTGAAGTTAGGTCAATACCATTAGTACTACAATGCATAATGAAGCTTGAATATTTTGCAAACAATTTTAAAGTTTTAATTTTTATTGTATTTCGCAGGTTTCTCAACTGTGGTCTCAAGAGTTCTTCTATCTGAAGTCTGTGCCATCCATTCAGCAGCATGTTCACCTTCCGTTGTAGTATACTCCACGCTGATTCCACACGCCTGCATTCGCTCAGTTTGTGCTCTAGTGTTTCAACAGCGTTATTGCAATATAAGCAATTTTCGCCGTCGGCTCTGTTCATCCGAAACATTTGCTTTCGGTGTTCAAGTTTTCTATTGACCAATAGAAACAAGAGACTCCTTTCGTTCGAATTGATGCGTCGTGAGGATAAATTCCTCCAAATCAACCGCCAATCTGCCGTGGCGTGGTCGTTGGACACCGTGGGTGGTTCAGTCTGTTCAACGTAGTAACTATGAATCGTTTCTACGGATATATTTTGTTGGACGTTTGGAGGGAGTGTTCGAAAATTTAAAATTGTTTTTATACATGGACAATCTATGGGTGGGGTAGGATTTGCTTGGGAAAGAATGGACATGTAGAAAGGAAGGGAATTCATGTCATTCATATGCCGGTTGATTAAAAGCGCTTTGCACTTGAGTGCCGGCAAATGTAGATTCAAGTCGCCTGCCTCCTTGCTTCGCGCCAGCTGTTGCATTGGTACACTCGCCGTAATACCGCGCCACAGAAACATTCTCATAGTCGATGTCAGTTTTGCCGTATGGGCGGCAGTCGGAGTGAGAATCGATGCGAGATACCAGATCGTGTTGAGGAGTATCACTTACTGGTATAAATTGAGTGTACGGAGTGAGTATAAATAAATCTGCCTGGAGAAACTCAATACGATCGCATCCCAGTTCAGTTTATTAATCTGCCGAATGGAGTTAGCGAAGGTCACTCCCAATACACGGACGGTGTTTTCGTTTCGCAGCCATGGCACGGTGAGTGGCATGACATCGGTATACCCCACTGATAACGAAGTAGATTTCTTCAGCCTCAATTTTGCTCCCGAGACGTGTTCAAAGTGCTCAGTGTTTCTCGTATCTGGTCCATTCTTGTCAAGCATGTGTATATTACCGTCACATCATCGGCATATGCGACAACGAGATCAGACTCACAAATCTCTTCAAGCCGTTTGAGCAGTGGATGTAAATAGAGCACGAACAGGTGCATCGAGAGCGGATCTCCTTGGCGAACCGATCTCTGGATGGGAAAGGCTGCTGACAGATGTCCATTTATCAACAAGCGAGAAGACGAAAGCTCCCCTATCTTTTGGAGAAGGCGCACGAGATTCGGGTTAAATCCGAGCGAGCACATGTTACGAAAAAGGAAAGGTCGGTCCACAACGTCGAAAGCATGACGAAGATCGAAGGATGCTAGCAAGCCACGTTGTTATTACTTTCGCAAGGGCGTGTAATTACTTTTGCAATGAGCCTATATAATTGCCTCTCATGGGAAATTTATGGAAAAGATGACTGATGAACGAAATTCGAAAATCTAATTTCTCTTAAACATTTCATTGGCACCCTATTGTTAACGCACTGTCGACTTTTCCGTAAAATTTTGTTCAGGTACCAAAAGGTCTGGTTTCTCTTCTCTTCTCTTCTTTTCTCTTTTCTAGTCTTCTCTTCTCTTCTCCTCTCTTCTCTTCTCTTCTCTTCTCTCTCTTCTCTTCTCTTCT